>NC_134081.1:70853152-72053152 GCF_000715075.1 Nicotiana tabacum
AAATAGGGGGAATAGGGAAAAAATATTTTTTAAACTTTTTTCTCATGGAATCAATAGCAAGTTGATAAATTTTCCCACCCTCTGAAAAATGATCAAACAAATTTGCAAGTTCTGCAATATAAACTAAACAGTTAGAAATAGTAGGATAATATTGCCCAAAAAATTCATTTGTAGCAATATGGAATTTTTCTAAAAAATCTACAAGCATTTTAACATTAGCCCAATCCGTATTTGTAAGGTGCTCATCATCATCACTTACATGAGCATTAAACGTTAAGTTTATGGGGTTTCTATATTCATATACAATAACTAAACTTTCATACATGTAATTCCATCTAGTTGGACAAGGTTTAGGAATCTTTCTTTCTCTTAGGCCAAATTCATCACATCTTTTAAAATATTCTCTAAGTCTACTTCTACGGTTTGAATAAAAAAGTCAATTAAGAGCCATTTTAACCTTTTCAATTTCAACATTTAAAATTCGCATACCATCACCCACAATTAAATGGTAAATATGACAAATACATCTAACATGAAAAATGTTACTAAATACATGACTTAGTATAGTGGTAAGCAAGGCTATAACATTTGTGTTACTAGTAGCATTATCCATTGAAACTGACATTATTTTATCACTAATACAAAAATATCTATAAATATCCGCAATCGTGCTAGAAATAAACTGCCCTGTGTGACGTGAATTAATTATTCTATAATCAATAATGCGCTTTTGCATTATCCAATGCTCATCAATCCAATGACTGGTAACAGTAAGGTAATCACAGTCATTACCACTTCTACCAATATCAGTTATAATAGCAAGACGACAATTTATATGAGTAAATAAATAGCGCAAATATTGTTCATATTCATGTTTATATTTATAAATATCACTCTTTACGGTTGTGCGAGGAAAACCTTTATAAGTAGGATTATAAATTTTTCTAATATAATGCACAAAGTGGGGGTTAGAAGGAAAACTATAGGGTAAGCACATAACAGTAACCATTTTTGCCAATTCTTCCCGATCTTTTTTTGGATCATAATATAAAATACCACCGGTAACAGTGTTAATTCCCGGTTGAAATTGATTTGACCCGGTACTAAGGTCAGCCTGACTAGGTGCACTTGTCCCCTCAGCCAAAGCTTTCATACGAAAATATCTAGCTTTATCTTGAGGGTGTAGCAATATGTGTCTAGTCAAATTTCCCGTCCCCTCCCTCCTCCCCGACTTCCAACATATTGAAAAACTAACTCTTTGCCACAAGTTTTACACTTAGCCCTATTTTTTTCTCTTAGTTGAGTAAAAAATTGCCAAACAAGAGATGTTTCTGCCCGTTTAGGAGGTAGTCTAGAAAAAGTAGGGGCACTAATAGGAGGGTCAGACGGGGGATCATCTAGATTATTATTAGTTGGGTTAACTTCAGGAGCAGGACTAGTGGGTGTATCATCATCCGGTTGCGTTTCATCAAAATCTATTTCTTCATCATCATTTTCATCAATAGTTGGATTACCATAAAGAGCATTCATATATTCATGGTTTAATTGTTCACCGGGTGCAATATTATGGAAAAATTGACTCTTGGTAAATTGTAATAAACTATTATCGCTATCAAGAATAGGAGGTGTAGGACGGGTAACATGTTTGGGTCGGGGAGCCGGGGGAAGTGGAGGAGGAATAAATTGGCCACTAGATTCACCACTCTTCGATTTTCCTTTATTTTTACTAAACATATTTTTTAAGGAATAAGCCATCTTAATTAATCAAGCAAAGTAAATAAAATAAACAAAATTATAATATTAAAACTTAAGAGTTGGAACGAGTTTACCGAATTGACGAACAACTTGTTGGAAATTGATTATCGTTGAAGACTTCAATTCACCAACTTCACAATTGTTTCACAAATTGTAACAATAAAGTAAGCAATAGTAGCAATTATAGAAGTAAATTAGAGAGAGATTGTGATAGATTGATGATTTTGTAAGAAAAAATAAAATAATGATGGGGTATTTATAGTTGAAAATAGGAAAAAAGTGTAATTATAAAAAGTTTGGGATTAAAACAAAGTTGAGGGGTTAAATGGCTATTTCATAAATAGCCAACGGTTATTTTTGACAGCCCAACAGCTATTTTTGACAGTCTAACGGTTTTTTTTAAAAAATAGCCGTTGGGCCCGCTAGGCCCGCTAAGGGACCGGGCCGGTCCCCGGCCCTGGCGGACCAAACGGGCCCAAATCATAGGACCGGCCCACGAGATCGGACCAGGCCCGCTAAAATCGGACCAAACGGTCCTGGCCCGTTTAGTCGTTTGGCCCGTTTGGCCCGCGGTCCCGGGCCGGTCCCGGGCCTGGACCGGCCCACTTGCCAGCCTTATTTCCGGCTAGTAAGGTTTTTATCCACAAATGCATCTTGCCGGCCTTCCTATGGTTCCAATCAAAAGCTACCCAATCTCTTTCTTTACTCTTTCAGCGATTTAAGTGCTTTCGAAGGTAAAGGGTGAACATGATACAATTTAGAACAAAATAGGGGTTGGCTCGTAATATGGGTGCCAAAGAAAAAGGTCTACAGGCTCAAAAGGGCTGGCTAGAGATAATGTTATTACTGATAGGCAAATAGGCTGAAGGGTCAATCAAAGAAACGCCTATATCATTTCATAAACTCACAAGACTTAATCATTTCGCTTCGACTCACATACGGGGCAAGTTCTAGACTAACAAGGATGGCACAGAGTACAACTAAAATCTCGCCTCACATAATACACATAACTCGCTCAGGACGGCTCAGACCCGACTTTCAAGTTAAAGCAATTAGCACAGTCATCATATAATCCAAATCTAGGAAGTAATAACATGATTCAATAGACGAGCCTAAGCGTCAAAATAAAGTCACATATAGTCACAAGAATCATGAAGAAAGTACTCAGCGAAAACATTCCAGCTCTAAGCCCCGATATAAAACATATCAAAAAGCATAGATACTCAAGTTCTTCCCATTCCATTGTTAGTTCAAAAAAAAGGAAAAAAAAATCTTCTTGTATTTTTTTTTAGACTTTAAACCCTCAAGAAAACTGTCTAGGAAGTCCATCGTCGGAAAAAGTTCAAACTTTTTTGAAAATTCTACCTAAAACAACTACTACCCAGTTCAAAGAGTCATCCCTTGGAAAAGAACCATTTTCATAAGAAAAACCAAGAGGGATTATTTCTACCTAATATTTTTTACTTTTGGTTTGTTTTTCAACACACATAAAATAATACAACTAAAATAGCATAAGAAATCACCCAAACAATCTCTTCACCCCACATTTAAAATTGTGCATTGTCCCTAATGCGCACCCATAGATACAAGAGGATAAAAGAAACTCCCTGGTAGGCCAAAGGTCGAAGCATTAGCAGCTCATGGGGTACTCAGACTTCTCCCAGACTTGATTCTTTGTGCGGGCAACACTTAGTTCTAATCGTCTCGCTTGTTTTTGCTTTCTTCTAATGGCTTTGCTTCCCATGCTACTAGAAAATCAAAAACATCACTACAAGAATAATACAATAATTAAAAAAAATAAAAATTAGTAAAAATAAAATAAAGCAGTAAAGTCGAGTTGCTTCCCAACAAGCTCCTGATTTAACATCGCGGAACGACGTGAATCACTTTCTGCCTCCACCTCGAGCTTTTGAATGAAACCCCAAGATTTGATGCAAGCTTATGATTATGCTCTTGTGGCAGTATAAATTCTTGCGAGCCAAAAATTAAATAAATTCTCATGCACTTTTTGGCTCTCGACTAAGGAGTGTCACCTTGCCTAGACGTCCTTGAAAATTTCAAAAAATATAGAGCTCATCTACCTCTTCCTTTGACTCTTGCATTGGCTCATACAGATCAATTTCCATTTCACCATCTGAACATAATGTAGAGAAGTGTTTGGAATGAGGTCCAACGCGCTCAAATACATGAACTTCAAAATTTTCGACATCCTCAACACCAATCACACTAGCGTAAACTAAATTTGAATCCTCAATGTCCTTGGCTGACTCTAGTATTACTTCTTTAACATTGAAGTCCTCAAATTCTACTTGGATAGATTATTTGTGTTCTACTCTAACCTCCTCCATTAGCACATCAATTTTTACATCTAATTTGCGCTCTTCTTGTCTACTATCCACAATATTGGCTTGTTGAGCATTAAAAGCTTCAACTAGTTGACTCACTTGAGCCTCCAAGTTGCGAATAGTTGCCTCTTGTCTTTCTATCTGGAGCTGTCTTTCATCATTTTGTTCCACAAGATACTTTAACATATCCTTGATCTCTTTTAGGTTATCATCCCTGGGTTCTTTGTTCCTATTAACTTCACAAGAAAAAGTAGAACCATCATAGTAAGAGGTTGGAGAAGGATAAGAAATATAAGCACAACCATAAAAGTGACCATCTTGACCACCATACACATCACACACATTCCATAAATAAGATTGAGTTGGTGCACATAACTCGCTCTCAGGAACATTTTGATAATTTTGCGAGGGGCGGTTTCCTTCACAATATGTATAAGGATCAAAAGTAGAATGACCAACACCTAAACTCCCATAATTTCAAGATGGCATGTTTCTCAAATCAAAAAGTAGACTAAAATAAAATTAAAAAAAGAACAAAATAAAATAAAAGTTCAAACTTGAAATTTGGCAATATATACAGCTACAACTACACCGTTAGTTCTCCATCAATGACACCAAAATTTGATCACGCCCAACTCTAGTCCTAAAAAGGATAAGCGGTCACTGTAAATATAATCCGGTCTAAGAGTCCCGAGTCGAATCCCATAGAGAACTAAGGATTCTGTCACGACCTAAATTCGCCTATAGGTCGTGATGGCGCTCAATACTACAGCTAGGCAAGCCAACTAATAAGTCAAACATACATTTGTTAAACTTTTATTCCAAGAAGATAATAAAATACCAATTTCTACTAATGTGTGTGCCAAGACCCGGTGTCACAAGTGCATGAGCATCTAGTAGATTATACAAAACTCCAAATACTATCTGAAATACAATAGACAGAATAGAAATATCAGAAGAGACACTGGTAGCTGCAGAACGGCTCAGAAAGGCAGCTCACCACTATGCCTCGGGATGACGTGGGTATGTGATGATAGGTCCTCCACTAGTACCTGTCTCAGATCCTGCACAAAAAGTGCAGCAAGTGTAGTATGAGTACGTAAACAACGTGTACCCAGTAAGTATCAAGCCTAATCTCAAAGTGGTAGAGACGAGATGGCCGACTTTGACACTCACTATAGGTCAATAATAATTGAAGTAAAACTAAGATATTTAAATCAGCATGATTTACAGAATTTACAAATAATTTATTTACTCAGCGGAAATAATCAAATTCTTTCGAATGTAACAATTCTCAATATATTAATTAAATTCCTTCAACTCAAATAATTTCCAATTTATCAATTAAATCTCATTTACAAGAGTAACAATTAATTCCTTAACAAGCAAGAATAATAATTCATTAAATTCCAAGGATTTTTCTAATTTATTAATTAGCTTCTCAATCTGAAATAAATTATTAAAGTATCGTATAATTATTATTATTAAGCACGATTTCTGCCGAGGACGTACGACCCGATCCAGAGTGTCGTGTACACTGCCGAGGGACGTGCGGCGCGATCCATAGATGCATCTATCCTGCCGAGGCGTTCGGCCCGCTCCACAAGAAAGGAGGACATTTTCTTATGTGCCTCCGGAAGGACAGTATGTTTATTATATGATAAATTTGGGAGGAGAACAATTTCTTTTGACAATTAATTGATTTAAAAAGAAATCAAGCCTATGAGATTTTCATCCTTTAATATCTTTATCAAACAATTCACAATATATTCATATATACATATATATATATCAATTAATATTAATTAATCAAAGAATACAATTTACACAAGTAATACATGCTTTGAGTCCTAAACTACCCGGACTTTAGCATTAATAGTAGCTACGCACGGACTCTCGTCACCTCGTGCGTACGTAGCCCCCACAATTAGCAACAATTATTTAATCTTAATCACCTATGAGGTAATTTCCCCCTCACAAGATTAGACAAGAGACTTACCTCGTCTTGCTCCAATTTAATCCACAATTTTTCCTTTTCCACGATTATCCAACTCCGTCTGGCTCGAATCTAGCCAAAATAATTCGATACAATCACTAAATATTATAGGAATCAATTCTATAAGAAAATACTACATTTTAAAGAAAAGATCCCGAAATTAATTAAAAATTCGCTCGCGGGGCTCACATCTCGAAATTCGGCAAAAGTTACGAAATCCGACAACCCATTCAATTACGAGTCCAACCATACCAGTTTCACTCAAATCCGACTCCGAATCGATACCGAAATCTCAAAATTTCGTTTCTATGAGATTTCTAGATTTTTCCAAATTTCAATCTCAAAACACTAATTAGATTGTGAAAACAATGATATACTTGTATATGTAGACCAAATCCGAGTTAGAATCACTTACCCCAATATTTTTCCCTTGAAAATCTGCCAAAAGTCGTCTCTGCTCAAGCTCAAGTTCGTCAAAAATGGCAAATGGGACGAATGCCCTCTTTTTATAACACTGCCCAGCAACCTTCGGAACTGGCCCTCGAACTGGACCTCGATCGGGGCTTCGATCATAGGCTCGATCCTGGACCTCGATCATGGCCTCGATCAGGGCATCGAGGTTGGGCCTTCGATCATAGCCCTCGAGCCATACCTTCGATCATGCCCTCGAGCCTTGCCTTCGATCTCGGCTTCGATCAGGGTATCGAGGTTAGGCCTTCGATCATAGCCTCAATCATGGCATCGAGCTTGAACCTTCGATTGTGACCCTCGATCTTGGGTCTCAATCCTGGCCCTCGAGATGGACCTTCGATCAGGGCATCGAGCATGGGTCTCGATCCTAGCCCTCGAGCATTACCTTCGATCATGCCCTCGAGCCTTGCCTTCGATCGAGGCTTTGATACTGAGCCTCGTCCCTGGCTTCGACTCAGGCCTCGATCTGAGGCTCGATATCTGGGGCTCGATCTGAGGCTCGATCACAGCCCCTCGATCCGAGGCTCGATCACAGCCCAGAATATGCAGCAGAAGAGAAAATTGCAGCAGCTTTTTAAGTCCAACTTTTGATCCGTTAACCATCCGAAACTCACCCGAGGCCCTCGGGACCTCAACCAAATATACCAACAAGTCCTAAAACATCATACGAACTTAGTCGAACCTCTAAATCATATCAAACAACGCTAAAACCATGAATCATACCCCAATTCAAGCTTAATGAAACTAAGAGTTTTCAACTTCTACATTCAATGTCGGAACCTATCAAATAAACTCCGATTGACCTCAAATTTTACACACAAGTCATAAATTACATAACGGAGCTATGAAAATTTTCGGAACTGGATTCCGACTCCGGTATCAAAAATTCAACTCCCCGGTCAAACTTTCAAACTTTAAATTCCTATTTTAGCCATTTCAAGCCTAATTTCACCACGGACTTCCAAATAAATTTCGATCACGCTCCTAAGTCCAAAATCACCATACGGAGCTGTTGGAATCATCAAAATTCTATTCCGGGGTCGTTTTCTCAAAATGTTGACCGAAGTCAAACTTAATACATTAAGGCAAACTTAAGGAACCAAATGTTTCGGTTTCACTCCAAACACTTCCAAATCCCGAACCAACCATCCCCGCAAGTCATAAATCATTACAAGCACCTACAGGAAGTTTTATTTTAGGGAATGGGGTTCTAAAAGTTAAAATGACCGGTTGGGTCATTACATTCTCCACCTCTTAAACAAACGTTCGTCCTCGAACGGGTTTAGAATTATACCTGAAGTGCTGAAGAAGTCTGGATATCTGCTCCGCATGTTTTCCTCGGTCTCCCAAGTCGCTTCCTCGACTGGTTGGCCCCTCTATTGGACTTTTACTGTAGAAATCCTCTTGGACCTCAACTGGCGAACCTGTTTATCAACAATGGCAATTGGCTCCTCTTAATAACCCAAGTTATTATCTAGCTGAACTGTGCTGAAGTCTAACACATGTGATAGGTCGGCATAATACTTCCGGAGCATAGATACGTGAAAAATCGGATGAACTCCCGATAGGTTGGGAGGCAATGCAAGCTCATAAGCAACCTCCCCAACTCGTTTCAACACCTCAAATGGGCCTATAAACCTTGGGCTCAACTTGCCCTTCTTCCCGAATCTCATGATTCCCTTCATCGGCGAAACCTTCAAGAGAAATTTTTCACCTACCATAAATGATATATCACGCGCTTTCTGATCCGCGTAACTCTTTTGTCTGGACTGAGCTGTACGAAGTCGCTCCTGAATCAACTTTACCTTTTCCAAGGCATCACTTACCAAATCAGTACCATACAACTTAGCCTCACCTGGCTCAAACCATCCGATAGGTGAACGCCATCATCGACCATATAAAGCCTCAAATGGAGCCATCTCGATGCTGGATTGGTAACTGTTATTATAAGCAAACTCGGCCAAAGGCAGGAAACGATCCCACTGACCTTCAAAGTCAATCACACATGCCCTGAGCATATCCTCCAAAATCTGAATTGTCCTCTCTAACTGCCCATCGGTCTGCGGATGAAAGGCTGTGCTGAGCTCTACACGGGTCTCTAACTCACTCTGTACTGCTCTCCAGAAATGTGAAGTAAACTGAGGGCCTCTATCTGATATGATGGAAATTGGAACATCGTGCAACCGAACTATCTCCTGAATATAAATCTGGGCCAACCTCTCTGAAGTATACGTAGTCACAACAGGAATAAAATGTGCCGACTTGGTCAACCTGTCAACAATCACCCAAACTGCATCAAACTTCCTCAAGGTCCGCGGCAACCCAACTACAAAATCCATAGTAATTCGTTCCCATTTCCACTTTGGTATGGTCATCTGCTGGAGTAGGCCACTTGGCCTCTGGTGCTCATATTTAACTTGCTGGAAATTTAGACACCGAGCTACATACTCAACTATGTCCTTTTTCATTCGTCGCCACTAATAATGCTGCCTCAAGTCACGATACATCTTCGTAGCACCTGGATGAATAGAATATCGAGAACTGTGTGCCTCCTCCAGGATCTTTTTCCTCAGTCCATCCACATTAGGAACACATAGACGATCCTGGAGTCGCAGAACACCATCCGCTCTAATAGTAACTTCCTTGGCATCACCTCGTAGTACCGTTTCACGAAGAACCACCAGGTGTGGGTCATCATACTGGCGAGCCTTGATCTGTTCAAATAGTGAAGACCGGGCCACAACACATGCAAGAACTCGGCTGGGCTCTGAAATATCCAGCCTCACAAGTCTGTTAGCCAAGGACTGAATATCTGAGGCTAATGGCCTTTCCTCTGCTGAAATGAAAGCCAAACTACCCATACTCTCCGCCTTTCTGCTCAAGGCATCTGCAACCACATTTGCTTTGCCCGGATGATACAAGATAGTAATATCATAATCTTTTAGTAACTCCAGCCATCTACGCTGCCTCAAATTTAGATCCCTCTGCTTGAACAAATGTTGCAAACTGCGATGATCAGTGTAAACTTCACAAGACACCCCATAAAGATAATGCCTCCAAATCTTAAGAGCGTGAACAATCGCAGCTAACTCCAAATCATGTACCGGATAATTCTTTTCGTGGGGCTTCAGCTGACGTAAAGCATATGTAATAACTTGCCCTTCCTGCATCAATACACAACCCAAGCCAACGCGCGAAGCATCGCAATACACTGTATACATCCCCGAACCAGAAGGCAACACTAACACTGGTGCTGTAGTCAATGATGTCTTGAGCTTCTGAAAGCTCACCTCACAATCATCGGACCATCAGAATGGAGCACCCTTCTGGGTTAATTTGGTCAAAGGTGCTGCAATAGATGAAAAACCTTCCACGAACCGACGATAATAACCTGCCAAACCCAAAAAACTCTTGATCTCCGTCGCCGAAGTGGGACGATGCCAATTCTGAACTGCCTCAATCTTTTTGGGATCAACTTTAATACCTTCACCCGATACGATATGTCCCAAAAATGCTACAGACTCTAGCCAAAACTCACATTTAGAGAACTTAGCATATAGCTTTTGTTCCTGCAATGTCTGAAGCACTACTCTCATATGCTGCTCATGCTCCTCCTTACTACGTGAGTAGATCAAAATGTCATCAATGAAGACAATGACAAATGAGTCAATATACGGCCTGAATACCCTGTTCATCAGATCCATAAATGTTGCCGGGCATTAGTTAAACCAAAAGACATTACCAGAAACTCATAATGACCATATCTAGTACGGAAAGCAGTCTTCGGAACATCCGAATCCCGAATCTTCAACTGATGGTACCCCGACCTCAAGTCGATCTTAGAGAATACCCTAGCACCCTGCAACTGGTCAAATAGATCATCAATACGCGGCAACGGGTACTTGTTCTTAATAGTGACTTTGTTCAATTGGCGATAATCAATACACATCCGCATTGTTCCATCCTTCTTTTTCACAAATAATACCGGTGCACCCCAAGGCGATACACTCGGTCTGACAAACCCTTTGGCTAGTAACTCTTCAAGCTGTTCTTTCAATTCTTAAATGGAAGTCAATTACTAAAATAAAGTGCGGAAGAGCATAACTTCCGAATCATCAAAATACATCCACGAATCTGGTGTCACAAGTGCAAGAGCTACTAGGATAATACAAATAAAGGTCTGAATAAAATTCAAGTTGTTTGAAAGATAATACACAGCTAAGATAAGATGGAAGGAGACTTTAGAACTGCGGACGCTGTGCAGTTATACCTCAAGTCTCCTCTGGGTAGCTGAATCCGAGCAAGTCTATGGTACGCAACTGAGACCAACTCTAAAATCTGCATGAGAAGTGCAGAGTGTAGTATGAGTACAACTGACCCCATGTACTTCGTAAGGGTCGAGCCTAACCTCAACGAAGTAGTGACGAGGCTATGACACGACACATACATAAACAACTTATACAAGTATATACGAATACGAAGCAACAATAAATACAATAAATAACACTTTATAAATTTGGGAAGGAACATGCGAAGGGGGATGATATAATAATTTCAGCAGGAAAATCATCACTTAGCAGCCAATTAATTCCTCAACAGTAAAATGAGCAACTGATAATATGAAAATGGCATGGCACCACCCTTCGTCCTTTTACTCTCATTCCTCCCATAAACTGATAAATAAATAATAATAATAATTGTTACGGCATCACCCTTCGTGCTTTAACTCTCTCTTGGCACGGCATCACCCTTCATGCTTTTACACTCTCTGAAAATTGTATGACATCACCATTCGTTCTTTTACACTCAAAAGAATGACACGACAACACCCTTTATGTTTTTACACTCTTTCTCACCATGACAATGATAGTATAAATAATAAAAATGGCATGATATCACCCTTCGTGCTTTTACGCTCTTTCTCACCATTTTCAACAATAATTAAATCAATAAAAATTCCATGAATAATGATCAAATAATCAATAATAAACTTAAGCAAGAATATCTTAATTAAATAAACAATTATTCAAAATGAATTAAATTCCTCCAATATGCTTTGATTCAACCACAACACATAAGTACTTATCACCTCACATATACGTTGTACCCGCACATTAAATCACGTAGCAAATAAACAAATGAAATCCTACTCTCTCAAGTCAAGGTTAACCACGACACTTACCTCGCTTTGCAACCAAATTCAAGATTCCAATAAATCTTTGCCTCGCGAATTCGTGTCCGAAATCCTCAAATCTAGTCATAAACAATTCAATATACTCAATATAAATCGTAGGAATTATTTCCATATGAATTTACTAATTTTTCAAATTAAAATTCGAAATTCATTTCAAAAATCAACAGTGGGGGCCCACGTCTCGAATCTCGAAAAAAACATACGAAATTCAAATACCCGTTCCGAGACGAGTCCGACCATATAAAAAGTATCAAATTCTGATGTCAAATGGACCTTCAAATCTTAAATTTTCGTTTTTTGGAAAGTTTTACAAAAATTCCAATTTCTTCCATCTAAATCCGAAATAAATGATGAATATAGACATGGATTTATGAAATATAATCACTCTTGGTTATAGAAAACTTACCCAATTCAAAGTCATGAAAACTCCATTTGGAATCGCCTAAATCTGAGACTCAAAACTCAAAAATGAGTAAAAATGGCTAACTTCCGATTTTATGGGTTCTGTCCAGGCCTTTTCGCATCTGCGGACACTTGACCGCATCTGCGGATCCTCTTTTACGGAAGTTGGGATCGCTTCTGCAGGCTGGCTCACTTCTGCGGACTCGCTTCTGCGAAGAAGAGTCCGCTTCTGCACAAGGCTGCCCCTTCCCGCTTCTGCGACAGTCTGTCCGCTTCTGCAGACTATCCACTTCTGCGAGGCATGGCTCGCTTCTGTGAGCTCGCATCTATGGTCTAAAATCTGCAGGTGCGATTACACCAGAAGGCAAAAATTTCAGATTTTTCTTAAGTCCAAATTTTAATCCATTAACAATCTGGAATCAACCCGAGTCCCCCGGGACCTCAACGAAATACACCAACAAGTCCTAAAATATCATACGAACTTAGTCAAAACCTCAAATCACATCAAACAACGCTAAAACTACGAATCATACCCCAATTCAAGCTTAAGGAACTTAAGAATTTTCAACTTCTACATTCGATGCCGAAACCTATTAAATCAAGTCCGATTGACCTCAAATTTTTTACACAAGTCAAAAATGACATAACAGACCTATTAAAATTTCCAGAATCAGATTCTGACCCCGATATCAAAAATTCAAATCCGTGGTCAAACTTTGGAAATCTTTAGCCTTTAAATTTCTAGTTTTCGTTAAATGGCCATAACTTGAGCTAGGGACCTCCAAATTAAATTCTAGGCATACGCCCAAGTCCCAAATCACGATATGGACCTACCAGAACTGTCAAAACACTTATCTAGGTCCGTTTGCTCAAAATGTTGACCAAAGTCAACTTAATTGGGTTTTAAGGCTCTATTTCACATTCTAGACTTGGTAGGAGGCGATTTGGAGAGGAGATTTTCACCTACAAGCCTTGGGTAAGTGATTCTAATCTATATCTAATCATATTCCATCAACATATCTTATATTTTAACATCTAAATCATGTGAAAATTTGTGAAACTTTGTCATATTTTTGAAAAATAAGAAATTGAGTTTTGAGAGTCGATTTGGACTGGGATTTTGAAACTAATCACATATATAAACTCGTGGGGTTACAAGTAGACAAAATCTACCATTGGACCCAAGTTTTGACCGGGCGCGCCCTGGGTTGCATTTTGTTGACGTTCTGGGAAAAGTGTAAAGATCTTAGCTTTATATTGCAATTGAATTCCCTAGCATTGTTTGATGATATTGAGCTGATTTTGGTCAGATTTGAGCTGTGTGGAGGGGATTTTAAGGGAAAAGCTATTTTCTAGTGTCGAATTGGCCTAGTTAAGGTAAGTGTCCTGCCTAACTTCGTATGGGGGAACTACCCCTTAGTATTGGCAGTGTTTGATTCAATTGTGCTAAGTGAAATCCGTGTACTTACGGTGACGAGTGGGTACACTAGTTGTACATGGTATTTGATTGGTTTAGGCTATTTGGACTATTTCCATGATTTAATTGAATGCCATATCATGTTCTAATTCTCTTAGTCAATCTATTCTTACTTGTGTTAGTCTATCCTTACATGCCTTAAATGATTATGTTAATACTTGTTTTACTTTCTAATTGATAATTTGCTCTCATGCTCTAGTTGAACTTGTTGCCTCTTTTATTGTTACATGCTATCTCTTCATTGTTGATTATCATTAATTGAAGTCATTATACATGTGATCTCTTTTATTGTTGATTATCATTAATTGAAGTTATTGTTCATGTTATCTCTTTCATTGTTTATTTCCATTAGTTGAAGTCATTGCTACACGTTATCTTTTCCATTGTGAATTATTCCTTAACATTGTGGTTATACATTATCTCCTATTGTTGAATTGTTGGTGTCGAGGTTCTAAAAACCATTATCACTTTGAGGCGAAATTGTTATTGTTGAAACATCTTTCTTTTAAGCATTTTACCTTCATTGTTATTGTTGATATTCTTGTACCCGCTGTGGTGGAGCCATGGGATATTGTTATGGAAACATTGAGATTGTGGATTGTTGGAAAATTGTGATGTATGGGCACATATGGTGTGAGTTGTTATTGTAATGCGGTATTGACACGCATGCGACGGTATAAGGCTTGGGGTTGATGTGCATGCGACAATATAAGGTGGGACCTATGTGCGTGTTGTTTGTAGGGGAACTACGTGAAGTCACGCAGCGTCATAAGGTGGGCTAAAGTGCGTGTAGCTATTTAGGGAAAAGTGTTTTCAAAACCTATTTCAAATGTAAGGCTCACACGGCGGTATAAGGAAAGATTGTGATTGAAATTGAGAAATGTGAATACGAGGCGGTACCTCGGTTGTGATTCTTAATTATACAAGGCAGTATCTCAGTTGTGATTCTTGATTATATGAGGCAGTACCTCGATTGTGATTTCATTATACACGAGGTGGTACCTCATTGTGATTCTTGCTGTTTATTTCATGTTTTAAAGGGTTTTGGTGGGAAAATTTCTTGTTGTCTCATCCTTTATTGTTCTAGCAGATTGTTGTCGGTATATGATAATTGTAGCCTCTTTAGTTGCTTCTTTTATGCTATTTCCATGTTTAACTTCCGGTATTAGTTCATGTTATTGTCATGTTTCCTATCAGTTATTTCCTCACTTTCCATTACATTTCCGTACTACATTTTTATATTGATTATTTATATCCTAATAGGTGTCTTGGCCTGGCCTCATCACTACTCTACTGAGTTTAGGCTTGATACTTACTGGGTACCATTGTGGTGTATTCATACTACGCTTCTGCACATTTTTGTGCAGATCCAGGTACGTCTGCTCGTGCCGATCATTATAGGTTATTTGTAGCTACCTTACGGAGACTCAAGGTATGCCTGCCCGACGTCCACAGGCCTCGGAGTCACCTTCCCTATTTTACTTCCTGTTGTATTTCTCTCAAACAGTAATGTATTAGATATTCTAGAATTATTATATAGAGCTTATGACTCAGTTCCACCGGTTTTGGGGTGTGTATTAATGAGTTTCTATTTTCGGAAGGTTTTATTTGTTATTCAGTTTTGTTTTTGGTACTTTGTTAATTATATTTTGTTCAATTGCTATATCAAATGTTAGGCTTATCCTACGAAAGGAAATTGGGGTCATGACAAGTTGGTATCAGAGCTCTAGGTTCATAGGTGTTACGAGTCATAAACAGGTTTAGTAGAGTCTTGGGGATCGGTACAGAGACATCTGTACTTATCTTCGAGAGGCTACAGAACTGTTAGGAAAACTTCACTTCTTTGATTCCTTATCGTGCGAATTAGTTGATTTCAAAAACTGAATCTTTGACTTTCTATTCTCTCATAGATGGTGAGGACACACATAGCTGGATCCGACAATCAGACACCCACACCCCTTGCTAGAGCCACAAGATGCCGGGGCCTGGGCAGAGGCCGAGAAGGGGCACGTTGTGCAGCCAGAGCACCTGCTCGAGCTGCGATAGAGGAGCCACCAATAGCTTCAGTTGGGGGATAGGCACCCGAAGCGCCTATTTCTATCCCAGCAGTTCAGGAGACCCTCGCACAATTCTTGAGCATGTTCGGTACCTTAGCTCAGGCGGGGTTGATCCCACTTGCGCCAGTTACATCTCAGGCTGGGGGAGGAGCACAGACTCCTGCGGCCCGTATCCCAGAGCAGCAGATCTAGGTAGATCAAGTCCCAGAGATTATACCGGTGCCGCATGTTGCTCCAGTTCAACCCGTGTTTAGGGCAGCAACATCTGAGGAGGAGCAATTTAGGCTCGAGAGGTTCAAGAAGTACTACCCTCCTACTTTCAGTAGTTTGGCTTCAAATGATGCACATGATTTTCTAGAGGAGTGCCGCCATATTCTTCGCACTATGGGCATTGTAGAGACGAGTGGAGTTTCTTTTACTACGCTCTACCTAAAGGGAGTGGCATACCAGTGGTGGCGAGCGTATGAGGTAGATAGCCCAGCCGAGGTAGCTTCACTTACATAGGATCGGTTTTCAGAGTTTTTCTTGAGAGAGTTTGTTCCTCCGACCCTTCGGGATGCATGGCGCACAGAGTTTGAGTAGCTTCGCCAAGGTACTATGACAGTGTTAGAGTATGTTGTCCGATTCAGTGGTTTATCCAAGCATGCACCTGCCTTGGTTTCTACAGTCAGAGAGCGAGTCCGTCGATTTATCGAGGGGCTCAACTATGGTATTAGGTTCAACATGGCTAAAGAGTTGGAGGAACATACCCCATATTAGTAGGTGGTAGAGATTTCTCAGAGGTTAGAGGGTATGCGGGGTCATGGGAGAGATGATAGGGAGGCCAAAAGGCATTGTAGTACGGGAGGATTTAGTGATGGTCACGCTGCAGCTATAGCCCATCAAGAAAAGGGCTATGTGGGCTGTCCAATTCATTCAGCACTTCCAGCTTCTAGTGGTGCTCCGGTTGTTCCGAGGTCTCGGGTTGCACTCTTTGCTCAGCCACTTTTTAGTGCACCTCCTGCACGGGGTGCCTTTAGCGGTCAGTCCAGCCGACCAGGACTGAGCCAATTCCAATTTCCATGCCCAGGGAGAGCTTGCTTTGAGTATGGCGATACCTGCCACATAGTTAGAGACTGCCCCAGACTCAGGAGGGGTGCACCTTCCAATACTACTCAGGCTTCACGGATTTAGTCAGATCCGCAAACTTTTAAGGTCATGATTACTGCCCTAGTTGCCGCTCCACCCGCACAGCCAGCTAGGGCTGGGGGACGGGCAGGTAGAGGTCACCCTAGAGGGGGAGGCCAGGCTAGATTCTATGCTTTTTCGGGTAGGATGGAGGTAGTTGCTTCAGACTCAGTCATTACAGGTATGGTTCCGATTTTCCATAGAGATGCATCACTCTTATTTGATCTGGGATCCACTTATTCATATGTGTCATCTTACTTTGCTTCGTATTTGGATTTATCTCATGATTCTTTGAGTTATCATGTTTATGTGTCCACATTTGTGGGAGATTCTATTATTGTTGACTGTGTGTATTGGTCGTGTTTAGTTGTTATTGATGGTTTTGAGACCAAGCTTGATCTATTGTTACTCAGTATGGTTGAGTTTGATGTTATCTTGGGCATGGACTGGTTGTTGCCCTATCATGCTATTTTAGATTGTCATGCCAAGACTGTGACACTGGCTATGTCAGGTTTACCACGGTTAGAGTAGAGGGGTGCATTATATTATGTTCCTAGCAGGGTTGTATCATTTCTAAAGGCTAAGCGGATGGTTGAAAAGGGGTGTGATGCTTATCTAGCCTTTGTGAGAGATGTCAGTCCTGATACTCCTACCGTTGAGTCAGCTCCGATAGTGAGATACTTTCCAGATATATTTCCAGCGGATCTTCCGGGCATGCTGCCCAATAGGGATATTGATTTTGGTATTGATTTATTGCCGGGCACTCAGCCCATTTCTATTCCACCATATCGTATAGCCCCAGCGGAGCTGAAGGAGTTAAAGGAGCAGTTGTAAGAGTTGCTTGATAAGGGTTTCATTCAACCTAGTGTGTCGCCGTGAGGTGCTTCGGTCTTGTTTGTGAAGAAGAAGTATGGTTCTATGCGCATGTGCATTGATTATCAATAGTTGAACAAGGTTACAATGAAGAACAAGTATCCATTGCCACACATTGATGACCTATTTGATCAGCTATAGGGTGTCAGAGTGTTCTCCATGATTTATTTGCGGTAAGGTTATCATCAGCTGAAGATTCGGGATCCGGCTATTTCAAAGACTGCCTTTAGGACTCGGTATGGTCATTACGAGTTGCTTGTGATGTCATTGGGGTTGACCAATGCCCCAGTAGCATTTATACACTTGATGAACAGTGTATTCCAGCCTTATCTTGATTTATTCGTCATTGTGTTTATTGATGACATCTTGGTGTACTCCCGCAGCCAGGAGGATCACGAGCAGCACTTGAGGATTGTGCTCCAAACCTTGAGAGAGAAGAAGTTGTATGCAAAATTCTCACAGTGTGAATTCTAGCTCGATTTGGTGGCGTTTTTGGGTCATGTAGTGTCAAGTGAGGTGATCAAGGTAGCTCCAAACCTTGTTGTCTCATCCTTTATTGTTCTAGCAGATTGTTGTCCGTATATGATCACCATAGCCTCTTTAGTTGCTTCTTTTATGTTATTTCCATGTTTAGCTTCTGATATTAGTTCATGTTATTGTGTTGTTTCGTATCAGTTATTTCCTCACTTTCCATTACATATCTGTACCATATTTTCATACTATTTATTTATATCCTAATAAGTGTCTTGACCTGGTTTCGTCACTACTCTACTGAGCTTAGGCTTGATACTTATTAGGTACCATTGTGGTGTACTCATACTACGCTTCTACACATTTTTGTGCATATCCAGGTACGTCTGCTCGTGCTGGTCGTTAGAGGTTATTTGTAGCTGCCTTACAGAGACTTCGAGGTATGCCTGCCGGCGTCCGTAGGCCTCGGAGTCACCTTCCCAATTTTACTTCATGTTGTATTTCTTCCAGACAGTGATGTATTTGATATTCTATAATTATTCTATAGATCTTATGACTCAGTTCCACCAGTTTTGGGGTGCGTATTGATGAGATTCTGTTTCGGAAGGTTTTATCAGTTATTCAGTTTTGTTTGGTACCTTTTTAATTATATTCTGTTCAATTGTTATCAAATGTTAGGCTTACCAAGTCATAGAAACAAAGTGCCATCACGACATCCGATGGAAGAAAATTAGGGTCGTGACAGAAAGTGAACAACCAAGACTAACAATCTAACTAAAACATGTAAGGCATGGTAAAAGAAGAAACATAGTACAATAAATCAATTTCCACTCACATGATTTAACCCATGATAATGCATATATACTCGTCACCTTGCATATACGCCGTCCACACATGTAATTCACATAGAAAATAGACCAACTAGTCCTAATTCTCTCAAGTCAAGGTTAAACAGGACACTTACCTCACTCTGCAACTAAATCAATCAATCCACCACGGCCTTGCCTTTTGAACAAGCCTCCAAGCCATCCAAATCTAGCCAATTATTGATCAAACAATTAAAAAAAGCCTTAGAAACTACCCACTAATGAAAAAGGTTCTATCTTGATCATTTTTTAAAAAGTCAACAAAAGTCAACCCTGGCCTCGCGGTCCCGGGCTTCGTGGTCCCGGGCTCTGGCGGTCCCGGGCCTGGCGGTCCCGGTCTTCGTGGGCCTAATGGGTGGAACCGGCCCGTGACGGGCCTAAGCCCACATGGTCCTGTGCTTAACGGGCCGGGCTCGTGGGCTTCGCGGGCCTAGCGGGTTTTTTTTTTTTTTTTAAAGACAATTTCTTGTAGTATCATGGCTATATTAATATGTAGTATATATGTATATCTAATTATTAAAGTGCTTGACGAAAAAGAAAATAACAAAACAATAGTAAAACACTAAATTGTCATGCATAAATATCACTTCTTGATATTATATTGTATCTTATGTATATATATTCTCTTATATATTTTCTTTTAGTATATATATTGTATCTTATGTATATATTGTAGCTTATAAATATATTTTCTTGTAGTATATATATTGTATATTATGTATATATTGTAGCATAATATATTTTCTTGTAGTATATTATATTGTATCTTATGTATATATATTCTCTTATATATTTTCTTGTAGTATATATATTGTATATTATGTATATATTGTAGCATAATATATTTTCTTGTAGTATATATATTGTATCTTATGTATATATATTCTCTTATATATTTTCTTGTAGTATATATATTGTATATTATGTATATATTGTAGCTTATAAATATATTTTCTTGTAGTATATATATTGTATATTATGTATATATTGTAGCATAATATATTTGCTTGTAGTATATTATATTGTATCTTATGTATATATATTCTCTTATATATTTGCTTGTAGTATATTATATTGTATCTTATGTATATATATTCTCTTATATATTTTCTTGTAGTATATATATTGTATCTTATGTATATATTGTAGCTTATAAATATATTTTCTTGTAGTATATATATTGTATATTATGTATATATTGTAGCATAATATATTTTCTTGTAGTATATTATATTGTATCTTATGTATATATATTCTCTTATATATTTTCTTGTAGTATATATATTGTATATTATGTATATATTGTAGCATAATATATTTTCTTGTAGTATATTATATTGTATCTTATGTATATATATTCTCTTATATATTTTCTTGTAGTATATATATTGTATCTTATGTATATATTGTATCTTATAAATATATTTTCTTGTAGTATATATATTGTATATTATGTATATATTGTAGCATATAAATAATTCTAAGTATAGACAAAGAAATATTGCGAAAAGAAGCTCATGGGTAGAAGCAATAAATTTTATTACCAAAAAATGACATATCTTTCTTAGTCATCCTTCCCCCAATGGAATGAGCACAACAAGGTACTAATACCACCATTAGAAGGAAAAAAACTAAGGAAGATGTGCCAAAATACAAGTTACATATTATTCTATGTATTATCTCTAACAAATCTCATAAATCCTTCAAGGTTCGGAGGAGGTTGCGTTGGTGGTGGTGGAAAAGAAGCTTGTTCATCACCACTTCCGGGCGAAGCCGAATCCTCCGTAAGTTCCGCTATCATTTCTTCATAAGCTTCATCTATCGCCGGTTGTGCTTCTGCAATTCCAAAGTTTCTTCTTTCCGAGCGGATCCAATCTCTAAACAATACTGATTTTTCCAAGCTATCCCTCATAGACGCTCTATGATCACCTATTTGCAGTCTTGCTTGACTGAAAGCGCTCTCTGATGCAACAGTTGAAGCTTGAATTGATAAAATATCCCGAGCCATCCTTGCAAGAACAGGAAAATGTTTTTCCCTTGCCTTCCACCATTCCAAAAGATCAAAAGAGCCGTCTGGATTCTCCTTTTCAAGTCCCTGAGACAAATAAACTTGAAGCTCATTTAGATGTGAAGTTTCATCATAATTTTCACCTTGAGACCCCCTGAACTCCGTCCAAGATTTAAGAGCTTTTAAGCCCGCAACTCTTTTAGAGGATTGTGAGCTAGACGAAGTAGGGGTTGGAATAGTTGGCCTAGCATGCTCTAAGGCAAGTTGATAAGCATTATAAACTGTTTGAGCGTTAATCTTAATTGAAGCTTTTGCATCTGCAAGTGTCGCAATTTCCTCATTTGAAAGATCTAAAGCCTTATAAATATTTGAATACCAAAAATGAGGACCTCCCAATTTCATTGTAGGATTTAGCATTGCAGCAAGACCATAAATAGGAGGGATAGGAAAAAAATATTTTTTAAACTTTTGTTTCATTTCATTTATAGCAAGTTCATAAATATCCCCACCCTCACTAAATTCAACAAACAAATCAGATAGTGCTGCAATATAAACTAAACAGTTTGAAATAGTAGGATAATATTGCCCAGAAAATGCATTTGTTGCAATTTGAAAATGTTCTAAAAAATCTAAAAGAATTTTAACATTAGTCCAATCTTGAGTGGTAAGCATTTCATCATCATCTTCACCACCTACCCGAGAATTAAACGTTGCATTAATTGGGTTTCTATATTCATATGCTACTACTAAACTTTCGTACATACAATTCCATCTAGTCGGGCAAGGTTTAGGAACCTTTCTTTCTCTAAGGCCATATTCATCACATTTTTTAAAATACTCTCTAAGTCTACTTCTACGGTTTGAATAAAAAAGCCAATTAAGAGCCATTCTAACCTTTTCAATTTCTATGTTTAATATTCGCATACCATCACCGACAATTAAATGATAAATATGACAAATACATCTAACATGGAAAATATTAGTAAATGCAGGATTTAGTGTTGTTGTAAGCATGCCTATAGCACTGGTGTTACTAGAAGCATTATCCATTGAAATTGCCATTATTTTATCGCTAAAGCAAAAATATCTACAAATATCTGCAACAGTGTTAGCTATAAATTTACCTGTGTGACGCGAATTAATTATTCTATATGCAATTATGCGTTTTTGCATTATCCATTCTTCATCTATCCAATGACTTGTAACAGTTAGGTAATCACAATCATTACCACTTCTACCAATATCAGTAGTAATAGAAATCCGATTAGGTATATGAGTAAATAAATAACGCAAATATTGTTCATATTCATGTTTGAATTTATAAATATCACTCTTAACTGTTGCGCGAGGCCAACCTTTATAAGTAGGATTAAACACTCTTCTAATATAATGAACCCAATTGAATTCCAAACTAATGATGTTTCTAAGCGTTTAGCAGGTTCTCTATTAAAAGTAGGAGTTTCTACAGGTGGGTCGACCGGTGCATCACTTGGGTTATTAAGAGGACTAGTAGGTGTATCATCTAAATCCGGTGCTTGAGTTTCATCATCATCCTCATTTTCCTCATTATTTTCTAAGATGGTTTCATTAGGATAAAGAGCATTCATAATTTCATCATCTAATCTATCACCTGGTGCAACATTATGATAAAATTCACTATCGGTAAATTGAAAACAAGGGTGATCACTATCAAGAATTACGGAAGGAGGAGGACGTCTAGGTTGGCGACTACTTTCAACTTGCTTATCTTTTCTAGGTCGGGGAGCCGGGGGAAGGGTAGTTGGTTGGCCACTACTTTCACCGGTTTTATCTTTTCCTTTACCAAACATTTTTTTCAAAGTAAATGCCATATTAATTATAATTATGCAAACTAAACCACACAAAAATATATTATAAAAACGTAAGAGTTGAAACGAGTTTACCGGATTGCCGAACAACTTCTTGAAAATTGAAAATCGTTGAACACTTGAAAACTTCAATTCAACAACTTCACAATTTTTCACGAAATTTCAACAATAAATTAAGTAATTGTAGTAGAGAGATTGAGAGAGATTGAGAGATATTGAGAGATATTGATGAATTGGTGAATAAAAATGAAAGAATGAGGGGGTATTTATAGTTGAGAAATGGGGAAAAGTGTAATTATATAAAGTTTGGGGTTAAAATAAAGTTTGGGGGCCAAATGGCCATTTTTTTAACTTAAAAAACGGTCATATTTTCAGCCCAAACGGCTAGATTTTAAATATGGCCGTTTGATTTTTTTTTTTTTTTTTTTTTTTTTAAAATAGCCGTTGGGCCCGCCAGGCCCGCCAGGACCGGCCCAGGCCCGCCTGCCGGTCCCGGGCCAAACGGTCCCGGGCTCGTGGGCTCAACCATGGAGACCAGCCCGTGACGGGCTCAGAGGCCCACCAAGACCGGCCCACCCAGGACCGGCCCACCAGGCCCACCAGGCCCGTTAGGACCGCGGGCCCGGTCCGGTCCGGTTCAGGCCCGGCCCACCGAGCAGCATTATCCATAAATGTTGCCGGGCATTAGTTAAACCAAAAGACATTACCAGAAACTCATAATGACCATATCTAGTACGGAAAGCAGTCTTCGGAACATCCGAATCCCGAATCTTCAACTGATGGTACCCCGACCTCAAGTCGATCTTAGAGAATACCCTAGCACCCTGCAACTGGTCAAATAGATCATCAATACGCGGCAACGGGTACTTGTTCTTAATAGTGACTTTGTTCAATTGGCGATAATCAATACACATCCGCATTGTTCCATCCTTCTTTTTCACAAATAATACCGGTGCACCCCAAGGCGATACACTCGGTCTGACAAACCCTTTGGCTAGTAACTCTTCAAGCTGTTCTTTCAATTCTTAAATGGAAGTCAATTACTAAAATAAAGTGCGGAAGAGCATAACTTCCGAATCATCAAAATACATCCACGAATCTGGTGTCACAAGTGCAAGAGCTACTAGGATAATACAAATAAAGGTCTGAATAAAATTCAAGTTGTTTGAAAGATAATACACAGCTAAGATAAGATGGAAGGAGACTTTAGAACTGCGGACGCTGTGCAGTTATACCTCAAGTCTCCTCTGGGTAGCTGAATCCGAGCAAGTCTATGGTACGCAACTGAGACCAACTCTAAAATCTGCATGAGAAGTGCAGAGTGTAGTATGAGTACAACTGACCCCATGTACTTCGTAAGGGTCGAGCCTAACCTCAACGAAGTAGTGACGAGGCTATGACACGACACATACATAAACAACTTATACAAGTATATACGAATACGAAGCAACAATAAATACAATAAATAACACTTTATAAATTTGGGAAGGAACATGCGAAGGGGGATGATATAATAATTTCAGCAGGAAAATCATCACTTAGCAGCCAATTAATTCCTCAACAGTAAAATGAGCAACTGATAATATGAAAATGGCATGGCACCACCCTTCGTCCTTTTACTCTCATTCCTCCCATAAACTGATAAATAAATAATAATAATAATTGTTACGGCATCACCCTTCGTGCTTTAACTCTCTCTTGGCACGGCATCACCCTTCATGCTTTTACACTCTCTGAAAATTGTATGACATCACCATTCGTTCTTTTACACTCAAAAGAATGACACGACAACACCCTTTATGTTTTTACACTCTTTCTCACCATGACAATGATAGTATAAATAATAAAAATGGCATGATATCACCCTTCGTGCTTTTACGCTCTTTCTCACCATTTTCAACAATAATTAAATCAATAAAAATTCCATGAATAATGATCAAATAATCAATAATAAACTTAAGCAAGAATATCTTAATTAAATAAACAATTATTCAAAATGAATTAAATTCCTCCAATATGCTTTGATTCAACCACAACACATAAGTACTTATCACCTCACATATACGTTGTACCCGCACATTAAATCACGTAGCAAATAAACAAATGAAATCCTACTCTCTCAAGTCAAGGTTAACCACGACACTTACCTCGCTTTGCAACCAAATTCAAGATTCCAATAAATCTTTGCCTCGCGAATTCGTGTCCGAAATCCTCAAATCTAGTCATAAACAATTCAATATACTCAATATAAATCGTAGGAATTATTTCCATATGAATTTACTAATTTTTCAAATTAAAATTCGAAATTCATTTCAAAAATCAACAGTGGGGGCCCACGTCTCGAATCTCGAAAAAAACATACGAAATTCAAATACCCGTTCCGAGACGAGTCCGACCATATAAAAAGTATCAAATTCTGATGTCAAATGGACCTTCAAATCTTAAATTTTCGTTTTTTGGAAAGTTTTACAAAAATTCCAATTTCTTCCATCTAAATCCGAAATAAATGATGAATATAGACATGGATTTATGAAATATAATCACTCTTGGTTATAGAAAACTTACCCAATTCAAAGTCATGAAAACTCCATTTGGAATCGCCTAAATCTGAGACTCAAAACTCAAAAATGAGTAAAAATGGCTAACTTCCGATTTTATGGGTTCTGTCCAGGCCTTTTCGCATCTGCGGACACTTGACCGCATCTGCGGATCCTCTTTTACGGAAGTTGGGATCGCTTCTGCAGGCTGGCTCACTTCTGCGGACTCGCTTCTGCGAAGAAGAGTCCGCTTCTGCACAAGGCTGCCCCTTCCCGCTTCTGCGACAGTCTGTCCGCTTCTGCAGACTATCCACTTCTGCGAGGCATGGCTCGCTTCTGTGAGCTCGCATCTATGGTCTAAAATCTGCAGGTGCGATTACACCAGAAGGCAAAAATTTCAGATTTTTCTTAAGTCCAAATTTTAATCCATTAACAATCTGGAATCAACCCGAGTCCCCCGGGACCTCAACGAAATACACCAACAAGTCCTAAAATATCATACGAACTTAGTCAAAACCTCAAATCACATCAAACAACGCTAAAACTACGAATCATACCCCAATTCAAGCTTAAGGAACTTAAGAATTTTCAACTTCTACATTCGATGCCGAAACCTATTAAATCAAGTCCGATTGACCTCAAATTTTTTACACAAGTCAAAAATGACATAACAGACCTATTAAAATTTCCAGAATCAGATTCTGACCCCGATATCAAAAATTCAAATCCGTGGTCAAACTTTGGAAATCTTTAGCCTTTAAATTTCTAGTTTTCGTTAAATGGCCATAACTTGAGCTAGGGACCTCCAAATTAAATTCTAGGCATACGCCCAAGTCCCAAATCACGATATGGACCTACCAGAACTGTCAAAACACTTATCTAGGTCCGTTTGCTCAAAATGTTGACCAAAGTCAACTTAATTGGGTTTTAAGGCTCTATTTCACATTCTAGACTTGGTAGGAGGCGATTTGGAGAGGAGATTTTCACCTACAAGCCTTGGGTAAGTGATTCTAATCTATATCTAATCATATTCCATCAACATATCTTATATTTTAACATCTAAATCATGTGAAAATTTGTGAAACTTTGTCATATTTTTGAAAAATAAGAAATTGAGTTTTGAGAGTCGATTTGGACTGGGATTTTGAAACTAATCACATATATAAACTCGTGGGGTTACAAGTAGACAAAATCTACCATTGGACCCAAGTTTTGACCGGGCGCGCCCTGGGTTGCATTTTGTTGACGTTCTGGGAAAAGTGTAAAGATCTTAGCTTTATATTGCAATTGAATTCCCTAGCATTGTTTGATGATATTGAGCTGATTTTGGTCAGATTTGAGCTGTGTGGAGGGGATTTTAAGGGAAAAGCTATTTTCTAGTGTCGAATTGGCCTAGTTAAGGTAAGTGTCCTGCCTAACTTCGTATGGGGGAACTACCCCTTAGTATTGGCAGTGTTTGATTCAATTGTGCTAAGTGAAATCCGTGTACTTACGGTGACGAGTGGGTACACTAGTTGTACATGGTATTTGATTGGTTTAGGCTATTTGGACTATTTCCATGATTTAATTGAATGCCATATCATGTTCTAATTCTCTTAGTCAATCTATTCTTACTTGTGTTAGTCTATCCTTACATGCCTTAAATGATTATGTTAATACTTGTTTTACTTTCTAATTGATAATTTGCTCTCATGCTCTAGTTGAACTTGTTGCCTCTTTTATTGTTACATGCTATCTCTTCATTGTTGATTATCATTAATTGAAGTCATTATACATGTGATCTCTTTTATTGTTGATTATCATTAATTGAAGTTATTGTTCATGTTATCTCTTTCATTGTTTATTTCCATTAGTTGAAGTCATTGCTACACGTTATCTTTTCCATTGTGAATTATTCCTTAACATTGTGGTTATACATTATCTCCTATTGTTGAATTGTTGGTGTCGAGGTTCTAAAAACCATTATCACTTTGAGGCGAAATTGTTATTGTTGAAACATCTTTCTTTTAAGCATTTTACCTTCATTGTTATTGTTGATATTCTTGTACCCGCTGTGGTGGAGCCATGGGATATTGTTATGGAAACATTGAGATTGTGGATTGTTGGAAAATTGTGATGTATGGGCACATATGGTGTGAGTTGTTATTGTAATGCGGTATTGACACGCATGCGACGGTATAAGGCTTGGGGTTGATGTGCATGCGACAATATAAGGTGGGACCTATGTGCGTGTTGTTTGTAGGGGAACTACGTGAAGTCACGCAGCGTCATAAGGTGGGCTAAAGTGCGTGTAGCTATTTAGGGAAAAGTGTTTTCAAAACCTATTTCAAATGTAAGGCTCACACGGCGGTATAAGGAAAGATTGTGATTGAAATTGAGAAATGTGAATACGAGGCGGTACCTCGGTTGTGATTCTTAATTATACAAGGCAGTATCTCAGTTGTGATTCTTGATTATATGAGGCAGTACCTCGATTGTGATTTCATTATACACGAGGTGGTACCTCATTGTGATTCTTGCTGTTTATTTCATGTTTTAAAGGGTTTTGGTGGGAAAATTTCTTGTTGTCTCATCCTTTATTGTTCTAGCAGATTGTTGTCGGTATATGATAATTGTAGCCTCTTTAGTTGCTTCTTTTATGCTATTTCCATGTTTAACTTCCGGTATTAGTTCATGTTATTGTCATGTTTCCTATCAGTTATTTCCTCACTTTCCATTACATTTCCGTACTACATTTTTATATTGATTATTTATATCCTAATAGGTGTCTTGGCCTGGCCTCATCACTACTCTACTGAGTTTAGGCTTGATACTTACTGGGTACCATTGTGGTGTATTCATACTACGCTTCTGCACATTTTTGTGCAGATCCAGGTACGTCTGCTCGTGCCGATCATTATAGGTTATTTGTAGCTACCTTACGGAGACTCAAGGTATGCCTGCCCGACGTCCACAGGCCTCGGAGTCACCTTCCCTATTTTACTTCCTGTTGTATTTCTCTCAAACAGTAATGTATTAGATATTCTAGAATTATTATATAGAGCTTATGACTCAGTTCCACCGGTTTTGGGGTGTGTATTAATGAGTTTCTATTTTCGGAAGGTTTTATTTGTTATTCAGTTTTGTTTTTGGTACTTTGTTAATTATATTTTGTTCAATTGCTATATCAAATGTTAGGCTTATCCTACGAAAGGAAATTGGGGTCATGACAAGTTGGTATCAGAGCTCTAGGTTCATAGGTGTTACGAGTCATAAACAGGTTTAGTAGAGTCTTGGGGATCGGTACAGAGACATCTGTACTTATCTTCGAGAGGCTACAGAACTGTTAGGAAAACTTCACTTCTTTGATTCCTTATCGTGCGAATTAGTTGATTTCAAAAACTGAATCTTTGACTTTCTATTCTCTCATAGATGGTGAGGACACACATAGCTGGATCCGACAATCAGACACCCACACCCCTTGCTAGAGCCACAAGATGCCGGGGCCTGGGCAGAGGCCGAGAAGGGGCACGTTGTGCAGCCAGAGCACCTGCTCGAGCTGCGATAGAGGAGCCACCAATAGCTTCAGTTGGGGGATAGGCACCCGAAGCGCCTATTTCTATCCCAGCAGTTCAGGAGACCCTCGCACAATTCTTGAGCATGTTCGGTACCTTAGCTCAGGCGGGGTTGATCCCACTTGCGCCAGTTACATCTCAGGCTGGGGGAGGAGCACAGACTCCTGCGGCCCGTATCCCAGAGCAGCAGATCTAGGTAGATCAAGTCCCAGAGATTATACCGGTGCCGCATGTTGCTCCAGTTCAACCCGTGTTTAGGGCAGCAACATCTGAGGAGGAGCAATTTAGGCTCGAGAGGTTCAAGAAGTACTACCCTCCTACTTTCAGTAGTTTGGCTTCAAATGATGCACATGATTTTCTAGAGGAGTGCCGCCATATTCTTCGCACTATGGGCATTGTAGAGACGAGTGGAGTTTCTTTTACTACGCTCTACCTAAAGGGAGTGGCATACCAGTGGTGGCGAGCGTATGAGGTAGATAGCCCAGCCGAGGTAGCTTCACTTACATAGGATCGGTTTTCAGAGTTTTTCTTGAGAGAGTTTGTTCCTCCGACCCTTCGGGATGCATGGCGCACAGAGTTTGAGTAGCTTCGCCAAGGTACTATGACAGTGTTAGAGTATGTTGTCCGATTCAGTGGTTTATCCAAGCATGCACCTGCCTTGGTTTCTACAGTCAGAGAGCGAGTCCGTCGATTTATCGAGGGGCTCAACTATGGTATTAGGTTCAACATGGCTAAAGAGTTGGAGGAACATACCCCATATTAGTAGGTGGTAGAGATTTCTCAGAGGTTAGAGGGTATGCGGGGTCATGGGAGAGATGATAGGGAGGCCAAAAGGCATTGTAGTACGGGAGGATTTAGTGATGGTCACGCTGCAGCTATAGCCCATCAAGAAAAGGGCTATGTGGGCTGTCCAATTCATTCAGCACTTCCAGCTTCTAGTGGTGCTCCGGTTGTTCCGAGGTCTCGGGTTGCACTCTTTGCTCAGCCACTTTTTAGTGCACCTCCTGCACGGGGTGCCTTTAGCGGTCAGTCCAGCCGACCAGGACTGAGCCAATTCCAATTTCCATGCCCAGGGAGAGCTTGCTTTGAGTATGGCGATACCTGCCACATAGTTAGAGACTGCCCCAGACTCAGGAGGGGTGCACCTTCCAATACTACTCAGGCTTCACGGATTTAGTCAGATCCGCAAACTTTTAAGGTCATGATTACTGCCCTAGTTGCCGCTCCACCCGCACAGCCAGCTAGGGCTGGGGGACGGGCAGGTAGAGGTCACCCTAGAGGGGGAGGCCAGGCTAGATTCTATGCTTTTTCGGGTAGGATGGAGGTAGTTGCTTCAGACTCAGTCATTACAGGTATGGTTCCGATTTTCCATAGAGATGCATCACTCTTATTTGATCTGGGATCCACTTATTCATATGTGTCATCTTACTTTGCTTCGTATTTGGATTTATCTCATGATTCTTTGAGTTATCATGTTTATGTGTCCACATTTGTGGGAGATTCTATTATTGTTGACTGTGTGTATTGGTCGTGTTTAGTTGTTATTGATGGTTTTGAGACCAAGCTTGATCTATTGTTACTCAGTATGGTTGAGTTTGATGTTATCTTGGGCATGGACTGGTTGTTGCCCTATCATGCTATTTTAGATTGTCATGCCAAGACTGTGACACTGGCTATGTCAGGTTTACCACGGTTAGAGTAGAGGGGTGCATTATATTATGTTCCTAGCAGGGTTGTATCATTTCTAAAGGCTAAGCGGATGGTTGAAAAGGGGTGTGATGCTTATCTAGCCTTTGTGAGAGATGTCAGTCCTGATACTCCTACCGTTGAGTCAGCTCCGATAGTGAGATACTTTCCAGATATATTTCCAGCGGATCTTCCGGGCATGCTGCCCAATAGGGATATTGATTTTGGTATTGATTTATTGCCGGGCACTCAGCCCATTTCTATTCCACCATATCGTATAGCCCCAGCGGAGCTGAAGGAGTTAAAGGAGCAGTTGTAAGAGTTGCTTGATAAGGGTTTCATTCAACCTAGTGTGTCGCCGTGAGGTGCTTCGGTCTTGTTTGTGAAGAAGAAGTATGGTTCTATGCGCATGTGCATTGATTATCAATAGTTGAACAAGGTTACAATGAAGAACAAGTATCCATTGCCACACATTGATGACCTATTTGATCAGCTATAGGGTGTCAGAGTGTTCTCCATGATTTATTTGCGGTAAGGTTATCATCAGCTGAAGATTCGGGATCCGGCTATTTCAAAGACTGCCTTTAGGACTCGGTATGGTCATTACGAGTTGCTTGTGATGTCATTGGGGTTGACCAATGCCCCAGTAGCATTTATACACTTGATGAACAGTGTATTCCAGCCTTATCTTGATTTATTCGTCATTGTGTTTATTGATGACATCTTGGTGTACTCCCGCAGCCAGGAGGATCACGAGCAGCACTTGAGGATTGTGCTCCAAACCTTGAGAGAGAAGAAGTTGTATGCAAAATTCTCACAGTGTGAATTCTAGCTCGATTTGGTGGCGTTTTTGGGTCATGTAGTGTCAAGTGAGGTGATCAAGGTAGCTCCAAACCTTGTTGTCTCATCCTTTATTGTTCTAGCAGATTGTTGTCCGTATATGATCACCATAGCCTCTTTAGTTGCTTCTTTTATGTTATTTCCATGTTTAGCTTCTGATATTAGTTCATGTTATTGTGTTGTTTCGTATCAGTTATTTCCTCACTTTCCATTACATATCTGTACCATATTTTCATACTATTTATTTATATCCTAATAAGTGTCTTGACCTGGTTTCGTCACTACTCTACTGAGCTTAGGCTTGATACTTATTAGGTACCATTGTGGTGTACTCATACTACGCTTCTACACATTTTTGTGCATATCCAGGTACGTCTGCTCGTGCTGGTCGTTAGAGGTTATTTGTAGCTGCCTTACAGAGACTTCGAGGTATGCCTGCCGGCGTCCGTAGGCCTCGGAGTCACCTTCCCAATTTTACTTCATGTTGTATTTCTTCCAGACAGTGATGTATTTGATATTCTATAATTATTCTATAGATCTTATGACTCAGTTCCACCAGTTTTGGGGTGCGTATTGATGAGATTCTGTTTCGGAAGGTTTTATCAGTTATTCAGTTTTGTTTGGTACCTTTTTAATTATATTCTGTTCAATTGTTATCAAATGTTAGGCTTACCAAGTCATAGAAACAAAGTGCCATCACGACATCCGATGGAAGAAAATTAGGGTCGTGACAGAAAGTGAACAACCAAGACTAACAATCTAACTAAAACATGTAAGGCATGGTAAAAGAAGAAACATAGTACAATAAATCAATTTCCACTCACATGATTTAACCCATGATAATGCATATATACTCGTCACCTTGCATATACGCCGTCCACACATGTAATTCACATAGAAAATAGACCAACTAGTCCTAATTCTCTCAAGTCAAGGTTAAACAGGACACTTACCTCACTCTGCAACTAAATCAATCAATCCACCACGGCCTTGCCTTTTGAACAAGCCTCCAAGCCATCCAAATCTAGCCAATTATTGATCAAACAATTAAAAAAAGCCTTAGAAACTACCCACTAATGAAAAAGGTTCTATCTTGATCATTTTTTAAAAAGTCAACAAAAGTCAACCCTGGTCTCGCTTGGTGAAAATCCGAGATTTGGACCAATACCCGATTACCCATTCACCCCTAGCTGGTTATGTGATTTGTTTTGAAATCCGACCTCAATTTGAGGTCTAAATCCCAATTTTGAAAAATTCCTAAATTTCGATCCAAATCCCTAATTTCTACCATAAAATTCCTAGATTTGATGTTAAAAACACATGAAAAGTAATGAGTAATTGAAAGAAAGTGGATTAGAGTTGCTTACCAATGATTTTGAGAAGAAGAAATTCTTGAAAAATCGCCTCTAGAGTGTTTAGGGTTGAGAAATGGTGTAAAATAACCCAAGTCCCGTTTCACCCCTCTTTTATCGAGCTGCAGGTATGGTATTTGCGAACAATTATTCGCAAATACGACACCCGCAAATGCGAGACACTGGTCGCAAATGTGAATAGTGTATCAGGTGAAAAAATGTTGCAAATGCGACAAAAATCTCGCCAATGTGATATGCCCACTGACCGCAAATGCGAGCTAAGCTTCGCATTTGCGAAGTTGCCTGCCCCCAGCCCCAGATTGCAAAAGCGACCCAAAGGTCGCAAATTCGAACTCCCAGAGTCCGCAAATGCGACATAATTTTCGCAAATGAAAAATACCAACCCACCAGCACTTTATTGCAAATATGATTTGAACCGTAAATGCGAGATCTGCATACCTGAGACACCAGCAGTTTTGCATCAGCAATTCAAACTTTAACCAAACGCTTCTGTAACATCTGAAACTCACCTGAGCCCCTCGGGCTCCAAACCAAACATCCACACAAGTGTAAAAATATCATACAGACTTATTCACGCGATCAAAGCACCCAAATAACATTTTGAACCACGAATCGGACACCAAAACACATGAAATTCAAAAGGAAACTCAAGAGTAGCTTGAAACACAACCAAGCATCTGATTCCTATCAAACCAACTCGGAATTACACCAAATTTTGCAGACAAGTTACAATAGCAAAACGGACCTACTCTAAGTCCCAAAACCAAAATCCAAACCCGATAACCATAAAGTCAACCTACGGCAAAACCTAAGGAATTTCTAAATATTTAAATTGCCAACTTTCGGTAAAACAAGTCAAATCAACCTAGGGACCTACGAATTCAATTTCGGACATATGCCCAAGTCCAAAATCACAATATGAAGCTACCGGAATCGTCAAAACACCAATCTGGGGTCATTTACCCAAAATATTGACCGTGGTCAACTCTAGCCTTATTTTTAGTCAAAATTTTTATTTTCTTCAAATTTTCACACAAATGCTTTTTGAAAAGTGACACGGACCACACACAAAAACTAAGAAACATAAAATGAAGCTACGGGAGGTCTCAAATCATGAAAATGAAGGCTATTACTTAACATGACCTATTGGGCCGTTATATTCTCCACCTTGACTGGAAAAAAGGTGCGGGTCTCTACTCCTCATATCGGACTCGGACCCCCAAGTAGCCTCCTGAATCGGCTGATCTCTTTAATGCATATTCACAGAAGGAAAACTCTTAGATCTCAACTTTCGAACCTGCCGGTCTAGAACAACCACCGTCTCTTCCTCATAGGACAAATTCTTATCAAGCTAAACAGTGCAAAAGTCCAAAACGTGTGAGTTATCCTCGTGATACTTCCGAAGCATGGAAATATGGAATACCAGATGTACCCCTCCTAGGCTAGGAGGCAAATCAAGCCCGTAAGAAACCTCCCCAACTCTCTCCAAGATCTCAAACGACCTAATAAACCTCGGGCTCAACTTGCCCTTCTTTTCGAACCGCATCACGCCCTTCATTGGAGACACTCGAAGGAGAACCTTCTCACCCACCATATATGCCACATCTCGAACCTTCTGGTCTGCATAAATCTTCTATATGGACTGTACGAAGTCGTTCCTGAATCACTTTAACCTTATCCATAGCATCGCAGACCAAATCAGTGCCCAACAACCTAGCCTCCCTGGGCTCAAACCAACCAATCGGCGAACGACATCACCTCCCAAATAACGTCTCATACGACACTATCTTAATACTTGACTGGTAACCATTGTTGTAGGGAAACTCCGCTAAAGATAAAAACTGACCCCATGAACCTCCGAAATCAATAACACAAGCATGTAACATGTTCTCCAAGATCTGAATAGAGCGCTCGGACTGTCCATCCATATGAGGAATAAATGTTGAGCTTAGCTTAACCCGTGTGCCCGGCTCACGCTGCACGACTCTCAAAAAATGCGATGTGAATTGCGTGCCTTAGTAAACAATTATGGTAATAGGCACACCGTGAAGGCAGATAATCTCCTAGATGTAAATCTGAGCCAACTACTCTAAAGAATAGGAAGTCGCCACCAGAATAAAGTGTGCAAACTTAGTCAACCATTCCACAATAACCCAAACTGCGTCATATCTCATCAAGGTCCATAGTAAGCCTACCATAAAATCCATAGTGATACGCTCGCACTTCCACTTCGGTATCCACCTAGTTTCTGATGTTCATACTTCCACTCTGATATCTTCCAATAGTGTTGTTTCATGTCATGGTACATATTTATGACACCTGGATGAATAGAATAGCGCAAACTGTGAGCCTCTTCAAGGATTGACTCTATCAACTCATCAATATTTGGAACATAAATCCGGCCCTGAAGCCACATAACACTATCATCACCAATCACAACCTCCTTAGCACCACCCCATTGCATTGTATCCTTCAACACCAACAAGTGAGGATCATCAAACTGGAGAGCCTTGATACGCTCTAACAACGATGACTGTGCTACGACACAAGCAAGAACACGACCGGGCTCCGAAATATCCAATCTCACAAACTGATTGGCCAAAGCCTGAACATCCATGGCTAGTGGCCTCTCTACTACCGGTAAATATGCCAAGCTGCCCATGCTCCCAGCCTTTCTATTCAATACATTGGCCACTACATTGGCTTTCCCCCGATGATATAATATGGTGATATCATAGTCTTTCAGCAACACTAACTATCTCTACTTTCGCAAGGTGATGGAGACATTGATGGTTGGTATAAACCTCACAATGAATGTCGTACAGATAGTGCCTCCAAATCTTCAGCGCGTGAATAATGGTTGCCAACTCTAAGTCATGAACAGGGTAATTCTTCTCATGAACCTTCAAATGCGGAGATGCGTAGGAACTTGCCCTACCTCTTGCATCAATATCTCTCCAAGAGAAATATGCAATACATCATAATACACGGTATAAGATCCCAAACCTGTAGGCAACACCATCACTGGAGCTGTAGTCAATGCGTTCTTGAGCTTCTGAAAGCTCAACTCACACTCGTCAAACTATATGAAAAGAGCACCCTTTTGGGTCAACTTGGTCAATGGGGCTGAGATAGATGAAAACCCCTCCACAAACCGACTATAATAACCTGCCAAGCCCAAGAAGCTTTGAATCTCCGTAGCTGAAGTAGGTCTAGGCCAGTTCTGAACTGCCTCAATCTTCTTATGATCCACTTTAATGCCCTCGGAAGATACAACATGGCCCAAAAAGGCAACCGAGTCCAACCAGAACTCACACTTTGAAAACTTGGCATATAACTGACGATCCCTCAGAGTCTGAAGTACGATCTGAAGATGCTGCTCATGCTCCTCTCGACTGCAAAAATAGACCAAAATATCATCAATGAATACGATCACAAAAGAATCCAGATAGGGCTTAAACACCCAGTCTGTCAAATCCATAAAGACTGCTGGAGCATTAGTCAAGCCAAATGATATCACGAAGAACTCAAATTGACAATACCGAATCCAAAAAGCTATCTTAGGGAGATCTGATGCCCTAATCTTTAACTGATGGTAGCTAGATCTCAAATCAATCTTCAAAACTACCTTAGCACCCTGAAGCTGATCGAATAAGTCATCAATCCTCAGCAACAGATACTTGTTATTGATAGTGACTTTGTTCAACTACCGCTAATCTATACACATCCTCATAGTTTCATCCATCTTCTGTACAAACAACACCGTTGCACCTTAAGGAGAGACACTAGGTCTAATGAATCCCTTATCAAGTAAATCCTGCAACTGCTCCTTCAATTCTTTAAACTCAATTAAGGCCATATGATATGGTGCGGTAGAAATGGTTTGAATGCTTGGAACTAGATCAATGTAGAAGTCAATATCTCAGTCGGGTGGCATCCCCGAAAAATTTGTAGGAAAACCCCTCGGAACTCGCACACAACTGGCACTGAATCTGTGGAAGGAACCTCCACACTAGGATCACTGATATAGGACAAATATGCCATACATCCTTTCTTAACCATACGCCGAGCCTTCACATAAGAAATGAATCTTCTAGTGGAATGGTTAGGAGTCCCTCTCCACTCCAATTGAAGCAACCCCGACATGGCTAATGTCACAGTCTTGGCATGACAATCCAAGAAAGAGTGATAAGGTAACAACTAATCCATGCCTGAGATCACATCAAAATCCACCATATCAAGAAGTATAAGATCTACTTTAATCTCATAGCTCCAGATAGAAACCACACACGAGCGATAAACACGATCTTCCATAATAGAATCTTCAACAGGCGTAGACACATAAACATGAGCACTCAAAGAATCACAAGGCATAACCAAATAGGAATCAAAATAGGATGACACATATGAATAAGTGGAGCCCGGATCAAATAAAACTGAGGCATATCTATGGCAAACTAGAACAATACTTCTAATGACCGCTTCAGATGACTTTGCCTCAGGTCTAGTTGGAAATGCTTAGAAATGGGGCTGAGACCTACTACTCTGACCTCTGCCTCTCGGGAGGCCTCTCCCTAGCTGACCTCCACCTTTAATAGCTTGACCACCACCTTGGGCTACCTGACCCCCCCCTCTAGCTATCTGAGCGAGAGGTGGGGTAACTAGTGTTGGAACCATGGCATGAGAACTATGATGTGGCATGCTACCCGTTGCCCGAGGGCAAAATCTAGCAATGTGCCTCGGATCACCACAAGTATAACATAACCTCGGCTGTTATGACTGCTGACCCTGAAAATGACCCTGTCAACCTGAATTAACCATCCTGTCAACTTTGAATTGGAGCCGCACTAACCGGATCTGAAGGTGTGCTGTAGGCTAGCTGCTCAGGACAAGACCCATAAGACCACGACTACCCGAAGCACTGTGGGATACCTAAAGCGTTGGCTAAATCGGCCTGGGAGGATGGCCTCTACCAAATGAACCCCTTCTTCTAGATGAGGAACCACTGAAACCACCAAAATGTCGAGGCCTCTTTTCAAATACCGACTCCCTACCCTAACCACGAATCATCTCAATCCATCTAGCAATCTCTACCGCCCGTTGGAAAGTAATATCATCCCTAGTCTTCTTGGCCATCCGAGTATGATACCAAAAGTAAGGCCATCAATGAATCTCCTCAATCTCTCCCTCTCAGTAGGAAGCAAGACAACTGCATGGCGAGCTAATTTTATGAATCAGGTCTCGTACTGGGTAACAGTCATGCTACCCTACTAAAGGCGCCCAAACTGTCTGCGGTACTCCTCTCTCAGGGTAAAAGGAATGAACTTCTCCAAAAATAGCTGAGAGAACTGATCCCAAGTGAGTGGATGCGATCCTACTAGTATGGCTCGATCATAGTCCTGCCACCACCTCTTAGCGGAGCCATGCATCTGAAACACCGCTAAGTCAACTCCATTAGACTCCACTATGCCCATGTTGCGCAATACCTCCTGGCAATGGTTAATAAAATCTTGTGGGTCCTCAAAAGGTGTACCACCAAATCGAATAGGAAATAGCTTAGTAAACTTATCCAACCTCATCAACCCCTTGGACGACATAGTGGGCCTCTACATAGGCTGAGTAGCAATAACATGCTAAACTACTCTAGCTGCTGGGACTACCGGAGTCTGATATATGGGGGTCATCTGCTCCAGAGTGTGGGTAGCGAGAAACTGGGCTCCTCTCCCAGCCCTAGAGACAGCTGGTGCAATGGGAAATGCACCTGCTTGGGCCGCACTCTTCATAAAGCCCACCAGATAGACTAGAGCATCCTGAAGTACTTAAGTAGCAATAAACCCCTTCGGGACGTGAGCTGGTAAAACTAGCACGGTCTGAACAGGAACCTCCTCCTCCTGCTCGATCTGAAGCTCTGCAGTAGGTGGTGTTGCACGTGCTATAGGCTGAGCTCTGCCTCTGCCTCAGGCTCGACCTTGGCCCTGGCCTATACCTATGGTAGTGGCTACAGCCTGGGGCTCAGGCTCCGGCTTAGGCTCCGGCTCTGGCTCGGCTGTGGATGTTGTGTGTGTCCTTGCCATCTGCGAGAGAACAATAATAGAATGGTTCAAACATTCGCGATAGAATAATCGCACGATAGAGAAAGAAAGAAGTGACATTTCCTAAAGCTCTATAGCCTCTATAAATAAGTACAGACATCTCTATACCGTTCCTCCAGACTCTACTAAGCTTGTTCATGACTAGTGAGACCTAAGCAACCTAGTGCTCTGATAACAACTTGTCACAACCCGGTATCCTAACCTCAGGGCCGTGATGGCACCTAACATCTACTTACTATGCAAGCCAACATTAGTACACAATAATCATTTTTAGATAATTGAAAGCAGTATAATAAGAGTTAAAGCTACAAGATTTCATAATAGACATAATAATTCCAACACCAACTGGCCAAACCCAGAATCTGGTGTCACAACTTCATGAGCATGCTAAGATTTTTTACAACCAATGTTTGAGGGAAATACAACTGTTCGAAATAGAATAAACAGTAAAACTAGGTAAGAGAGGGGACTTCAGGGACTACGATAGCCATGTAGGTCTACCTCAAGTCTTCAAATGTAGATGTGATCGGGGCAGCAACTCTATTAAATGCCGCTAGGACCAACTCAAGAATTTTCACAAGAAGCGCAGAAGTATAGCATGAGTACAACTGATCCAATATACTCGATAACTGTCAAGCCAAACCTCGATGAGGTAGTGACAAGGCTGTGACAATACACCTACTAAAACTTGTACAGATATATACATAAAGCAAAAGAACTACATACCAGATTGAGCATTTAAAATATTAACGGGGAGGGAACATGAAAAAGGGGGTAAGATCAGAACAGTAAGTGTAAATCACCGATTAGCCTCTTTACGAAATAAACGACAATGCAGCCAAATAATTCACAAATTCGAAAATCACGTAAAGCAATGAAATCATCAATGGCATGGCATAAGCCTTTGTGCTTTTACTCTCATCATCACCATGTAATAAGATAAATGCAATGGCGCGGCATCACTATTCGTGTTTTTACTCTCATCCTCACCATGTAATAATGATATGATAAAAGAAATGGCACGGCATCATCCTTCGTGCCTTTATTCTCATCCTCACGTGATTATGATATATGATCATGTTAAATGATAATGAAGCAATCATGTGCATGGCATCACCCTTCATGCTTTAATCCTCACAATCACTCAATCAATTACAATAATATGCATTTATGGTACGACAACACTCTTCGTGCTTTCACTCTTCCTCACCAAGCAACAACAATAACCCAAGGTATCTAATAAGATGAGAAACTAATTTTAACTTCAATCGTGGAGCTATGATATACAAATTCAACTTTCGATATCCCAACCACTTCAAATTAATCAATACCACCAAAGTGAACAACCAAGAATAACAATCTAACTAAAGCATAGAAGGCATGGTAAAAGAAGTAACATAGTACAATAAATCAATTATCAACCGCGTGCTTTAACCCATGACGACGCATATATACTCGTCACCTTGCATATACGCCTTCCCCACATGTAATTCATATAGCAAATAGACCAACTAATACTAATTTTCTCAAGTCAAGGTTAAACACGACACTTACCTCACTCCGCAATCAAATCAATCAATAAACCACGGCCTTGCCTTTCGAACAAGCCTTCAAGCCAACCAAATCTAGTCAGTTATCGATCACACAGTTCAAAATAAGCTTTAGAAACTACCCACAAATAAAAAAGGTTCAATCTTGATTATTTTTTAGAAAGTCAACAAAAGTCAACCCCAGGCTCGCTTGGTCAATATATGAGATTCAGACCAAAACCCGTTACCCATTCACCCTCGAGCTCGGTTATGTGATTTGTTTTGAAATCAAACCTCAATTTGAGGTCTAAATCTCAATTTTAAAAAATCCCCAAATTCTACCCAAATCCCTAATTTCTACCATAGAAATCCTATATTTGGTGTTAGAAACTCATGAAAAGTAATGGGGAATTGAAATAAAGTGGATTAGAGTTGCTTACCAATAATTTTGAGAAGAAGAAATTCTTAAAAACTCGCCTCTAGAGTGTTTAGGGTTGAGAAATGGTGTAAAATGAGCTAAGTCCCATTTTCTCCATCTTTTACCCAGCTGCAGGTGTCGCATTTACGAATAATTGTACGCAAATGCGATGCCCGTAAATGCGAGACATTGGATGCAAATGCGAATAGTGTATCAGATGTACAATTGTCGCAAATGCGACAAAAACCACGCAAATGAGACAAAAACCTCGAAAATGCGATATGCCCACTGTAGACGATTGAATTTTATTTGAGTTTAAATCCATTAAACTATTTGGACCATATGCTAAATTCAAAGACATGTTAGCCCAAACAAGGATTTCGGGCTAGTATAATTGAATTTATTATTTAAATCCAATATACGTATATGAATTTAATTAAGAGCCCGAGTTAATTGGGCTAGTTCATCTTGTCAGACTTCAAATGATAAGCCCAAGGTCCATGCCACGTGTCAAATGACATGGCGCGCCAAGTCAAATCAAGGACCACTAAAATCATGCCACGTGCATAAGTGATGTAGCATGCCATGTCAAATATAAGGACTGATCATGTTAAATGATAATGAAGCAATCATGTGCATGGCATCACCCTTCATGCTTTAATCCTCACAATCACTCAATCAATTACAATAATATGCATTTATGGTACGACAACACTCTTCGTGCTTTCACTCTTCCTCACCAAGCAACAACAATAACCCAAGGTATCTAATAAGATGAGAAACTAATTTTAACTTCAATCGTGGAGCTATGATATACAAATTCAACTTTCGATATCCCAACCACTTCAAATTAATCAATACCACCAAAGTGAACAACCAAGAATAACAATCTAACTAAAGCATAGAAGGCATGGTAAAAGAAGTAACATAGTACAATAAATCAATTATCAACCGCGTGCTTTAACCCATGACGACGCATATATACTCGTCACCTTGCATATATGCCTTCCCCACATGTAATTCATATAGCAAATAGACCAACTAATACTAATTTTCTCAAGTCAAGGTTAAACACGACACTTACCTCACTCCGCAATCAAATCAATCAATAAACCACGGCCTTGCCTTTCGAACAAGCCTTCAAGCCAACCAAATCTAGTCAGTTATCGATCACACAGTTCAAAATAAGCTTTAGAAACTACCCACAAATAAAAAAGGTTCAATCTTGATTATTTTTTAGAAAGTCAACAAAAGTCAACCCCAGGCTCGCTTGGTCAATATATGAGATTCGGACCAAAACCCGTTACCCATTCACCCTCGAGCTCGGTTATGTGATTTGTTTTGAAATCAAACCTCAATTTGAGGTCTAAATCTCAATTTTAAAAAATCCCCAAATTCTACCCAAATCCCTAATTTCTACCATAGAAATCCTATATTTGGTGTTAGAAACTCATGAAAAGTAATGGGGAATTGAAATAAAGTGGATTAGAGTTGCTTACCAATAATTTTGAGAAGAAGAAATTCTTAAAAACTCGCCTCTAGAGTGTTTAGGGTTGAGAAATGGTGTAAAATGAGCTAAGTCCCATTTTCTCCATCTTTTACCCAGCTGCAGGTGTCGCATTTACGAATAATTGTACGCAAATGCGATGCCCGTAAATGCGAGACATTGGATGCAAATGCGAATAGTGTATCAGATGTACAATTGTCGCAAATGCGACAAAAACCACGCAAATGAGACAAAAACCTCGAAAATGCGATATGCCCACTGTAGACGATTGAATTTTATTTGAGTTTAAATCCATTAAACTATTTGGACCATATGCTAAATTCAAAGACATGTTAGCCCAAACAAGGATTTCGGGCTAGTATAATTGAATTTATTATTTAAATCCAATATACGTATATGAATTTAATTAAGAGCCCGAGTTAATTGGGCTAGTTCATCTTGTCAGACTTCAAATGATAAGCCCAAGGTCCATGCCACGTGTCAAATGACATGGCGCGCCAAGTCAAATCAAGGACCACTAAAATCATGCCACGTGCATAAGTGATGTAGCATGCCATGTCAAATATAAGGACTAATCAAATGTCGCCAAATATTCAAATGACATGGTTCAACCAATTATATGCAAGCTTATCACATAGCTTTAGTGATAGGTTCGATGACTCAAGTTGGCCAATCAAATTGGAGGAAAAAGATATGTGTTTATCACAAGTTCCTCTCCTACAACTATAAATAGGGGTCTCCATAAGGCCAAAAACAACAAGATAAAAATACATATTGAAGCTCTCCTCTACAGTGGTGATTCGCAAGTCTTCCGCATAGCAAGAAGTCATCGTCTCCCAGAGGTGAGCTGCAAGTTTTCATCCTCCACGTTTGTGATCAAAGACTAGCTCCACATTCGTGGTCAAATCCCAACAACAAGTGGTCCATCAATTCAAGAACAAACGAAGCTCTCGAATTGATGGTCGTGAGGAGAAGAATCAGAGGATTACATCTTTTAACTTAAGATTATTCAAAGATTGTAACCCGCATAAATTATTGTCACGACCCGAAATTCCCACCTTCGGGACCGTGATGATGCCTAACATTTCACTTGCTAGGAAAGCCTATGTTAGAATAATCTTAACTATTTTTAAACAAATTAAATTAAACGGAAGTCAATTACTAAAATAAAGTGCGGAAGACCATAACTACCGAATCATCAAAATACATCCCCGAATCTGCTGTCACAAGTGCATTGCTACTAGAATAATACAAATAAAGGTCTGAATAAAATTCAAGATGTTTGCAACCTAGTACACAGCTAAGATAAGATAGAAGGGGACTTTAGAACTGCGGACGTTGTGCAGTTATACCTTATGTCTCCTCTAGGTAGATGAATCCGAGCAAGTCTATGGTACGCCGTTGTGACCAACTCCAAAATCTACACAAGAAGTGCAGAGTGTAATATGAGTATAACCGACCCCATGTACTCCGTAAGTGTCGAGCCTAACCTCGATGAAGTAGTGATGAGGCTATGACAATACACGTACGTAAATAACCTGTACAAGTATATACAAATACGAAACAACAATAACACAATAAATAACAATTTATAAATTTGGGAGGGAACATGCGAAGGGGAATGATATAGAAATTTCAGTAGGAGAAGTATCTGTAGCAGGCAATTAATTCATCAACAATAAAATGAGCAAATGATAATATGAAAATGGCACGGCACCACCCTTCGTGCTTTTACTCTCATTCCTCCCATAAACTGATAAATAAATAATAATAATTGGCACGGCATCACCCTTCGTGCTTTAACTCTCTCTTGGAACGGCATCACCCTTCGTACTTTTATACTATGTAAAAATGGCACGACATCACCCTTCGTGCTTTTACACTCTGTGAAAATGGCACAGCATCACCCTTCGTGCTTTTACTCTCAAAATTGACACGGCAACACCCTTCGTGCTTTTATACTCTTTTCTCACCATGACAATGATAGTATAAATAATAAAAATGGAATGACATTACCCTTCGTGCTTTCATACTCTTTCTCACCATATTGAACAATAAATAAAGCAATAATAATTTAATGAATAGACAAAATCCCATTTTTATCAAAATCTAGGGTTTTCAACTAAACACAATTTCTACACTTTATATGCTAAAAAGTTACCCAAAATACATGTATTAAATTCATCTCATATAGAAATTACTTACCTCAAAGTGCTAGGTGAAAACTCCTCTTCAAAGAGCTCAAAATTGCCCAAGAGATGAAACAAATGAGCTAAAATTACGTAAGTCCCGACATTAAAAGCCCTCACTGCCTCCAGCGATTTCGCTTATGCAGACTTAGGGTTGCACCCGCAACGGCGCTTCTATGGGCAAAGGTCCTCTTCTGCGGAATACACACAGCCTAGCACTAGGCGCATCTGCAGAAGGGCACCGCACCTGCGAGCCCGCTTTTGCGGCTAGCCTCTCGCACTTGCGACTTGCCCACATGGCCCACGTCCGCGCCTGCGATCCCTCATCGTATAAGCGAGTCCGCTTCTGCGGACACGCTGACCCCCTCCCCATTTCGCTTATGCGAATGAGACGCTGACCCCTTCCCCTTCCAGATGCCAGCCACCAATAGCTCTTCGCTAAAGGACAATCAAGCTCTGCCAACCCTCTGAATCCTATACAGGGACTCTCGTCACCTCGTGTGTGTGTATCCCTTACCATTAGACAATTAAATGGAATTCCTCTAGCATGCTTTGACTCAACCACAACGCATAAGTACTCGTCACCTCACATATACGTTGTACCCGCACATTAAATCATGTAATAAATAGACAATTAAATCCTACTCCCTCAAGTCAAGGTTAACCACGACACTTACCTCGCTTTGCAACCAAATTTAAGGTTCCAATAAACCTTTACCTCGTGAATTTGTGTCCGAAATTCTCAAATCTAGTCATAAACAATTCAATATACTTAATATAAATCGTAGGAATTAATTACATATGAATTTACTAATTTTCCGGATTAAAATCTGAAATTCATCTCAAAAATCAATAGTAGAGCCCACATCTCGAATCTCGAAAAAACTTACAAAATTCGAACACCCGTTCCGAGATGAGTCCAACCATACAAAAATTATCAAATTCCGATGTCAAATGGACATTCGAATCTTAAATTTTCATTTTTGGAAAGTTTTACAAAAATTTCAATTTCTTCAATCTAAATTTGAATATAGACATGGATTTATGAAATATAATCACTTTTGGTTATAGAACACTTACCCAATTCAAAGTCGTGAAAAATAACTTTGAAATTGCCTAAATTCGAGACTCAAAACTCAATAATGAGTAAAAATGGTTAACTTCCGATTTTATGGGTTTTGTCGAGGCTTTTCGCATCTGCGGACACTTGACCGCATCTGCGATTCTGCTTTTGCGGAAATTGGGTCGCTTTTGCGGACTGGGTCACTTATGCGGACAAGAGTCCGTTTCTCCGGACAAGAGTCCGCTTCTGCGGACTCGCTTCTGCGAAGAAGCGTCCGCTTCTGTGCAAGGCTGCCCCTTCCCCCTTTTCTCGCTTCTACGATGCGTGGGCCGCTTCTGCGGTCGCTCTTCTACGACACCCCGTCCGCTTCTGCGAGGCATGGCTCGCTTCTGCGAGCTCGCATCTGCGGCCCAAAATTCGCACGTGTGATTACACGAGAAGGCTAAAATTTCAGATTTTTCCTTAAATCCAAATTTTGATCTATTAATCATCCGGAATCCACCCGAGACCCCCGGGACCTCAACAAAATAGACCAACAAGTCCTAAAATATCATACGAACTCAGTTGAAACCTCAAATCATATCAAACAACGCTAAAACCACGAATCATATCCTAATTCAAGCTTAAGGAACTTAAGAATTTTTAACTTCTACATTCTATGCCGAAACCTATTAAATCAAGTCCGATTGACCTCAAATTTTTTACACAAGTCATACATGACATAACGGACCTATTAAAATTTCTAGAATCAGATTCTGACCCCGATATCAAAAATTCAAATCCGTGGTCAAATTTTGGAAATCTTTAGCCTTTAAATTTTTTGTTTCCGTTAAATGGCCATAACTTGAGCTAGGGACCTCCAAATTAAATTTTGGGTATACGTCCAAGTCGCAAATCACGATACGGACCTACTGAAACTGTCAAAACACTAATCCGGGTCTGTTTGCTCAAAATGTTGACCGACGTCAACTCAATTGAGTTTTGAAGCTCTATTTCATATTTTAATCCATTTTTCACATAAAAACTTTGCGGAAAATTATACGGACTATGCACGCAAGTTGAAAAATGATGGATAGTGCTTTTCGAGGTTTTAGAACACAGTAATGAATGTTTAAATTAAAGATGATATTTTTGGTCATCACAATTATTGAAATTGAATTACTTTTATTTGTCGCTATATTTTTTGTCTAGATTATTATTTTCAGGAACGAAATTTTAGTTGTTACACCAAGTATACAAAATTTACGACCTGCTAAATTGACTGAAAAAAGCCTCCCTAGGCAATAATGTCAATAAAATAACAATTCTCGAATGTTTATGGAAATGGTCCACAACTTTGGAAAGATGCACAAGCTCGGGATGTTACTTGCAAATATGGACAAAAGCACTTTCTGAATACTTAATTCTCTTATTATCAATTATCATCATTATCAAAATTCCTATCATCAACATTATTAATACAACTTAATAGTATATATGTGTAATGAATTTTGGATAGGTTGACTTGTTGTTTGTCCCTTGAAGTGGAGACTGTAGATACTATGAGTTGGAAATGCTGGAAATATTTCTTATTTCCATATTATTCGCTCGAAACACAAGTATCATACAAGATAATAATACCTTAACCTGCGTCATTACAGATCCCAATAAACAAAAATTCAACTTCGTTCTTTGTCTTTTCTTTTTTCTCTTAATTAAGCAGTTGATTTTTTATTTTATTTTTTTGGAAAATCATCTTTCTATGCCATGATACTTTGCCTATTGAACTTATATATGCAGTAAAGTCGGTTGAAATCTAAACTACAAGTACATTAATAATATAATTTGGAAAATATATTTACCTACTTAATCACCATTAGAAATGAGACCATTTTAGGAGAAAAGAAAGAGTGAAGTTACAATCTTTACCTTCTAATGATTTCTACAAAGTTGAATGAAACTGAAATCAAGATTTGATTTCGGAAAAAGAATGCAGAATAAATAATTCGAGCATTTGAAGTAGATCTTTAGCGGCACACCTTTATTTAAAAGGACAATCTAGTGCACTTATTTCTAGTTATGTACGATGTTGTTAGTCGAATAGTTTTACCCTCTATCCTTTAGTGCCCCTATTATTAGCATCTTTAATTTGATTACTTTTGCAATAGGGTTTGAATTTTCAAGTGGAAATGTTCATGTTTGAAACATGATACTACTTAGAAAAAATCAAATTCAATAACTGGACGGCTTTAAAAGTCTAAATGTATTTGTCGTTTGTATGAACAAGATTAATGGACAAAACTAAAGCATAGTCGAGTAATTTGTCAATATGTAAGAATATTGAGAGGGGATGCTCAAGTGTTGCCAGACTGTCTGTCAATATGTAAGAATATCTTAATTAGTTTTGCCTTACTACTACCTCTAATTACCTTGTATTAATAGGTTAATTAAAGTCAACACTTAGATGTGTCCTTATATATCTAATTATTCTCATTTGAGACGTTGGAATTGACTTTGGTGCCCCAAAAGCAGCATAAATAGCGAGTTTAAGAAAGTTATATAGTAATAAATAAAGAGAAGAAGACAAGTTAATAGCCCAACGTTTTCTCTCTTCCATATGGACAACAGCAGAAAATTTGGAAGTGATGAAAAGATAGAGACAATTGATCTTTCCTTGAAGCTTGATCATGAAGAGCTATCAAATGAAGTCAATTCATCAAGAGAATTGTCACAATTTGATGCAAAAATACAAAGTAAAGAAAAAGAATTTGGAAAGAACTCGAAAAGAGAAGAGGTACACATTCAATCACTTGCAATATTTTCTTATAAGCTTCTTATATTGTTCTTGACTACGTACGAGGACTAATTAAAGTTTGTTCTTTTGTAGTATCAGTTCTCGGTGTTACAAAAGGAGATGAACATGATGAAAGAGGAGAACAAGGTACTAAGGGAGGCAGTAGAGCAAACAATGAAAGATTATTATGACTTACAAAAGAAATTCTCAAATACTCAACAAAACAATGGCAAGAAGGTAAACTTAGCTACCTGCATGAATTATAAAAGAAAACGAATGCGTTAAGGCGTAACGGCTCATATTATATGCCCTTGCTTCTTGCCTTATATATCTTTTACTACTAAGAAACTAATCTAAGTAGAAATCCTTCTTTCTCAAAATCAATTTTTTCCCTATTTGTTTTAGTGAAATAAGGGGCGCTAACGAGCTAGCTTGTCAAATGAATATTCAGGGATCTCTGTTGTTCATAGATAGATGATCTTGAAACAATACTGATTTGGCTATAATTCAAGCGTAATTTGTTGTATATAAAGTTAACCAAATTATGAAGGGTTTGTTTTATTTTCTGTTCTTTTCGATTGTAGGATCCTAAAGATTTGCTTTCACTTCATGGAACTTACTGTATTGATTTTGATATGAATAAGAGGACAGATTCACCAGCATCACAAGAAAATGATATTGGAGATGGTGAATTAGGGTTGTCTTTGACACTATTAAGTAGTGGTAGCAATGCAAGCAAAGTAGAAGCAGATGAAGAAAGAAAAGAGAAACAAGAAGATGCCACAACCACTGGATATTTGCCAATACAAAGTAGTAATAATTCACATGGAAGCAACTTTGGAGGAATTACAAGTCAAGTGATGAATTCTCCTCCAAATAGAAAAGCTAGGGTTTCAATCCGGGCAAAATGTGAAGCTGCCACAGTAAGTTGAATTGTACCAACATATATAACTTAATTGTCGAATTTAACTTATATAAAGTGACAATGAAAATAATTTTTTGTTGTCTCTGTGTATTTTATAGTGAATAACCTCCCTTCCCTTGTTTTTGGAGTTACTAGTTCCATTTTTCTTTTTCTTTTTCTTTTTTGTGGACACAATTACCTCTTGTTATCATTTATCTGACCTGATAGTCAGTACTGTCAAAATTCTTTTACAATGTCAATATATAGAATTTAATTCTTTTTGGAATAACATAAAAAAATGCAGAAGTAATAATTAAAAAAAATCATATTTTTCAGATGAATGATGGCTGCCATTGGAGGAAATATGGTCAAAAAATTGCTAAAGGAAATCCTTGTCCTAGAGCTTATTATCGTTGCACTGTGGCTCCTGGATGCCCAGTAAGAAAGCAGGTTAGCAAATAAATTCTTGACTTAATTTTTGGAATTATATATGGCACTTTATTCGAGGTCAGCGTTCCCCGATCAAACTAATTTATATATATGTAAAAGGAAAAATACAGATAGAATTGAATATATAGTATTTAGAAACCATGTTACTTATTAAGCCTTTTGATTAGGTGCAAAGATGTGTGGAGGACATGTCAATATTGATCACAACATATGAAGGAACACATAACCATCCACTTCCTGTGGCAATGGCATCAACAGCAGGTTCCTTCACTTTGGTGGATTCAAGCATTAATCCTCTTCTTTCTAATGGAACTTCCAACTTATTAAACCAAACATTTTTCCCTTCCCCATATCATATTATCAACTCTTCTTCATCTCCTTATACTTCCAATCTGAGAAACAATCTTTATAACCATGAACAATATCCCATTGTTAATTCTTTTTCAAACACTTCATTATCTGAAGCAGCTCAATTGGGCAATTCTTGGTTTCCCAAACCAAGCAATTATGAAAGGAATACAATTGGCAATAATATTTTTACTGCTTATAAGCTAGCTGATATTATTCATAATGAGATGGGACCACAATTTGAGGGAAATAACAATAATTATATGTAATTATGGCTAATATTTTGGCTAATGGAGTCCATCTCACGTAAGCATAAGTATCTTTGCAAAGTGTAGACTTTGTTGGCAATATTCTTTGGGACCCAAAAATATTGTATTGTGTGGTGGACATCATTTGCACAAGTTGTATCTCTTCTTTTACACCTAAGAGACCAAGACTTTTTTGCCTATAAAAGGGAAGGCCATTAGTTCATTTTAGACACACCAACAAGACTTGACTCTTCATTTCTTGTTTTTTCATTTCTTCCTTTATTAAGAGTGTTTTGTATGAGAGTTGAGTATTGGGAAGCACTTGTGTGAACCATTTCTTTGGAGTGATCTTGTGAGGTTATTCTCTTAGGGTATTTGGGATTAATTAGAGTATTTACTCTAATTTTGTACTCTCTTTTGTATTCTTATTGGTATAGTAAAATTATTCTTCTCCGCTTATGGACGTAGGTCACACTGACCGAACCACGTTAAATTTGTGTCTTCTTTATATTCTTTAATTGCTGTTGTTATCAACTTTCATTGTCTTTGTTATTGTCGTTATACCGTTGTTTGGCTAAATTCCGTACTACCCGAGTTCCCGATCCTAATAAACTGGTATCAGAGCCGGTCTAACCGGGTTTGGTTCCGTAGCCAATATGACTTTAACAAAGACTTATGTTGAGAAATTTGATCGAAGTTGTCACGACCCAAATTAACCTTCCGTAAGGTGTCGTGATAGCACCTAGTCTTTGCAACTAGGTAAGCCTAATATTACGAAAAATATAAAGAAAAACACAATATTTTAAAGATAAATAACATATTGTGAATAGCCAAGAGTAGTACCACTCGGAATATACAAAATAATTCCCCAAGACCCGGAATATCACTAAGTCACAAGCTGCTATAATCTATGTTGCTCTACACAAAAGTCTGAAGATAATAAAGAAAGTCTCTAGGCGAGGGAGTAGAAGGGAACTCCGAGGATCTGCGGAGCAGAAGTACCTTGAAGTCTCCTAGAATCAGCAGCACGCACTAACCCCGAGGCTGATAGCTTGCACCTGGATCTGCACACGAAAATATGTGCAGGAAAGGGCATGAGTACACCACAATGGTACCTAGTAAGTGCCAAACCTAACCTCGGTCGAGTAGTGACGAAGTCAGGTCAAGGCCCTACTGGAGTAAATATAATAAATTAAACAGTAAAAGATATAAGTAAAATTTACGGTAACACAGTTAAAGAAATTCTCGAAAATTTAACAATTAAGGGAGTACTTGGCTCAGAACAAGGTAAACACAGTGGAGAATCTCCCGGGATACCGTCCCGTAGTTCCAAATGAATATGCAGTACAGGGGGATCTCCCGAAATATGTCCGTAGTCCCAAAGTAAATATGCAATGCTGGGGAATCTCTCGAAATACGTCCGTAGTCATAAAGTAAATATGCAGTATAGGGGGATCTCCCGGAGTACGTCCGTAGTCCCAAAGTAAATATGCAGTGCTGGGGGATCTCCCAGAATACGTCCGTAGTCCCAAAGTAAATATGCAGTACAGGGGAATCTCCCGGAATACGTCCGTAGTCCCAAGACAGGGGGATCTCCCGGAATACGTCCGTAGTCCCAATTTAAATATGCAACACAAGATGAAATGGCAGGTATGATATCGGAGTTATACAGTTTATACTGAACACATATAAAGAAAGTAGGAACTTAACTAAGCATGGCGTACAGAATGTCAAATAGGCAGTTAAAATACGTAAGCATGCTTCTTTAGTCTAAGTTTAACAATTAAACGTATTAGTGCAATTTAATAACAAAAAAAAACAGTTTATGATTTAGAAAGGAAAAAATGGAATTTTTGCAATAATAGCCCCTGTACGTACTCGTCACCTCACGTACACGACGTCCACACATCAATTATTATCAAACATCTTAAAGGAAAGTCCCCAATACAAGGTTATGCAAGCCACTTATCTCGAGCCGCTCAAATCAACTCGATATCACGTTCTTGCCACGAGTATCCGACTCCAAATGGCCCGAATCTATTCAAATTAATTTCATAATGTAAATATAACTACAAGTAACTAATTTAGCTAATTAATTCGAAGCTAAAGCGTGAAATCAGGGAAAACGCCAAAAAAGTCTCCCCGGGACCACGTCTCGGAATCGGGTAAAAATTATAAATTTTGAACACCCATTCACTCACGAGTCTAACCATATCAAATTTACTAAAATGCGACACCAAATGGTCCTCCAAATCCTCAAATCAAACTTCCAAATCCCTAGCCTCCAACTTCCAATTTTTCACCTTAAATACACACTAACTAGGTGAGAAAATACATGGTAAAGCAAGATTATTGATAAAAAATAAGCACAAGGGACTTACCTCAAGAAATGCCTCGAAAATGCCCTCAAATATCGCCCTAAACATAGTTTGCAAAGTCAAAAATGACAAAAATCGCGAAGCCCTTCGGTTTTAACCACTGCCCAGGTATTTTCGCACATGCGGAACCTGGGCTCGCACCTACGGGTGCGCTTGTGTGAAAAAAGTGCGCATCTGCACAATTCACTTGCCCCCCTCTGCCTTCACACCTGCGACTAAAGGGCCGCACCTGCGCGTGCGCGCCTGCGGAAATCCCCTCCGCTTCTGCCTAACTTGCGCACTTGCAAACAGTCTTGCGCATATGCGGGCATCACAGATGCGTCCTTTTCCCACGCACCTGCGACCCCAGACCAATCCACCCAACTTCGCTTCTGCGCCAATTTTCTCGCACCTGCGGGCAGCCTTGCGCAGGTGCGATTGTAGCAGAACCAGCAAAAACACCAGATATTTCCTAAGTCCAAATTCATTCCGTTAAGCATCCGAAACACACCCAAGTCCCCCGGGACCTCAACCAAACCTACAAACCAATCTTATAACACCATACAAACTTAGTCGAGCCTTCAAACCATATCAAACAACACCAAAATCATGAATTAAGCACGGATTCAAACCTAAGAATTTAAAATTTTCCAAATTCTACAAACGACGCCGAACCACATCAAATCTAGTCCGAATGACCTCAAATTTTACATATAGGTCACAAATGACACTACAAACCTACAGCCACCTTCGGAATTTCATTCCGAGCTCGATATCAAAATTTTCACTATCGGACGAAATCGTCGAAAAACTAACTTTCGCCAATTCAAGCCTAAATCTACTACATACCTCCAAAACACATTTCGGATGCGTTCCCAACCCCAAAATCACTCAACGGAGCTAACGGAGTCCACGGAATTCCATTCCGGATCTGTCTTCACAAAGTTCCGACTACGATCCAAACTCCAAGGCTTAAACTCACAACTAGGGACTAAGTGTCCCAAAACTCTCTGAATTCCATAACCAATCACTCCGGCAAGTCTCAATAGCGGAAACAAACGTGGGGAAAATAGTTATTAGGGGATCGGGGCTCAAATTCTCAAAACGACCGGCCGGGTCGTTACATCCTCCCCCTCTTAAAACAATCATTCGTCCTCAAACGAGTATAAAGACATACCTGAAACTGTGAAAATATGAGGGTACTGGCTGTGCATATCGTGCTCGGTCTCCCAAGTCGCCTCCTCGACCGGATGACCCCTCCACTGGACCTTTACTGAAGCAATATTCTTTGACCTGAGCTTTCTGACCTGCCTGTCCAAAATGGCTACTGGCTCCTCAACATAAGATAGATCTTTGTCCAATTGGACTGAGCTGAAATCCAATACATGAGTCGGATCACCGTGATACTTCCGGAGCATTGACACGTGGAATACCAGGTGAACTCCTGCTAGGCTGGGAGGCAAGGCAAGCTCATAAGCAACCTCTCCAACTCGCCGCAATATCTCAAAAGGATCAATGAACCTCGGGCTCAACTTGCCCTTCTTCTCGAACCTCAGGACGTCCTTCATAGGAGATACTCGAAGCAATACCCGCTCACCAACCATACATGCCAAATCACGAACCTTCCGGTCTACATAACTCTTCTGCCTGGACTGGGCTGTGCGAAGTCTCTCCTGAATCACCTTCACCTTATCCAGGGCATCCTGGACCAAGTCGGTACCCAATAATCGGGCCTCGCCCGGATCAAACCATCCCATTGAGGACCGGCACTGCCTACCATAAAAGCCTCACACAGTGCTATCTGAATGCTGGACTGGTAACTGTTGTTGGTCCCATGATCCTCCAAACTCCATTACACAGGCATAAAGCATATCCTCAAGAATCTGAATCATGCGCTCGAACTGCCCGTCCGTCTGAGGGTGAAAGGCTGTGCTCAGCTCCACCCTAGTACACAACTCCTGCTGCACGGCTCTCCAAAACCGTGATGTGAACTGTGTACCTCTGTCTGAAATGATGGATACTGGAATACCATGAAGGAGGACAATATCTCTGATATAAATCTCAGCCAATCTCTCAAAAGAATAAGTGGTCAACACTGGAATAAATTGAGCTGACTTGGTCAGCCGATCCACGATCACCCAAATAGTATCGAACCTTCTCAAAGTCCATGGAAGTCCAACTACAAAGTCCATGGTGATCCGCTCCCACTTCCACTCTAGGATCTCTAACCTCTGAAGTAATCCATCCGGCCTCTGGTGCTCATATTTGACCTGCTAACATTTGAGACACTTGGCCACAAACCCAACTATATCCTTCTTCATCCTCCTCCACCAGTAGTGCTGTCTCAAATCCTGATACATCTTCGCGGCACCAGGATGAATAGAGTACCGCGAGCTGTGGGCCTCCTCGAGAATCAACTCCCGAAGTCCATCTACATTGGGCACACAGATCTGGCCCTGCATCCTCATCACACCGTCATCACCAATAGTCATATCTCTAGCATCACCTCGCCGAACCCTATCCTGTAGAACTAGAAGATGAGGATCATCATACTGGCGCTCCCTGATACGGTCATAAAGAGAAGACCGAGCAACCACACAAGCTAATACCCGGCTAGGCTCTGAAATATCAAATCTCACGAACTGGTTGGCTAAGGCCTAAACATCCAAGGCTAAGGGCCTCTCAGCTGCCGGAAGATATGCCAAACTCCCCAAACTCTCTGCCCGGCGACTCAAGGCGTCGGCCACTACATTGGACTTCCCCAGGTGGTATAATATAGTGATATCATAGTCTTTAAGTAGCTCCAACCACCTCCGCTGATGCAAATTAAGGTCCTTCTGCCTGGACAAGTACTGCAAACTCCGGTGGTCAGTGTAAATCTCACAGGGAACACTGTACAAATAATAACGCCAGATCTTCAGGGCGTGAACAATAGCTGCTAACTCGAGATCATGAACCGGATAATTCTTCTCATGCACCTTTAACTTTCTAGATGCGTAGGCAATCACCTTACCGTCCTGCATCAATACCGCTCCAAGTCCAATCCTCAAGGCATCATAATAGACAGTGTAGGACCCTGAACCTGTAGGCAATACTAATACTGGGGTTGTAGTCAAAGTTGTCTTGAGCTTCTGAAAGCTCTCCTCACACTCCTCTGTCCACCTGAATGGAGCACCCTTCTGGGTCAGCCTGGTCATAGGTGCTTCAATGGATGAAAATCCCTCTACAAAGCGACGGTAATATCCCGCCAAACCAAGAAAACTTCGGATCTCTATAGATGAGGACGGCATGGGCCAACTCTGCACTGCTTCAATCTTCTTCAGATCTACCTTGATCCCATCACAAGACACTATGTGGCCCAAGAATGCCACTGAATCAAGCCAGAATTCACACTTAGAAAATTTTGCATACAATTTCTTCTCCCTCAAAGTCTGAAGCACGGTCCTCAGGTGTTTCTCATGATCTTCCCGAGACCGGGAATATACCAGGATATCATCAATAAACACAATGACGAAGGAATCAAGATAAGGCCGGAACACACTGTGCATCAAATGCATAAAGGTTGCTGGGGCATTGGTCAGCCCAAATAACATGACAAGAAACTCATAGTGACCATATCTGGTCTTGAAAGCAGTCTTTAGGATGTCCGGCTCCCGAATCTTCAACTGCTGATAGCCAGAACACAAGTCAATCTTGGAAACCACCCTGGCACCCTATAACTGATCAAATAAATCATTGATGCGAGGCAAAGGATACTTGTTCTTCATTGTAACCTTGTTCAACTACCGATAATCAATACACATACACATAGAACCATCCTTCTTCTTCATAAATAAGACCGGAGCACCCCAAGGTGATACACTGGGCATGATAAAACCCTTATCAAGCAACTCCTGCAACTGCTCCTTCAACTCAGGAGGAGCCATACGGTAAGGAGGAATATATATGGGCTAAGTGCCCGACAACAAATCAATGCCGAATTTAATATCTCTGTCGCGCGACATGCCCGGAAGATCAGCTGGAAACACATCTGGAAAGTCCCTTACTACTGGAACTGACTCAACTGTAGGGGTATCAATACTGACATCTCTCACATAGGCCAAATACGCATCACACCCCTGCTCAACCATTCGCTGAGCCCTAAGAAATGAAATGACCATGCGGGGAGTATACTCTAAGGTACCTATCCATTCTAATCTCAGCAAATCTGGTATAGCCAGCGTCACGGTCTTAGCGTGACAATCAAGAATAGCATAATGGGGCGACAACCAGTCCATGCCCAAGATAACATCAAAATCTACCATACTGAGTAATAACAAATTGGCTCTAGTCTCAAAACCACTAAGAGCAATCAAACATGACCGATACACGCGGTCCACAACGAGAGAATCTCCCACGGGAGTAGATACATAAATAGGGGAACTCAAAGAATCCTGAGATATCCCCAAATATGGAGCAAAATAAGAAGACACATATGAATACGTAGAGCCTGGGTCAAATAATACGGATGCATCCCTATGACAGACAGGGACGATACCTGTGATGACAAAAATCTGAAGCAACGACCTCTGAATGGGTTGGAAGGGCATAGTACTTGGCCTGGCCTCCCTCTCTAGGGTGACCTCGACCTCCCCGACCTCTGCCTCGAGCTGGCTAAGGAGGTGGGGTGGCAGCTAGTGCTGGAAGAATGGCCGGAGGACCTGGTAGAGCACGTGGAGGATCATAAGTCTGTGAGGGTGCACCCTTCCTAGCCCTGGGGCAATCTCTAACTAGGTGACGAGTGTCACCACACTCAAAACAACTTCTCGGAGGACGCGACGACTGAGACTGACTCGGACTTGGCCTGCTGGACTGGCCGGTAATAGCACCTCGAGTAGGAGGCATACTGGATACTGGCGGTACATAATAGGGCTCCCGAGGTCTAGGAGGAGCTGGAACACCACTGGCAGCTGGAAGAGCTGAATGAATAGGGCGACTCACAAAACCCCTACCATAGCATGCTGTCGATGCATGAGCTCCTGAATAATGACCAGTCTCTCGAGACCTCTTGGCCTCTCTCTCCTCTCTGTCCCGGGAAAACATGCCCTCCACTCTCCTGGCAATGCTCACTGCCTGCTAATAAGTGATGTCCATCTACAACTCCCTGGCCATACTGATCCGGATACTGGGGTGGAGTCCCTCAATGAAGCGACGAACCCTCTCTCTGACCATAGCAACCAGAGCCGGTGCATGGCGAGCTAACTCACTGAAACAGACTGCATACTCCAACATAGTCATAGCACTCTGATGCAACTGCTCAAACTCTGCACGCCAAGCATCCCTGAGGCTCTGAGGAACATATTCACACAAGAACATCTCTGAAAATTGAGTCCAAGTGAGTGAGGCTGCCTCATCCGGACTACTCAGCTCATAGGCACGCCACCACTGATATGCCGCTTCCCTCAGCTAAAAAGCGGTGAAAGAAACCCCCACTCGTCTCCACAATGCCCATAGTGCAGAGAATACGATGACACTCCTCAAGAAAACCCAGAGCATCATCTAAAGCTAGTCCGCTGAAAGTAGGTGGGTGGTACTTCTTGTACCTCTCAAGTCTGAGCTGCTCTGCCTCAGAAGCAGCTACCCTAGTATCATGCTGAACCGGAGCCACTGGGGGCATAAGAATATACTCTGGGCCTGATAAACTTGGACCCTCTATTTAGGAGTGCGGGCTGCGGGAGTCTGTGCCCCTCCCTCGGCCTGAGATGTAGCGGGAGCTATCGAAAATAGTCCAGCCAGAGCCAGAGTGATGAGCATGCTCAAGAACTGAGCTAAAGTCTCCTGGAGGGCTGGAGTAGCAATAGGGATCTCCGGTGCTGGCCCTCCCGCTGGAGCTGCTGGGGGCTCCTCTCACGTAGCTCTAGCAGGTGCTCGGGCTACACCGCGTGGTTGTCCTCTACCCCGACCCCGGCCTCTGGCGGCTCTGGCAAGGGGCTCGGTGCCTGATCGTCGGTCCTCCCGGTACGGGTCCTCACCATCTGTGCGAAAGAATAGAATTGAATCTTAGATTTTTTTTTTGATGTCAATAACTCGCACGACAAGGAAATCAAAGAAGTATGATTGTTCTTAACAGTTACATAGCCTCCCGAAGATAAGTACGAACGTCTCCGCACCGATCCGCGAGACTCTAATAAACTGGCTTGTGACTCGTGACTCCTATGAACCTAGTGCTCTGATACCAACTTGTCACGACCCAAATTAACCCTCCGTAAGGTGTCGTGATGGCACCTAGTCTTTATGACTAGGTAAGCCTAATATAACAAAAAATATAAAGAAAAACACAACATTTTAAAGATAAATAACATATTGTGAATAGCCAAGAGTAGTACCACTCAGCATATACAAAATAATTCCCCAAGACCCGGAATATCACCAAGTCACAAGCTGCTATAATCTATGTAGCTCTATACAAAAGTCTGAAGATAATAAAGAAAGTCTCTAGGCGATAGAGTAGAAGGGAACTCCGAGGATCTGCGGACGCAAGAAGAAGTACCTTGAAGTCTCCTAGATTCAGCAGCACGCACTAACCCCGGGGCTGATAGCTCGCACCTGGATCTGCACACGAAAATATGTGCAGGAAAGGGCATGAGTACACCACAATGGTACCCAGTAAGTGCCAAGCCTAACCTCGGTCGAGTAGTGACGAGGTTAGGTCAAGGCCCTACCGGAGTAAATATAATAAATTAAACAGTAAAGGATATAAGTAAAATTTACGGTAACACAGTTAAAGAAATTCTCAAAAATTTAACAGTTAAGGGAGTCCTCGGCTTAGAATAAGGTAAACACAGTGGGGAATCTCCCGTGATACCGTCCTATAGTTCCAAATGAATATGCAATACAGGGGGATCTCCCGGAATACGTCTGTAGTCCCAAAGTAAAAATGCAGTACAGGGGGATCTCCCGGAATACATCCGTAGTCCCAAAGTAAATATGTAGTACATGGGGATCTCTCGGAATATATCCGTAGTCCCAAAATAAATATGCAGTACAGGAGGGATCTCCCAGAATACGTTTGTAGTCCCAATTTAAATATGTAACGCAAGATGAAATGGAAGGTATGTCATCGAGTTATACAGTTTATACTGAACACATATAAGGAAAGTAGGGACTTAACTAAGCATGGCGCACAGAATGTCAAATAGGTAGTTAAAACACGTAAGCATGCTTCTCTAGTGTAAGTTTAACAATTAAACGTATTAGTGCAATTTAATAAGAAAAAAACAGTTTATGATTTAGAAAGGAAAATACGGGATTTTTGCAATAATAGCCCGTGTACGTATTCGTCACCTCACATACACGGTGCCCACACATCAATTAATATCAAACATCTTAAAGGAAAGTCCCCAACACAAGGTTAGGCAGGCCACTTACCTCGAACCACTCAAATCAACTCGATATCACGTTCTTGCCATGAGTATCCGACTCCAAATGGCCCAAATCTTTTTAAATTAATTGCATAATATAAATATAACTACACGTAACTAATTTAGCTAATTAATTCGAAGCTAAAGCGTGAAATTAGGAAAAATGCCCAAAAAGTCTTCCCGGGCCCACGTCTCGAAATCGGGTAAAACTTAAAACTTTTTAACACCCATTCACTCACCCATTCACTCATGAGTCTAACCATATCAAATTTACTAAAATCCGACACCAAATGGTCATCCAAATTCACAAATCAAACTTTCAAATCCCTAGCCTCTAACTTCCAATTTTCCACCTTAAATACACACTAACTAGGTGGGAAAATACATGGCAAAGCAAGATTATTGATCAAAAATAAGCACAAGGGACTTACCTCAAGAAATTCCTTGAAAATGCTCTCAAACATCGCCCTAAACCGAGTTTGCAAAGTCCAAAATGACAAAAATCGCGAAGCCCTTCGGTTTTAACCACTGCCCAGGTATTCCCGCACTTGCGGAACCTGGGCTCGCACTTGCGGGTGCGCTTGTGCGGAAAATGTGCGCATCTGTGCAATTCACTTGGGCCCCTCTGCCTTCACACCTGCGACTAAAGGGCCGCACCTGCGCATGCGTACCTGCGGAAATCCCCTCCGCTTCTTCGTAACTTGCGCACTTGCGAACAGTCTGGCGCATTTGCGGGCATCGCAGATGTGGCCTTTTCCCACGCACCTGCGACCCCAAACCAATCCAGCCAAATCCGCTTCTATGCCAATTTTCTCGCACCTGCGGGCTTGAACCTGCAGGCAGCCTTGCGCAGGTGCGATTGCAGCAGAATCAGCAAAAACACCAGATTTTTCCTCAGTCATAATTCATTTCGTTAAGCATCTGAAACACACCCAAGGCCCCGGGACCTCAACCAAACCTACAAACCAATCTTATAACACCATACGAACTTAGTCGAGCCTTCAAACTACATCGAACAACATTAAAATCATGAATTAAGTACGGATTCAAGCCTAAGAATTTATAATTTTCCAAATTCTACAAACGATGCCGAACCACATCAAATCTAGTCCGAATGACCTCAAATTTTACACATAGGTCACAAATGACACTACTAACCTATAGCCAACTTCGGAATTTTATTCGGAGCTCGATATCAAAATTTCCACTATCTGCCGAAATCGCCAAAAAACTAACTTTCGCCAATTCAAGCCTAAATCTACTACAGACCTCCAAAACACATTCTGGACGCTCTCCTAACCCTAAAATCACTCAACGGAGCTAACGGAGATGACAGAATTCCATTCCAGATCTCTCTTCACACAGTTTCAACTACGGTCCAAACTTTAAGGCTTAAATTCACAACTAGGGACTAAGTGTCACAAAACTCTCTGAATTCCATAACCAATCACTCCGGCAAGTCTCAATAGCGGAAACAAACGTGGGGAAAACAGTTATTATGGGATCGAGGCTCAAATTCTCAAAATGACCGGCCGGGTCGTTACAGAAGTGCAAACTTCAGAATGTGGCAATTAAAGATGGAAGCTATCCTTATTCAAGATGGCTTAGATTTGGCGTTGCAGGGAAAGGAGAAGAAGCCAAATAAAATGACAGATGAGGAGTTTGCTTTCATAGACAAACGGGCAAAAGCATGTATCATTTTAAATCTCTCAAATGAGGTTTTATATGAAGTTTCTGTAGAAAACACAACCGAAGGCATGTGGGAAAAATTGAAAACCTTATATATGAAGAGGACGGTGGAAAATAGACTTTACCTGAAGCAGAAGATTTATACAATTCGTACGGGTGAAGGTACGACTATTCTCTCTCATCTTGACACATTTGATTCCATTCTTATGGATTTGAGTAATATAGATGCTGAAATTAAAGATGAGGATCAAGCTGTGTTACTGTTTTGTTCTCTACCCCTATCTTTTAAGCATATAAGAGATAGTATGCTTTATACAAAGGATAATATCTCTTATAAGGATATTAAATCTATCTTAAAATCAAAAGAACAGATAGATAGTGATATTACTGGGGAAGCTAGTGGAACTCAAGCGGAAGTTGGCTTATTTGTTAGGGGCAAATGCGACTCCATATCCAGATACAATAATTTAGAGTGTCGCTATTGTCATAAGAAAGGTCACATTATCTCTGAATGCTATAAACTGAAAAATAAAGAAGAGCATAAAGAAATAAAAAATAAGCACAAAAATACTGACACCGCCGAAGCTAGTGTGGCAACTGATGAGATTGAGTGAATTATATTTTTAGCAACTGAAACTAGTTTCAGATTAGACAATGAGTGGATTTTAGATTCCGGTTGTTCATATCATATGTGTCCTAGCAGGGATTTGTTTTCTACATATGATTCAGTTGCAGTTGGAGTTGTCCAATTGGGTAACAATGTTACCTGTAACGTTATTGGCAAAGGTACAATTAGGATCAGAATGCATGATGGTGTGGTGAGAACTCTCACCGATATTTAGATATGTTCCTGAGTTGAAGAAAAATCTCATATATTTGGGCACTTTAGAATCCCTTGGGTGCTAATTCACTAGTGAAGGTTGAATTCTAAAAATTCTTCAAGGTACTCTTGTGATCATGAAAGTACACAGATCTGGTTCGTTGTATATTTTATTGGGCTCCACTATTATAGGCCCTACTACAGTTTTGGCATCAGACAAATTATTTGATTTTGATGGCATTAAATTTTGACAATGCCCATTGGGGCTTTTGCGGAGAAGGTGGAGCAAATTTATTATATCAGCCCAAATTAGGCCAATGTGGAGATTTGTAATTATGGCTAATATTTTGACTAATGGAGTCCATCTCACATAAGCATAAGCATCTTTGCAAAGTGTAGACTTTGTTGGCAATATTCTTTGGGACCAAAAAATATTGTATTATATGGTGGACATCATTTATACAAGTTGTATATTTTCTTTTACACCTAAGAGGCCAAGACTTTTTTTCCTATAAAAGGGAAGGCCATTGGTTCATTTTAGACACACCAACAAGACTTGAGTCTTCATTTCTTATTTCTTCCTTTATTAAGAGTGTTTTGTATGAGAGTTGAGTGTTGGGAAGCACTTGTGTGAACCCTTTCTTTGGAGTGATCTTGTGAGGTTATTATCTTAGGGTATTTGGGATTAATTAGAGTATTTACTCTAATTTTGTACTCTCTTTTGTACTCTTATTGGTATAGTGAAATTGCTCCTCTCCGCTTGTGGATGTAGGTCACACTTACCGAACCATGGCAAATTTATGTCTTCTTTATATGCTTTAATTGCCGTTGTTATCAACTTCCATTGTCTTTGTTATTGTTTGGCTAAATTTCACACTAGCCAGGTTCCCGATCCTAACATTATATATAGTAAGTCGGTGGCTGAAAATATGAGTGTCATTTCTTCTGATCCTACGTTTAGGGTTGTTGTCTCAGCTGCCATCTCTTCCCTCATTAATAAAGATCAAAGCCATCCTACTCATGTTTCTTCTTTGGTGCTTCCTAGAGATGGAGAGAATACTGCTGGCGTTTGAAGTTTATAGGTTTCTATAACAATATCAAATTAATAGATAATAATTGGTTTTACGGCCAAATATATAAAGATATTTAATTAGTGAATCTTTTATCATATAAAGGGGCTGAACAAAAGTTATTGGATTACCGTGAAGCCTTATGTTACACTCTGGATCCACCATTGATGATGGGCAACATTCTCCTTGAAAATAAGGATGATATTGTGTATTCAATCACGTATTCTGTAATGATTCATCATAAATTGAATAATTTTATATTGACTATTAACCTACTAGAACCTTTTTTTTATCCGGACTTGGTCCAACAATATGAGCAAACTGGCCCCGACAGAGTTGATGATACGATACTGTATATGTAACTTTTATTTACTTCCAACCACTATTTTATAGGATGTCCCAAAAAAGGTCACAAGCACTTATATACTAGTTGGTTAAATGACATTTGTCGTTAAATAAAAGAATCATAATTGAATTATTTTTCTATTTTATTTTTAGGGTCTGTTTGGAAGCCACTCGGTAATTGGAATTGGTGTAATTACTAGGGTAGTAATTACGAAACCTAGTAATTACACAGTCTAGTAATTACGATGACCTATTTGTTTGTCATAACGTAATTACAGTGTAATTACGAGTGTGCTGTTTGGTTGCACAAGTGTAATTACATAGTTAGATTAAATTTTAAATGAATTATCAAAACTTAAAAGTTAAAAATAATAAATATATGCCTATAAATAAATTTCTATAAGTATAAATTATATTAGATTTGGTATTTAAGATGCATAATTTTTCTTGAATATACACTAATTAGTAATCATATATTTATAACTAATTTGTAAGAATAATTTATAGATATTTTTCAAATTAATAATATTTAGTATAATTAATTATAAAAACTAAAAATATACATTTTGTAAGAACACCGTGGAATGTATGTTTGATAAAATAAATTAATATTTATAAATATAATGTCATAACATTATGAAAATATTTGACAAAACCAATCTATCAATTCTAACTACAAAATGAACAACATGCAATATGAAATAACAAGCCAATACTATCAAAACAAGTAAATTGGAACCATAAATTTAGCACAATTTCAAAATCCAAAAAAAAATATATACATATGTCAAATTCCAACATAATAAAAATAAATTTCAATACAACTTAAGATTAGGAAACATAATAAGTTTATAATCTCATTCAAAAATAAAATTCTACTTTAATGATATCAGTCATTATATGCCAAATTTGTTAATGACTCATTATTTTTAATATTAGGAGGTGTAGTTTCAAAAGAATAATAACGCAGTTACGCTAAATGAAGAAAATGAAACAAATAAGAAATAAAATATACAAGTAATTACATGAAATCACAAGAAGTAAAGGTAGAGAAATAAAAGATAAATAATGTACAAAACAATATTCTAAGATTAAAAAAGAAATTAAAAAGTAAAATAATATAAAAAAATAAAATAATGGAAATAAAACGTTATAAAGAAAATAAATTAAAATAAAAATAAAATGGAAAGGAATTAAAAAGTAACCTTGTAATTACACAGTATAACTACCATCAATTCTCACCTCCCCCTTTAGAATTGGGGAGTGCAATTACACCTCTCCAATTACATGTTGACCAAGTAATTACTTGGCCAGACAAATATGCCAAACTGTGTAATTACATCCAATTACACCCAAATTCAATCTCTAGGTGGCTTTCCAATCAGGCTCTTAAAGTTCCGCCGAAGGGAGGTTTACATGTGAAGCCTTGGCTGTTGCAATTAAAGTCAAGTGTCATGACCCGCCACATCATCATGCCACGTAAGTGCCATTTGGCATATATTTTTGCCATATGGAAGCTTACATATGAAATAGACTAGCACATGTGGGAAGGTTCTAGAGAAATATGGAGATTTCTCATGGAAGACCTTAGAACCCCATGGAATTGCTAGGAAAGTCCTTTGAAGGTTTTAGCTATGTAAAATATTCTAGAGAAGGGACTTACTTGTAAATAATAAGGGCCTTGTGTAATAATTATTATTTACTCACTAACCCCTATGAAACTAGTATATAAAGGGGGTTATTCATTTGTAAATTATCAAGCAAAACAATCAAGTTCTCCCTAATACAAAAGTTTCCTTTGGCAATTCTCCTGTGTTATAACATTCCTTAGCGATCTTGAGTGTAGTAAGGCTGACTTGGCATAGCAAGAACGTGAGAAAGTTGTGCAAGATTGTGAGAGAGTTGTCAAGTGCCGCATGTGTACTTAGTTAATGACTAAGGATGTGACAACGCGGTATCATAGCAAAGGTTATGACTAAAGGAATGTTAGAAAGAATACAAGAGATTGTTAGAAGGAAGCATTATAGGGAACCATGGTCGGAATTACCAAAGGTGTGGTACTTGCAAAAGGGACAAATGTGAAGGTCCCTAAGAAAAAGGAGATGGTGGTGCACTGGACGCACGCTAGGTGGATGACTTACTTTAGAGGATGGACAAGTACTTTGAGGTAGTCAAGGAGGATGACGAAGTTGTTAAGGTACGAAACACCTCAATGTACTTGACCGAGGTTACCGCACTGGGGTGGCGTCGGAAGTGTGCCAACATAGAAAAAAGGGCTATGCAAGATTGAGACGTGAGAGCAGTTCAAGAAGGAGTTGAAGAGCAATTCTACTCGATCAATGTGGTGTGTGGGGCTAGGTGGAAGCTAAGGAAGCTCTGACAAATGGCCACAATTCGAGAGTGTGCGCGCGAGTTCACTACCTTAATGCCGCAAATCTCGTCATTGTCCGAGGAAGATTCCTTCTTCTATTTCATGGATGGGTTGCAAAATTGGGAAAAAAGAGAGTTAAGAAGACATCAACTAGCCAACATGGATGAGGCCATAGCGTTGGTCGAGTCGCTCATTGTCTTCAAGATGGAACCTGCCGAGTCCAAAGAACGCAACGCCGAGAGAGGTGGGGGAGATCATTGATCTCGTCCAATTTCACTCCTCTATTTGAGGATATGAAAACAGTCGATGCAATAGTAATACCCAACAAGGAGTCGGGGTCAATTTTCCACAGGGAACTATGAATGGGTCTTAGGATTATATATTATAGTGTATGAGCTTGAATTATCTCAAATTGCACTTCCACAAATTTGGGTTGTTTCTAGGACTTATTTAAACGAAGACTACAAACTAAGAATTTAAACTAGGAAAGTGTTTTTGATTGTTTTTCAAATGATATGAAAGGCATAGGGCTATGACCTTCACCTAGGTGTTCGCCTAATGGGTAGTAATTAAACCTTAAAGCTTGTTTTATTGATCGGGGTGTATTATAGCTATCAATACCCAAATACCCACTCAATACCTATCGGTCAGAGAGTGATTTTGCCCAATTTGGCTTTCTCAAGTCCAAATGGGTATTGAACAAAATAATTGATGATAAGCTCAATTCGTGTTTTACTATCTCTAGGTTCAACTCTTTAATTGGGCTTATCAATCTCTCGATTAACCTAATTTCTTGCTAGCCAAATTTTCTTAGACTAAGTCTCTCTTTCTCAAGTAGAGACCAAGTCAAATAGGCATGGAATAATATTTGCAACCATTAATTCTTCACATAAAAGCAAGAACTAGGCTAGATAATCAACACCCAACCATAAACAAGCAATAAATCAAACACCCATTAAGTTTACACACTAGGGTTGGGTCACAGCCCTAGTGAAAATCTATCTACTCATGCTTAAATTGGAAGAAAAAGAAGAAGAAGTGATAATTAAACCCATATTGATAATTAAACTGATGAAATCAATATTCAAAAACTACTAAAAAGAGTAAAAGAAAACGTCTATTGTAGCTGCTGATGTCAAAACTTGACCTAAAAAAGTGAAACTTTTCTATTTATACAGTGCTGGATTTTTCGGACAAAAATGACTTTCGGAGGTTCTGCGGCCGCACAATTCCATGTGCGGTCCACACTTTGCTTCAGCTTGACAAGAATGGAAACCTGCGGCCGCATAATTCTGAATTACGGCCGCACTTCTCTCTTTCTGCGGTCCACGCATTTCTAAGTGCGGCCGCACATTTCTCTACTACAGATCACACAATGTAACTGTGACTGCGTAGCTGTTCTTCCGCGGCTGCACAATAATTATGTGGTCCGCACTTCTGTTGAACTTGAGATGCAAGTTCTCTGAACTTTTGCTCTTGCCCATGTTCTGAGGCCGCACATGTCATGTGCGGACCGCACTTTGCACTTGTCTATGATAGGAGTTTCTTCACATTCTGCGGTCCGCACTTCTAAGCTTTTGTGTCTGTTTGTGTCCTTGAGTTCTGATGACTCCTTCTTGAGTTGGATTTCATCTTAGGGGCTCATTTTCTACTATTCCTGCAATTAAGCATATTTCATCAGTTTTCGGGAACACAATTAAACGCTTTTGGACTAAAATGAAAGCAAAAAGGTGCTAATAAGTAGTCAAAATTCCCACTTATCAACTTCCCCAAACTTAAGCTTTTGCTTGTCCTCAAGCAAATAAGGTAATTCCTACCTCCACAAGTTAAGAGCTATTCCTTCTAATTAAAGATGCATCAATCATGCATAAATTGGGACCAACAATTACCCACAACACTTATGAATTATTAACAAGGCAATGAGTTGAACTTTTAAGCACAAATAGTTCTAATGTGACACTTGAGCATCAAGAGTTGACTTTATTCATCAAGGAAGCTCGCTCTTTCATGTAGATCATTGTGGATCCCAAACTCCTCCTCTCTACTCTCTGTTTGCATATCTCACTTAAGAATGTAGCACTCAATTCAAAGATTTGTGACAGGTTCGCTCATCTCTCTCCAAAGAATGTCACAAGTACGGATTTAAGTACCATAGGCTTACCCCTAATGTAAATCACTACTAATGAAAGCTCACTCGGCTTGAAATCACGTAAGGCTTTTTCGGAATGCAATGAAGGCTTTTGGACTACGGTTGGATATGCTATGATAGACAGGTTCATCTTTCCTTAAGCACTCTATTTTCTCTTATCGACCCATGATTTGCCAACTCTTTGAGGCATTTTCTTTTTCATAAGGGGATTAGAGAGACTTAGCATCACTCTTTCTTGGTCCTTTTGGTCCTGATATTCATTTTCTCCTTCTTTGCTTTATCCATGCTTTGCATCATTACTTTTCTTTGAATCCCTTCAACTCTTTAACTTATTCATTTCTTTTCTCTTTTTGTGCCTTGATACCTTTTACAAACTCCTAGTCTCTCCCCCAAACTTATGTTTTTAGCCAATTGTTTCACAAGAGTGTTAAGGAAAGCTCGGGTGCCAAGAGAGGGTCACGACAGAATGGGTAAAAGCTTGTAACATGGTTATCAAATGAGAAAGGTTTTAGGCTCAAATGAGTCGACTAGGGATAACAACATTGGTGGGCCATGGAAAATTTTAAGCGGGTCAAGGAGAGCCTAAAATCACTTCTCAAGGCAAGCAAAACTTAAAATTTTGCCCAGAGACACATTCGGGGCAAGTTCTAGACCATTCGCACGGGTACTTGGACTTGAATCGAAAATATCTCACTTCTCACGCAGCGGAATTATTAAAGAGGATAGAGTCGAGGGCCGATCATATTCAAGATTGAAACTCACTATGGTTCGACTAAACCACTCGATGATTGCCTAAGTCAACACAAAAGTCACAAGGTCACTAACTAGAGCTATATCTTTCCAAAAACCTTGTTTTTAACCATAAGCATGTAGTTAAGTGTGTTGGTACCAAGTGAAGCATGTTTTACTCTTCGAGCCTGACTCAATTAGGTCTTTTTATTCATTATTACTACTATTCTTACCTAAACACCAAAAAATGGACTCAATCCCTTAAGAAGGTTGTCACGCCATCCATCGTTGGGAAGAGTCACCGGATTTACACAAAAATGACCTTTGGAAATAACCATGGCATTAAGAAAACCAAAGGCTTATTGTTCACTAAAACATAAAAAGAAGCTACAAAATTAAAAAGAAGCTATTAGATTAAACATAGACTAATAAGAAAACAGAATAAAGAAGTTAAAAGCATAATGAATATACATAATGAGAGAGGAAAAAAGAGAATATATACATCAAGAGAGAACAGAGAGAGTATATATACAAAATAAAGAGAAAGAAGAAAATATTGTCAGTTATTACAAACCAAATGTCTAAAAGTCATCCAAATAGCAAATAAACTCCACCCCCTCGAATAAGAATAAGAATTGTCCTCAATGCTTAACAAAACAAGAATAAAGAAGGGTAAGAGTGAAAAAGACTCCCTATGTGGCCTTGGACATCTCCGTGTCCATAGCAGCATCACCGCCCTCAGTCTCCTCTAACTGGATCTTGTCATCGGCTCTGGGAGTAACTGAGTTGGTGAACATCTGGCGCACTGCCTCAGCTATGTTGGCAGCCAGTCCTGGCACCTCAGACTGGCCAGCTGGTTCCACTGAAACATATGGTACTGCTGGATCTGCTGGTACTGGTGGGTCTGACTCTATGAGCAAATCGATTGGAAGATCACCAACTGCTACTATCTTGGTCACCTCTCTCCTCAACCTGTCAACAGATTTCTTGGACACCTGGGATTTCCTCATCTTCTTTACCTGCTTCCCCAGCTCCTCAATCATTGCTCCATGTTCTACCAAGGTGTTCATGATGGTGGTTTGGTTTTCTAAGATCTTCTTCAATGTATCCTCCACTGTCGGAGGAATCTGGGGTGCCGGGGTGGATGGCTATGCTGCAACAACACTAGATATGTCAGAAAGCTTTGCAGTGGCTGTCTACATCTAGTTGTTGAGGCTCACTAGTGTTTGGGAGACTCGTAACACAGATAGTGGATGAGCGGGCATGGGCACTGGCTTCAAATCCGATGTGGAAGGCACTGATGCTGAGGGACATGGAGAAGGAGGTGGAGGCATAGCTGTTGCACCATTAGCAGGCTCTGCTAAAGTAGATGGCATGTCAACTATCTCAGTAGCTACCCTGATGGGCTCATCAGACTGGCCTACAGTAGTAGAGGGTTGACCCTTTTTTCTTTGGGTTTCCATCACCCATCAAAGAATACCATGAGAAGGGCTTCTTCGCCCGCATCTTGGTATCAAAATCCCTTGGTTCCACACCTGCATCCATAAGGTACTCATTGATAGTGTTGGGATACAGGTAGGCGGTGTCAACTTGCCTGGCGACCACAGACATGTTGGCCGACATCACGAATTGGAAGCAACTAGCACTGTTCGCTGAATTGGAAGATTTGTTTCATTTTGGCACGGGTCTAATTTGCTACACACGAATGTTTGCCATCCCTTTGCCTCAAAATTTAGGGTGTTCCGCTGAATGGGAACCCCTGCTGTGATCCATGCTGGAGGCGGCCCCGGAGCTGTAAGAATCTCAACTAGCCATGGTCGAACAACGTCTCCCAGTGCTAACTTTTCCACGTATTCCATAGGTTCCACATCCTCAAACCCTAAATACGTGTTTAGGGTGCTCTGATCGAATCACACCTTTAGATTTATCACTTTTGTTACCTTGGTCCCTTTCTTTATTTGCGCCACATTAGCGTAAAATTCCCGGACCAGGTATTCCTTGGCATCTACCACACTTTTGGTGAACCATAACCACCCATTCTGCTCTCGGAACTGTCTCAACACTGCCGGGTTATATTTGTCAAGGTCTTTTATCATGAACTGATGCTCATGAGTGAGCGATCTCATTGGCCACCACTCTCGCAAGCTTGTGAAAGCAGCCAGACTAACAAACCTATCTTCCCAAATCTATTTCTTATTCGATCTCTCAAGGCCGGCAACTCTGGTATCACCCCCTCGGCCATTATCCAGGAGATTATCAACATCCACTGTGGTAGCAGGTGCATCATGGGCATGTGTGAATGAGGGCTTCGAAGCTTGACTACCACCTTCCAAACCTTCGGAAGTGCTCTTAGAGGAGGTAGGCTCGTTTCTAAGTTGGTATTTGCATGATGCTGTTATGATTGCACAGCAGGCTGCTCTTGCACTGAGTCGCCCTCCGAAGCTTCCCTAGACGAGGCATATGAACTAGATTCGGAGGGTTCGGGCTATCTTCCTCGTCCTGCTGTGGCTTTCTTACTAATTACTCTTTGGAGTGGAGGGATAAATTCATTTTGCCTCTGCCTCTGGAAGGTTCACCCCTCCCCTTTGATGTATTACCACGACCACGTGATCTAACCATTTTCTACAACAAATAACAGTAAGAGTTAGTTCTAATTTAATTGCATATAAACAGAAAGTCACAGAAAAAAATATGTTGCAGGGTGGGGAAGTGCGGTCCGCATAATTGCAAGTGCAGCCGCAGGTCTGAAACTGCAGTCCGCATAATTTTGAATGCGACCGTAGAATTGAAGTGCGGTCCATAAAATTTAAAGTGCGGCCACACATGAAACTTTCCAAAAGTGCCAACTTTCTGATGATAGAGATTGGCCTGATCTGCGGTCGCACACACTTTTCTGCGGCCACGATGAAATTACTACGGTTCGCACAATTTTAAGTGCGGTCCGCATAATCTTGCCTCATCAACTGCCCTAATCTATACTTTTGCGGACCGCACAATTCCTTGTGCGACTACACATTTCAAAATTCAATCGGGCAGAGTCCGGTACGTTTTTGATTTATGCACAAATTAGACATGGTGATAGCAACTAAACATGATAATCAAACTACCCACTCCCCAAAAAGCAAGTAAGAGCTAACCCACACAATTTAAATCCCACATGGATATGAAAATGACACATGGTCTAAACTAACTAACAAATTGTACATTAAACTAAGAAAATTGAAGAATCCTAGAAATGATTTGAACATACCAGTGATGAAGTGGTGCTATGGAATGATCACAGATGCGTAATTAGGTGGTAGATGATTGAATCAGATGCGTGCAAAATTTTAGTTTGATTTCTCAGAGAATGGAAAGTTTCATCAGTAGTCTTAGGGTTACTATTTATACGCAGTGGGTCTGGCTAAGGAATCAAGAGACGAGTGCGGTCACAGAATTCCTTTTGCGATCCGCACTCTATTACCTGGTGTTTCACTTCCTTTTGATGATCTGCGGTCCGCAGATTTAGATGTGCGGACCACAAAATACGTTGTGCGGTCGCACTTTGGCTGTTTCTCTGACAAACAAACTTTAGAGGGTTTGCATTTTTCTATCTCAAGTTGTGTGGTCCACATAGGAATTGTGCGGCCGCATTTGCCTTCTGTTGTAGCGTCCAAAATTGTGCAGTCCGCACTTTTTCCATTCTTAGCCAATTTGTTTGAGCACAGTTCCTGTAAAGCACACAACTTCCTGCAACACACTTCAAATCCAGTTAGCACAAAATAAGACCTATCTAAAGAAGAAGAAAAGAAAAAGAAAAAGAAATATGGGTTGGCTCCCAAGAAGCGCTTGATTTAACGTCGTGCCACGACGCAGATTACCATCAATACAAATGAATCACTACCACTACGTGGCCATCATCAGCTTGTCTCAAATAATGCTTCACCCGATGACTATTGACTCGGAATACCTCATCATTTTAATTCTTCAAGTCCAATGCACTAAAAGGTATCACACCCACAATTTCAAAGGGACCACTCCATTTGGATTTTAGCTTTCCGGGAAACATCTTCATTCGTGAGTTGAACAACAAAACAAGATCGCCCACCTTGAACTCCTTGTTTCGAATGTCTTTGTACAAGGACGAACTTGTATATGCATGGTACTAGAATTCATCTAATTCATTCAAATGTGCAACCCACAAGTTAGCAGTTGCATCCTAATCAAGATTTAACTTCTTTAAAGCCCACATGGCCTTGTGCTCGAGTTCCACCGGAAGATGACAAGCTTTTCCAAACACCAACCGGTATGGAGACATCCCGATAGGAGTTTTGAAAGCAGTCCGATAAGCCCACAGTGCATCATCAAGATTCTTTGACCAATCCCTCCGGTTAGCATTCACTGTTTTGGAGGAAATACTCTTTATCTCCGGGTTGGAGACTTCCACTTGACTGCTAGCTTGAGGGTGATAAGGAGTCGTAACTTTATGAGTGACACCATACTTTCTAAGCAAGGTGTCAAAAGCTTTGTTGCAAAAATGCTCCCCCATCGCTTATGATAGCCCGTAGAGTACCAAATCTTGTGAAGATGTTATTCTTCAAATATTCCACCACACTTTTTTGCTTCATTGTTGGGTAGAGCAACGACCTCAACCCATTTAGACATATAATCAAGCACGACCAAGATGAAGGTGTTTCCACAAGAACTCACAAAAGGTCCCATGAAGTCAATACCCCACACATCTAAAATATCAATCTCCAAAATGGTGGTGAGGGGCATTTCATTTTTCTTTGAGATTCCACCGGCCCTTTGACATTCACACAACGCTTGACTAGATCACTTGCATCCTTGTAAAGAGTGGCCCAATAGAAACTGCAACTTAGCACTTTGGCCGCCGTTCTTGCTCCACCATGGTGACCACCATCCGACGAAGAATGACAAGCCCCCAGAATTTCAACTTGTTCCTCCTACGGCACACATCTTCTAATCAATCCATCCGTACAAATCCGGAAAAGGTATGGTTCATCCCAATAATAGTCTTTACAATCTCGTTTGAGCTTCTTCCTTTTGGTTTGAAGAGAAATCATCTGGGGTGATACCACTTACAAGAAAATTTTCTAGATGCGCGAATCATGGCACCTCTTTCATTGAAATGGCTAAGAGTTTCTCATCGGGGAAGGAGTCATTGATTTCAAGGCCATCATGCGGCCTCCCCTCATCCTCCAAACGTGACAAGTGGTCCGCCACTTGGTGTTTACATCCTTTTCGGTCTTGGATATCTATATCAAACTCTTGCAACAAAAGCACCCATCTCATCAACCGGGCTTTGGAATCTTTCTTTCTCATAAGGTAACGAAGTGCCGCATGATCCGTGTGGACAATCACTTTTGTACCCATCAAGTACGGGCAGAACTTCTACATAGGAAAAACATTGGCAATGAGCTCTTTTTTGGTCACAGTGTAATTGACTTGGGAATCATTCATGGTCTTACTAGTATAGTAGGCCAGATGAAAGATCTTGTTGATACGTTGCCCCAAAACTGCTCCAACCGCTACATCACTAGCATCACACATGAGCTCAAAAGGAATGCTCCAAGGGGTTTACCACTTTGGAAAAATCCTTTATGAAACGCCTGTAGAACCCCGCATGAACCAAGAAACTTCTCACGCCCTTCACGGATGTTGGAGGTGGAAGTTTATAAATCACCTCTATTTTTGCTTTGTCGACCTCTATTCCCTTCTTTGAAATCTTGTGGCCAAGGACAATACCCTCATCGACTATGAAATGGCATTTGTTCCAATTCAATACCAAGTTCGTTTCTTCACACCTTGCCAATATCTTATCCTAATTTGACAAGAAATCATCAAAAGAATCCCCGACTACCGAAAAGTCATCCATGAAGACTTCAAGGTAGTCCTCTACCATATCTATAAAGAATGCCATCATACACCATTGAAAAATTGCCCTTGCATTTCATAAGCCAAATGGCATCCGCTTAAAAGCGAAAGTGCCAGAGGGACAAGTGACAATTGTTTTCTCTTAATCTTCCGGGGCAATAAGGATTTGATTGTAGCCCGAATATCCATCTAGAAAGCAATAGAACTCCTGACCAGCCAACCTATCAAGCATTTGGTCAAGAAATGGTAGTGGAAAATGGTCTTTCCTTATGACTTTGTTTAACTTCCGATAGTCCATACACACTCTTCATCCAGTTACCGTTCTTGTTGGAATTAACTCATTCTTATCATTGGTGACCACAATTATGCCCCCTTCTTCGGAACACATTGCACCGGAGATGTCCACGAACTATTAGAAATGGGGTAGACAACCCCGGCATCTAACCACTTTATGATCTCCTTTTTGACCACCTCTTTCATGGATTCATTGAGTCTCCTTTGATGTTCAATGGAGGGTTTGGCATCTTCCTCCAAATTAAACTTATGCATGCAAAATGTGGGGCTTATTCCCTGAATATCCGCCAAAGTCCACCCAATAGCTTTCTTTCTCTTGTGGAGCACCGGCAATGTAGAGTCAACCTGCACGTTAGTCAAAAAAGAGGAAAGAATAACCGGTAAAGTAGAGCAAGGGTCAAGGAATTTATACTTGAAATGTGGAGGTAATGGCTTCAACTCCAACATAGGAGGCTCTTCAATTGAAGGCTTTGTAGGAGGAGTTTTCCTATTCTTAAGATCCAAGGAAAGTTTCCGAGGCGCATAATTGTATGACCCCATCCCTTGCAAAGAATTAACACATTCCATGAAGCCATCCATTTCATCATCATCAAAATTGAGCAAAACGGCCTCCAACATGTCACCCACATTAATCGTGGCACTTGTATCCTCAATAATCATATCGGTCACCAAGTCCATGAACGAACATACTTCATTGCTATTCGGTTGTCTCATAGATTTGCACACGTGGAACACCATCTTTTCATCACCCACCCAGAAAGTGAGTTCACCGGCTTCTACATCAACAAGAGCCTTCCCCGTAGCAAGGAAAGGTCTACCAAGAATAATCGGCACCTCATAGTCCACTTCACAATCAAGAATAACAAAATCCATTGGGAGAATGAACTTGTCAACTTGAACCAATACATCCTCAATCACCCCCAACGGTCTCTTCATTGTACGATCATCCATTTGTAATCTCATATATGTGGGTCTTGGTTGCCCAATTCCTAATGTCTTGAAAACTTAATATGGCATCAAGTTGATACTCGCCCCAAGATCACAAAGAGCTTTTGCAAACTCGGCACTTCTAATGGTGCAAGGAATTGTAAAAGCACCGGGATCTTCTAACTTAGGAGCCATAGAATGTACAATTGCACTCACTTGGTGAGTGACTTTGATAGTTTCAAAATTCATCGATCTCTTCTTTGTCACCAAGTCCTTCATAAACTTTTCATATCCGGGCATTTGCTCCAAGGCTTAAACTAATGGCACATTTATAGAGGGACTCTTCATCCTATCAATGAACTTCTTGAGATTATTCTCACCATTTTTCTTGGCAAGCCTTTGAGGATAGGGAGGAGGTGGCTTAGTCAATGGTACCTTAGCTTTTTTTACTACCATTTCCGATATGTCAATTTCATGATACCTAGACGGGTTCATATCCTCTTGAGTCTCTTCCGCCATGTCATCAATATCAATCCGCACTTCATCATTTGCTTGCAAAACATTGTTCGTGATCTCCTCTTCTTCTACCAGTTGCTCATCATCCACAAGTTGCTTTTGACATGAGGTAGGTGCATTCCCACCTCTTCCACTTCTTATAGTAACAACCATGGCATATCTCGTATTGTTCCCACCCTTCGAGTTCACCATCGTATAATTTGGTAGTGCCCCCTTAGGATGATAATTTAAAGCTTGAGAGATTTGACACATTTGCACTTCTATGTTTCAGATTGATGTGTTGTGTGAAGCAAGTTGGGCATCTAAATCGACATTATTCTCGATCATTTGCTTGAACATGTTCTCAATATGATCCATTTCATTGTTGGAGGAACTAGGACCATGCGAAGGATAATGAGGTGGGTTGCTCGGTTGGTGAAGCATCGGGGGCCTTTGAAAACCCGACCCCCGATTTCCTTGGTTGTTGTTCCACCCGCCTTGGTTATTATTGTTTTGCCAATTCCCTTGGTTATTGATTCCACTCAAATTACCTTGATTGTTATTGTTCCAATTGCCTTGATTATTTCCACTATTCCAATTACCTTGGTTGTTAGAATTCCAATTGCCTTGATTATTCGAAAGTCTTCACTGTTGTTAACTAGGACCTTGGTAGTTGTTTCTTTGCCCTTGAAAGTTGTTCACATATTGGACCTCTTCATCTTGATCAGTGTAAGAATATCCTTGATCAAACCCACTATTATCTTGCACAAAATTGTCCACTCTTTGTTGTACCTATGGACTTCTTGTTTTCCTCTTGTTTACCATCATATTGATTCCCTCCATAACACTGACTTGCCTCGGGTTTTTCACTTGTTGAAGTTGAGCCTTTGCCAATTGGTTCATAGTGGTTGTCAACTCGTCTATTGTTTGTCCATGGTCATGTAACTCTTTATAAAGAATAATTACATTTGGATCACCTTGTGGAACATTGGCTCTAGATTGCCACGGCGATGAAGTATCTGCCATCTCATCCAAAATATCACACGCCTCTGCATAAGGCGTAGTCATAAAGTTCCCACCGGTAAGTTGATTCACTACACATTGGTTGGTGGTATTGATCCCCCGATAGAAAGTTTGTTGAATCATGTTCTCGATAAACCACAATTTTTTTTAAGTTTGAAAATATAATATTTAAACACAATCTAAAAATTTTGCAAATACCGATACAAACCGTCCCAAAACCTAGTGTCACTTAGTACATGAGCATCTATACACTACAAGTCTGAAAAACACGGTCTATAATAATCTGAGACCAAATACAATAAACAAAAGATAGAGAAGGAGAGACAAGGTCTGCGAAACATGACAGCTGCCTCTGAATCTCCGAAAAATCGACTGTGTGAAAGAATCAACACCCACTGTATCCGGGATCATCTGGATCTGCACACGTAGTGTAGGGTGTAATATGAGTACAACCAACTCAGTAAGTAATAATAATAAATAAAGAACTGAAAGTAGTGACGAGCTTCTCAGCTAAGTCCAAATACAGTACTTTCCAATATAAAAGAGTAGGCATGCTCTCAAGTTCAACATTTAAGATTTCACTGAAATTTCATATCAAGTTTGACCGAAACAGAAAATAATGTCTTTTTTCTGAAATTTCCAAAATAGTGATATATGACCGCTGAAATGCAGCAAATAATGAAATCAATGCATCCTCTCAGAGTAACAGTCACTCAGTCCTCCCATTCACTCCAACCTCATAGTCACTCTTTCCTCACAATCACTCATTCCTCACAGTCACTCAACACTCGGCAGTCGCACTCAGTAGGTACGGCACTCGCACTCAGTAGATACCTGCGCTAACTAGGGGTGTGTACAGACTCCGGAGGGGCTCCTTCAGCCCAAGCGCTATATCAAGCCAATCAAGGCATAAATCAATAAAAACATGACGCAGCGTGCAGCCCGATCCCATAATATCCTCACAATTAGGCCCTCGGCCTCACTCAATCATCAACCTCTCCAGTCTCTCGGGCTCTCAAAAATCATGATATTCAGCCCAAAATGATAATATGATGTATTAATAAATAGCAAGAGAGACTGAGATATGATATGAAATGAATAAACATGACTGAGTGTGAAATTACAATTTGAACATATTATTAAATCACAAAAATAACCCCAGTGGGTACCAACAATAACAACATATACCTAAGCATGATTTTTAATACGCGTCTCAGCTCAATTTTCTCTAACAGGTAGAGAATATACGGATATCAACCGATTTTTCAACTATACAGTTCCATGGAATTTGACCAAGTCATAATTCCTACTGTGCACGCCCACACACCTATCACCTAGTATGTGTGTCACCTCGAAACCAATCACATAACATATAATCCGGGGTTTCATACCCTCAGGACCAAATTTAGAACTGTTACTTACCTTAAACCGTGTAATTTTTTATTCTGGAATGTCTTTTCCTCATGAATTGGCCTCCAAACGCCTCGAATATAGCCACAAATAATTCAATTTAGTCAATAAAATTTATTGAAATTAATTACATAAGAAAATACTAATTTTCCAACGAAATCTGAAATTTAGCTCAAAAATTGCCAGTGGGGTCCATATCTTGAAACCCGACAAAAGTTACAAAATTCGAAAGCCCATTCAATCACGAGTCTACCCGTACCAAATTTACCAAAATCCGACCTCAACTCGACCCTCAAATCTTCAATTTATAAACCAAGAGGGTTTTCTAAATTTTCCAACTTAATTCACCCATTAAATGTTAAAAACAACCATGGATTCGGGTAATTTAACCAATATTGAGTTAAGAACACTTACCCCGTTGTTTTCTCTGAAAATCTCCCAAAAATCGCCTCAATACGAGCTCCAAATGGGCAAAAACAGAACTTAAACTCTCTACCCAGTCATTTGCTCTACGCGATCGCGGACTTGTCCAAGCGATTGCGAAGCACAATTCTCCCACTGCCCAAATTAACCCTACGTGATCGCGGACTTTTCCACGCAATCGCGACGCTCACTCTCATAGGCCTACGCGATCGCGGACTTGTCCACACAATCGTGAAGCACAAAACGTGTGACCTCTACTTCTGCTCCATTTACTCTACGCGAATGCGACCTTCTTCACACGTATAACAAACTCGCACAGCTATGCGATCGCGACCCTCTTCACGCGATCGCGAATAACAAAATCATCACTGCCTCAAACAATCCTACGTGATCGCGAACATTCTCATGCGATCGCGTAGAAGGAAGCCAGTGACAGAAAACCAGCATTCTTCCGCTTGAATGCCAAGTCCAGAATTGATCCGTTAACCATCCGAAACTCACCCGAGGCCCTCGGGACCTCAACCAAATACACCAACATGTACTAAAACATCATACGAATGTAGTCAAACCCCCAAATCACCTCAAACAATACTAAAACCATGAATCATACCCAATTCAAGCCTAATGAACTTTGAAATTTCAAGTTTCCACAAACAACGCCAGAACATATCAAATCAAGTCCGATTGACCTCATATTTCAGAATCGGATTTCGACCCCCATATCAAAAAATCAACCCTCCGGTCAAACTTTCCAAAAATTCGACTTTCGCCATTTCAAGCCTAATTCCACTACGGACCTCCAAAAAGTTTTCCGGACTTACTCCTAAGACCAAAATCACCATACTGAGCTATTGGAATCATCAGAATTAAATTCCGATGTTGTTTACACATAAGTCAGTATCCCGGTTAACTTTTCCAATTTAAGTTTTAAATTATGAGACTAAGTGTCTCATTTCACTCCGAAATTCTTCCAGACCCGAACCAACTAACCCGGTAAGTCATAAAATAATTGTAAAGAATAACTTGAGTAGTAAATGGGGGAACGGGGTTATAATATTCAAAACGACCGGCCGGGTCGTTACATTCTCCCCCTCTTAAACAAACGTTCATCCTCGAATGGTTTTAGAATCATACCTGGAGTCTCAAATAGGTGTGGATATTTGCTCTGCATCTCCTGCTCAATCTCCCAAGTAGATTCTTTGACTGGCTAGCCTCTCCACTGTACCTTCACTGATGCTATGTTCTTTGACCTCAGCTTTTGAACCTGCCGGTCTAAAATAGCAACCGGCTCCACATCATAAATCAAATTTCTGTCCAGCTGCACTGTCCTGAAATCCAAAATATGAGATGGATCCCAGACATACTTTCGGAGCATGGACACATGGAACACTGGATGAACACCTGATAGACTAGGTGGAAAACCAAGTTCATAAGCTACCTCTCCAATCTTCTTAAGTATCTTAAAAGGACCAATATATCGAGGGCTCAACTTGCCCTTCTTCCTGAACCTCAACACACCCTTCAAGGGTGAAATCTTGAGCAGAACCTTCTCCCTAACCATGTAAGCAACATCACGGACCTTCCGGTCAGCATAACTCTTCTGTCTAGACTGCGTTGTGCGAAGTCGCTCCTGAATCAATTTAACTTTCTCCAAAGCATCCTGAACCAAATCAGTACCCAATAGTCTAGTCTCACCAGGCTCAAACCACCCCACTGCAGACTGACACCGTCTCCCATATAAAGCCTCATACGGAGCCATCTGAATACTCGGCTGATAGCTATTATTGTAATCAAACTCCGCGAGTGGCAGAAACTGATCCCAGGAACCCCTAAAATCAATTACACAAGCGCGTAACATATCCTTCAATATCTGAATAGTGCGCTCGAACTGTCTGTCCGTTTGAGGGTGAAATGATGAACTCAAGTGAACCTGTGTGCCCAATTCTCACTACACTGCTCTCCAAAACTGTGATGTAAATTGCGTGCCCCGATCTGAAATGATGGACAATGGCACACTGTGTAGGCAAACAATCTCGCGGATATAAATCTCAGCCAACCGCTCCGAAGAATAATTAGTACCAACTGGAATAAAATATGCAGATTTGGTCAACCGATCCACAATTTCCCAAACAACATCAAACTTTCTCAAGGTTCGTGGAAGCCCAACTACGAAATCCATGGTAATACGCTCCCATTTCCACTCCGGAATTTCAAGTCTCTAAAGCAATCCTCCCAGCCTCCGATGTTCATACTTCACCTGTTGATAATTTAAATACCGAGCTACAAACCCATCTATATCTTTCTTCATTTGCCTCCACCAATAATGCTGCCTCAAATCATGATACATCTTCGCGGCACCTGGGTGAATGGAGTACCGCGAACTGTGAGCTTCCTGGAGAATCAGCTCACGCAAACCATCTGCATTAGGCACACATAGCCTGCCCTACATCGTAATACACTGTCATCCCCAATAGTGACTTCCTTTTCATCACCGTGCTGAACCGTGTCCTTAAGGACAAGCAAATGGGGATCATCATACTGGCGCTCTCTGGTGCGATCATATAACAAAGACCGAGAAACCACACAAGCCAAACCTCGTTTCGGCTCGAAAACATCCAATCTAACAAACTGGTTGGCCAAGGCCTGAACATCGAAAGCTAAAGGCCTCTCTGCTACCGGTAAGTATGCTAAGCTGCCCAAACTCTCCACCTTACGGCTCAAGGTATCGGCCACCACATTGGCCTTTCCGGGATGATAGAGAATGGTGATATCATAATCCTTAAGAAACTCTAACCACCTTCTCTGCCGCAAATAAAAATCCTTCTGTTTAAACAGATGTTGTAGACTCCGGTGATCGGTATAAACCTCACAATGGACACCGTACAAGTAATGCTGCCAAATTTTCAAGGCATGGAAAATAGCTGCTAACTCAAGGTCATGGACCAGATAATTCTTCTCACGTACCTTTAACTGTCTGGACGCATAGGCAATAACCCTACCATCTTGCACAAGCACTGCGCCGAGACCAATACGCGATGCGTCACAATACACAGTATAAGACCCTGAACCTGTAGGCAACACCAATACTGGAGCTGTAGTCAAAGCTGTCTTGAGCTTCTGAAAACTCTCTTCACATTCATTCGACCACCTGGACTGAGCACCTTTCTAGGTCAATTTAGTCACAGGCGATGCAATAGATGAGAATTCCTCCACGAAGCAACGATAATAAGTGGCCAAGACGAGAAAACTCTGAATCTCAGTAACTGAGTCTGTGCCAACTCTGAACTGCCTCTATTTTCTTCGGATCCACCTTAAACCCTTCATTGGACACTATGTGTTCCAAGAATGCTACCGAACTAAGCCAGAACTCACACTTAGAGAATTTGGCATATAGTTTCTCCTCTCTCAACCTTTGTAATACAATACCCAAGTGTTGTGCATGCTCCTTCTGACTACGTGAGAATACCAGGATATCATCAATAAATACCACGACAAATGATTCAAGATACGACTGGAATACGCTATTCATCAGGTACATAAATGCTGCTGGGGCATTGGTTAGCCCAAATGACATCACAAGAAATTCAGAGTGACCATAATGAGTCATGAATGCCATCTTTAGAATATCCGAATCCCGAATTTTCAACTGGTGATACCTAAATTTCAAATCAATTTTGGAGAATACCCTCGTTCCCTGAAGTTGGTCAAATAAATCATCAATACGTGGCAAAAGATACTTATTATTGATTGTAACTTTGTTCAATTGCCTGTAATTGATACACATCCGCATAGTACCATCTTTCTTTTTCAAAAACAGAACCGGTGCACCCCAAGGCGGCACACTAGGCCTTATAAACCCCTTATCAAGAAGTTCCTAAAGTTGCTCTTTCAATTCTTTTAACTCAGCTGGTGCCATACGATATGGAGGAATAAAAATGGGATGAGTTCCCTGCACTAAGTCAATACCGAAATCAATATCCCTGTCGGGTGGCATACCCGGCAGGTCTGTAGGAAATACATCCGAAAAGTCTCACACGACCGGTACTGAATCAATAGTAGGAGTATCTAGATCAACATCTCTCACAAAGGCCAAATATGACAAACACCCCTTCCCAACCATACATTGGGCTTTCAAATAAGAAATTACCATGATGGGAATATAATCTAGAGAACCTCTCCATTCGACCTTCGACAACCCCGGTATCGCCAACGTCATGATTTTTGCATGACAGTCCAGAATAGCATGACATGGAGACAACCAATCCATACCCAGGATTACATTGAAATCAACCATACTGAGAAATAAGAGATCAACTCTAGTCTCCAGTCCCCCAATGGTTACCACACAAGACTGATATACACGGTCCACAATAATAGTATCGCCCACCAGCATAGATATATGAACAGGTGAAACTAAGGACTCACGGGGAATATCCAGATAATGAGTAAAGTACGATGATACATACGAATAAGTAGAACCGGGGTCAAATAATATAGAAGCTTCCTTGTGGCAGACTGAGACAATACCTGTGATCACTGCATCTGAGGCAACGACATCTGGCCTGGCAGGAAAAGCATAGAATCGGGCTTGACTGCCACCTGATCGGCCTCCCCCTCTTGGGCGACCCCTAGCTGACTGACCCCCACCCCGAGTTGGCTAGGCTGGTGGTGAAGTAACCGGTGCTGAAGTCGTAGTCTGACTTCTCTGCTGCACTAGACCTCCTGAGCGATGAGGAAATTGCCTCCACATATGTCCAAATTCCCTACACTCAAAGAAGCTCCCCGGTACTGGTGGTGGTGCAGACTAAATCAGGCCTCGGGAACCAGAATAACTGCTAGAAGCACCCGGTGCAGAAGAACCCTGAACTAAAGGAGCACAAGATGAACTTTGGGATGGGAGGGCACTGAGCGATGACTGGACCTGATGAGAACAATATGAACCATGGTCGGATGATGCACCACGGTGAACTGGACGACCCATCTGAGCGTGTCTATAAGAACGACCCCTACCGCGGTAAAACTAGCCCCCTAAAGGAAAACCGCTGAAATCACCTGGACCATGAGACTCCTGGCCTCCCTCTCTCCACGTTCCTGACTATGGACCATCTCTATCTACCGAGCAATGTCAACAACCTCATCAAAGGTAGCACCAGATACTCTCTCCCGAGTCATAAGTAATCATAGCGGATATGTGAGGCCATCAATGAACCTCATAATCCTCTCCTAATCAATGGGAACTAACCAAATGGCGTGATGAGCCAACTCATAAAATCTCACCTTGTAGTGTGTCACAAACATGCCATCCTGACATAACAACTCAAACTATCTATGCAGCTCTTCTCTACGAGACTGTGGCACAAACTTCTCTAAAAAGAGAACGGAGAATTCATACTATGTAAGTGGTACTGCACCGATCGGCCTGCATCTCTCATAAGCCTCCCACCATCTGAAGGTAGCTCAAGAAAATTGAAAAGTAGTGAACGAGACCCCACTGGTCTCCAAAATACCCGATGTCTGAAACATCCGTTGGCACTTATCCAGAAAACCATGAGCATCCTGTGACTCAGCACCGCTTTATGATGGAGGTCGAAGCCTCCCAAATCTCTCAAGTTTTCTCTGCTCATCATCTGCCATAACAGGGACTATCGGGCCCTGAACAACTGTAGCCGGCTGGGCTGGTAGTGCCCCCGGTATCTGAAGTAACTGTACTACCTGATCTGGAGTACGGACTACAGTCGTATGAGTACCTCCCCCGGCCTGAGAAGTGGCAGGTGCAGCCTGAGCCGAAACCACCCGAGCATGACCACTGCAAACTGTCAATATCTGGGCCAAAGTCTCTTGAAGGCCTGGAATCTCAATGGGCATAGCTGGTGCCTGAGCTGATCCTGTCGGCTCAGCTATATCTGGAATATACTGCTGAGCTGGAGCAATTGGTGTCATTACAGGTGTTGTTCCAACTGTGGTATGAGCTATATCGCGATCTTTACCTCGGCCCCGGCCTCTCGTGGCCCTAATTGGTGGCACTGGTGGCTGACCATCCGATCCGATAGTATGTGTTCTCACCATCTGTGAGAGAATAGAATAACAAAAATTTATTTTCTGGAATCAACAAATTTGCACGACAGAGTACAAGAAATTGAAATTTTCCGAAGGGTTCGGCAACCTCCCGAAGATAAGTACAGACATCTCTGTACCGATCCGCAAGACTCTACTAAACTTGCTCATGACGCGTGAGACCTATGTAACCTAGGCTCTGATACCAACTTGTCATGACCCAAAATTCCAACCTGTTATGATGGCGCCTATCCCAATACTAGGCAAGCCGACAACCTCGATAAACCACAGTTTCTTTTAAGTTTGAAAATATAATATTTAAACACAATAAATGTTTTTTGCAAATACCGATACAAACACTCCCAAAACCTGGTATCACTTAGTACATGAGCATATATACATTACAAGTCTAGAAAACACGGTTTATAATAATATGAGACCAAATACAATAAACAAAAGATAGGGAAGGAGAGACAAGGTCTGCAAAATATGGCAGTTGATTCTGAATCTCCGAAAAATCGACTGTGTGAAAGAATCAACACCCACTGTATCCGGGATCACCTGGATCTGCACACGAAGTGTAGGGTGTTATGAGTACAACTAACTCAGTAAGTAACAATAATAAATAAAGAACTAAAAGTAGTGACGAGTTTCTCAGCTATGTACAAATATAATACTTTCCAATATAAAAGAGTAGGCATGCTATCAAGTTCAACATTTAATATTTCACTGAAATTTCATATCAAGTTTGAACGAAACAGAAAATAATATTTTTTTCCAAAATTTCCAAAATAGTGATATATGACAGCTGAAATGCAGCAAATAATGAAATCAATGCATCCTCTCAGAGTAACAGTCACTCAGTCCTCCCATTCACTCCAACCTCACAATCACTCTTTCCTCACAGTCACTCATCACTCATCACTCGCACTCGGTACTCGCACTCGGAACTCACACTCAGTAGGTACCTGCGCTCACTAGTGGTGTTACAGACTCCAGAGGGGCTCCTTCAGCCCAAGCGCTATATCAAGCCAATCGTGGCATAAATCAGTAAAAACATGCTGCGGCGTGCAGCCCAATCCCATAATATCCTCACAATTAGGCCCTCAGCCTCACTCAGTCATCAACCTCTCCAGTCTCTCGGGTTTCATGATATTTAGCCCAAAATGATAATATGATGTATTAATAAATAGATATACTGAGATATGATATGAAATGAATAAACATGACTGAGTGTGAAATTACAATTTGAACATATTATTCAATCACAGAAATGACCCCAGTGGGTACCAACAATAACAGCATATGACTAAGCATGATTTTTAATACGAGTCTCAGCTCAATTTTCTCTAACAGGTAGAGAATATACGGATATCAACAGATTTTTCAACTATACAGTTCCATGGAATTTGACCAAGTCAATATTCCTAACGCCCAACACTTAGCAGGTGCGTCACCTCAAAACCAATCACATAACACATAATTCGGGGTTTCATATCCTCAGGACCAAATTTAGAACTGTTACTTACCTCAAACCGTGTAATTCTTTATTCTGTAATGTCTTTTTCTCGTGAATTGGCCTCTAAATGCCTCGAATCTTGCCAGAAATAATTCGATTCAATCAATAAAATTTATTGAAATTAATTCCATAAGAAAATACTAATTTTCCAACGAAATCTGAAATTTAGCTCAAAAATCGCATGTGGGTTCCATGTCTTGGAACCCGACAAAAGTTACAAAATCCGAAAGCCTATTCAACCACGAGTCTACCCGTATCAATTTTACCAAAATCTGACCTCAACTCGACCCTCAAATCTTCAATTTAAACCAAGAGGGTTTTCTAAATTTTCCAACTTAATTCACCCATTAAATGTTAAAAACAACCATGGATTCGGGTAATAATATTGAGTTAAGAATACTTATCCCGTTATTTTCTCTGAAAATCTCCCAAAACTCGCCTTAATCCGAGCTCCAAATCTGCCCAGTCATTTGCTTTACACGATCGTGAAACACAATTCTCCCACTGCCCAAATTAACCCTACGCGATTGCGGACTATTCCACGTGATCGCGACGCTCACTCTCACAGGCCTACACGATCGCGGACTTGTCCACGCAATCGCGAAGCACAAAACGCGTGACTTCTACTTTTGCTCCACTTACTCTACGCGAACGCGACCTTCTTCACGCGTTCGCGAATAACAAACTCGCATAGCTACATGATCTCCACTCTCTTCATGCGATCGCTAAGAACAAAATCATCACTGCCTCAAACAATCCTACACGATCCCAGACATTCTCATGTGATAGCATAGAAGGAAACCAGTGACAGAAAACCAGCATTCTTCAGCTAGAATGCCAAGTCCAAAATTGATGTGTTAACCATCCGAAACTCACCCGAGGCCCTCGGGACCTCAACCAAATACACCAACATGTACTAAAACATCATACGAACGTAGTCGAAGCCTCAAATCTCCTCAAACAACGCTAAAACCACGAATCATACCCCAATCCAAGCCTAATGAACTTTGAAATTTTAAGTTTCCACAAACGACGCTGGAACCTATCAAATCAAGTCCGATTGACCTCAAATTTTGCACACAAGTCTTAATGACATAACAGACCTATTAAAATTTTCAGAATCGGATTTCTACCCCTATATCAAAAGGTCAACCCCATGGTCAAACTTTCTAAAAATTCGACTTTCACCATTTCAAGCCTAATTCCACTATGGACCTCCAAATAATTTTCCAGACATGCTCCTAAGTCCAAACTCACCATAAGGAGCTACTGGAATCATCAGAATTAAGTTTCGAGGTCGTTTACACATAAGTCAATATCCGGTTAACTTTTCCAACTTAAGTTTTCAATTGTGAGACTAAGTATCTCATTTCACTCCGAAATCCTTCCGGACCCAAACCAACTAGCTCGGTAAGTCATAAAATAACTGTAAAGAATAACTTGAGTAGAAAATGGGGGAACTGGGTTATAATACTCAAAATGACCGGCCAGGTCGTTACACATGCTTTCCGAACCTCTTTGTGTGTAAACTATTCTTTAATTAATGCGCTTCGAACAGATATAATTTGTAAAGACATTATTACCGAATTATTGTGGTCTTTCTTTGAGAGACTTGGGCCTCGTAGTCATTGGGCTTGGTTCACATAATTTGTGTTTAAAGACCATGACTCGGGAGTTGGCCTTTAGTTATTCATCGAATGATAACTCTTTCTTTTAGCACGAATATTTCTTTGTATTGATGGGATAATTTTCTATGTCATAAACATTTGCTACATTTTTCTTATACCATAGTCCTTACATTCATCAAATTAATTCTTTTGGTTTATCCATTATCTACTAAGATTGTTCAAATATTATTCTCTTAAACTCTTACCAACCATTTAGAGTAAAATTCTATTTTTTTTTAGCTTTTCACTTAAATAGTTAATCTTTGCACATAAATTAAATTCTTCCAAAGGGCATTCTTTAATTAATATTCATTTAGTCAATTTGTAGTTATTTCACTTATCACTACATTAGGGTTGTAGGTTAGGAGGTAGTGGAGCTTTTTTCTACTTCGTACCGGGTGAGAGGCTAGTCTGATAGGGTTGTGTCCTAGACTATTACTGGTTATTGTTGTGCCCACACTTTTCTTTCACTTTTCATAGTACCGAGCCTTTCTTACATGTTACAATTATTGATTTTTATCTATTTTCTATTACTTATGAAGCGGTTATTATTTCTATGATTTCTGTTGTTGGTACTGATATATTGTCTTTTTTCATCTTTTTGAACCGAGGGTCTATTGGAAACAGTCTCTCTACTTCCTCAGGGTAGAGGGTAAGGTCTGCGTACACTCTACCCTCCCCAGACCCCACTTGTGAGATTTTACTGGGTTGTTATTGTTGTTTTACTCCCTTAAATAACTTCTTGTACAAGTTCTGTCACGACCCGGAATTCCCACTCTCGGGATCGTGATGAGGCCTAACATTTCACTTGCTAGGCAAGGAAACGTTAAAATTTTTTTTAGCCATATTTAACAATTTAAATTAAATAATAACCAAGAAACCAAATAAACTGAATTAGAGTAAGAAAACTATAACTACAACGATATCTAGATACAATCCCAGAACTGGTGTCACAAGTACACGAGCGACTAGAATAATACAAATAATGGTCTGAATGAAAGTATAACTATCTGAAAAGAAATAAATAGTTAGAATAAGGTAGAAGGGGACTTCGGGGCTGCGAACGTCGAGCAGTTGTACCTCAAGTCTTCGCCGGGCAATCAATCCGAGCAATCTACTGACCGTCGCTAGAACCGACTCCAAAATCTGCACAAGAAGTGCAGAGCGTAGTATGAGTACAACCGACCTCATGTACTCTGTAAGTGCCGAGCCTAACCTCGACAAAGTAGTGACGAGGCTAAGGCGGGTCACTTACAATAACCTCTACACAGTATAATAATAATAACAGGAAAGGAACACATGAGAAGTAAAGTAGTTTACTTATGAAAATAAACTCAATCTTCAAAATCAGTAAAACCAGAAACATCAATCCTTAGAATCTTGTATGAAAACACTAAAAGCTATCACAATGCAACAATGAATACAAAATACTAATCCGTTATGGCGCCCGATCCCACCATACAAGCACAATCCTCCTTTATGTTACCATATCAATATCAAGAATAGCATGTAAAATCCGTTGCGCGTGTAACCCGATCCGACCATATAATCAGAATCAATATCATAATCCTCAGTTATTTCACCATATCAGAATCACATATAAAATCCGTTACAGCGTGCAACCCGATCCCATTGTATCAATATCAATCCTCCCTTATTCTGCCAGTTGCGGCGTGCAACCTGATCCATAAACAAAACCAATAAATGTAATCAATTCAACAACTCAATTCACAAGAATCTCTACCATTAAAGAATGTGACAGCAAAGCCATAAAGGAACTTCGTTCCAAATCAAGGAATGCTACAATTAATACACAACAACAAGACTAGCCAAACATAAGAAAGTTAAAGTGTACAAGTAAGACTAATAAGGCAAGTAGCAATTTATCATGGAAGCATGGAGTAAACGAACATTTTAATACGAGAGTAATATGTGACAAGTAGCAAGTTAAGGCATAGGAAGCAATTAAAGCATGTAACAGTTAAGACATGGAATTAAATAAATAATGAAATACGGGCAAGCACATAAATAATTATTTTGACGGCGTACATACACTCGTCACCTCGTATATATGCCGATACACATGTAATTCACATAGCACATAGCTCAAGGGTTCCTATTCCCTCAAATCAAGGTTAGACCCAACACTTATCTAGCTCCGCAAGCAAATCAAAGCTCAACCGGGGCCTTTCCTCTAAAATCCTCCTTCAAACCAATCGAATCTAACAAAAAATGACTTAATAACACCAAACAATGCTAGGAAAATCAATTACAATACATAAAGTTAAGATCTTCACACTTTTTCCAAAAAGTCAATAAAAGTCAACCCTAGGCGCGCTTGGTCAAAACCTGAGATTCGGACCAAAACCCAATTACCCATTCACCCCCGAACCCGATTATATAATTAGTTTCTAAATCCGACCTCAATTTGAGATCTAAATCTCAATTTTACAAAACCCCCCAATTCTACCCAAATCCCTAATTTTCTACCATGAATGAGAATAAATCAAGGTTAGAAATCAATGGGTGTTGATGAGAATGGAAGAAAACTAGTTAAAGTATACTAACCTATGAAGTGGTGATGGAATTTCTCTTCCAAATCGCATCTAGGCCGAGCTCTAATGAGAAGATGGTGAAAAATGGGTGAAATCCCGTCTTTGGGATATTTAATTGACTGGGCGTCAGGCCTTCTTCGCGTTCGCGAAGCACAACATCCTGATTGGCCTGCGCGTTCGCGAGGTTCCTCACACATCTACGAAGGCTTCTCCCTCTAAGACTTCGCATTTGCGAGCCAGGGCCTGCGTTCGCGTAGAGTAACAGCGATGCCCTCTTCCCAGGCCCACAACCCTACATGTTCGCGAGAGGCTGGTCGCGTTCGCGAAGGGTAAATCCCCTAATGCTCCGTGTTCGCGACCCAGCTATTGCATTTGCGATGAAGAAAACCACCCCAGCCCCAGTTTCCCCTTCGAGATCGCGAGAGTGGCTTCGCAATCGCGAAGCACAAAGCACCAGGTGACAACAATAGTGAAAAACTAGTAATTCTTTCTAAGTTTAAATGGTCCCTAGCCTATCTGAGACTCAGGGGTCCTAACCAAACATACACACAAGTGTAGTAACATCATACAAACTTACTCGCGCGACCAAAACATCAAACTAGTACCTAGAACCATGAATCAGATACCAAAACAAATGAAATTTTCAAAGAAACTCAAGAACATGAAATTTTACAACCGGACGTCCGAATCATGTCAAATCAACTCCGTTTTGCACCAAAATTTACAGACAAGTCACAAATACTGAAATGAACCTATACCAAGTTCCGGAACCAAAATCGGAATAGAGTAGAAACAAATTCAACTTACGGTCAAACTTAGAAATTCTTTAAACCTTTAAATTACTAGTTTTCAACAAATCACATCGATTCAAGATAGAGACGTCCAATTTCGATTCCGGGCATATGCCCGAGTCCCAAATCACGATACGGACCAACCGGGATAGTCAAAATATTGATTCGGGTCCGTTTACATAGAGCGTTGACCGTAGTTAATTCAAATGAGTTTTAAGGTAAAATTTCACATTTTTATCAATTTTTTATATAAAACTTTTCCGGAAACAGACACGGACTGTGCACGCAAATTGAGGAAGGCTAAAAGGAGCTATTCAAGGTCTCGGAACATAGAAATGAAGGGTAAACTATAAATGACATATCAGGTCATCACATTCTCCACCTCTAAAACAAACGTTCGTCCTTGAACGGACATAGAAAGGTACATGGACTGGTAAAAAGGTGTGAATATCTACTCCACATGTCCGACTCGAACTCCCACGTGGCTGCCTCGATCGGCTGACCTCTCCACTACACCCGAACTGAATGATAATTCTTAGACCTCAACCGTCGGACCTGCCGAGCAAGAATAGCCACCGACTCCTCCTCATAAGTCAAATCCTTGTCTAATTGGACTGAGGTGAAATATGACATATGGTACGGATTACCATGATACTTCCGGAGCATGGACACATGGAACACCGGATGGACTACTGACAAGCTAGGTGGCAATGACAGCCTGTAGGCCACCTCACCCACTTTCTCAAGAATCTCAAAGGGTCTGATATACCTAGGGCTCAACTTGCCCTTCTTTCCGAACCTCATCACACCCTTCATGGGTGGAACCTGGAGCAATACCCTCTCTCCAACCATGAATGCAACATCACGAACTCTACGGTCAGCATAACTCTTTTGCCTAGACTGAGCGGCGCGAAGTCGATCCTGAATAATCTTGACCTTATCCAAGGCATCTTGAACCAAATCGGTACTCAACAACCGAGCCTCTTCGCGCATGAACCATCTAACTGGCGAACGACACTACCTCCTATATAATGCCTCATAAGGATCCATCTGAATGCTCGACTGGTAGTTGTTGTTGTAGGCAAACTACGCAAGAGGCAAGAATTAATCCCAAGAACCCCCGAAATCCATAACGCAAGCATGAAGCATCTCTTTCAATATCTAAATAGTGCGCTCGGACTATCCGTCCATCTAGGGGTGAAATGTTGTACTCAACTCAACCTGTGTGCCTAACTCACGCTGTACAACCCTTCAAAAGTGTGAGGTGAACTGCGTACCTCGATCAAAAATGATAGACACGGGCACATCATGTAGACGGACAATCTCGCGGATGTAGAACTCAGGTAACAACTCTGAGGAATAGGTAACTGCCACTGGAATGAAATGTGCCGACTTGGTCAACCTGTCCACAATGACCCATACTGCGTCAAACTTCTTCTGAGTCTGTGGGAGTCCAACAACAAAATTCATAGTGATACGCTACCACTTCCACTAAGAATCTCTAGCCTCTGAAGCAAACCAGGCATATGATGCTAGTACTTTACTTGCTGACAATTTAGACAACGAGCTACATATGAAACTATACTCTTCTTCATCCTTCTCCACCAATAATGTTGCCGCAAGTCCTGATATATTTTGGCGGCATCCAGATGAATAGAATACTGGGAACTGTGGGCCTCTTCAACAACCAACTCACGAAACCCATGCAGATTGGGCACACAAATATGACCCTGCATCCGTAAAACCCCATCATCTCCAACAGTAACCTGCTTGGCACCATCGTGCCACACCGTGTCCTTAAGCACAAGCAAATGAGGGTCATCATATTGACGCTCTCTGATGCGCTCATACAAGGAAGACGGAGCGACTGTGCAAGCTAGAACACAACTGGGCTCCGAAACATCTAACCTCATGAACTGATTAGCCAAAGCCTGAATATCTGATGCAAGCGGCCTCTCACCAACTGGTATATACGCAACACTACCCATACTCACAGCCTTTCTACTCAAGTCATCGGCCATCATATTTGCCTTCTCGGGATGATACAAAATTGTGATATCATAGTCTTTCAACAGCTCCAACCACCTCCTCTGCCTCAAGTTGAGTCCCTTTTGCTTGAACAAATATTGTAGACTCCGATGATCCGTGAATACCTCACACGACATGCCATAAAGATAGTGCCTCCAAATCTTTAGCGCATGAACAGTGACTGCCAACTCTAAGTCATGAACAGGGTAATTCTTCTCATGAACCTTCAACTGCCGTGATGCGTATGCAATCACCCTGCCATCCTGCATCAATACTGCACCGAGCCTAATACGAGATCTATCAAAATACACTGTGAATGATCCTGAACTTTGTGAGCAACACCAAAAATATTGTCGTAGTCAAAGCAGTCTTGAGCTTCTGAAAGCTCAACACAAACTCATCCGACCATCTAAATGGGGCACCCTTCTGGGTCAATCTAGTCAATGTGGCTGATATGGATGAAAACCCCTCCACGAACCGGGGATAATAACCCGCCAAACCCAGGAAACTCCGAATCTCTATAGCTGAAGTAGGTCTAGGTCAGTTTTGAACTGCCTCAATCTTCTTAGGACCACTTTTATGCCCTCTGCCGATAGAACATGCCCCAAAAAGGTAACTGAGTCTAACCAGAACTCACACTTTGAAAACTTGGCATATAACTGGCTATCTCTTAGACTCTGAAGTACAATCGGAAGATGCTGCTCATGCTCCTCTCGACTACGGGAGTAGATCAAGATATCATCAATGAATATGATCACAAAAGAATCCAAATTGGGCTTGAATACCCGGTTCATCAGATCCATAAATGTTGTTGGGCATTTGTCAACCCAAATGACATCACTAGAAACTCATAATGCCCATAGCAAGTACGAAAAGCCGTCTTTGGGACATCAGATGCCGTAATCATTAACGGATGGTAGCCAGACCTCAAATCAATCTTCAGCAACATCTTGGCACCCTGAAGTTGATCAAATAAGTCATCAATCCTCGGCAACAGATACTTTCTCTTTATAGTGACTTTGTTCAACTGTCGATAGTCTATACACATCCTCATCGACCCATCTTTCCTTTTCACGAACAACACGGGCATACCCCAGGGCGAGACACTAGGTATAATGAATCCCTTATTGAGCAAATCTAGCAACTGCTCCTTCAATTCCTTCAACTCTGGTGGGGTCATACGGTATGGTGGAAAAGAAATGGGCTGAGTGCCCGGAGCCAAGTCAACACAGAAGTCAATATCTCTATCGGGTGGAATCCCCAGCAAGTGTACAGGAAACACCTCTGGAAACTCACGCATAATAGGTACTGAATCCATGGAAGGAACCTCCTCACTCGAATCACAAACATAGGCAAAATAGGCTTAGACATCCCTTCTCAACCATAGATCGAGCCTTCACATAAGAAATACCCTTGCTGGTAAAATGGCCAGAAGTCCTTCTCCACTCTAATCAAGGCTACCCCGACATGGCTAAGGTCATCGTCTTAGCGTGATAATCCAATATAGCATGATAAGGTGACAGCCAACCCATACCCAAGATTACATCAAAATCTACCATATCAAGAAGTAAAAGATCTACGCTAGTCTCAAGACTCCCAATAGTGATCACACACGAGTGATAAGACACGGTCTACAATAATAGTATCTCCCATAGGCATGGACACATACATAGGAGCACTCAAAGAATCATGAGGCACAACCAGATATAAAGCAAAGTAGGATGACACGTAGGAATAAGTAGAGCCCGGATCAAATAGAGCTGAAGCATCTCTATGTCAAACTCGAACAATACTTGTGATAATGGCACCAGATGAATCGGCCTCACGCCTAGTTGGGAATGCATAACATCGGGGCTGGGGCCCACCACTCTGAACTACATCTCTAGGATGACCTCTAGCAAGCTATCCTCCACCTCTAACGGCCTGACCTCCACCTCTAACGGCCTAATCTCCACCTCTGGCAGCCTGAACCCTGCCTCTAGCTGGCTGAGCGGGCGGTGGACCAAGGCACGAGAACTTTGTTGTGGCATGCCGCCCAACAATCTTGGACAGAACCTCCTGATGTGACCAGTACCTCCATGCTCAAAACACCTATCCTGCTGATGTGGTTGCTGAAGCTGAAGTTGACTCGAACGGGCCGGATAACCATGGTGGTGGCTCTGAATCGGAGGCGCACTTATAGGAGCTGATGGTGCACTATAGGATGGCTGCCCAGAATGAGGCACATAAGGACCATGACTCCCTGAAGCATTGTGAGATGCCCGAAGCGTTGATTGAAATGGCCTGGAAGGATGGACTCTACCAAAAGTACACCTGCCTCCAGATGATCCACCACTAAAACTACAAGAATAACGAGGCCTCTTATCAAACCCCGGCCACCTCTCCTGAGCACGGACCATCTCGATCTGTCTAGCAATATCTACGGCCCTTTGAAAAGTAATATCATCTCCAGCCTCCTTGGACATCTATAGCCTGATAGTGAAAAAGAGCGCATCAATGAATCTCCTCACTCTCTCCCTCTCAGAAGGAAGCAAGATGATAGCATGGCGAGCGAGGCCCACAAATCGAGTCTCGTACTGGGTAACAGTCATACTACCCTTCTGAAGACACTCAAACTTCCTGTGGTAGTCCTCTTTCAGAGTGACAAGGATGAGCTTCTCTAGAAATAGCTGTGAGAACTGATTCCAGGTAAGTGCAGGCAACCCAGCTGGTCTAGTCAACATATAATCTCTTCTCCACCTCTTGGCAGAACCAGGTCATCTGAAACACCACAAAATTGACTATATTGGTCTCAACTATACCCATGTTCTGCAATACCTCATGGTAGCGGTCTAGAAAATCTTGTGAGTCCTCAAAAGGTGCACCGCTGAAATAAATATGGAAGATCTTGGTAAACTTATCCAACCTCAACAAAGCCTCAGTAGACATAGCGGGCCTATCACCGGCCTATGCTGCAACAACCGGCTGAACCACCCCAACGGGTAGGGCTGCTAGAGTCTGATACTGGGGAGCCACCTGCTCCGGGGTATGAGTAGCGGGAGTCTGTGCTCCTCCCCCAGCCCGAGAGACAGCTAGTGCCACCGGGAATGCATCGGTTTAGGCCACACTCTCTATAAGGCCTTTGCAATTGGACTAGAGTATCCTGAAGCTTTGCAGTGGCTATGAACCCCTCCAGGACCCGAGCTGGTCCGACGGGTACAACCTGAGCTGGAACCTCCTCCTCGTGATCAATCTGAGGCTACTCTGCGGGTGTTGTTGCTCGAGCTCTAGGCTGTGCTTTGCCTCTGGCTCGGCCTCGGCCTTGACCTCTGCCCCTGGTAGTAGCTGCCACAGGGGGATCCGGCTCCTATCTGGCTATAGATGTAGTGCATCTTCTCGCCATCTGCTAGAGAACAAGAGTATATTGGTTCAATCATCAATGACAGAATAAAATCGCACGATAGAGAAAGAAAGAAATGAAATTATTCCTAAACTCCATACCCTCTGGAAGATAAGTACAGACATCTCCGTACCGATCCACCAGACTCTACTAAGCTTACTCGTGACTTGTGAGACCTAGGCAACCCATTGCTCTGATACCGTACAATCAAAATCCTCCCTTATTTCACCGTATCAATATCACATATAAAATCTATTGATGCGTGCAACTCGATCCCATCGTATCAATATCAATCCTCCCTTATCCCACCCGTTGAGGCGTGCAACCTGATCCATAAAGAAAACCAATAAATGTAATCAATTCAACAACTCAATTCACAAGAATCTCTACGATTAAATAATGTGAAAGCAAAGCCATAAAGGAACCTCGTACTAAATCAAGGAATTCTACAATAAATACAAAGCAACAAGCCAAGCCAAATACAAGACAGTTAAAGTGTACAAGTAAGACAATTATGGAAAGCAGTAATTTATCATGGAAGCATAGAGGAAACAAACATTTTAATACGTGAGTAATATGTGCCAAGTAGCAAGTTAAGCCATAGGAAGCAATTAAAACATGTAATAGTTAAGACATAGAATTAAATAATTAATGAAATACGGGCAAGCACGGAAATAATTACTTTGACGGCGTATATACACTCGTCACCTTGTATATATGCCTCTACACATGTAATTCACATAGTATATAACTCAAGGGTTCCTATTCCCTCAAATCAAGGTAAGACCCAACACTTACCTCGCTCCTCAAGCAAATCAATACTCAATCGGGGCCTTGGGCCCTCTTGGTCAAAACCCGAGATTCGGACCAAAACCCAATTACACATTCACCCCGAGCCCTGTTATGAAATTAGTTTCAAAATCCGACCTCAATTTGAGGTCTAAATCTCAATTTCACAACCCCTCCCCCCCCCCCCAAAAAAAAAAAATTCTACCTAAATTCCTAATTTTCTACCATGAATGAGCATAAATCAAGGTTATAAATCAATGGATGTTGATGGCAATGGAAGAAAACGAGTTAAATTACACTAACCTATGAAGTGGTGATGAAATTTCTCTTCAAAAATGCCTCTAGGACGAGCTCTAATGAGAAGATAGTGAAAAATGGGTGAAATTCCGTCTTTGGGACATTTAATTGACTAGGCGTTAGGCCTTTTTCGCGTTCGTGACGGACCTGACGCGTTCGTGAAGCACAGCAGCCAGAATGGCCTATGCGTTCGCGAAGGATTCTCCCCCCAGTCCTTCACGTTTGCGAGCTAATGCTCGCGTTCGCGTAGAGTAACAACGATGCCCCCTTTCCCTGGCCCACAACCCTATGTATTCACGAGAGGCTGGTCGCGTTCGCGAAGGGTAAATCCCCCAATGCTCTGTGTTCGCGACCCAGTTATTGCGTTCGCGATGAAGAAAACCAGCCCAACCCAAGTTTCCCCTTCACGATTGCGGGAGTGGCTTCGCTATCGTGAATCCCAAAGCACCAAGTGACAACAACAATGAAAAACCAACAATTCTTTCCAAGTTTAAATGGTCTGTAGCCTATCCGAAAATCACCCGAGCCCCTCGGGCTCCAAACCAAACATGCACACAAGTGTAGTAACATCATATGAACTTGCTCGCATGATCAAAATATCAAAATAACATCTAGAACCATGAATCAGACACCAAAACAAATAAGATTTTCAAAGAAACTCAAGAACATGAAATTTTACAACCGTACGTCCTAATCACACCAGATCAACTCCATTTTGCACCAAATTTTGTAGACCAATCACAAATACTAAAATAAACCTATACCAAGTTCCGAAACCAAAATCCGAACTCAATAGCAATAAAGTCAACCTACGGTCAAACTTAAAAAATTTTTAAACCTTTAAATTACTAATTTTCAACAAATCACGTTAAATCAAGTTAGGGACTCCCAAATTCGATTCTGGGCATACGCCTGAGTCCCAAATCACAATACGGACCCACCGGGACAGTCAAAATACTGATCTTGGTCCGTTTACACAAAGCTTTGATTGTAGTCAATTCAAATGAGTTTTAAGGCAAAATTTTATATTTTAATTAATTTTTCACATAAAATTTTTTGGAAAAAGATAAGGACTGCGCACACAAATTGAGAAAGGTTAAACAGATCTATTCGAGGTGTCGGAATACAGAAATGAAGGGTAAGACTATAAATGACCTATCAGTTCATCACAAGTTCATTTATTTTAAAACAAAATTCTTTCATACTTCATTTATTAAATTAAAGTGTAAGACATATCGTTTGTATATCACTGAACCTTGTCTTGTTTGTTGTTATTGTTCCTTATTATATTTTACATTTTAGCTAAATACAAACATTATCCTCCCTTCACTTAACGTATTCTCTAAAATACCAATTCTTCTTTTAGGTCTTGTGCACCAATTTCAAAGAATGTAACATATTTCATACACTTTGTTCAGTTACTTTTACTACATGTGCGTGTGAATATAAACATTCTATTATTTGCTTGCTATAGCTAATTGTCTTCTATTTAATTCAGCTTTTCAATTATTCTTGTGAATATTAATCAACTCTCTTCTTATCCTATTCATTAAATAAAAATTGTTCAAAGGTAATCCATTTTTTCCACTATTGATCAAATCATTTTCTAGACACGTTTTCTTATAATAGTTTATCTTGATTACAATTAAATTCTTTTGAGATTATTCCTTTCAACTCAAAGTGATTTGGTTAATTTGTAAATACTTTATTTGATGATATACTACACTTAGTCATTAAAAATTTAACTTTGTCAGATACTTTCTTCATCCATGCCCTTTCACATATTCCGTTGTACATAAATATTCCTAGTTTTACCATGTGACATTCACATTCAGTCATTCTTCATTCCAAATTATTTTCATAATTCTTTGTAAATGTTAAACTAATCATTCTTTGAACCTTCCCTCATTTATTTGATTGAGTCCACCGGAACCATATTTTGTGGATCTGGAGGGATGTCTAATACTTTTTCCTCGAGATAACTTGAACCCTTACCTAGAATCTCAATGGTTTCGCAGATCATAGTTGAAGTATATATTACTTAGTATAGTATAGGTGTCCTAGTATACCTTAAATACTAGGTGGCGACTATAAACTTTAAATAACCTTGTAGAGTACTATAAGTTGTAGTTTATTCTATATTGTGCAAAATAGGGTGTGTGACAAATAATACACGGGAAAATTATATTATTCATGTTAATTGTAATAATTGAACCCTATTTATAAGTACACATAATATATAACCTACTTCTATTACCTATGAGACTAGGACTAATTATATATGTATTCATATAGCTATTCTAACACTCCTCTCAAGTTGGTGCATACAAATTATATGTACCAAGCTTGTTACATATATAACTAATATGAGGACCAGTGAGGGACTTGGTGAAAATATCTGCAAGTTGATCATTCAACTTCACAAACTTTGTAGTAATATCTCCCGAGAGTATGTTTTCTCTAACGAAGTGACAGTCAATCTCAATATATTTATTTCTCTCATGGAATACTGAATTCGATGCAATATGAAGGGCAGCTTGATTATCACACACAAGTTCCATTTGGCTGCTCTCACTAAATTTCAACTCTTTGAGCAACTGTTTGGTCCAAACTAGCCCACATGTTGCCATAGCCATTGCTTGATATTCTGCTTCTACACTAGAACGAGCAACGACATTCTGTTTCTTGCTTTTCCAAGACACCAAGTTACCTCCTACTAAAACACAATATCCAGACGTAGAACGTCTATTAGAAGGTGATCCTGCCAAATTAGCATATGAGTATCCAACGATTTGCTCATGGACTTGATTCTCAAACAAAAGTCCTTTGCTTGGAGCTGATTTTATATACCGAATAATGCGGACAACTGCATCCCAATGACTATCATATGGAGAATCCATAAACTGACTTATAACACTCTCAGGAAATGAAATGTTAGGTCTTGTCACTGTGAGGTAATTTAATTTACTAACCAGCCGCCTATATCTTGCAGGATCACTAAGCGGCTCCCTCTGACCTGGCAGAAGTTTAGAATTCGGATCCATATGAGTGTCAATGGGTCTACAGCCTGTCATTCCTATCTCCTCAAGAATGTCTAAGGCATACTTCTGGTGTGAGATCACAATACTTGAGCTAAACTAAGCAATCTCAATACCTAGAAAATACTTTAATCTGCCCAGATCCTTAGTCTGAAAGTGCTGAAAAAAATATTGCTTCAACTTAGTAATATCATCCTGATTATTGCCGGTGATAACAATATTATCAACATAAACCACCAGATAACTAAATAGAATTGATGTAGAATGCCGATAAAATACAGAGTGATCAGCCTCACTACGAGTCATACCAAACTCCTGGATAACTATGCTGAACTTACCAAACCAGACTGTTTTTCCCAAGTTGACATGACTCACAATCTAAACTAGACAAACTAGGTACCATCTTCTGAAGCTTGGATAAACTCGGATGTCCTAAACGTCTGTGAATTAGATCTGGAGGATCTATAAATAGACATGCTTTGGAGGGATTGAGTGAGTTAAGGTAGTAAAGGCCTTCTAATTCACGCCTTGTGCCAATCGTATGTCCCATACTGCGGTCGTGCATAATAAAAGAATCATCAATAAAATATATACCACAATGGAGGGCACGAGTCAAACGACTAATAGATACAAGACTAAAAGGACAACCAAGGACATAAAGAACGGAATCTAGAGTGACAGAAGATAGGAGATTAGCTTGTCCTACTCCTTTTATTTTAGTTTGAAACCCATTTGCTAAAGTAACAGTGGGAAGAGACTGTGAATACACAATTTTCGACAAAAGAGATTTATTGCCAGAAATATGATCAGAACCGCCTGAGTCCATGACCCATGGTCCAAGAGTACTAGACTGGAAAACACAAGCAAAAGAATTACCAGCAACAGAAGTATTAGTCTGAGCAACCGAGGCTACTTGTGGAGATGTCTGCTTACTTGCTCGATACAAAAGGAACTCATTATATTCTCCTTCAGATAAAGAAAATCCCCAGTTACCTATAGTCTCGGTCTGAGCAACATGTGCATTTTGGGTGGTCGACTATGTAGAGAATAGCACACTTCACGAGTGTATCCAAGTTTATGACAATAAGAACATTTGGGTCTAGATCTTCCAAAACGACCTCATCCCCGTCTATTCTCCAAAGTTTGAGATGCCCGATTTCCACTGTCTGGGATGCGAGAACAGAGGAGTCATGTGTCTGTGATGATATCATTGGGTGACTTGGTGCTGCAGCAAGGCGAAGTAATCGAGAGAATAATTCATCAATTGTAGGGACAGTCGGACTAGCCAAAATCGATTCACGTACTGAATCAAGGTCATTAGGAAGTCCAGCAAGTGTAAGAACTAGAAACATCTTCTGTCATTTCTCTTGGTGCTTTTCAATACTAGCAAAAACTGGCATCAACTTCTCAAATTCTTCCATGATTGTCTATACTTATCCCAAGTAAGTAGATATATCCAATTCATATTTCTTCAAGCTTGTCACTTGCGATATCATATCATAAAAACGAGATATGTCATTAGTGTATAAAGGACCATCCTTTTCCCAAATTAATAATATGTCTCGAATAGACGGAACAAGGGCATCAACTTAGAATTAATAGATCACCACAGGATACTACATAACTGAGCATCGACCTTCTCCCAAAGTGCTTTGACCTTTTCATCTCCTTCGCTAGCCTTTTTTATTAAATTATCTTGAATACCTTGACCTTTACACCATAATTCGACAGACGAAACCTAAGCTAAGTAGTTTGAACTTCCCATTAAAGATTTTGAGGTAATCATAATACCGGAACTTCCAGAACCCATAATTTTAGACCGAAAAGCATCAACTCCCAAAGATATTGTTAGATAGAAAAGAGGTCTAGCAAATTAGCACCAAATAAAATAAAGAATCAAGTGTAGTTGCCGAAAAACACTGTACTTCTGCCTAAAAAAATTTCAAAGTGCTCGAAAATAAAAAATAAAATTATGGATAGGCTCGGAATTTGAAGGCGATCCAACTGTTCTGGGACTAGGACTAATTACATATATATTCACATAGTTGTTCTAACAGAGTGCAATATGGCACTATGGTCTGACATGCTGAATTCAGCCATCAGAGTATTTCTTTGGTTGGTTCAATTGGATAATCAATGTTGTATGTTCTGTAATCTGTGATACATCAAAATTTTCTGGGCCCCCTCATGGCTAAATCTAAATTTATATTTTCTGCAATGCAGTTCTTTATATTTGACAAAGCATTAGACTATATTAGGTTTATAAATAATGTTGGTTTATATGACTTCTTTTCTTCTCTTTTTAAATTTTTAATATGGATTGAGAGGAAGATAGAAGAGAGTCCTAGAAAATGGATGAGAAAAAGTATTTTTTTGGAAAACTATATATATATAAACAAAATAGTTACATCACAGTTTGAGAGGCTATTCTCTCAACAGTTTCATTGTAATTATTTTGAACCAGATTATGATTACAAACCCTTATATTTCGTACAAATACAGTTCCTAGAATGCTTGTCCACAGCGCTTTGCTTACAAACACCGGAGGAACTGCCAAAACTTTTGTACTTTCAAAAATAAATTTTCTTGCTCCTTCCTTTGCGAGGAGGTCCGCTACCTGATTCTGCTCCTAGAAATTATGTTCTAGTGCTGGATTCCCCAATTTCTCCATCAATAATCTGCATTCAAAAAATAATAAAGTTATAATGGAGGTTTCCCTCTTTTATCATCTAAATATTTTTTTCAGAATCGGTGCTAATTTATAGAGGGAAGAAACTTTGGTCAAGAGCTATTTTTAGTCCCTACCAGAGGGCTTAAAGTTCAGCCTCAACACTGGTGATATGTGAGATACCCTTCATGTAGCCTAGCACCCAATCACCTCTGTTGTTCCTGAAAACACCCACAACCCCTCATACTCCTGCTTTTTGACAAGCAGCCCCATCTGTGTTGAGTTTGTAGGGGTAACTTGGTCGGGTTTCCCATTTGATGTAGATTGCAGTTGTGTTTTCCATATCACTGTGATGAACAACAACATGGTAGTACTCTGTAACTCTAGCAATGGTTTGGACAACATAGGTAAAGTTTCTCTTTTTCTCAAAGACATTATTGTTCCTAGTGAATCAGATGCTCCAAAAACAGAAAGGCAAGAGTCTTTTCGAGTCAATTGAATCATTGAAATACATGTTCTTAACCTTATTCCATGTATGTTCCCAATTGTTCATTGTAAAAGCAAGGTGTTGGTGACAAGCATGGTTTGTACACTCCTGTGATAGTGTAGCCAGAAAGTTTTAGCAGTGATGCATTCAAAGAAAATGTAGTTAGTGTCCTCCACTCTAGAGCTGCAAAAATAGCATATGGGGCTTACATTTAAGCCAATGCTGTTTAGATGTTTGCCAGTTGGCAGCCTATTGTGCTGCAGAATCCATCTGAACATTTTTATTTTATTTGGAACTTTTAGTTTCCAAATCCAAAAGATCATCCTCGCCATTACTGAAGTCTAGTTCAAATCTAATAAGGTTGTAGCCTCACTTAGTGCTAAAAATTCCATTACCAGTGAGGTTCCAGATAAGCTTATCTTCAATATTGCTTATAGCAGGGATGAAGGTGGATTGGATAACACTTATAATATCTATGAGAATGGGGTAATGAATGGCATTATAGTTTCATTCCCCGTTGCGAATGATGGAGTTGATTTTTAGGGTCAAGTCAAAGTTATGCCAATGTCCATAAAGGATAGAATTCAGAGGTTGCATATTGGGGATCCAGTTATCAGTAATGAAGTTGACTCTATCCCCTTTATGGATAACTCATCTAGATGCTTTAATGCATACCTTCAATCCCTGTTGTATGCATTGCCAATTCCTAGTCTTTGCTTTAGCCCTACTTTGACTTCAAAACAATTAAAGAATATCTAACTGAACAACAGGGTACGGCATGCCTAAATTTAAATTTATGACATTGCAATTCGATTAATTTATGGTTTTTTCTAGGGATAATTTCATGAATAATCATTGAACTATAAGTCTATCATATCAAAATTATAAAACTAAATTTTATAACAAAATATACATTGACTATCTCAATATTTTGCATAAAATTAAAAAATCACTAGAAAATACTAGAAATTAGCTCAACACTGGAAATTACAACTAAGTTATTACAAATTAAAGAAGAAAATGTGATGATAATGACTCTCTTAACAAAGAATATTTGGTATCCGCATATATATAGCATTTACAGAGAGTATTTAAATTACATTAAATCATATCTAACCAAGGATTTCTCCTAAATACTAGCTAACTAATATTCAAAATATATTGAGATAATATTACAACTCTTTATCCCTAACATCGCCCGTCAATCTCAACAATAGTGTACGAACATTAAGCTCGTCACGCAAATGAATAGAAAGAGATGAGCCAAGTGCCATCGTGAAGATGTCCGCATATTAATCTTGGGTCGGAACATGACGAATAGACAATAAGCCTCGCTCAACCTTCTCATGAACAAAATGATATTCATTCTTAATATGTTTGGATAGATTGTGCAAAAGCGGATTGGAGTACATGTAAAGTGCATTTAGATTATTACAAAAGAGCAAGGGTGACTTGTTACAAGTGACACCAAGTTCAAACAACAAAATTTTGAGCTAGGCGACTTCAACGGTGATGAAGGAAATTATTTTGTACTGTGCCTCGATGCAGGAGCGAGCTATAACAGTTTGCTTACGAGAAGACAAGCTCATAAGATTACCACTAAAAAGTTAAAAGTGGCATTGCCATTGTGAGAGCGACAATCAAGGACATCAGTACCAATCCCGCATTAGAATAAGCTCGAAGAGACTGGTTCGATGATGGAAAAAATTGGAGACCAAGATGCAAAGTTCCCTTAAGATAGCGCAAAATCTGTTTAACTGCAGTCCAATGAGAAAGCCGAGGATCGTGTATAAACTGACATACCTGATTAACGGCATATGAGATATACGAACGAGTAATGGTAGCGAGATGTCACACACCGTATTGGAATGAGGTGGATGAAGTGGAGGTTAGCATCTGGAGTCTTGTGTGATAAGAGAGTGCCACCGATACTCAAAGGTAAGTTTTACAAAGCGGTGGCTAGACCGGCCATGATGTATGGGGTTGAGTGTTGGCCTGTTAAGAACTCACATATCCAGAAGATGAAAGTAGCAGAAATAAGGATGTTGAGGTGGATGTGCGGACACATTAGGATGGATAAGATTAGGAATGAAGATATTCAGGAGAAGGTGGGCATGACTCCCATTGATGACAAGAAGCGGGAAGCGAGGCTCAGATGGTTCAGATACGTACAAAGGAGAAACCCACATGCTCCAGTAAGGAGGTGTGAGTGGCTGGCTTTGGAGGGCACGAGAAGAGGTAGAGGACGGCCTAAGAAGTATTGGAGAGAGGTGATCAGGCAAGACATGGCGAGGCTACAGATTTTCGAGGACATGGCTCTTGATAAGAAGTTGTGGAGGTCGAGTATTAGGGTCGTAGGTTAGGAGGTAGTTGAGTCTCCCTTACTTCGTACCTTTGTGAGGCTAGTCTGGTACAGTTTTGTCGATGTCAGCTAGTGGCTATGTTGTGTCTTACTACTCCTTTTCTTATCATAGTACCGGGTCTATGTACTATCTATCGCGTTTGCTTTGTATCTACTTTCTCATTTCCAGGATGTTATTATTCCTATGATTTCTATTGGTGATACTAATATTTGTCTTTTTTCGTCTTCTTGAATCGAGAGTCTTTCGGAAATAACCTCTCTACTCTCTCGGAGTAAGGGTAAGGTCTGCGTACATACTACCCTCCCCAAACCCTACTAGTGGGATTTCACTAGGTTATTGTTGTTGTAATGGTAGCGTATTGTAATACACCAATAATACTATAATATGAAGTAACTAAAGCAGGGCGTCTGTCACACGTGAGCTTGGCAGTGGAGTTCCATGGGTTTGCAAGGGCTTATCATCTTGGAGGCAGCTACAATGGAAAAGATCCTTGATATATAAAGATCGTGTGACGATCCAGAATCTAATCTCTCTTAATATGACCCGGATTATGGAAGTGGAAACAACCTTTCTTGCTCAAAAGGAATTTCCTTGGATGTCGTTTGCTGCACGAAGGACATATAGGATAGGAGGACCGAGGTTGTTCATGACTACTTGAACTTTTCCCCTGATGGGCCTGACCCTTACTATGCTGGCTATGTCTGAGTGGAGCTAGATAAGGAGATGAGTGAGCCGTTGATTGAATGTGAGCTGAATGATTCATGTTCTTACCCCAACAGAAAATGCACTATAAATACCTGTTGTTTTAGCCTTCTTGCTGTTATCTCTAGCTTCACTGGCGATTTTTATCAAAAGCCTCCTTACGCGTAGCGATATTGACAGCCTAAAGATAAGTCTTGTCATCCTGATGTGAAGCCATATCTTTTGCCATATGTGTATTCAAGACTTCAATGAACCTTCTCAATTTTTCTCTCTCTGTCGGTATCAAATTAGGTGCATACTCTGCCAATTTTGTAAATTCCATCACATATTCAGTCACTGACATAGTACCCTGTTTAAGATGTTCGAACTGGCATCGGAGCTCATCCATCCGACTGTTAGGCAAGAACTTGGCCCTAAAAGCTTCTTTGAACTGGGGCCAAGTAAGTGGCGGTAATGTGGAATCTCTGGCCTTCTTGTTACCTCTCCACCATTGCCCTGTTGCACCCTTCAATCTAAACCCAATCAACTCTATGGCTTGTGTTTCAAGACAACCCAAAGAAACAAACATTTCCTCTATCTCTTCCAAAAATAACATTGGTTCATTTGGTTATCGGTACCATTATAAGTAGGAGGGTTTAATCTTAGAAACCCAAGTGGATCAATTTTTTCTATTGGTAACTGCACTGTGTGGGCAATATTTACAGGGACAACTGGTGGTGGTACCTCGAGTGGAGCTTGATAATCATCTCCTATAACCTCTTCATCTGAATCATGAGGGTCCTGAGGAGGAGCATGAACAGGTGCAGCCCGGCCACCAGTCGGAGGGGTTAGGGACTCCAGAAAGTCCAAAATTCTGTCAATTCCTGCTGATGTGGTGGTACCCGATCATTAACAACCTGCTGAGGTGGAGCTTGTGTTTGTCTTGTGGCCCTACCACGAGCTGATTACCTCTGGCATTTCCACCTCTACCCTTAGCATTTTGACCTATACCTCTGCCACATCCTCTAACTGCAGCTGATACTATTAGTGCGGCTTGCACCTCTGGTGCTGCTTCTTGATGATTAGCAGTTGGTATCTCAACATTGTTAGCAGCAGAGGATGAAGTTGATCTTGTTCTAACCATATTGTTTGGGCTGAAACGAGAAATAAATGGGTTTTAGATTCTGAAACGTTTAGCTCTAACGCACGATATAAGAATCAAAGGAGAAAAACAAAATTCCTAACATGTCCTACAGCCTCCCAAATATAAGTATGGTGCACAACATACGCATATTTGAGACTCTGCTAGACACAGATCATGACTCCCTAAAATTCCGTAAACCTGGTTGCTCTAATACTAACTTGTCATACCCCCAAACTGGGGTGGGACATGATTGGCACTCAACCTTTACCACTCGTTGAGTGACCCTATACTATTTGTATCAAACTTCAAGTTCAATAGAAAAGAAACTAACATGCTTAAATATTAATTCTAATCAAATTGCAGTTCTTAAGTTGGCTGATAAAATATAATAAATAAAGGAAAAATTCTAAAATATTTTAATACTTACCCACTAACAAGTCATGAGCCTCTAGAATATGAAAAATAAAATTTAAAATACATAGCCTACGGGGGGCATCACCCGAAAATAAAATAAACATAAAAAAAGTTATAAATAATAGTCTGAAAAGGGTCCGCTACCGCTGGGATGAATCAACAGAGTCTGTAAACTGTATGTAGAATATCTCTTCTAGCCACGTGCCTCATTACTTGCGTCCTCAATACCTTCCACATGGCGTAGCAGGCCCAAACGGGATAAGTATCACCAAAGGATACCCAGTACGTCTCATAGGCTACCTCCTAAAAAGGCGAAGCGAGACCTTCTAGAAAATATAAGAAAGAAAAGGGATATACAGAAAATCATATAAATCATATAAAATTTTACAACCAAGTAATAAGCTGAAAACTGAAACTGTAAGCTAAACTGAAATTTAACGTAGAAATTGAGCCCATAAATGATATCTGAAATAGAAACTGAGTTATATATATATATTTTAAGATATAACTTTGCAAAGTTAATTATTACACATAATGGCCCTGCGTACGTGAGCATCTGGGAACACGTACGAGGGAGTGTCGGCCAATCTCCCCAACAAATAGTTGGCACCTGCGAGCATGGGGTAGGTAACCCTGACATCAAGGTACTCACGCTGGGGGAGGTTGGCCACTTTTCCCTACTGAATGTGAACTATCACAAATAAAGGTACATAACAATTGGTAATACACATAAGCATGTATTTATGTCACATATAATATCGTATTGAATAAGAATAAGTTAAGTGAGTATTGGATCACGAGAAGGCATGACTTAGCTTTATCTAACATATAGAGCATAAGAGTTATGATGGAATTTCCTACTAGGAAAGTTAACCTCAACTTACTTCAATTTTCCTTTCGGTCCAATCGTACGTTCAAGATGACCTACAATTCAATTTCAAAATCGTCACGATCATGATATTGATAAATAGAATAATTAGTGAGCTAAGGAAACAATCTTTCAATGGCAAGGGACAAAAGAATCTTTGCTACTTCAAAACATCTTACATGCCTAACAAGGAAAATCATACCAATTAAAATTTTTTACTTCGTAGTCCATCATATATATATATATATATATATATATATATATATATATATATATATATATTTCCCAACAAGGTTTAGCCCTTTAGCAAATTTATCAAAAAGAAATCCTAAAATCACCAGTACAAGAGATTATGACCAAATACCTTAGCTTTTCTAACAGTTTTTCCCCCTAATATACTGTGGATGTCATCTATTTCGTTGTAGAAGAGTTAATTCATCTCAATCTTATCACTTCAATATTTCAAAATTTCTCTAAATACACACTAAAACCTTAACTTTTGTCTACAACTAAAATACTTATCTCCATATGTACTTGGTAATTAAAGAACAAAGGAGGAAGAACTAATAAAGAATGAAACCTAGTGCACTGTGTCAACAGGGAGATGTTACATGTGTAACTCGGCAGAAGCTGTACGCCATTCTCCTTAAGCTTCTGTTTCCAATCCTTAGAAAATGTTTCTTTCCTTTTTTTTCCTTTTTCCAATTGCCAACACTTATTGGGGTTGCTGGTTTCTTTCCCTTTAACATATGCCATTCTCTTTAATTTTTACCCTTAGCTAGTGGCCCACGTAAATATTACTTAAATCTATATCTTAGTAAAAGTGGTCATAACCTACTTTAGAAAAGCAACCAACAAACTTAGAGAAATGTGACTTTCATTCTTCTTTTAAAAAATAATGTAAATCTAATCATATTCATTAAATTTTCCACCTATGCTCTCCATGGACTTTGGTCTAACATTTACTATTCAGTGATATACCCCTGGACAAATACAACATACTATGATCACGATAATAAACATATCTCATTCATATCATTAGGTTAGTAATCAGCGCATTTAGAGTCTAAATATTCCCGGGGCCTTACAATATAGCACTAGAATTATCACAAAATATTTGAATAGATTTAAAAGATAATTTATAGTCACCCAGTTGATGAGACATCTGTAGTAACTGTGCGCAGTACTGTCCAATAGAAATATACTCTGCCTCAGTTGTGGATAATGCAACTAAGCCTTGTTTCTTACTGTTCCATGATATTAATGTCTTTCCCAGTAATTGACATGTTCCACTAGTGCTTTTTCTGTCTTCCTTATCACCTGCAAGATCAACATCTTAAAAACCTTCAAGTTTAAAATTGTTAGAACGTAGGTACCACAGTCCATATGAAATAGTTCCGATGAGATAACGAATTATTCTCTTTACTGCAATCAGATGTGATTCCTTAGGAGCTGACTGAAACCTGGCACATTTACACACACTGAACATAATATCTAGTCGACTAGCAGTAAAGTAAAGTAAATAGCCAATCATTCAACGGTATTTAGTTTCATTAACTGAATTTCCCTTTTTGTCTTTGTCGAGACTTGTTGATGGGCTCATTAGTGTACCAATTGCTTTAGCACTGCTCATGCCGAACTTTTGAATCAATTCCTTTTGTATATTTGGTCTGACATACAAAAGTTCCTTCCTCAGATTGTTGATTTTGAAGTCCAAGGAAAAACGTAAGCTCTTCCATCATGCTCATTTCAAACTCACTTTGTATGAGATTAGCAAATTCCTTGCATAAAAGAGGATTAGTACTTCCAAAATTAATATCATCAACATAGACTTGGATAATAAGATTACCTCTTGATGATCTTTTGATAAATAATGTAGTATCTACTCTACCTCTTCTAAAATCATGATCAAATAGAGCTTAGCCTTTCGTACCAGGATCGAGGAGCCTGTTTGAGTCCATACAGTGTCACGACCCAGAATCCCACCACAGGAGTCGTGATGGCACCTAGTCTCTAAGACTAGGTAAGCCGATTTCCATTGTATTTTTGAAGCTATTTTTTAAATTTAAATAAGTAACCAAAACTAACAGCGGAAATAATTACAATATACAACCTCCCAAGATTGGCAGTACTGAGTCAGGAACTCTAATTGAATACATAGAATAATTACGAGTACCGAATATACAATACTGTTTGATTAAAAGTTAACAGTACAATGAAATGGAAAGACTCCAAGGGACTGCGACGACCAAGCAGCTCTACCTTGAATCCTTACGATCCCGTTTTAATTCTTCTCAAGTCCTATAGCTCCAATACCTGGCTCTGCACAAAAATGTACAAAAGTGTAGAGTGAGCACACCACAACGGTGCCTAGTAAGTATCAAGACTAACCTCAATGAAGTAGAGACGAGGTACAGTTAAGACACTCACTAGTCTAATAACCTGTGCAATATAATATACAAAATAATAGGAAGCAAATAATAATAAAGGCAGGATAAAACAACCAGTGATATGTACAACAGACAACAAGAATACCATTAATATCACTCAACAAATAATAAGCACAATTACACCCAATTAAATCAAGCCCTTCAAATAAATGTATTTCACATATTTCTTCCAAATAACTCTCTTTCAAATATAATTTTCTCAAATAATTATTTTTCAAATATAATTCTTTCAATAAATCTTTTCAAATACAATTTTCTCAAATAAATATCTTTCAAAATACAATTCTTTTATATAATACTTTCTAAGTAAAAATCCTTCCAAATAAATATTTTGAATATAATTCTTTTAATTAAAAAGTCACCATATGATACCTCATTTCAAAATCATCAAAATACGGGTCTCACCCCATTTTTCATATTTTTCGTAAATACGGGTCTCAACCCATTTTTCATATTTTTCGTAAATACGGGTCTCAACCCATTTTTATATTTCCACGGCACCTCGTGTCCATAATTAAATCATCATATTTGTCCGGCACCTCGTGCCCTTTTTCATATCACAACTGCACGGACAATTCACGTGCCAAATATCATTATCATTTCATCACAGTACCTCGTGCCCACATTTTATATCATAAACCGCCTGGCAATAGCTACAGGCTCCCAATTTAAACATAAATCAGATTATCATCAATTTACTAACAACAAGACAAGTTGCACAAGGTATACAAATAAACACAAGAAAATCACAACATCACACGAAAATTGTCAACACCACAACCCCACATCATCACATATCGTCCCTGATAATAGCCACCCTTATCGCTCCTATAGCCATCCTTATCGCTCTGCCCAGACAATATCAATAGCCACCCGTATCGCTCATATTGCCACCATTATCGTTCCTATAGCCACCCTTATCGCTCCACCCAGAAAATATCAATAGCCAACAAACACAACAGTGAAATGCCACCCTTATAACCACATAACATCAACGGTAAAATGCCACCCTTATCTCTCCAAAATAGCAACTCACACAACACAATAATTTACACGGAAAATTATCACAACATAACAAAAATCAATTCATATCACAATTTGCCCAATGGCCACAACCAAAATTTAAAGCTACAACCAAGTTAATTAATTTTACAGCAAATAGCCAAATGATCCACACAATGTATACAACACCCAAAAATAATCAATAGAGATAGAAATTACTCAACATAAAGCAAGGTTTTCATAAAAGAACAAATTTTCAATAATTATGTGAACACCTCTTCTTAAGCTCATTTAATTAATTATTTGCAGAGGAAAAAATCCAAAATGGAATTAAACTCCAATAATTATCAAGCCAGCAAATTCCCAAAATTTCATAAATAATCAAATAACAATCACATCACATTGTCATATAACAACAGAGTCAACAATAAGGGTTTAGGCACGACAAGTAGATGATTAAATATATGCCAATCATTATTCAATTTACTACACAATATGTTCAAGATTTTAACTCCATAAAATTTGCATATATAAACCAAGTACGTACTCGTCACCTCGCGTACATGGTTTTCAATTACCCAAGTTGCACATAAGACTCAATGCCTAAGGGGAATTTCCCCCACTCGAGGTTAAGCAAGACACTTACCTTTTGAAGTTAGGCCGATATTCCAAAATAGCCTTCTTGCTTGAATTGACCTCCGGACAGCTCAAATCTATCCAAATTAATTGTATAACTCCATTAAAATTCGTCGGAAACAATTTCGGATAATAATATGTAGACTTAAAAATTTATTTCAAAAAGTCAACAAAAGTTAACGCGGGATTCGCCTCTCGGAACTTGACATAATTTTTATGAAATTCGAACACCGATTCCGATACGAGTTCAACCATACCAGTTGTATCGAATTCCAATAACAAATCAACCTCCAAATCTTAAATTTTCGTTTTTGGAAGATTTTACAAAATTTTTGATTTTTCTTCCATTAAATCCGAATTAAATGATGGATTCAAAGACATAATCATGAAAATTAATCAAAACTGGATAAGAATCACTTACCCCAAAAATCGCCTTCTACCGAGCTCCCAATTTGATTTTGAGTTATGAACTCAAGCCCCCGTTTTTGGGACTTTTAATTCTGCCCAGATACACCTTCTTCGCGTTCGCGAAGGCCAAAATCCAGCTGCCTCAAATCCTTCTTCGCGTTCGCATGACAAGCGTCGCGTTCGCGAAAGCCAACTACTTCTGCCCCATCATTGCCTCTTCGCGTTCGCGAAGTCCTTGTCGCGTTCGCGATGACCAGCTGACCCACTCCTTCGCGTTCTCGAAGGCCAAACGACCCCAGGCCCCTATCTTCCTTTTCTTCTTCGCGTTCGCGTTGCCTGGGACGCGTTCACGTTCACAGCTTTGCATTCGCGAAGGACAAATCATCAGCCCCTCAAACTCCTCTTCGCCAACACGGGACTCCCTTCGCGTTCGCGAAGAAGGAAACCAGACTTCAGCAACAACAGTCCAAACAACTCCAATTTGGTCTGAAACCACTCCGAAACACACCCGAGCCTCTCGGGACCCCGTCCAATCATGATAACCAGTCCCATAACATATCATGGACTCGCTCGAGGTTTCAAATCACATCAAATTACACCGAAAATACAAATCGCACCACAAATCGAACTTATGAACTTCAAAAACTTCCGATTTCTAAAACTCGTGCCGAAACCTATCAAACTAACCCGGAATGACGTCAAATTTTGCAGGCAAGTCCCAAATAACATAACGGAGCTGTTCCAACTGTTGGAATCACATTATGACCCCGATATCAAAAAATCAACCCCACGGTCAAACTGTCCAAAATTTTGAGTTTCGCCATTTCAAGCTTAATTCCACTACGGACCTCTAAATAATTTTTCGGACACACTCCTAAGTCAAAAATCATCATACGGAGCTAACGGAACCAACATAACTCCATTCCACAGTCGTCTTCATATAGTTCCGACTACGGTCAAAATCCTAGGACTTAAGCTCCCTCTTTAGGAACTAAGTATCCCAAATCACTCCGAATCATCCGTAATTCAAACTCGACCACACACGCGGGTCATAATAAATATTGCGAGGCTTCTCGAAATCTTAAGTCACTGAACGGGGAATAAATTCTTAAAACGACAAGTCGGATCGTTACATTCTCCACCTCTGAAACAAACGTTCGTCCTCGAACGTGCTAAGAATCTTTCTGAGGACTTTAAATTACTAAGTATATTCTTGCACACATACTTGTGAGTGATTTTACATTCCCGAAATTTAATACGAGTCCAAAAACACCAACTCAATTGAGATTATTTCTTTTCTCCATTCTTATAAGCTTTAAAGCAAAATCCCTAACTCTCCAATCATTTCCAAAAATGCCTGAATTCTCACAACAACGCACAGTATTAGTCTTAACTGGCTATAGCAACTCGTGCCAATGCACATATAAATTTCCTCAATAGTGTTGAAGTAATTCAAAACTTTCTCTAGGGTGTTGCATTATTCCCCGCTTAGGATCATTCACCCTCAAACACATAACATAATTTATCTCTTCCTTTGCAAATCTCAATCCCCCAAATTTTACTAACTCCTAAATTTTTCAGAAATTTCGGCAGAGTCTCCCCTGTAATTGGGCCTTTCCACCTGCTAGAGTAACACCCAAACAACTCCTAACAACATGTCCACAACCCATCAAAATACCACAGGGTATATATCAATAACATTAATCTCAGCATTGCCTGATCATAATGATATCAGGACATGAAGCACATCATATGTATGCTCATCACCACATCTCTGGTCTTAAAAGTTGTTCATAATTAATTCCAACATCATCAATTAATCTCATATAAACCATCACCTAATTTCAAATTTTCACAATACTGACAATAGAACGTCAGGCATTAAGACCTCATGATTACTTACTCGGATTAATGAGTCACATTTAACGCCACCTGGGCACTCACCTCATAGGCTAAAACTCAATATTTACAGCATAAAAATTGATGAATATGAATAGAAAATATACAAGCATTATCAAATAAGCCTAATAGGAATGACTCCCTATTAATATTATTGCACAAATTAAATTTTACAAGGGAGAATTTTAAACTCATAAATATTTCACCACAAGGACCTCGTCCTTATATAACTTCCATCGCGGCTTGCAGCCCGGTTTAAATATTTCACATCATGTAAAAATGCGAGGATCTCGTCCTCAAATCCGAATCACAATTATGTTGCACATTGTGCCAACTGAAATTTCAACTTTCCTTTCTTTCTTCTTTTCAATATATTTCACAAACAATTTTCACAACATATAATGAACTCTCATACCGGTAGGGCGTATAATTCATAAAAATTGAAATCAATTATTCCGAAACACATTAAACCCATTGTATTGAATAATAATTTTTTTTGTTTTTTTTTGTTTTTGGACGTATAGCCCTCAATGATACACAAAAATAAAGTGACAGACACAGGCTCACATCTTTAAATCTCCCAACAGGGATACACATATAAGTGGGTCACAAATTTACAAAGCTCACCCATAAATGGAACATAATAGGAGGATTCACCTCAATATTCAGAACCGAATCAAATTAAGGAAAATGTCCTGTTATAATAAAAATCAGGATCGTACCTGTAACGACACCATCTAGTGTATTGGCCTCAGCCAAATCATAGTGATTAAATCAACGGGTCAGGCCTCCACCTCTTAGGCACCCACTACCCGCCTGTCCTCCTCCTCTAGCTGACTGTGTATATGGAGTATCAACTAGAATAAAGCTTGTAGCTGGAGTGTTCTGATGAAATCCACCCCTCCCAAGTCTGGGACAATCTCTCATGATATTCCTAGTATCATCACACTCATAACAACCCCTATGAGGTCGCGGCTGCTCATATTGAGTCTGTGCCGGATAACTGGAATAACCACTGTAAGAATCTCGTGTCGGTGGTGCATTGTAAACTGGAGCACTCCGAGTATTCTGATGTGCGAACTAAGCTGACCGACTGCTCGAGCCTCCGCTATAATGGGTTCTAGCTAAAGAGTAAAATCCACTGAACCCTCCAGATCTTCGAGACCTTTTATCCTCCTTAGACTCCCTTTCCTCGCCTAAAACACCCTCAATTTTCCTTGCAATCTCCACTACTTATTGAAATGGAGCATCAGTTTGCAATTCTCGAGCCATGCATATTTTGATATCATAATCGAGCCCCTCAATGAATCTGTGAACCTGTTCTCTAATTGTAGGAACCAAGATAGGTGCATGACGGGCTAACTCACTGAACCTGATAGCATATTCTGACACTGTCATAGTGCCCTGACGCAACCGTTCAAACTCTGTGCGCCACGCATCTCTAAGAGTCTGGGGAACAAACTCTTTCAAGAACATTTCCGAAAATTGAGCCCAGGTTGGTGGTGTGGCATCGGCTGGTCTACCTTCTTCATAGATTTGCCACCACCGATACGCTGTGCCTAACAGTTGAAATGTAGTAAAGAAAACTCCACTCACTTCCACAATACCCATGGTGTGGAGAATACGGTGACAATTTTCCAGAAATCCTTGGGCATCCTCTGTAGCTGTGCCACTGAAAGTTGGTCGATCATATTTCTTAAACCTTTGAAGTCTCATTTGTTCTTCTTCTGATGCCTCGGGCCTGACCTCAGGCCAAACCGTAATAACAGGTTGTACCGGTACTACACCCGGAACCTGACCAACGTGAACCTGTTGCTCTGGAGTGGTGGTAGGAGTCTGAGTTACTCCCCCAATTTGCGAAATATTTGGTGTAACAGAGATCAATCCCGCCTGAGTTAATGTACCAAACATACTCAGGAACTGTGCTAAGGTCTCCTGAAGTCCCGGGGTAACAACAGGTGCTTCTGGTACCTGTCCCCCAACTAGAGCTACTAGTGGCTCCCCAACTATTGTTCTGACAGGTGCTCTAGTCGTAGCACGTGCCCTTCCTCGACCTCGACCACGGACCCGGCCTCTTGCAGCCCTAGCAGTATGTGCGGATGCCTACTCAGCTAACCTGGTAGCACGTGTCCTCACCATCTGTTAGAGAATAAAGATACAAAGGCTCAAATTCCACACGACAGGAATGAAAGAAATGGAAATTTCCTAACAGTTATGTAGCCTCTCGAAGATAAGTACAGACGTCTCCGTACCGATCCGCAAGACTCTACTAGACTCGTTCGTGACTCATAGAACCTATGAACCTAGAGCTCTGATACCAACTTGTCACGACCCAGAATCCCACCACAGGAGTCGTGATGGCACCTAGTCTCTAAGACTAGGTAAGCCGATTTTCATTGCATTTTTGAAGCCATTTTCTTTTTTAATTTAATTAAGTAACCAAAACTAACAGCGGAAATAATTACAATATACAACCTCCCAAGACTGGTAGTACTGAGTCACGAACTCTAACTGAATACATAGAATGATCACGAGGACCGAATATACAATATTGTTTGATTAAAAGTTAACAGTACAATGAAATGGAAAGACTCCAAGGGACTACGACGACCAAGCAGCTCTACCTTGAATCCTTACGATCCCGCTTTAATTCTTCTCAAGTCCAATAACTCCAATACCTGGATCTGCACAAAAATGTGCAGAAGTGTAGAGTGAGCACACCACAACGGTGCCCAGTAAGTATCAAGACTAACCTCAATGGAGTAGAGACGAGGTACAGTCAAGACACTCACTAGTCTAATAACCTGTGCAATATAATATACAAAATAATAGGAAACAAATAATAATAATAATAATAATAATAATAATAATAATAATAATAATAATAATAATAATACTAATAGTAATAGTAATACTAATAGTAATAGTAATAGTAATAGTAATAGTAATAGTAATAGTAATAGTAATAGTAATAGTAATAATAATAATAATAATAATAATAATAATAATAATAATAATAATAATAATAATAATAATAATAATAATAATTATTATTATTATTATTATTATTATTATTATTATTATTATTATTATTATTATTATTAGTGATATGGACAACAGACAACAAGAATACCATTAATAAACACAATTACACCCAATTAAACAAAGCCCTTCAAATGAATGTCTTTCACATATTTCTTCCAAATAACTCTCTTTCAAATATAATTTTCTCAAATAATTATTTTTCAAATATAATTCTTTCAATAAATCTTTTCAAATACGATTTTCTCAAATAAATATCTTTCCAAATACAATTCTTTTATATAATACTTTCTAAGTAAAAATAATAAATATTTTGAATATAATTCTTTCAATTAAAAAGTCACCATGTGACACCTCATTTCAAAATCATCAAAATACGAGTCTCAGCCCATTTTTCATATTTTTCGTAAGTACGGGTCTCAGCCTATTTTTCATATTTTTCGTAAATACGGGTCTCAACCCATTTTTATATTTTCACGGCACCTCGTGCCCATAATTAAATCGTCATATTTTTCTGGCACCTCGTGCCCTCATTTCATATCACAACTGCACGGACAATTCACGTGCCAAATATCATTATCATTCCATCACAGTACCTCGTGCCCACATTTTATATCATAAACCGCATCGCAATAGCCACAGGCTCCCAATTTCAACATAAATCAGATTATTATCAATTTACTAACAACAAGACAAGTTGCACAAGGTATAAAAATAAACACAAGAAAATCACAACATCACATGAAAATTGTCAACACCATAATCCCACATCATCACATATCGTCCCTGACAATAGCCACTCTTATCGCTCTTATTGCCACCCTTATCGCTCCTGTAGCCATCCTTATCGCTTCGCCCAGATAATATCAATAGCCACCCTTATCGCTCCTATTGCCACCCTTATCGCTCCTATAGCCACACTTATCACTCCGCCCAGACAATATCAATAGCCAACAAACACAACAGTGAAATGCCACCCTTATAACCACATAACATCAACGGTAAAATGCCACCCTTATCTCTCCAAAATAGCAACTCACACAACACAATAAATTACACGGAAAATTATCACAACATAACAAAAATCAATTCATATCACAATTTTCCCAATGGACACAACCAAATTTCAAAGCTACAACCAAGTCAATTAATTTCACAGCAAATAGCCAAATGATCCACACAATGTGTACAACACCCAAAACAATCAATAGAGATAGAAATTACTTAACATAAAGCAAAGTTTTCATACAAGATCAAATTTTCAATAATTATGTAAACACCTCTTCTTAAGCTCATTTAATTAATTATTTGCAGAGGGGAAGATCCAAAAATGGAATTAAATTCCAATAATTATCAAGCCAGCAAATTCACGAAATTTCATAAATAATCAAATAACAATCACATCACATTGTCATATAACAATAGAGTCAACAACAAGGGTTTAGGCACGACAAGTAGATGATTAAATATATTCCAACCATTATTTAATTTACTACACAATATGTTCAAGACTTTAACTCCATAAATTTTGCACATATAAACCAAGTACGTACTCGTCACCTCGCGTACATGATTTTCAATTACCCAAGTTGCACATAAGACTCAATGCCTATGGGGAATTTCTCCCACTCGAGATTAAGCAAGACACTTACCTTTTGAAGTTAGGCCGATATTCCAAAATAGCCTTCATGCTTGAATTGACCTCCGGACAGCTCAAATCTATCCAAATTAATTGTATAACTCCATTAAAATTCGTCGGAAATAATTCTGGATAATAATATGTCGACTTAAAAATTTATTCCAAAAAGTCAACAAAAGTCAACGCGGGATTCGCCTCTCGGAACCTGACATAATTTTCATGAAATCCGAACACCCATTCCGATACGAGTTCAACCATACCAATTGTATCGAATTCCAATAACAAATCGACCTCCAAATCTTAAATTTCATTTTTGGAAGATTTTACAAAAATCTTGATTTTTCTTCCATTAAATCTGAATTAAATGATGGATTAAAAGACATAATCATGGAAATTAATCAAAACTGGATAAGAATCACTTACCCCAAACACCCACGCAAGAATCTCTCCAAAAATCACCTTCTACCGAGCTCCCAATTTGATTTTGAGTTATGAACTCAAACCCCCATTTTTGGGACTTTTAATTCTACCCAGATACACCTTCATCGCATTCGCGACCATTTCTTCGCGTTCGCGAAGGCCAAAATCCAGCTGCCTCAAATCCTTTTTCGCGTTCACGTGACAAGCGTCGCGTTCACAAAAGCCAACTGCTTCTGCCCTATCATTTACTCTTCGCGTTCGCTAAGTCCTCATCGCATTTGCGATGACCAGCTGACCCACTCCTTCGCATTCGCGTTCCAAGTTTTGCGTTCGCGAAGGCCAAACGACCCCAGGCTCCTATCTTCCTTTTCTTCTTTATGTTCACGTTGCCTGGGCCGCGTTCGTGAAGGCTTGCCTTGCTCCTTCTTCGCGTTCGCATTCACAGATTCACGTTCGCGAAGGACAAACCATCAGCCCCTTAAACTCCTCTTTGCGAACGCGGGACTCTCTTAGCATTCGCGAAGAAGGAAACCAGACTTCAGCAACAACAGTCCAAACAACTCCAATTTGGTCTGAAACACACCCGAGCCCCTCGGGACCCCGTCCAATCATGCTAACCAGTCCCATAACATACCACGGACTCGCTCGAGGTTTCAAATTACATCATTTCGACCCCGATATCAAAAAGTCAACCCCCGGTCAAACTTTCCAAAATCTTGAGTTTCGCCATTTCAACAACGAAGCCCCCTTGATTCCCTCTTCAAATCTCTCCCAAAAGCTCCAAAAACCGAAAAGAAATGGTGAAGAATGCACCAAAATTCGCGAAGTGTGCAATATGTACCCTCTGCCCAGGCTTCTCGCACCTGCGACCATTTTCTCGCACCCGCACCTGCGATCCAAGGAGCCTCACCTGCGCAACTCACTTACGCGCCAATACTCCGCATCTGCGGCAAACCCATCGCACCTGCAAAGGCACACCTACGCGTTTCCTCCGCTTCTGCGAAGCCTGCCCATCATTTCCCTTTTACGCATCTGCGCCCCAGGTTTTGCACATGCGGGCTCGCAGATGTGACCTCCAATCTCGCACCTGATCATCTTGCCTAGCCCAGCGTTGCCCGCACCTGCGCACTCCCCACGCACACCTGCGGCCTCGCACCTGCGAGGCTTTCTTCCGCAGGTGCGAAAATAGCAGTAGCAGCAGCTTCAGCTGCATTTTCCAACTTTGACAAATCCGTTAACCACCCGAAATCACCCCGAGGCCCTCGGGACCTCAACTAAAAATGCCAACAAGTCATATATCAATATACCAACTTAGTCGAACCTTCGAATCACTTAAAACAATATCAAATCATCAAATTACCCTCGGATTCAAGCCTAAGAACTTCTAAATTTTCAAATTTGGCAACCGATGCCGAAACCAACCAAACCACATCCGAATGACCTAAAGTTCTGCACACACATAACAAATGACACTACGAACCTACTCCAACTTCCGAAATTTCATTCCGACCCCGATATCAAATTTTTCACTGCCGCCCGAAATCGCCAAATTTCCAATTTCGCCAATTCAAGCCTAATTCTATCATGATCTCCAAATCACATTCCAAATGCACTCCTAAGTCCAAAATCACCTAACGGAGCTAACGGAACCATCAAAATTTAAATCTGAGATCGTTTACACATAGGTTAACATCCGGTTGACTTTTCCAACTTAAGTTTCTACTTAAGAGACTAAGTGTCTCAATTCACTCTGAAACCACTCCGGTCCCGAACCAACTAACCCGATGTAACATAACATAGCTGAATAACACAAAAAGAAGTAGAAATGGGGAAAACGAGGCTATAACTCTCGAAACGACCGGTCGAGTTGTTACATCTTCCCCCTCTTAAACATTCGTTCGTCCTCGAACGAGTTTAGAAACATACCTGGAGTCTCGAATAGGCGTGGATATCTGATCCGCATCTCCCGCTCAGTCTCCCAGGTGGCCTCCTCCACAGGCTCACCTCTCCATTGCACCTTCAACTGAAGCTATATCATTTGATCTCAACCTTCGAACCTGACGATCCAAAATAGCCACTGTCTCCACATCATAAGTCATATAACCCTCCAACTGAACCGTGCTGAAATCCAAAACACAGGACGGATCTCCAATATACTTTCGGAGCATGGAAACATAAAACACTGGATGCACACTCGACAAGCTGGGTGTCAAGGCAAGCTTATAAGCCACCTCTCCTATCCTCTGAAGCACCTCAAAAGGCCCAATACACCGGGGGATCAACTTGCCCCTCTTCCCAAACCTCATAACACCTTTCATGGGTGATACCTTCAGCAAAACCTTCTCCTCAACCATAAAAGACTCATCACAGACCTTCCTATCCGCATAGCTCTTCTGCCTAGACTGCGCTGTGCGAAGCCGTTCCTGAATCAATTTCACCTTATCTAATGCATCCTGGACCAAATATGTACCTAAGAGCCTAGCCTCACCCGGCTCAAACCATCCAATAGGAGATCTACACCTCCTCCCATATAAAGCCTCGTACGGAGCCATCTGAATGCTCAACTGATAACTGTTGTTATATGCAAACTCCGCGAGTGGCAGAAACTGGTCCCATGAACCCCCAAAGTCAATGACACAAGCACGCAACATGTCCTCCAATATCTGAATAGTGCGCTCGGACTGCCCGTCCGTCTGAGGGTGAAAAGTTGTGCTCAACTCAACCTGAGTACCCAATTCTCGCTGCACGGTCCTCCAAAACTGCAATGTGAACTGAGTACCCCTATCTGAAATAATGGAAAATGGGACACCATGCAGGCGAACGATCTCTCGGATGTAAATCTCAGCCAATTACTCTAAAGAGTAAGTAGTACCAACTGGAATAAAGTCCGCAGACTTGGTCAGCCGATCCACAATAACCCAAATAGCGTCGAACTTCCTCGAAGTCCGTGGGAGCCCAATTACAAAGTCCATGGTGATCCGCTCCTACTTCCACTCTGGGATCTCTAATCTCTGAAGCAAGCCACCCGGTCTCTAATGCTCAAACTTAATCTGCTGACAGTTGAGACACCGAGCCACAAACCCAACTATATCCTTCTTCATCCGCCTCCACCAATAGTGCTACCTCAAATCCTGGTACATCTTCGCGGCACCCGGATGGATGAAATACCGCGAGTTGTGGGCCTCCTCAAGAATCAACTCTCGAAGCCCATCTACATTAGGCACACATATCCGACCCTGCATTCTCAGCACGCCGTCATCACCAATAGTCACATCCCTGGTATCACCTCTCCGAACCCTATCCTGAAGAACGAGCAAGTAGGGGTCATCATACTGACGATCCCTGATACAGCCATAAAGAGAAGACCTGGAGACCACACAAGCCAATACCCGACTAGGCTTTGAAATATCCAATCTGACAAGCTGGCCCGCTAAGGCCTGAACATCTAATGCCAAAGGTCTCTCTGCTGCTGGAAGATATGCTAAACTCCCCAAACTCTCTACCCGATGACTCAAAGAATCGGCCACCACATTGGCCTTCCCCGGATGGTACAAAATAGTGATATCATAGTCCTTAAGAAGTTCTAACCATCTCCGCTAACGCAAATTAAGATCCTTCTACTTTAACAGATACTGCAGACTCCGGTGATCAGTATAGATCTCACAATGAACCCCATATAAATAATGACGCCAAATCTTTAAGGCGTGAGCAATGGCTGCTAACTCAAGATCATGGACAGGATAGTTCTTCCCATGGGTCTTCAACTGGCGCGAGGCATAGGCAATCACCCTACCCTCCTGCATCAAAACACAACTAATGGCCATCCTCGAGGCATCACAATACACGGTGTAAAAACCTGAAGCTGATGGCAGAACTAACACTGGAGCTGTGGTTAAAGCAGTCTTGAGCTTCTGAAAGCTCTCCTCACACTAATCCGACCACCTGAATGGACCACCCTTTTGGGTCAATTTGGTCAAGGGCGATGCAATAGATGAAAATCCCTCCACAAAGCGACGGTAATAACCCGCCAAACCAAGAAAGCTCCTAATCTCCGTGGCTGAGGACGGTCTGGGTCAACTCTGCACCGCCTCTATCTTCTTTGGATCCACCTGAATACTCTCATTGGACACCACGTGCCCCAAGAATGCTACTGAACTGAGCCAAAATTCACATTTGGAGAACTTTGCATAAAGCTTCTCCTCCCTCAATCTCTGTAATACATTCTTCAAATGCTGAGCATGCTCCTCCTGGCTACGAGAGTACACCAGGATGTCATCAATGAATACAACAATGAATGAATCCAAATAGGGCTGGAATACACTGTTCATCAAATGCATGAACGCTGCTGGGGCATTGGTCAACCCAAAAGACATCACCAAGAACTCATAATAGCCATATCGGGTCCTGAAAGCTGTCTTAAGAATATATGAATCCCGAATCTTCAGCTGGTGATAACTGGACCTCAAATCAATCTTGGAGAACACCCTCGCTCCCTGAAGTTGGTCGAATAAATCATAAATATGAGGTAAAGGATACTTGTTCTTGACTGTGACCTTGTTCAACTGCCTGTAATCAATACACATTCTCATAGAACCATCATTCTTTTTCACAAATAGAACCGGTGCACCCCAAGGTGACACACTAGGCCGAATAAACCCCTTATCAAGGAGTTCCTGAAGCTGTTCTTTCAATTCCTTCAACTCCGCCGGTGCCATATGATATGGTGGAATAAAAATGGGCTGAGTGCCCAGCACCAAATCAATACCAAATTCAATATCCCTGTCAGGCGGCATGCCCGGTAGGTCTGCAGGAAACACATTCGGAAAATCACGTACTATCGGAACAGAATCAATGGCAGGAGTCTCTGCACTAACTTCCCTCACAAAAGCCAAATAAGATAGGCAATCCTTCTCAACCATGCGTTGAGCCTTCAAATATGAAATCATCCTGCTTGGCACATAATCTACAGAACCGCTCCACTCAACCCTCGGAATTCTCGGCATAGACAACGTCACTATCTTAGCGTGACAATCTAGAACAGCATGACATAGAGATAACCAATCCATACCCAATATCACATCAAAGTCGACCATACTGAGCATCAAAAGGTCCACCTGGGTCTCCAGACCTCCAATAGTCACCACACATGACCGATATATGCAGTCCACAATAATAGTATCACCCACAAGAGTAGATACATAAACTGAAGAAAATTAAAGAATCATGGGGTATATCCAAAAAATGGGCAAAATACGAGGAAACAAATAAATACGTGGAACCAGGGTCAAATAATACTGAGGCATCTCTATGACAAACTGAGACAATACTTGTAATCACAACATCGGAAGCAATAGCATCTGGTCTGGAAGGGAGGGCATAGAAACGGGCCTGACTACCCCCTGATGTGCCTCATACTCTAGGGCGACCCCTAACTGACTGACCTCCACCCCGAGCTGACTGGGCGGGTGGTGAGGTAACTGGTGCTGTAGTCGAAGGCTGACTCCTCTACTGAGATAGACCTCTATGACGACGAGGACACTGCCTCCATATATGCCCAAGCTCCCCACACTCAAAACAACTCTTTGGTGCTAACGGCGGAAACTGAAGGGAACCCCTAGCACCGGGATAACTGGTAGAAGAACCTGGCATGGAAGAGCCTTGAACAGGTAGAGCACGGGGCGAACTCTGAGCTGGAAGGGCACTAAGTAATGAGTGGCCCTAATGAGAACTGTGAGAACCATGGCCAGATGATGCACCCTAATGAAATGGCCGAGCTGACTGAGCATGTCTGAAATGATGACCTCTACCGTGCTGGAACTGACCCCTAAAAGGAGCACCATTGAATCCACCCTGACCACGAGGCCTCTTGGCCTCCCTCTCAACCCTCTCCTGACCGCGAACCATCTCAATCTACCGAGCAATGTTGACAACCTCATCAAAGGTAGCACCCGAAACCCGCTCCCTGGTCATGAGCAACTGTAGCTGATAAGTGAGGCCATCAATAAACCTCATGATTCTCTCTCTGTCCGTGGGAACCGGGCATATAGCATGACGGGCCAATTCAGAGAATCTTATCTTATACTGTGTCACAGACATATCACCCTGGCGAAGCCGCTCAAACTATCTGCGCAGCTCCTCTATGCGGGATCAAGGCACGAACTTCTCCAAAACGACCACGGAGAACTGCTGCCAAGTAAGGAGTGCTGCACCAACAGGCCTATGCCTCTCGTAAGTCTCCCACCATCTGAGTGCAGCCCCAGAAAACTAAAAGGTAGTGAATGAGACCCCACAAGTCTCCAAAATACCAGCAGTACGGAATATCCTCTGACATCTGTCCAAAAAGTCCTAAGCATCCTCTCTCTCTGTGCCATTAAAGGGTGGTGGCTGGAGTCTCCCAAACCTCTCCAACTTACGCTGATCATCCTCAGGCATAGCAGGAACCACATAATCCTGAGCAACAGCAACTGGCTGGGCTGGTGGTGCCTCCGGTGTCTGAAGTCCCTGAATAACCTGCTCGGGTGTGCGAGCGACGGGAGTCTGAGTGGCTCCCCTGGCCTGAGAAGTGAATGCGGCCGTCAAAATAGAGACCGCCTGAGCAAGGCCAGTACATGCTATCAGAATCTGAGGTAGGGCCTCTTGAAGGCCTGGAATCACAATAGGCACAGGTGGTGCCCGAGCTGGTGCATCAACAACTGGAACCTGGTCCTGATCTGGGATAACCGGTAGATCGCAGGTACTGCCCCAACTGCTGTACGGACTGCACCTCTGCCCCTACCACGACCTTTATCGCGACCTTGGCCTCTTACGGCCCTGGCTAGTGGTACTGGTGGCTGGCCCTCCTGACAGGTAGCACGAGTTCTCACCATCTGTGAGAGAATGAAACTACAGATGTTTAGTTACCAGAATCAACAGATTCGCACGACAAGAATTCAAGAATGCGGAGTTTCCTAAAGGTTCTGCAACCTCCTGAAGATAAGTACAGACGTCTTCGTACCGATCCGCAAGACTCTACTAAACCCGCTCATGACTCGTGAGACCTATGTAACTTAGGCTCTGATACCAATCTGTCACGACTCAAACTAACCCCTATGGTGATGGCGCATATTGTGCAACTAGGCAAGCCGACTCATTTCCAAAACAAACCGATGTTTTCATTTCAAAGATAATTTCAATGTTATTTAACATAAAAACCTTCGTAAAGGAATTCAAATCAAAATAAAAATACGGAAGGAATAGCCCGACATCGGGGTGTCACTAGTCATAAGCATCTACTACAATCTGTCTAACAATATCAAGTCTAACTCAACCTGGAAAAATACCTAAATACGACTAGAGGAAGATAAGAGGAGAAGAGCAGGGGATGCGATCGCCAAACAGCTACCTTACTATCTCAAAGAAAATTTGCCACCAGAACAATCTATAACCGCTACTGTGTCCAGCAACACCTGAATCTGCACACAAGGTGCAGAGAGTAACGTGAGTACGCCAACTCACTAAGTAATAACAATAAATAAAGACTGAGCAGTAGTGACGAGCAATAAAGCATATAACATTCATATCGGAAAATCTCAGTAAAATACCACATGCTTTTAAAATCAGGATTAGAATCAAAACATCTCGTTTAATCCAGTTCTAGTAAAAATCATTTAAAGATATCTTTCAATAGTTTTCAGACAGAGGAAACATGAAAAGGTGAGCAAAAATGTTGTAATCATAAACAGCCCCTCGGGAAAAACATCACTCATATACAACCCCTCGGGCAAACCTCACAGTCACTCGTGCCACTCGGGCATACCTCACAATCACTCTTGCCACTCGGGCATACCTCACAATCACTCATGCCTCCCAGTCACTCGGCACTCGCACTCAGTAGGTACCTGCGCTCACTAGGGGTGTGTACAGACTCTGGAGGGGCTCCTTCATCCCAAGTGCTATAATCTGCACGGACAACTCACGTGCTATAATAATAAAGTATACTGCAGGCGGGCATCCCCGATCCACACTCATCCTCACAATTAGGCCCTCGGCCTTACTCAGTCATAAACCTCTCAAGCCTCTCGGGCATTTCAGTAAAACAGGGCATTCGGCCCGAAACATTTATATGCATCAAAATAGAGTCATAAAACTGAGTTATGCGGTAAACAAGTATAAACATGACTGAGTATAGATTTTCAATCGAAAACAATGAGAGGATAGTAAGAAACAGCCACTAAGTGTCCAAACAGCACTGGCGCAAGGCCCAAACATGGCATTCAGTCCAATTTACAGAAACTCTTTCTATAACATATAAGTATCATATAGTGTCAACAAAGTATGCAACTTTACAGTTTCTACGGGATGGACCAAGTCACAATCCCTAACAGTGCACGCCCACACACCCGTCACCTAGCATGTGCGTCACTAAAAATAGTTGAATGATACAAAATCCGGGGTTTCGTACTCTCAGGACTACATTTACAATTTTTACTTACCTCAAACCGGTCAAATCTCTACCCCGCAATGCTCTTGCCTCTGGACTCGACCTCTAAATGCTCAAAATCTATTCACAATCAGTACAATACCATCAATATACGCTAATGGAATGAATTCCGCAAGAAAAGCTTCAAAATTAGACCAAAACCCGAAATTGACTCAAACCCGGCCCCCGGGCCCACGTCTCAAAATCTGGCAAAATTCACAAAACTAGAAAGCTCATTCACTCAAGAGTCTAACCATACCAAATTCATCAAAATCCGATATCGTTTGGTCATTCAAATCCTTAAATTACATCTCCAAAAATCCCAAGCCCTAACCCCTCATTTTCACTAATTACAATGATTAAACAATGGAAAATCACCATATATACAAGTATTGGGGCTCAGGTAACTTACCTCAACGAAGCCCCCTTGATTCCCTCTTCAAATCTTTCCCAAAAGCTCCAAAAACCGAAAAGAAATGGTGAAGAATGCACCAAAATTCGCAAAGTGTGCAATATGTACCCTCAGTCTTCTCACACCTGCGGCCATTTTCTCGCACCCGCGCGATCGCAGCCCCTGCTCTTCTCCCTCTTATCCTTCTCTAGTCGTATTTAGCTATTTTTCTAGGCTGAGTTAGCCTTGATATTGTTAGACAGAATATAGTAGATGCTCATGACTAGTGACATCCCGATGTCGGGCTTTTCCTTCCGCACTTTTATTTTGATTTGAATTCCTTTACGAAGGTTTTTATGTTAAATAACATTTAAATTATCTTTGAAATGAAAACATCGATTTGTTTTGGAAATGAGTCGGCTTGCCTAGTTCCACGATAGGCACCATCACGACAGGAGTTAGTTTGGGTCATGACATTGCGCTACTCACACCATCCTTTATTACCCCCAAAATTTGACTAACTTCTACAATTTTCAAAACTTTCGGCAGAGTTTCCTTTGTAACTTGAGATATCAAAAAAAAAATCAACCTGTCAAACCAATCGAACAATAATACTTTGCACCTCCAGCTACTCAATCTAATAATATACAACTTCAAGACACACCGATATACCTGCCAAAGCCATTTTACATCATTATAAGTACAAATATCACATAACTTGACAATCTAAATATTTTAAAGCTTAAAATGAATTATTTACTAGAAATTTCTAACAAATAAGGATACTTTTTCTTCATGGCTTCCTCGAGCTCCCACATAGATTCCCCAGCTGAGTGGTTACTCCATGTTACTTTCATCAAAGCAACGTCTTTGGTTTGAAGTCTACGAACCTGCCTGTCTACTATAGCTACATGGACCTCCTCATATGTCAGAGTATCATCAACCTCTATCTCCTGTCTATCAAGTACATGACTCGGGTCGTGAAAGTACTGTTTCAGCATGGACACATGAAAAACTGGATGCACAGAAGATAACTCTATAGGTAAAGCTAGTCGATACGTTACAAGCCCAATCCTTTTAAGAATTGGATAAGGCCCTATATATCTTGGGCTAAGATTCACTTTTCTATCAAATCTCATGATACCCTTCATTGGAGACACCTTTAAAAATACATAGTCACCCTCTTTGAACTCAAGATCGCAGCGTCTTATATTTGAGTATGACTTTTGTTGGCTTTGAGCTATTTTAAGTTGTTCCTGAATAAGTTTCACCTTTTTTAAGGCATCATGTATTATGTTTGGCCCAATAAGCTTCATTTCACCTAACTCAAACCACCATACAGGCGAATAACATCGCCTCCCATATAGGGCCTCGAATGGGGACATCTGAATGCTCACTTGATAATTGTTATTATATGCGAACTCAATCAAAGGTAGATGATCATCCTAGTTTCCTTTAAAATCAAGAACACATGCTCGTAACATATCTTTCAATGTCTGAATTGTCCTCTCGTCCTGCGCGTCCGTTTGAGGGTGAAAAGTTATACTTAGATTAACTCGGGTACCGAGACCTTCCTGAAAACTCTGCCAGAGCTGGGCAGTAAACTGTGCACCCCTGTCAGAAATAATAAACATGGGAGAACCATGAAACCGAGCAAATCTCCTTTATGTATAATGTTGCATACTGGGGTGCCGTGGAGGTTATTTTGACTGGTAAAAAGTGAGCTGAGTTAGTGAGTCGGTCAACTATAACCCAAATAGAGTCGTGTTTCTTAAAAGTTCGCAGCAAGCCCACCACAAAATCCATATTTATGCTCTCCCATTTCCATTATGGTATTTCAATGACTTGAGCTAAGCCACCTGGCCTCTGGTGTTCAGCTTTTACTTGTTGATAGATTAGGCACTGTGATACATAATCTGCAATATCTCGCTTCATACTATTCCACCAATAAACATCCCTCAAATTATGATACATTTTGTTAGAACTTGGATGTATTGAATATCTGGAGCTATGAGCTTCTACCATAATTTCTCTTCGAAGATCTTCCACATTAGGCACGCATAAGCGGCCATCAAGTCTCATCACACCATTCTCATCAAGTGCAAAATTCTTAATCTTGCCACTGAGGACACCTTCCTTGAGCTTAAGCAAGCTAGGGTCATCAAATTATTTGGCTTTAACTTGCTCTACTAAAGTAGACTTAGCACCGATACTTGCTATCAACCTTCCATCATACTTCTCATCGAGACAAACCCCTTGGCTAGCTATTTGTTAGGCTTCCGTAACTATTGGAAGTTTGACCACACATAACCTGGTCAAAGTCCCCATGGATCTTCTGCTCAAAGCATTAACAACCACATTCGCTTTGCCGGGATGGTAACGGATATTACAATCATAATTTTTAAGCAACTCCAACCACATACGTTGTCTCAGATCATGGATAGGATCCCAGCAGTATGCATAAGAATCACCAGCAGCAGCAAAAATGGATCCAGACTACAATGGAACACAAAATATTAAATAAAAATATGTAGACAGGACAACTTTGAGGTAAGTTTTAAAAGGCTGAATCAGAATATCAGACTTGACCTACGCAAGAGAAGAATCCATGAAATATAAATGAACAGAGTTAATAATGTTCGACGCTTTGAACTAACAGCTCTAGCTATGGTACCAGAACCCCGAAGTCCACTCAACATGAAACCCTCGGTAGTCACTTGATTCTTCTCTGCCAACCACCTCCTAAGGTTGTTCCAGGAATCTTTCTCCAAATTTGGTATTCAAAAATCAAATACACAAAACAATATATCGAAATAGAGTAGGTCTAATGTACAAAAGAAGACTGGCCATCCCCCAAAAGCAGTGCACCAAAGAATCTAATGAACAAGACAAATTGTCTGCTACTATGAAGTTCTTTTGTAGTTCATCCACAAATTTAGCACTTCTAGTAGATTGCACAATTTGAAAAAAATAATAGCTTCCACCACCACACTCCACTCTCTTCTTCGTAAGAAGGAAACAAAATAAAATATTGCCTTATTGTTGCACAATACATAGGTTTCAACTACCATTATAATATAGTGAAGGACCCAAGACATTCCTTCATAACTAAGAGCGTCTGTAGTAAAAGAACTGGTTTGCCTCTCAGTATCTAAACAAGCATCTAACTAGGAAAAGATAACTTAACCACAATCTATTTATACCTCATATGTCCTGACTAGATCAGCTAATGCATCAACTGAAATCAGACTTATAGTCCTATCCACTCACTCCAAAGTGTCAATCAAGAAGCCACTCAGTTGATTTAGAAGAAAATTAAAGGGCAACAAACCTGAGTACTAACGGCCATGCAATTATTCTCTGGAATTGGAGAAAGTGCACCCCCAATGACCTTTGAGATATGAGAACATGGTTGGAATAGAAAAGTAATAATAGTATAAAGTATAAGGAAAGATGCAATAAGTGAACCCTTCACTGTTGTAAGCAATAACTAATTTTCAGATATAAGGCCAAGATAACAAGTCATCTAAAGACCAATATAAACTAGTGTATGAATTAACAGTGGATGTAAAGCTTTGATTGCAGTTTATTTATTAACTCCCCCCCACCACCACCCACCCCAAAAAAATAATAGACCTAACAAAAACGTTGAGGAATCTTCTTAAGCACTAAGTATGCTAGCGAGAATATCGGTAAACCATCAAGTAAGCAGGAAGGTTGCAACAAAATATTTAAACTCCTGAACAACTAATCTTTAGTTGCACATCCATTGCTAAGCATGCAATACCAGCACCTACTAGTGATGCCAACGGTCTCAGAAGAGGTAATAAAAAATTATAATAAAATTATTTCACGTTTTTCAGTAACTTACTTTTGTTGAGGATTCACCAAGTCAAGCATTGGCTCTGATGTACCTCCTATATAGTGATAACAAGAGGAAAAATAAGCAGAGAAGACTATCCTTTCTTCTTTACATCAAATGGAAGCAGCAAAAATCCAACTCATTGCTAAATTCTCGAACAAACTAATATCAAGTTACATCAACGAGTTAACTCAGGACAGACAGCTTATGGACATTCAAATGTAGGGTAAAAGTAGCATAATGCAGTCACCTCAAGGAATTCATATGACTTGCAGAAAATTTTCTACCACTTACAGAAAAAGGATGTTATTTCAATAGATTTTGGTCTATGGCTAAGCTAATATCTCAGAGGCACACAACATACATAATGTGGGAACCAAACAGGACCATGCTTCAAGTGTGAGGGTTAGAAAGACACAAAATAAAATTATATTCCAATAAAAAAAGAGGCAAGAACATTTGAAGACTAGTATCTACCAGTTTTTCATGTGGTGGGGAAGTGTCTTTCCTCACTTCTTTGTCATTTAATTAACATAATTTGTGCCAGTTTGGAACTGGTATGTCTACTCCTTTTTTCATCTCTTTTTCCTATTTTTTCTCTAAAACTAATTTTTATTAGTAAAAAGAATACTCAAGACATTTTCCCCGGAAACCTATGCCAGACCTTTTTTAGGCATTAAAAAAATCACATACAACAACAACCTAGATTCCTACATAGGCACAAATATATGCTTGCATATTGTTTTGTACTCATGTCAGACACGTAGTCTTAAAAAAAATAATTGGAACGAACTCCAGTCCAACCAGATGGTGTCGCAAGTCATGTCCTTGATACTGAACACTAAGTGTCCTTCAATCAGACAACAAAAAGTCTATCAGATGTGTCAATTATTCCCACTTCAATAAATTTCTCGTTTGGTACGAGGAATAAATGATAATTAATTCAGAGATTAAAACTGAGATGAGTTTATCCCCCGTTTGATTAGGATAAAATCATGGTATAGCTAATCCCAGGATTAGTTATCCCGGGATTGTAGTGTATTTTCTATCCTATGGGAGGGAGGGATAATTAATCTCAAAATAACTAATTCCGGGATAATTAATCATGGGATAACTTGTTTCCCAACCAAACGATCTCTTAAGACATAATTTCAGAAGTAACAAGTATTTCAAAATTAACTTTGCATACTAGAGATCGACACAAATTCAACCAAACATGAAAGCAAAGAAGAAAAAGAGTTGTCTCCTGCCCTACGCAAAACATATGTTAAACTTCATTTATGTTATATTCGATGGATCTCTTCTATATTATGTAGTTGTAATGTCTTGAATCCTTAAGTTCATTTCTTTTGTTTTTGTAATTCCTTATAAAAATAGTGGAACACTATATTATGTTATAGTCATTAGAGCTGTCATGCCCCCATATTTTTAAAAGAATTTCCTTTTGTATCTGATTCGGTAATGTGTCCAATGTCTGTCCATGACCGTGATATGTAAGGGGGCCACATACAACTCCTAGATGAAACACATGCTTAACTACAGAGCAAAATTGTGTCTTTTGTATCTGAATCAATATTGTGCTTGCCCCAATGTCCTGAGCCGATGATCTATTGGAAACAACATTTTTATCCTCCAAGGTAAAGATAAGGTCTGCGTACACACTACCCATCCCAAACTCCACGGTGTAAGATAATAGTGGGTATGTTATTGTTGTTGCCCCAATGTCCATTTCATGACCATGATATGCAGGGGCACACATACACTCCTAGATGAAATAAATGCTAAACTATAGAGCTAAAAAGCTGGAATTCTTCGAACTCAGAATTAACAGCCAGAAGTTAGACGGCGAAAGATGTAAGAAACTCCTACAAGGAGAGCACATAGAAAATAGTAATTTGCAGCAATCGACACTATCAACTTCTAATTTATTAAGGCAATGAAAGACACAATTTTAATGAATGCATAAGAACCAAAACATTTATAAGAACAAATACCTCAATAACAGTGAATCCTCATCGTTGCCATAAAATTTAACATCATAAGCGGACCCTTCATGTCTTTGTACCAGCCAACTAGATTCAGCCACTGGTACCAATGAACAAAACCAAATTCACCAAATAAAGTACCAATTCAAACCAAAACATGCCTTCACACTTCGAAAACATTGAGAAAATAGGAACTTACTTGCCCGCGGAGCTCAAATCCTACTAAGACGAAGAAGCAAAAAAAAAAAAAAAAATTAATACTTTAGTCAATAAATTTTGCTTCTTTAAGTTAGAGTGAGATATTGAGCTTACGAGGCAAGAGGAGATAGAGTAAGAGGCGAAAGAGCCATCGCTAACGGCGGCGACGATGAGGTCCGGATAAGAATTATGGTTCGGATTCGGGTTCGTGGCGAATGCAGTACGGAAAACAGTTCGGCATTGGGATTCTCTCCCCAGTAAAATAGAGTCTCTGTATACGTCTTCGTCCCAATTCCTGCAGTCCATCGTTGTTACCATCCTTACCAGAATATTTCGGGGTTTAGTGAATCAGAGTTTAGCTGAAAATCTTGACGAAGAACCGAAAGTTTGGATAATTCGCGATTAGCGACATCGTTTCTGTAAGTCCGAACAAGGTATTTTTTTGTTGGAATATAATTAATTTCTACGGTTATATTTGATTATAAATGCTTAATTTCCTCCCAGAACTCTCACCTTGCTCTGATAGATCTTCGGCTCCCCCCTCCAAGAACTCTCACCTTGCTCTTGGGATGACTCGAACTCACAAGTTGGACCTCCAAGAACTCTCACCTTGCTATTGGGGTGACTCAACTCATAACTTTTTGGTTGAAAGTGGAGGGTGCTCACCACTAGAACAATCCACTCTTGTGGTGCTTAATTACATAATATAGTAATTAAATTGATCTATTTATTTATGTAACAAAATGAAAAATATATGTTTAGAATATATATTTCTTAATAAATATCTATACTAATGAAGAAAAAAAAACTAGTAAAATATAAAATGTGTTCAATAACTGTGCAAAGAAAAAATAAAAATTAAGAAGTCGCAAAACTATATGAAAGCATATCATAAGCAACATGTTGAAAGGTTGAAAAATACAAATTAGAGAAATAGAAGAAAAATAGTGTAAAAAGAATAGTAATCTGTTTGACAAAAGAAAAATAAAATAGAATGAATTGGCTATCTTAACTTCTTATTACATAGTGTATCCGCCACACATTCGTAATTACACCCAATTTGTCAAAATGTGTGATTACAGACAATTACACACATTCAATTTCAAGGTGACTTTCCAATCATGCTCTAACTATCCAAAGCGATAAATGCAATAAAACCTTTCATATTTCTAATTTTTTTATTTGCTTAAAAAAATTATCTATAAAAATTGTACAACAAAATGCTATTTTCTTAATTTGTTTTTCACTTTTTTCCCCAGATCCCACTTGTGGAATATATTGAATTTGTTATTGTTTTTTAATTTTTTTATTTTTAAAATTTATTAGAAAAATGACATTGTATAGTCTCTATAAAAATAATAGCCGATAAAATGTATAAAATTTATATATTTTTTGTCTATATATACATTCTATATATTATATACAAATATTATATAAGTTTTATATACTTTTTCGGCTACCATATGTAAATAATTTCTGGCGCAGTCTAAAAGTATTAATACCTCAATTTTATTTGCTAAAGCGATACTAAATTCAACAAAAACACCGTTATTTCCAAAAACAACGCCAACTTTAACCGGTCAATTATCATATTTAGCCCATGTCCCAGTCGTCACCTTGCGTACACGGCCTTCACGTACCACAATTAACACAAAAAATACCAATCCTAAGGGGTAATTCCCCCTCCCCCCCACCACCCCACAAAGTTAGGCAAGACACTTAACTCAAAATACTCTAACTCAATCCATCAGTAAACCTTTCCCGCGATTATCTAACTTCGAACGGCTCGAATCTAGCCAAAATAACTTTATACTATAAATACTAACCATAGGAAACTATTTCGGACAATAAAGTTACAATCTTAAAGAAAAATAAAAAGTTAAACTCAGGCCCGCATCTCGAGACCTGACCAAACTTACAAAATCCGAATACTCATTCGATAGCGAGTCCAACCATATTAAAATTACTCAATTCCGATCTCAAATCGACCTTCAAATCCTCAAAATATGGTCGATGAAGTTTTCACAAATTTTTCCAATTTTTCTAACCCAAAACACTAATTAAATGGTAAAAACAATGATGAGTTCATATGAAATAATCAAATCCGAGTTAAAATTACTTACTCCAATCAACTCCTTGAAAATTTCAAAAATCGCCCAAAACAGAGGTCTCTAGCTCAAAAGATAAAAAAAAATGGAACAAAATCCTCGATTTTGAAATTAAATACTGCTGCCCAGTTGTTGCCTTTAGCGATCGCGGAAACACACTCGCAATCGCGGAGAACATATTCTCCCAGCTCAAAAAACCCTCCTTCGTGAACTCGTCGCGAACGCGGTGACCAGCTTTCCTCCACCTACTCGATCACAGCCCAGGCAATGCAAACGCGAGGAACATCGCTTGCCTCCCTACTGCCTCTCCTTCCTTATTCGCGAAAGTGATCCCCCTCACGCGTTCGCGATTCACAAACTCCTCAAACATCTCGTTCGCATCCCTTACTCCGCAAACGCGAAGGCTAATGTACCATATGACACAAACTAACCTACACGATCATGGCACATCCTCTGCGAATGCGATGAAAGAAACCAGAACTCAGAAACCAGCAATCCAATTCAAGAACAATTGGTCCGAACTCAATCCGAAACACGCCCGGGCCCCCTGAGACCCCGTCCAAACATACCAACAAATCCTAAAACATGATACGAACTCGCTCTAAGCCTCAAATCACATCAAACAACACTAAAATCACGAATTGCATTTCGATTCATGCCTAATGAACTTGTGAACTTCTAACTTCTAAAACTAATCCCGAAACATACCAAACCAACTCCAATTGACCTCAAATTTTGCACACTAGTCATAATTGACACAACGAATCTATTCCAACTCCCAAAATCAAAATCCAAGCCCGATATCAATAAAGTCAACTCACGGTCAAACTTCTCAACCTTCCATACCTTCAACTTTCTAACTTTCGCAAATTCAAGCCGAAATAACTTACGGACCTCTAAATCAATAACCGGATACGCTCCTAATCCAAAATCACCATATAGAGCTATTGGAACCGTCAAAAATCCATTCCGGAGTCGTCTATATAAAAGTCAAACTTCGGTCAACTCTTTCAACTTAAACTTCCAACTTTGGGACTAAATCTCCCATTGCACTCCGAAATTCATCCAAACCAAAACCAAATACCCGGCAAGTCATATAACCATCATATACATAAAAGATGCAATAAATGGGGAAATGTGACTAAAATACTCAAAACGACCGGCTGAATAGTTACATCCACCTTATTCCATCATGAAACTCCAATTCTCATCCAGTACACTATCATCCATGTCTCCTCTTTTGTCTGCCACTTTCCAGCCCGTGGAACCAGTCAATCCCTCAATTTCTACTTCTCCTAGTTCTTTTCTTGCACCTTCTATTTCTCCATCCACTACCCTTTCCTACCTTCACCAATCCTTAACTTCCATACACCCATGACTACCCGAGCCAAAACTAATTCCTTTAAACCCATGACTTTATTATCTATTGTCCTAACCTCCTAGTATTCTTTTCCTATGGAACCAAAAACCAACAATAAAGTAGGGGTGACAAAATTAGGGAGATGTGCACAGATAGCCAGTAATAACACATGTATTTACTTTTAAGTCACTATTTTAAATGTATTTAGTCTTTAGCCACTGCTTTAATAAACTTTTATTCCTCCCAGACGAAAATACCCTTCTGCTATATAGGATTTCGCCGATACCTATGCTCCTTATTTACGATCAGCAGCAGCTAAAACTTACGTGTAGAGACTTGTTGTGATCGTCCAAAATTCACCATAAAATTACAGTAAGTTCTAAAGTTTCAGATTTCTCTATATGCTTTTGTGTGTTTGTGTGGATTTTTATTTCGTTACTGAAGAATAAGATGTTAGGAATTTGATTTTTTTTTCTTTTCTGTATTGATAACGTTAAGGACATCGCGTCCTTAACTCTGTGATTGTTCAGTAAATATTGAGGACATAATGTTAAAGATTTGGTGTCCTTAACATGACTATTGTTCTAAAAAATAATAAGGACAAAGTGTCCTGTGTTTTGCAACTTGTATTAATAAAGTTAAGGACACGATGTCCTTAACTTCATGACTGTTGTTCTAAATATTAAGGACATAGTGTCATGTATTTGAAAATTGTATTGATAAAGTTAAGGACACGATGTCCTTAACTTCATGACTGTTATTCTAAATATTAAGGACATAGTGTCCTGTATTTGCAAATTGTATTGATATAGTTAAGGACACCATGTCCTTAACATTTTCACTGCACACATCAAAGTTAAGGACAACTTGTCCTTAATTTTTACAATGCACACATCAAAGTTAAGGACACCATGTCCTTAACTTTTACAATGCACACATCCAAGTTAAGGACACCATGTCCTTAACTTTTTACTGCACACATCCAAGTTAAGGACACCATGTCCTTAACTTTTTCACTACACACATCAAAGTTAAGGACAACTTGTCCTTAACTTTTACAATGCACACATCAAAGTTAAGGACAGCTTGTCCTTAACTTTTACAATGCACGCATCGAAGTTAAGGACATCATGTCCTTAACTTTTATAATGCACACATCCAAGTTAAGGACACCATGTCCTTAATATTTTTACTGGACACATCCAAGTTAAGGAACCATATCTTTAATATTTTGACTGCACATATCAAAGTTAAGGACATAGTGTCCTATTTTTGCAAGTTGTACTGATAAAGTTTAGGACATGATGTCCTTAACTTCATGACTACTGTGTAAAAATTAAGGACATAGTGTCCTATTTTTTCAACTTGTACTAATAAAGTTTAGGACATGATGTCCTTAACTTCATGACTACTGTGTAAATATTAAGGACATAGTGTCATGTATTTGCAACTTGTATTGATAAAGTTTAGGACATAATGTCCTTAACTTCATGACCGTTGTTCTAAATATTAAGGACATAGTGTACTGTGTTTTGCAACTTGTGTTGATAAAGTTTAGGACATCGTGTCCTTAACTTCACGATTGTTGTATAAATATGTCCTGAATTTTCCATTTTCTTGACTTGAAGGATGGATACAATATGTATTATAGTTGTTTGTAATGGTAGATGGATTGCAGACTATAAGTATCTTGATCATCAAACAAAGTTTGTTCTAGTACCTGAGGCAATTCGATTTGAAGATTTCATTAACAAGGTCTTTGAAGTTATTGAATTGGATAGAGGCAAGTTTGAGGCAATGATATGGTTTGATATCAATCTGGGAACAAGCAAAATGCTTGTATCTAATGATTTAGATCTTCACACATGTATAGAGTTACTAAAAAGTCATTCACTCTTCAAGGGCTGTCATTTTATTATTGATGTTTCGGAAAGAGTTTTTGGTTCTACAAGCACCTTTGAACATGTCAATACAGAAACTCAACAAGACAATCAAGACAAATGCCAACAGATAATGGGAATAGATGTGGTTGAAGCTCAACCAATAACTAAAGAGGTGCTTCAAACATTTGATTCTATTCAAGTGGAAGGACAAAGCATTATAGAGATTGACAACGAACAAGCTTTGGGTATTCAAGTCTCAGAGAGTGCACCGGTAATAGAAGAAGTTGATGAAAAAACCTTTACTCAACTAACTAGACGATGCTCAAATTCGAAACAAAAAGAATCCCAAACTACGATATTAAGAGAAAATGCTTTGTTGGATGAAATAAAAGTGGGATCAATATTTGACAAAAAGAAGAGTATAATTAACTATTTTTCGAATATAGTAATTAAAGGACATTTTGAATTCAATGTTGTTAGATCAAGCTCAACAAGATATTCGTTGAAATGCAATAATGATAGGTGTGTGTGGTGTGTGCGTGCTTTCAGAATTAAAGATTCAAGACTATCCAAGATAGAAAAGATAGAGAAAAATCATGACTGCTCAGTTAACACTATGAAAGCTTATCAAAGGCATGCAACTTCAAAGTTGATTAGTGGTTACATTATCGATAATCTTCGAGACCTAAGGTTTGAAGTTACACCAGCCTTTGTCATGGTAGAAATGCAAAAATTGCATGGACTAGACATTGGTTATCATAAGGCGTGGCATGCTATTCAACATGCTTTAGCTTTAATAAGAGGAACTCCTGAAGAGAATTATGAATTATTGTCTTCATACTTGTATATGATGAAAAGTAAAAACCCGGGAACATACACTAACATAAAGATAGACGACAACAACAGGTAAACAATCAAAAAGAGTTTATTAGTCTATTTTATAAACTTTAGGAGGTGTCCTTAACTAGGATGTGTGCAATGAAAATGTTAAGGACATGGTGTCCTTAACTTCGATGTGTGCAGTGAAAAAGCTAAGGACATGGTGTCATTAACTTTGATATGTGCATTGTAAAAGTTAAGGACATGGTGTCCTTAACTTGGATGTATGCAGTGAAAATGTTAAGGACATGGTGTCCTTAACTTGGATGTGTGCGGTGAAAAAGTTAAGGACATGGTGTCACTTTGATGTGTTCATTGTAAAAGTTAAGGACATGGTGTCCTTAACTTTGATGTGTATAGTGGAAAAGTTAAGGACATGGTATCCTTAACTTGGATGTGTTCATTGTAAAAGTTAAGGACATGGCGTCCTTAACTTTGATGTGTGCATTGTAAAAGTTATGGACAAGTTGTCCTTAACTTGGATATGTGCAGTGAAAAAGTTAAGGACATAATGTCCTTAACTTGGATATGTGCATTATAAAAGTTAAGGACATGGTGTCCTTAACTTTGATGTGTGCATTGTAAAAGTTAAGGACATGGTGTCCTTAACTTTGATGTGTGCATTGTAAAAGTTAAGGATAAGTTGTCCTTAACTTTGATGTGTGCAGTCAAAATGTTAAAGACATGGTGTCCTTAACTTGGATGTGTGCAGTGAAAAAGTTAAGGACATGGTGTCCTTAACTTTGATGTGTGCATTTTAAAAGTTAAGGACAAGGTGTCATTAACCCTGATGTGTGTAGTGAATGTTAAGGACATGGTATCCTTAACTTTGATGTGTGCAGTGAAAATGTTAAGGACATGGTGTCCTTAACTTTGATGTGTGCATTGTAAAAGTTAAGGATATGGTGTCCTTAAATTTGATGTGTGCATTGAAAATCTTAAGGACAAGTTATCCTTAACTTTGATGTGTGCAGTGTAAATGTTAAGGATTTGGTGTCCTGTATTTTTAACCTTCTGTTAAACTGTATTTTCAGGTTTCTTTATATGTTTTATGTATATGGATCATCAATAGCTTGGTTGGAATCATTGTAGACTAGTAATTGCTGTTGATGCAACTTTTTTGAAGTCAAAATATGCTGGTGTATTAATGATTTCAGTTTCAAAGGATGCAAATAATCAAATATTCCCACTAGCCTTTGGAATTACAGAATCTGAAAATAACAATTCCTATGAGTGGTACTTTAGTGAGCTTCGCAATGCAATTGGGAGCCGTGACAATTTAATTTTTTTATCGGACAAGCATCAATCTATAGCACATGGCATTGCAAAGGTATATCCTGAAATCCACCATGAGATTTGTATCTATCATTTGGAGCAGAACCTAAAGCGAAGGAAATTGAAAAGTGAGGTCATAAAAGTTTTCTAAAGTGCTGCAAGAGTATAGAGGCGCAAAGAATTTGATCTATACATGTCAGATATAGCAAAAGTTGATAAGAAGACTTTTGACTACTTGATGGAAGAACCACCGGAAAGGTGGGCACGTTCTTCTAGTCCACGACGAAGATATGACATGCTCACAACAAACATAGTTGAGTCAATAAATTCTGTGATATTAGAAGCAAGGGAACTGCCTATATTAAGAATGATAGATTTTATCCAACTGAAGCTACAACGTTGGTTTTATGAAAGAAGAAATGAAGCAGAAGGAACTTTTTATGACGTTTCTTGTTGGGTAGAAGAGGAATTGAAGAAAAAGATAGATTTAGATTTTAATTTAAATGTAAGTATTATGTTCTTACTTTAGCTTATTATTTTAATGATAATTTAATATAATGTACTAACTTATAGTTTTTTAACTTTGAAGGTCTTCCCTATTGATTCATGGCGTTCTAGAGTTGAGGAAGAATGAATTCCTTTCTTGGTGGACTTAAACAAAAGAACATGTGATTATTTTCAGTTTTAATTTGATAAATTACCATGTATACATGCAATTGCAGTTATCGAGAAGAGAAACATCAAGAAGTCCAATTTCTGCTCGGACTGGTACTTAAAGGAATCTTGGCTGAAAATATATGAAAGACAAATACATCCTGTAGGACATACGGATTCTTGGATTGTACCAGAGAGTGTTAAGTCACAAATTATTAAACCTCCAGATTTTAAAGTCCCACCAGGTAGAAGGCAGAAGAAAAGGCATATTCCAGCTACCGAATCATCAAAAATAACATTCAAATGTGGTCGTTGCAGAAGAATTGGTCATAATAGAACAATCTTGTATATATTCTCCGGCAGTCCATCCATTTTCAAGGAAGCATAGAGAATAATAGATATATCCACTTATGTTTATCTAGTCTTTTAAGTTTTTGCTATAAATTGGATTCATTTAGATTATTTTTATTTGAGCAAGTAAACATTAGCAGATGGTTATATAAAAGATGTCCTTAATTTTCAAAGTTTCTTTGCGCTTACATGCTCTTTGTTTCTTTTTCTTTTTCTGGGAGTTCAATTTACCTTTGTCGGAACAATTATTATTTATGGGATTATATTCTTGCCATAAGTAAACAAGAAAGTTCTTTTCTTTATATAATTTGACGCCTGCAACTTGCTATATCCTTATTTTTAAAATCAGATTGGTACAAGTAAAACTTAAGGACATAATCTTTTAAAAGTCCTAAAAATTTCAAGTATGAATCTAATATTAAGGACATAAATTTCTAAAATGTCCTTATCTTCTGGAAATCTCAGATTATTGTCTAGATTTCCAGAAGTTCAGGACATTGCAGAAAAATATGTCCTGAATATTATTTTCATCCTTCAACAAATCAGGACGTTTATGAACATTATGTCCTAAAGTTCTAAAACAATCAATGTATCTTTTGCTATATTTCTATAGATTTAATAAAAGACTGGCAATTTAAATTGGACAAATCAGTAGTTATAAAATTTGACATCTGCAACTTGCTAAACACAACTTGCTACATCTTATTTTTAAAATGAGATTGGTACAAGTAGACTTCAGGACATAATTTTTTGAAACGTCCTGAACATTTGAAGTAACAGTTTATTGTCTATATTCCAGAAGTTTAGCACATTTAAAAAAATATGTCCTGAATATTATTTTCATCCTTCAACAAATAAGGATGTAGTTAACAAATTCTGAAGTTCTACAACAATCAATGTGTGTTGCTTTGAATTTCTAAAAACTTCAAGACAATTTAATCAAAGATTGGCCCTTTAAAACTGTAAAAAAATAGACAAATCAATAGTTAATAGAAAGAAAGAAATTAATAACATGATGCCTTCATATTACTGCTGAAACTGTAATTTAGCATTGCTGTGACAAAAAAAATTATGCTATGCAAACAAAATAAAGTGCCTTGTGAATAATTTACAGGATATTTCAGAATTCATATGGATTCTTTATAGCAATTTTATACCAATTCCAATACAGCTGACTTTCTTTACAACTACACTATAACTCCTTTGCGCAAGAAGTTTTATTTTCACTATCATAGTCGTCGCCGACATTTTCTGGTGGTGTATCATAACCAGAATTTCTTTTCCACTCTCCATGTGCCCAAAGATTTGCTGCAAGTTCTTTACTGAAGTTTGATATGTCCTTAGGTTGGAATTTTTCCACATCCTTTCCCATCATCAACAACTCCACATACTTGATTAGGAATGCACCACAATCAGTCCTAAGAAAAATATAAGATATGGAGTCAATTAAACAATATCTTTAATAAAATAAATCTAAAGTACATATAAATTATATAGCAAATAACAACACGTACGATCCAGTTTGGTGCGGTGATCTTTGCCACTGAATATCAAATTTGTTGAATGCATTTCCAAAAGACTTGTGATTTTTCTCAAACTGTGAGAACTTTAGCAAGTGGGGGATCATGCGTGCATATATTTCAATGTGTTTCATTCCTTGCTCATATGGCTCACTATATATGGAATCGTACACATCAATCTTTCTCTCATTCAAGTCCAATACCCCCAAAAGAAAATGTGTCACAACATCATTATCTTCTGAAGGAAGCCGACATGGAAAAAAGATTTTGTCAACCTCTGTCCAAGCAATTCCACATCTACGATTGTCACCCCACACATATGGTGTGAGAACCAACTGATTATCATCACACCAAAACAAATCTGAAGCATCTTCATTGAAATCCTTATACACAATTAGCATATAGTTATCAAAAAGTATATCTATAGTTGTGCAACGAAAAGGATGGGCACAAGGGTGGTAACATTCCTTCTATCTCGAATAATACATGGCAATGTCAATATGCTTCATAAAAAGGCAAAAAAAGAAAAAAAATCCATCATTCCTAAATAATTAAAAAATAATAAATTAAGAAGAAAGAAAACAAATGCCTTATGAATTATCAAACATTATCATCAAGTACAAAGCTACTAGCTGCAAGCTCAAGGAAGAACATTTTGCTACTGATTTTTTGATGGTACAGTTTATATAGATTCTTTCTCACACCATTATCCTCAGCATATATATCAGTTTGTCCCCTAAAAATTTTAAAAATATCAAAGTTAGAAAGTTTATAAGTTAGTCCTCAATTCCTAATTAAGGACACTTGGTCCTGAACTTACAGTAACAAGGTCATAAGTTTAGGACACTTGGTCCTGAAGTTAGAGTTGCAAATTCAAAAATTAAGGACAGGTAATCCTTAACTTACAGTTACAAGTTCAAAAGTTAAGGACACTTGGTCCTAAACTTAGACTTACAAGCTCCTAAATTAAAGTCCTGAACTTAGAGTAACAAGCTCATAAGTTAAGGACAATTGGTCCTGAACTTAGAGTGGAAGTTCAAAAATTAAGGTCACTTGGTCCTGAAGTTAGAGTTACAAATTCAAAAATTAAGGACAGGATGTCCTTAACTTACAATTACAAGTTCAAAAGTTAAGCACACTTGGTCCTGAACTTAGACTTACAAGCTCATAAATTAAAGGATAATTAGTCCTGAACTTAAAGTAACAAGCTCATAAGTTAAGGACAATTGGTCCTGAACTTAGAGTGGAAGTTCAAAAATTAAGGACACTTGGTCCTGAAGTTAGAGTTGCAAATTCAAAAATTAAGGACATGTAGTCCTTAACTTACAGTTACAAGTTCAAAAGTTAAGGACACTTGATCCTGAACTTAGACTTACAAGCTCATAAATTAAAGTCCTGAACTTAGAGTAACAAGCTCATAAGTTAAGGACAATTGGTCCTGAACTTAGAGTGGAAGTTCAAAAATTAAGGACACTTAGTCCTAAAGTTAGAGTTGCAAATTCAAAATTAAGGACAGGTAGTCCTTAACTTACAGTTACAAGTTCAAAAGTTAAGGAAACTTGGTCCTTAACTTAGACTTACAAGATCATAAATTAAAGTCCTGAACTTAGAGTAACAAGCTCATAAGTTAAGGACAATTAGTCCTGAACTTAGAGTGGAAGTTCAAAAATTAAGGATACTTGGTCCTGAAGTTAGAGTTGCAAATTCAAAAATTAAGGACAGGTAGTCCTTAACTTACAATTACAAGTTAAAACGTTAAGGACACTTAGTCCTGAACTTAGACTTACAATCTCAAAAGCTAAGGACACTTAATCCTTAACTTAGATTTACAAGCTCACAAATTTAGGACATTTAGTCATGAAGTAAGTAAGAGTTGGAAGCTCAATACACTTAGTCCTGAATTTAAAATTACAAGTTCAAGACACAAATGTAAGCAAATAAGAAATAATGAATACATTTAGGGACTTACACTTTTTGGCGACCTTTCTTTTTCTCCTTGCCCAACCACCCAATGAATTTCTTCAATAAGTTTTCATCATCTTTGGCATAATGAAAAATACATGTACGAGTATATTTTGATTTTATCCAACCCGTATAATTGTGAGCATTTTCATTGTGCGCCATCGATGTTCTTCTTTTTCTTTTCTGTTCAAAAGGAGATTTCAATTGCCAACTAAGCTTCTTATTCCTTTTATGCCAACTAGACCTTACCTTGCAATTCCTATTGAGGCATGAACAACCTCATCAACTATCTTCAATAAATCTTCATAATTCTTCATTTCTTCTTCGATCGATTGGACTTTGTAGATATGGTCGGGGCTGCCCCTTTTCACTTTGCATCTCTCATTGGGAGTATCCTAAGTTTTACTCCTTCATTCACTTTATCATCCCAACTATTCTCCATTGTGTGTGTCTTATTCTTTTTTTCACTATGCGTTGTCATTGGGTTAAAGCATGCAGGTGAAAATTCTTTTTTTATATTATATTATTTCATTGACCTTATTCTCTATGCTTAGGTTAGATTATTAATTTTTGATTATTCGCCTCATATTTATTGTTTATTTTGAAGATGCTGGAAATTTTGAAAGTTGAGTTTGTTATCATGGCACTATAATTAAAGTGAAATTGTTTTCTCACCTTGCATTTGTTATTCAAATTTGTATTGTTGCTTGGTGAGAAAGAGTGAAATGCATGAAGTATGTTGCCGTGCCTTGTTTGCATTCTTTATCATATATTGAGAGGTTATGAGGATTAAACCACGAAGGGTGATACCGTGCATTTGATTATTTATCATTGTTTATCATATTATAGAAGGTTGAGAGTAAAAGCGCGAAGGGTGATGCCGTACCATTTTATTTATGATATTACATGGTGAGGAAGAGAGTATAAGCACGAAGGGTGATGCGTGCCATCTTTATTTCACTACCTTATTTGATTTTCGGATTTACTTGGTTACATTGTTTCTTATTTTGGAAGATGTTATTTGGTGATTTCGCACTTGCCGTTCTTATGATATTTCCCTTTCGCATGTTCCCTCCCAATTAATATCTTTGTTGTTCTACTTGATGTTTTTTGCTTTACGTATATATCTGTACATGATTTTTATAGGTATCTTGTCAAAGCAGCGTCACTACCTCGTCGAGGTAAGGCTCGACACTTATGGAGTACATTGGGTCAGTTGTACTCATGCTACACTTCTTCACTTCTCATGCAGATATTGGTGTTGGTCCTAGTGGCGTCTAGTGTTGTTCTTCTTGGATTCACCCACATTTGGGGACTTGAGGTAGAGTTGCACGACGTCCGCAACCCTAATGTTCCCCTCTTCCTCCATTTTACTGTTTACCTAGTCTCAGACAGTTGTACTTTATTTCAGACCATATATGTAGTATGCTAGTTGCTCATGTATTCGTGAATCCGGATTCTGGGAGATATTTAGATACTATCATGTGTTTATTATTATACCATTTCAGACTATTTCAGTTTTTTATTGTAAATATTTTATTTTGAATTGTTAAAATTAGTTAAATAATCTAGCTAACGTTGGCTTGCCTAGGAAATGAAATGTTAGGCACCCTCATGGTATCGAGGGTGAGATTCCGGGTCGTGACAAGTTGGTATCAAAGCACCAGGTTGCTTAGGTCTCATGAGTCATGAGTAAGCTTAGTAGAGTCTGGAGTATCGGTACGGAGACGTCAATACTTATCTTCTAGAGGCTATAGAGCTTTAGAAAAAAATTCACTTTTTTTTTCTATCATGCGATTTCTATTCTATAACTGAAGTTTGAATCATTCCATTCTTGTTCTGTCACAGATGGCGAGAACACGCACAATATCTGTTGGTTCCCCAAGTACACGCAAGTATACGTGGTCGTCAAGTAATAAAGTGACTCGAAAGTCGGATGTCAAACCCACAAAGACTTAGATCAATTGTCAACTAAGAAAACTAAAATCAATTAATTGTCCAAGATAATCAAGAGTGATATTTTTCTATTAATCTACTATTGCGGAAATTAAACAAGTAATAACTAACTTATCAATAATGTAAATGTGTATGATGAGATTTTACTTCAAAGGAGATGAAAATTCCAGGATCGTAGTTGGTTTATCAATCCTATTAAGTTCAATAATCACACTCGTTAATCCATATTATCTATGGTTGCTAATGTCATTACCTAACTCCATGTCAGGCCGTGATGGTGTCCAGCACCGTTGCTGGACAAGCCAACAGTGAATAACTTAGTGATTTCCCATTTAGCTTTACTTATTTTAAAATATTTGGTAAATAAAGGATTTTTAAGGCAAACAAACGGAAACATCTAAAAACAGTTATAACTATTGAATTACAAACCAAAAATCAAAGTTTACTAATACGTGCCAAGATTTGGTGTCACAAGTGTGTGGGCAACTAGTAGAATATACAAAAGATGACTATCCTACTGTTTGAAACAACATAGACAGATAAAAATAAAAGAGAAACTCCGGCATGCTACTGAACGACTTAGAAGGGGGTAGCTCACCGTGAAGTCTCGGTCCAAGATCAAGTATGCGCGCCGGGCGAGTAACTAGATGCACCAGCCTCAAATCCTGTACAATTAAGTACATAAGTGTAGTATGAGTACATGAACAATATGTACCCAGTAAGTATCCCGCTTAACCTCGAAAAGTAGTGACGAGGGGTCGACTTGACACTTACTAGGCCAATAATAATATAATTAAAGTACTATGCTAAGCATGGATATCATGAATGATACTGTTAGTTCAACAAAAGGAAGAGATAAGTTCTTCTTTCATAATTATAACATAAATTTCAGTAATACTATTTAGCAACTTATATTTCAAGGCATTTAAGTAGAATAAATCATGAAGAATTTCCAAATAATTAGCATGCGCAATTATGCCGAGGTCGTACGGCCCGATCCAACAAATATTTAAACTGTGCACTGCGATAGGGTCAAATGGCGCGAACCATAGATGCATCTATTTACTACCGAGGCACTCGGCCCGATCCACAAATAATAATTATTTTCAAGAAAATACAAGTTTCTCATTTACAGTCAAATATCTCATACAAACCTTCAAGTGTATTCAACCTCATAAAATTCTTTTATCAATTTCTATCACGACTAAGTGATTATATTAGCAAGTAAGGGCACGAACATTCCAAGTGTAGCATGATACGGGTCCTAAACTACCCGAACAATAGCATAATAGTGGCTACGTACAGACTCTTATCACCTCGTACGTACGTAGCCCCCACAATTAGGTACAAACATTTATTTAATTCACTTATGGGGTTAATTCCCTCTTACAAGGTTAGAAAGGAGCATTACCTCGCCTCAAAGTCTATTTCCCAATTCAAGAACGCGCTCAAGCCTCCAAATTTGATGCCAAACGACTTGAAGCTAGTCAAACATTACATAAACTAATCAAGTTATGCTCAAAAGTTCGTAATTCCACCATTTAAGTGATTACCCAACCTAAATTTCAAGAATCCTAAAATTTACAACCGGGCCCGCGTGCCCGGATTCCGGAAATTTTTAAAGAAAGTTGTTACCCATAACCTTAGGAACATAAATATATGGTTTTTACTAAATTTCATAACGAATTTCATGGTTAAATCTCATTTTTATCAAAAACCTAGGTTTTTATCTAAACCCGTAATTTTCACTAATTTAGGAAGATGTGGAGGTCGAGTATTAGGGTTGTAGGTTAGGAGGTAGTTGAGTCGTGCCTTACTTCGTACCATGGTGGGACTAGCCATCTAAGGTTTTTGTCTAAGATAGCTAGTGGGAATGTTGTGGCTTACTATTTCTCTTTTCAGTGCATGTCCTAATTGCTAGCTATCACTTTTGCTTTGCATCTTTCTTCTAGATTTCATGGCGTTCCTATTTTTCTTATGATTGTTGTGGTGATACTAATATTTACTATAATTGTCTCCCTTTGCTTTGCATCTTTCTTCTGGATTTCATGGTGTTTCTATTTATCCTATGATTGTTGTTGTGATACTAATATTGTCTCCCTTTTGTCCTTTTGTCCTTTTGTTTTTTGAGCCGAGGGTCTTTCGGAAACAGCCTCTCTACTCCTTCGGGGTAGGGGTAAGGTCTGCGTACACACTACCCTCCCCAGACCCCATTAGTGGGATTTTACTGGGTTGTTGTTGTTGTTGTTGTACATGTTATAACCTACCCATAATCCATGTATTTAACTCACATTTGATAGGAATTACTTACCTCAACTAGTTGATGGAAATCCCCTCTCTAACCATCTCCAAAATCTCCCCCAAGAAGAGTAAGAAGTGAGCAAACCCCGATTTAAAACATTACAGCCCTTCAGCGATTTCCGGACCTGCGGTTCAATTGGCGCACCTGCGATTCCACTTCTGCGGACAAACTCACGCAGGTACGGACCAAAGTCAGGCTGCCTCATCTCGCTTCTGTGCCCAGGTGATCGCACCTGCGGCCACGCATCAGCGACAAATGACGCGCATCTGCGACACTGCCTGCTCTTGCGATGCCTGCCTTTGCACCTGCGCTTTTGCAAGTGCGGTCCTTCCTATGCTTCTATGATGGATGGGAAGCCTATGTTGGGACGCATCTGTGATCATCTGGCTCGCACCTGCGGCTGACCAAGCGCAGGTGCGATTATGACAGCAACTGGAGCTTCAACTTTGGCTTGCAAATTCCAACTTGGTCCGAGCCTCGTCCGATTGACACTCGGGGCCCCCGCGGCTCCGTCTGAACATACCAACAAGTTTGAAATCAGAAAACGGACTCGTTCGAACTCTCGGAACACCCAAAACAGCATTAAAACGAAGAATCACACCCTAAAAGCCAATTGAATCAAACTTAAGAACTTCAAGTTCTTCAATTTACTTCCAATGCGCCGAAACATGCATTTACTACTCGGAATGACACTAAACTTTGCGTGCAAGTATTAAATGACATTATAGAACTATTACCGGTATCAGATTTCTGTTTGGAACTCGATAACACCAAAACCCACCCCAAACCAAATTTAAAGAACTTCAAAGTTCTTCAAGAACTAACTTTCACTATTGGGCGCCAAAACGCTCCCGGGTCATCCAAAACCTGATCCGAACATATGCCCAAGTACGAAATCATCATACAAACCTATTGGAACCGTCAAATCCCAATTCCAAGGTCGTTTACTCAAAATGTTAACCGAAGTCAAACTTGGCCTTTTAAGCCAACCTTAAGGATCCAAGGGTTCCGATTCCAACCCAAACTCTTCCAAATCCCGAACCAACCATCCCTACAAGTCATAAATCAGTAAAAGCAAGAAAGCAAAATGACCTATCGAGTCATTGCATTCTCCACCTCTTAAACAAACGTTCGTCCTCGAACGGGTTTAGATTCATACCTGAAGTGCTGAATAAGTATGGATATCTGTTCTGTATGTCCTCCTCGAACTCCCAGGTCGCCTCCTCGACTGGTTGGCCCCTCCAACTAACCTTTACCACGGAAATCCTCTTGGATCTCCACTAGCGATCCTGTCTAGCAACAATGGCAATTGGCTCTTCCTCATAACCCAAGCTCTCATCTAGCTGAATAGTGCTGAAGTCTAACACATGCGACAAGTTGACATGATATCTCCGAAGCATAGACACGTGAAAAATTGGATGAACCCCTGATGGGCTGGGAGGTAAATCAAGCTCATAAGCAACCTCCCCAACTCGCCTCAACACCTCAAATGGGCCTATAAATCTTGGGCTCAACTTGCCCTTCTTTCCGAATCTCATAATACCCTTCATCGGCGAGACTTTCAAGAGAACCTTCTCGCCTACCATTAATGATATATCATGCGCCTTCTGATCCGCGTAACTCTTCTGTCTGGACTGCGCTGTGCAAAGTCGCTCCTGAATCAACTTTACCTTTTCCAAGGCATCCTTCACTAGATCAGTACCATATAACCTAGTCTTGCAGGGCTCAAACCACCCGATAGGAGAACGACATCGCCAACTATATAAAGCCTCAAATGGGGCCATCTCGATGCTGGACTGATAACTGTTGTTGTAAGCAAACTCAGCCAAAGGCAAAAACTGATCCCACTGTCCCCCAAAGTCAATCACACATGCTCTCAGCATGTCTTCCAATATCTGAACTGTCTGCTTTATTGCCCGTCGGTCTGTGGATGAAATGTTGTGCTGAGCTCTATACGGGTCCCCAACTCACTCTGTACGGCTCTCCAAAAATGTGAAGTGAACTGAGGGCCTCTATCTGATATGATGGAAACAGGCACACCGTGCAACCGAACTATCTCCCGAATATAAATCTGGGCCAACTTCTCTGAGGTATATGTAGTCACAACCGGAATGAAGTATGCCGACTTGGTCAATCTGTCGACAATGACCCAAACTGCATCCAACTTCCGCAAGGTCCGCGGCAATCCAACTACAAAGTCCATAGTGATGCGCTCCCATTTCCATTCAGGTATAGTCATCTGCTGAAGTAGGCCACCTGATCTTTGGTGCTCATACTTGACCTGCTGGCAATTTAGACACCTAGCTACATACTCCACTATGTCTTTCTTCATACGCCGCCACCAATAGTGCTGTCTCAGGTCATGATACATCTTCGTAGCACCTGGATGAATAGAATACCGAGAACTGTGTGCCTCCTCTAGAATCCTCTCCCTCGAGCCATCGACATTAGGAACACATAGACGACCATAGAGTCGCAAAACACCATCATAGCCAATAGAAACCTCCTTGGCACCACCCTATAGTACCGTCTCTCTAAGAAATGCCAAGTGCAGATCATCAAACTGTCGGGCCTTGATCTGCCCCAATAATGAAGACTGAGCAACAACACATGCAAGAACTCGACTGGGCTCTGAAATATCCAACCTCACAAGTCTGTTAGCCAAGGACTGAATGTCCAAAGTTAGTGGTCTCTCCTCCACTAAAATAAATGCCAAGCTACCCATACTCTCTGCCTTCCTGCTTAAGGCATCCACGACCACATTTGCCTTGCCCAAATGATAAAAAATAGTGATGTCATAATCCTTCAGTAACTCGAGCCATCTACACTGCCCCAAATTAAGATCCCTTTTCTTGAACAATTCCTGTAAGCTGCGATGATCAGTATAAACCTCACATGACACCCCATACAGATAATGCCTCCATATATTAAGAGCATGAACAATCGCGGCTAACTCCAAATCGTGCACAGGATAATTCTTCTCATAGGGATTCAGCTGCCGCGAAGCGTATGCAATAACTCGCCCCTTCTGCATCATTACACAACCCAAGCCAACGTGTGAAGTGTCGCAATACACAGTATACATCCCCGAACTGGAAGGCAACACTAAAACTAGTGCTGTAGTCAAGGCTGTCTTAAGCTTCTGAAAGCTTGCCTCACAATCACCGGACCAACGAAATGGGGCACTCTTCTGGGTCAATCTAGTCAAAGGTGCTGCAATGGATGAAAAGCCCTCCATAAATCGGCGATAATAGCCTGCTAACCCCAAGAAACTCGTGATCTCAGTCGCTGAAGTGGGACGAGGCCAACTCTGAACTCTCTCAATCTTCTTGGGATCCACTTTAATACCCTCTCCTGATACAATATGCCCCAAGAATGCCATAGACTCTAGCCAAAACTTACATTTGTAGAACTTAGCATATAGCTCCTGTTCTCGCAATATCTGAAGTACCACTCTCAAATGCTGTGCTCCCCCAGGCTACGTGAGTAAATCAAGATGTCATCAATGAAGACAATAACAAAGGAATCAATATAAGGCATGAACACCCGGTTCATCAGATGAGTAAATCAAGATGTCATCAATGAAGACAATAACAAAGGAATCAATATAAGGCATGAACACCCGGTTCATCAGATCCATAAATGCTGCTGGGGCATTAGTTAGGCCGAAGGACATCACTAGAAAATCATAATGGCCATATCTAGTACGAAAGGTCGTCTTCGGAACATCTACGTCCCGGATCTTCAGCTGATGATACCCCGCTCTCAAGTCGATCTTAGGAAACACCCTAGCACCCTGCAACTGGTCAAACAAATCACTGATACGTGGTAGCGAGTACTTGTTCTTGATGGTAACCTTGTTCAATCGGTGGTAATCAATGCACATCCGCAGAGTCCCATCTTTCTTCTTCACAAATAGCATTGGTGCACCCCAAGGTGGTACACTTGGTCTCACAAACCCTTTTGCTAATAATTCCTCTAGTTGCTCCTTCAACTCCTTCAATTCATTCGGAGCCATACGGTATGATGGGATAGATATAGGCTGGGTGCCTGGAGCCAAATCAATACAGAAATCAATATAACGATCTGGCGGCATGCCTGGAAGATCAGAAGGAAACACATCGGCAAACTCCCAGACTACTGGCACTGAATCAAACATCGGAGACTCTGCGGTGGTGTCCCGAAAATAAGTTAGATAAGCGAAACAACCCTTCTCGACCATATGTTGAGCCTTCAGAAAAGAGATGACCGAACTAGCTGTACTAACCGAGGAACCCTTCCACTCCAATCTTGGTAATCCCGACATCGCTAAGGTAATAGTCTTGGCATGACAATCAAGGACGGCATGGTATGGGGATAACCAGTCTATGCCCAGGATAACCTCAAAGTCGATCATATCAAGAAATAGAAGGTCCGCTCTAGTCTCTTAACCACAGAACGTGACCACACAAGACCGGTAGATCCGGTCCACAACCATAGAATCGCCCACAGGAGTGGATACATAAACAGGAGCACCTAAGGACTCACGAGGAATATCCAGAAAATGAGCGAACAAAGATGACACATATGAATAGGTAGACCCTGGATCAAATAATACCGAAGCATCCCTACCACATACAGAAATGATACCCGTGATCACGACATCTGAGTCAAATGTATCTGGTGTGCCCGAAAAAGCATAGAATCTGGTTGGAGCGCCGACGGGCTAGCCCCCGCCTGACTGAACAGTAGATGTCTGGCCTCCCCCTGCCTGGCTTCTACCTCTAGGATGGCCCCTACCAGCCTGCCCTCCGCCTCTGGGCGGCCGGACAGCCGGTGCTAAAATCATGGGCTGCTGGCCCTGCTGCACTGCCTTGCCCCGAAGCCTGGGGCAGAATCTCCTCATGTGACTGAGATATCTGCACTCTAAACAGTCCCTCGGTGCGGCAATCTTCTGCCCTGATGTCTGAACCCGATGGCTTGTTGACCCACTAAAGGAAGCTTGAATAGCCAGTGGGTAGTATGAACTCTCTGGCATGGCACTAAAATAGGAGCTGGAAGAACCCTGGTGACCTGAGTATCCACGGGAAGAACCCTGGATGGCTGGGGGGCAGTAAGAACTCTCAGGTGTGGCGCTGAAATAGGGGCGAGCGGGAGCACCTTGAGAAGGTGGTGGTGATGAATATGGGGACCTGATAGGCTGACCCCGCCCAAACTGACCTCTGCCCCTAGCTGGGGCACCTCTAAACTCTCCAGAGAAACGGTCTCTCTTGTCCTCCTGCGTCTGCTCTCTCCCTATCTAATGGTAGCCCTCAATCCCCCGAGCAATGTCCACTACCAGCTGATAAGAAGTCCCCATCTCAACAGGCTATATTGGCCCTAATACCAGAGTGTAGCCCCGCAACAAACCTCCGTACTCTTTTTGCATCCATAGGAAGTATCATAAGTGCATGGAGAGACAACTCAAAAAACCTCGCCTCGTAGTCGATCACTGACATCTGACCCTGATCAAGCTGCTCAAACTGATACCGCAACTCTTCCCTCTCCGAGGGTGGAATATACCTAACCAGGAAAAGTTGTGTGAACTGGCTCCATGTCATGGGAGGAGAACCCGCTGGTTTTCCAAGAAGATAAGACTGCCACCATCTACGGGCCCTGCCCTCTAGCTGGAAAGTAATGAAGTCAACCCCATGAGACTCTAGTATCCTCATGTTGTGCAATATGTCCCTACACCTATCAATGAAATCCTGGGCATCCTCATGACGCTCGTCTCCAAAAATAGGAGGGTGTAACCTAGTCCACCTGTCCAATAAATTCTGCGGATCGTTGTCTGCAGTTGATCTAGGATCAGGTGCCATTACTGCAACTGGCTGGTCCCCGTCCACGGATAATGTACCTGCAGTCTGTGCAGCTGCATGCCTGGGAGCCTGGACAGTAGGGGTCTGTGCTCCCCTCCCGCCAGAGATATGGCTGGGTCTGCTGGAAATAAACCAGCCCGGGTCATTGAATCCATGAACCGTAGCATACGGCCCATGACCTCCTGAAAGCCCAGTGCTGTCATGAAATCTACCTGGGCTGGCTCTGCTGCGGACGCCTCGCCCTGCTCCTCAGTAATGGGATCCTCCACTAGATCTGCTGGTGGTGCTACTGGGGCAGCTCTGGGATGCCCTCGTCCCCTACCTCGGGTCGATGCCCTCCCCCGACCGCTGCCTCGGCCTCTAGCAATGGGGGGAGCAGCTCCTCCCGGGTCTGGAACGTCTGCCGTACGCGTCCTCACCATCTATGAGAGAATAGAAGAAGGAAATTTAGTATACCATCAATTGCATGATATGAGATGAATAATGAATAGTTTCCTAACACCCCATAACCTCTCGAAGATAAGTACGAACTTCTCCACACCGATCCGCAAGACTCTACTAGGCCTACTCATAACTTGTGAGACCTACGTGAACCTAGTACTCTGATACCATGTTATCACGACCCAACTCCATGTCAGGTCGTGATAGTGTCCAACACCGTTGCTGGACAAGCCAACAGTGAACAACTAAGTGATTCCCCATTTAGCTTTACTTATTTTAAAACATTTGGTAAATAAAGGATTTTTAAGGCAAACAAACGGAAACATCTAAAAACACTTATAACTATTGAATTACAACCCAAAAATCAAAGTCTACTAATACGTGCCAAGATTTGGTATCACAAGTGTGTGGGCAACTAGTACAATATACAAAAGATGGCAATCCTACTGTCTGAAACAGAATAGATAAATAAAAACAAAAGAGAAACTCCGGCATGCTGCTAAACGACTCAGAAGGGGCAGCTCACCGTGAAGTCTCGGTCCAAGATCAAGTATGCGCGCCGGGAGAGTAACTAGATGCACTAGCCTCAGATCCTGTATAATTAAGTACATAAGTGTAGTATGAGTACATAAACAATAAGTACCTAGTAAGTATCCCGCCTAACCTCGAAGAAGTAGTGACGAGGGGTCGACTTGACACTTATTAGGCCAATAATAATATAACTAAAGTACTATGCTAAGCATGGATATCATGAATGATACTGCCAGTTCAACAACAGGAAGAGATAAGTCCTTCTTTCATAATTATAACATAAATTTCAGTAATACTATTTAGCAACTTACATTTCAAGGCATTTAAGTAGAATAAATCATGGAGAATTTCCAAATAATTAGCATGCACAATTATGCCGAGGTCGTACGGCCCGATCCAACAAAATATTTAAACTGTGCACTGCCGGAGGGTCGAACAACGCGAACCATATATGCATTTATTTACTACCGAGGCGCTCGGCCCGATCCACAAATAACAATTATTTTCAAGAAAACGCAAGTTTCTCATTTACAGTCAAGTATCTCATACAAACCCTAAAGTAAGTGTATTCAACCTCATAAAATTCTTTTATCAATTTCTATCATGACTAAGTGATTATATTAGCAAGTAAGGGCATAAACATTCCAAGTGTAGCATGATACGGGTCCTAAACTACCCGGACAATAGCATAATAGTGGCTACGTATGGAATCTCATCACCTCGTACGTACGTAGCCTCCACAATTAGGTACAAACATTAATTAAATCATCTATGGGGTTAATTCCCTCTTACAAGGTTAGAAATGAGACTTACCTCACCTCAAAGTCTACTTCCCAATTCAAGAACGCGCTCAAACCTCCAAATTTGACACCAAACGACTTGAAGCTAGTCAAACATTACATAAACTAATCAATCTGTGCTCAAAAGTTCATAATTCCACTATTTAAGTGATTACCCAACCTAAATTTCAAGAATCCTAAAATTCACCCTCGGGCCTGCATGCCTGGATTCCGAAAATGTTTAAAGAAAGTTGTTACCCATAACCTTAGGAACATAAATATATGGTTTTTTACTGGTTAAATCTCATTTTTATCAAAAACCTAGGTTTTCATCTAAACCCGTAATTTTCACTAATTGACATGTTATAACCTACCCATAAACCATGTATTTAACTCACATTTGATAGGAATTACTTACCTCAACTAGTTTATGGAAAACCCCTCTCTAACCAGGTCCACAATCACCCCCAAGAAGAGTAAGAAGTGAGCAAAAGTGCTCAAACCCCGATTTAAAACATCATTGCCCTTCAGCGATTTTCGCGCCTGCAGTTCAATTGGCTCACCTGTTATTCTGTTTTTGCGGACAAACTCGTGCAGATGCGGACCAAAGCCAGGCTGCCTCATCTCGCTTCTGTGCTCAGGCGATCGCACCTGCGGCCACGCATCAATGACAAATGACGCGCATCTGCGACACTGCCCGCTCCTGCGATGCCTGCCTTCGCACCTGCGCTTTCGTAGGTGCGGTCCTTCCTCCATTTCTGTGATGGCTGGGCAGCCTATGCTGGGATGCATCTACAATCATGGGGCTCGCACCTACGGCTCACCAAGCATAGGTGCGATTATGACATCAGCTGGAGCTTCAACTTTGGCTTCCAAATTCCAACTTGGTTCGAGCCTCGTCCGATTGACACTCGGGGCCCCCGGGGCCCCGTCCGAACATACCAAAAAGTTTCAAATCAGAAAACGTACTCGCTCCAACTCTCGAAACGCCCAAAACAACATTAAAACTAAGAATCATACCCTAAAACCAATTGAATCAAACTTAAGAACTTCAAGTTCTTCAATTTACTTCCAATGCGCCGAAACGTGTTTACACTACTCGGAATGACACCAAACTTTGTGTGAAAGTCTTAAATGACATTAAGGAACTATTCCCGGTCTCGGATTTCCGTTTGGACCTTGATACCACCAAAACCCGCTCCAAAACAAATTTAAAGAACTTTAATGTTTTTCAAGAACCAACTTTCACTATTGAGCGCCAAAACACTCCCGGGTCATCCAAAACATGATCCGAACATACGCCCAAGTCCAAAATTATCATACGAACTAATTAGAACTGTCAAATCCCGATTCCGAGGTTGTTTAATCAAAATGTTGACCGAAATCAAACTTGGCCTTTTAAGCCAACCTTAAGGAACCAAGCGTTCTGATTCCAATCCAAACTCTTCCAAATCCCAAACCAACCATCCCCGCAAGTTATAAATCAGTAAAAGCAAGTACGGGAAGTCTTATTTAGGGGAACGAGGTTCTAGAAAGTAAAACGATCGGTCGGGTCGTTACAGCTAATTAACCAGATCGTTTATATGAATTACATGTTCCCACAATACTACTCGCCTGCCCACAATATATCAACCCTATATTCCTATGGTATTGAATCTACCATGAATGAATATAATACGATATTCAATTAAGTAAGAGTATTGGGTATATTCCTATCCTAACCGCAAAATCTTCCCCCGAGCCACAGGTTCAGAAACAAGCTCTATCTAATTCTACTCTAATCTAAATATGGCTTTCCCAAGTATAGCATATATAGTAGGGTGAATTGGTAGCTACAACAATTCACAAGTTAAAACTAGAATTAAAGAAACAACCACAAGATGATAATCCAAATTAACGAAGATGTAATTAATAAACGTTAATAATCATGTCAACCATAACCCTAGAAACATAGTACTTAGCCACTCATGTTCGTAGTAAGAATTTTCCAAATATTTTGCATAAACAAATTACAAATAAAATATAAAGGAATGAAGAACTCTATGATTTTCTCCTCCAAAAGTTGTTCCACGTGATGTTCTTGCCTCGGGTCGCAAAACTCCTCTAAAAATGGTGTTTAATGACTATTTATATGTGTAGAGAAAAGACCTAAATGAAATAACCAAGTCCAAAACCAAGTAGGTGACAAAATAGGCTTTAAAAATCCGGAACACCCTCGCCACAGACCTCGCGGCGACAGCTCAAACGCGCGCTCCAGCTCACCTCATGCCTCATGGCGCAAGCTCTGTCCCGAGCAAAATACCCTACCTCGTCTGCTTAGTAGCAAGCAATAAGGCTCGCGTCGCCTGCTTCATTTACAATTCTGTTTCTTTTCTTTCTTTGCCTACTCTTCAAGTCACGTTCCTTTTTTGTTTTCTTTCCTTTCCAATTGTTCTTTTTGTCTTCTTTTTGAGTTGTCTCTTTTGTCTTCCCACACAAAGTCAAACCTTAATATATCCACTAATTAAATAATCACAACTTCATTCTTGTAGTGTATAAAATACACATAAAATCTCTACTTTGCTCCCAATTTCGTCTTCAACGTACCTACACATAAAATAAACTCAATTAAGCACAAATATAGTATAGTTTAGCATTAAAACCCTGAAACGTAAGGTAAGTAATGCACTAAGAATATGGAATTATAGCCAACATCAGTTACCCTAACGTTACTCGTGCTCGAGCAATCAAACTACACTTTATATAGACACGACCTTTTTACACAATTCTCCTAACCCATCATACCAAGAATCTTTAAAATAGACTAAGCATGAGGGTGTAACATCTTCACCTCAAGATTTGATTCACAAGTACCATGCATTATTCACAACTCACTCACGTAGAGTCAATGCCATTACCTTTCCTTCATGAATCAAGTGCCCCCACACAACAAAAGAAAGTAGTTCCACACACAATAAAATTTAAGAACAATTAGGAACTCAAGATAGAAAGAATTCACTCTCTCAGAAATAACATTCATATGCCACAAAATATGCACCATAGGCTAGCCCGTAGTGTAATACTCTACTAATCGAGCTCATTCAGTCTTGGATCAAGTAGGACTTTAATTGGTTGTAATGTAGGCTGCGGGTCGGGTAGGATACATTTGGATATAAGAGTGACTACACCTTCCTAAGCACTTTAATACATATACTTTAACATTAAAACCTCATACTTATGTCAAACCAAACTCCACCTTCACATCAATGTATATTACTCCATAATTTATTTAGCACAATTACATCAAGAGTCACCACTATTAAGGAATATTTTTCACAGCAATACAACTATATTTTTCTTTTCTTTTTCAATTCAAGTGGCTCTTACTTTTTCAAAACAGTGCTCCTTTCTCCTTATTTCTTTAGTTCCACTCAAAAGCCAAACCAACCACCCCACGCTTTAACTTTTACAAAGTTCATTACAATTCAAGTGCTCATAAGAGGTTAAAAGGTTCAAATATATGATTAATTCAAACAAATGGGTAAGGCTTGTAATGTGGTTGCCAAAGAAACATGATTACAGGCTCAAAAGGTTAACTACGATACATAACAATTAGGCAGGTAAACTATATATATCTGGCTCAACAAAGAAACACCTATATCACTTCCAAGACTGAACGAAATTACTATTTCGCTTTGCAAAGACACGTGGCAAGTTCTAGACATCAAATGCAATGCACATAAAAATACACAAACCTCACACACACATGGCACATAACTCACTCAGGATCGGACTCATCAAAACACTCTAGTCAAAGCAGTTAAGCAAATTTAAGATCACACAATTTAAGGTACTCATACAAGAGTCAAAAACTGAGCCTAAGCGTCACAACCAAAGTACTCACTATTCTCAGGGCATAACAAAGTCAAGAGATATTGCTTCAATTCAATTCATCTCACATTGGCTCCTACTCCTAAAAAAATAAAACTAACTACACCCGGTTCAAATAAAACCCTTGGAAAAGAACCGCGGCACAAAGAAAATCCAAGGGAGAATTACTACACTACCTACAAAGAAAAGCTTTTTGTGTTTTTTCTTTAGATTTAAATCCCTCAAGAAAACTGTCTAGGAGATCCATCGTCGGGAAAAGTCCAATTTTTCTACGTTTTTTTTTAATTTGTTTCATAGCTACTAAAATACTAAAACACCACACAACTACGAAAACAAAAATAAGAAGTTAACATTTTCCTAACATCCTACTACTAATTATCTCGAGAATTCTCCCACGCCACACTTAAAAGAGTGTAGTGTCCCCAATGCACAAATAAAGAAAAATAATTACGATGGTGGACAAGAAACTCCCTGAAAGGCCAAAAGCCAAAGCAATCACGGCTCACGGGGTACTCAGACTTCCCCCCAGGCATGGTCCTTAGTGTGGCACCTCACACTTTGTTCTCACTATCTAACTCGCTTTTGTACACTTCCAATGGCTTTGCCTCCTATGCTTATAATCCTACAAAATGGAAACAAGCACTACAACAATAATAAGATAATAAATAAAAATAATAGAAAGCACTAAAGATGGGTTGCCTCCCAACAAGCGCCTGATTTAACTTCGCGGGACAACACTGCTACTCTTCTCAGGCTGGGCGCTTTCTCTTCTTCTTTCTCCCATTAAGTCTAGCCTTTTTACACACTCTCAGAAGGTCTCCTCTTTCATCTCTGGCTCTTTTCTCAATCGTCCTTACACACTCAGCTTGCAATACCACCTCCTCCAACTCAGTTGTCCCATCCGAATCACTACAATTCACATAAGGACTCTGCTCTATCCCCTTCAGTTCTACCACAACAATCATGCACAAGTCCTCATAATGCTTAGGGAGCTTAAGTGTCTTGTACACATTAAAAGTGATTTTCTCATCGTCAACTCTCATATTCAACTTCCCTTCCCTAACATCAATAATCGCTCCAAAATAATGGGCACTTCCTCATCTGCCTCGTAATCAAGAACAATAAAATCAGCAGAAAGAATAAACTTTTCCACTCGAACAAACACATCCTTAATAATTCCTTCTAGCATAACTAGTGAATTATCTGCCAACAGTAAAGTGATTATAGTAGGTCTAAGCACCCCTAATCCGAGTTGCTTGATCAAAGAGGATGGCATCAAATTTATACTAGCCCTTAAATCACACAAGGCTCTACCAACTTCTTGCTTTTCGAGAGACAGATGAATTGTGAAACACCCAGGATCCTTTATCTTAGGAGGAAGTTTACTCTGAACTCTAGCACTGCACTCTTTAGTAAGTGCAACAGTTTCAAACTCTGTATGTCTTTGCTTGTTTGCCACAATATCTCTGAGATACCTTACATACTTAGGCACTTCCTGCAAAACTTCCACCAAAGAAAAATTCACACGCACTTGGCTCAAAATATCAAAGAATTTCTTGTACTTAGCGTCATCTTTTTGCTTTTGCAGTCTTTGTGGAAATGGAGGTGATGGCCTTGTCACAATTACTGGCTCTGATCCTTTGTTCTCTTTCTCATTCTCCTCAACTGGCTTATGAACTAATTCTCCTTCAGGACTAGCTGTATACTTCTTTTTCTCTGAAACTTCTTCTAATGTTCTTCCATTTTTGAAGGTAACCGCATTGACTTGAGCCTTAGGATTAGGCTCAGTATCACTCGGGAGAGCTCCAGCAGGTCTAATATTCTGATTGTTAGCCATTTGCCTGAACTACCTCTCTAGATTTCTGAATTCTGTGCGCAATTGTTGATTCTCAGCCCTGACTTGTTGATTCTCAGCCATAACTTTTCGATTGTCTATCAAGAGCCTTTTCATCATGTCAATCAAACTCTCCTCTGCTTGCTGTGGAGGTTGAGGTAGATGATTGTAATTCACTTGAGGTCTGATATTCTGATTTCCACCACAAGAGAAGTTAGGATGACTCATCCAGTTCGAATTGTATGTGTTACCATATTGGGCATGTTGATTCATTGGTCCTCTAGCTTGTTGCCCCACATAGTATATTGATTCAGGATTCACGGGACATGTGTCACTTGTGTGACATTCACTACATAAATCTTAGCAAGTAGACATCTATTGCACATGTTGCATCTGTTGTGCATGATGCATTGTCATTTTATTCATCTGATTCGCTAATCTTGCTATATCTTCCCTCGTTGCTGAGAAATCATCAAGCTCGATCACACCTGCTACCTCTTGTTTAAGTGCTCTTCGTGGTTCCCCATATCCTTGCCAATTATTATCATTAGCAGTGAAATAGTTTAGCAGGATCTGGATCTCACTATACGGTCTTGCCATGCAACTATCCCCACATTCTGAGTCAAGATTCATCTTTGATGCCTCGTCTAACCCATCAACGAAAGTGTGACCCAGCACCTCATCGGTCTAACAATGGTATGGGTAGTCTTCGAGTAGCTTCTTGTATCTTTCCTAAGCTTGTCAAAGAGTCTCACCATGTCATTGTTGAAACCCAAGAATCTGGCTCCTCAGCGACTTTGTCTTCTTCGTGGGAAAAAACGTGATTAAGAATTTCCTTGCTAGATCATCCCAATTGTGAATTGAGTTCGCGGGCTCCTTTTGTAACCATTCCTTAGTTCCCCCATTAGTGAAAAGGGAAATAGTGTCTGTCTGACATAGTCCTTGGAAACATTCGGATAATTGTAAGTGTCTGTAATATCCAGGAAGTTCTGAATGTGCCTCTGCGGTTCTTCATAAGATAGACCCACATATTGCCTTGTTGATTGAATTAGCTGTACCATATACTGTTTAAGTTCAAAGGGACCCGTGATACAAGGCTTCACAATCGCCTGAGTCATAAGAGCCAGATTGGGCCTTGCAGCCTCTATCACTGGACGCTCTTCATTACCCGCTATCTCTATTGGCTGTGGTTGAACTACAATGTCCAACTCTGTTTTAATTCTAGTTCTAGCCTTGACTTAGGAAGGAGATTGTTTGCGCTTCTACTCCTACGCATTTAAGAGAGGAGCCTGCGTTATCACAAATAAGGAAAACTAAAAATTAAAACTTGAACAAATAAAGAATTTAAAAGCTTAACTTAGCTAAACAATCAATAACTAAGTCCCCGACAACGACGCCAAAAACTTGTTGGTTCCCCAAGTACACGCAAGTATACGTGGTCTTCAAGTAATAAAGTGACTCAAAAGTCGGATGTCGAACCCATAGAGACTTAGATCAATTGTCAACTAAACAAACTAAAATCAATTAATTGTCCAAGATAATCAAGAGTGATATTTTTCTATTAATCTACTATTGCGGAAATTAAACAAGTAACAACTAACTTATCAATAATGCAAATATATATGAAGAGATTTTACTTCAGAGGAGATAAAAATTACAGGGTCGTGGTTGGTTTATCAATCCTATTAAGTTCAATAATCACACTCGTTAATCAAGATTATCTATGGTTTCTAATTAACCAAATCATTTATATGAATAGCATGTTCCCACAATACTACACTTTAGCCATACTTTATTTATCTTCCTTTGTTGTAGGACACATCATCTTGTTCAACTTCATATGACCAACAAGAGGCGTGCTAACTAGTTTAGCACTCATCATGTTGAAGCGTTTAAGTACACGTTCAATATACTTCTGTTGTGACAACAACAACTTACTATTTGTGCTATCTCGGACAATCTCCATTCTTATAATTTTTCGTGCTGGACCCAAGTCTTTCATGTCAAATGCCTTGGACAAATCTTCCTTCAACTTGGTAATCAACTTCTTGTCTTGTCCTATAATCAGCATGTCATCCACATATAACAACAAGATGATGAAGTTATTGTAAGAGAATTTCTTATAATATACACATGGATCTGAAAAAGTCTTTGTGTATGTTTGACTTCTCATGAATAATTCAAACTTCTTGACCACTGCCTTGGCACTTGTTTCAGCCCATAAAGACTTTTTTTCAATTTGCACACCATGTGTTTCTTTGCCTTTACTTCAAAACCTTATGGCTGCTCCATATAGATTTCTTCTTCCAAATCTCCATGTAAAAATGCAGTTTTGACATCCAACTGCTCCACTTCAAGATCTAGGTTAGCTTCCAAGCTCAAGATTGTTCGAATATAGGTCATTTTGACAACAAGTGAGAAAATTTCATCAAAATCAATACCTTTCTTCTGATCGAAACCTTTTACCACCAATCGAGATTTGTATCTCACCAACTTGCTGTTTTCATCTTTCTTGAGCTTAAAGACCCATTTGCACTTGAGGGGACTTTTGCCTTTTGGAAGTTCAACCAGTTCATACGTGCCATTCTTCCATAGAGAATCTAGCTCTCCTCGCATGGCTTCCATCCTCTAGATTTATTCTGGATGAGATATCACCTCCTTGAAATTCTCTGGCTCCCCCTCATCAGTGACGAGGATATACTCTGAATAAGGATACATCGTGGACTCTACCTTCTCTCTTTCTGATCTTCTCAAAGTTTGTTGTCATTATTGTTGTTGTTGTTGCTTTTATTCTTCCTCTTATGAAATAGGATGCTCCCCCTGCTCATCAATCTCTTTATCTACACCTTCCGTGTGCCATTCTTCACATGTGGAAGGATTACGCACATGTATAGTAAGAGTAGTAACAAAGTTAATGACTATACCGTTATCATTTTTGGTATTTGTTGATTGATCACCATCAATCCCGACCACATCTTCTCTGAAGATCACATCTTTGCCTCTGATGATCTTCTTCCTTTCTAGGTCCCATAATCTGTAGTCGAACTCTTCATCTTCATAACCGATAAAGATACATGGAATAGTTTTGTCATCCAACTTCATTCTCTGCTCCTTTGGCACATGTGCAAAAGCTTTACATCTAAACACTTCCAGATGGAAGCAGGACACCTCTTTGTTGGTCCAGACTTTCTCTGGAATGCCAAAATCCAATGGAACTGATGGATTTCTATTAATCAGGTAACAAGATGTGCTATCTGCTTCACCCCAAAATGACTTAGATAGTTTTGCCATTTTGAGCATACTTTTCACTTTTTGACAATGATGTGATTCATCATTTCAGCTACACCATTGTGTTGTGGGGTTCGGGGAACTGTCTTCTTATGTAATATATAAACCCTATATTCCTATGGTATTGAGTCTATCATGAACGAATATAATACGGTATTGAATTAAGCAAGACTGTTAGGTATATTCCTATCTTAACTGCGAAATCTTCCCCGAGCCACGGGTTCAGAAACAAGCTCTCTCTAATTGTACTCTAATATAAACATGGCTTTCCCAAGCATAGCATAGATAGTAGGGTGAATTGGTAGCTACAACAATTCACAAGTTAAAACTAGAATTAAAGAAACAACCACAGGATGATAATCTGAATTAACGAAGATGTAATTAATAAACGTTAATAATCATGTCAACCACAACCCTAGAAACAAAGTGCTTAGCCACTCATGTTCGTAGTAATAATTTTTCAAGTATTTTGCATAAACAAATTACAAATAAAATATAAAGGAATGAAGAACTCTATGATTTTCTCGTCCAAAAGTTGTTCCACGTGATGTTTTTTCTTCTGGTCGCAAAACTCCTCTAAAAATGGTGTTTAATTACTATTTATATGTGTAGGGAAAAGATCTAAACGATATAACCAAGTCCAAAACCAAGTAGGAGATAAAATAGGCTTTAAATATCTGGAACACCCTCGCTAAAGACCTCGCGGCGCCAGCTCAAACGCGCGCTCCAGCTCGCCTTAGGCCTCATGGCGCAAGCTCTGCCGTGAGAAAAAACACCCTGCCCTGCCTTCTTTGTAGCGAGCAATAAGGCTCGCGTCACATGCTTCATTTATAATTCTGTTTCTTTTTCTTTCTTTGCCTGCTCTTCAAGTCACATTTTTTTTTTGTTTTTTTCCTTTCCAATTGTTCTTTTAGTCTTCTTTTTGAGTTGTCTCTTTTGTCTTCCCACACAAAATCAAACCTAAATATATCCACTAATTAAATTTTCACAACTTCATTCTTGTAGTGTATAAAATACACATAAAATCTCTACTTTGCTCCCAATTTCGTCTTCAACATACCTACACATAAAATAAACTCAATTAAGCACAAATATAGTATAGTTTAGCATTAAATCCCCAAAATGTAAGGTAAGTAATACACTAAAAATATGGAATTATAGCCAAACATCAATATCTACAACGGATTAGGAGCCGAAGCCCCAGGTAGCTTCCACTACCAGGGGTACAAGCCGAGGTCGAGCTAGACGTAGAGGCAGAGCTCAGCCTAGAGCACGTGCAACAACACCTATTCCGGAGCCTCAGATCGAGTAGGAGGAGGAGGTTCCTGTTCAGACCGTGCGTGTTAGACCAGCTCAGGTCCCGGAGGGGTTTATTGCTACCCCCGTGCTTCAGGATGCTCTAGTCTGCTTGGTGGCTCGTATGGAGAGTGTGGCCTAGACCGGTGCATTTATTGTGGCACCACTCGTCTCTCAGGCTGGGGAAGATCACAGACTCCTGCTACTCGCACTTTGGAGCAGATGGCTCCCATATATCAGACTCCAGCAGTTTTTCCAGTTGGGATAGCTCAACCTATTATTGCTACACAAACCGGGGAGAGGCCCGCGATGTCTTTATAAGGATTGATGAGGTTGGATAAGTTCACAAATTTCTTCCCTGTTCATTTTAGTGGTTCCCTTTCTGATGACCCACATGATTATTTGGACAGTTGCTACGAGGTGTTGCACAACGTGGGTATTGTTGAATCTAATGGAGTAGACTTTGTAGTGTTTCAGACGACCAATTCTGCCAAGAGGTGGTGGAAGGATTATGAGCGGGGTAGACCGGTAGGTTCACCACCCCTCACTTGGGATAAATTTTCGCAGCTTTTTCTGGAGAAGTTTATTCATTTCACTTTGAGAGAGGCGTACCGCAGGCAGTTCGAGCGCCTTCAGTAGGGTAGCATGACTGTTATCCAGTATGAGACCCGATTTATGGATTTAGCTCGCCATGCAGTTATCTTACTCCCTACTAAGAGGGATAGAGTGAGGAAATTCATTGATGGAATTACATTTAGTATCAGGATACAGATGGCCAATGAAACCGGAGATGATATTTCTTTTCAGAGGCCCGTAGAGATTGCTAGACGGATCAAGATGGTTCGTGGTTAGAATAGGGAGGTGGTATCTGAAAAAAGGCCTCGTCATTTCGGTGGTTTCAGTGGTGCCTCTTCTGGAGTCATAGCTTCGTTTGGTAGAGGCTATTCTCCCAGGCCGATTCAGTCAGCGCTTCAGGAATCCCGTGGTGCTTCGGGTAGTCGTGGTTCTTATGGGTCTCATCATGAGCAGCTAGTCTACAATGCACCTTCAGCTCCTATTAATGAACGCGAAGAACACCTGACGCCTAGGTATTAAACATTTCAAAAGTTGGGATTTTCTTCACTTTTCACTATTTTCATGTTTGAGCTCGGCCTAGAGGTGATTTTGAAGAGATTTTAGGTCTATTTATATGTGTAGGAAAAGACCTAAACATGTAGGCAAAGTCCTAGTCAAACCCGGAGATGAAATAAGTCTTCACAACTCGGACTGTGCATGCCCAGACCTGGCCTCGTGGGGCCTAACGCCTGGTGGACCTCGTTCCAGGCTTGGAGTCGCCAGGTATAAGGCATGGTCAAGCTCGCCTTCTGCCCTACCTCGCCAGGTCTCTCGCCAGCTAAAAGCCTAACATCGCCAGGTATAAGGCCTGCTCTAGGCCTGGCTTCGCCAGGTATAACGCCTGGTGTAGGCCTGGCTTTGCCAGCTTCTCCTTTTCAACTGCTCCCAAGCACGCTTTCGACTTTTAAGTATCCCTTTTGCTCTACTTTCATCTCCAATTTACCTACACATAAAATGAACTTCATTACGAGCAAATAAAGTGTAATTTATCATTAAAGCATGTAAAATGCAAGGCAAATAATGTACGAAACTATGGAATTATAGCCACACATCAATACCCCACACTTAAACATTGCTCGTCCTCGAGCAATCAAACTATACTTATAGACACAACCTATTAAGCAATTCCCTTAACTCATTATACCAAGAATCTTTAAAATAGTTCAAGCACAAAGGTGTGGCATCCTCGCCTCAAGATTTGACTCACAAATACCATGCCTTATTCACAATTCACTTACTTACTCTAACATGGAGGTCAACGACATTACCTTTCCTTTATAAATCACGTGCCCTCACTCAATCAAAGAGCTTAGTTCCACACACAATGAATTTTTAGAACATAGGAACTCAAGATAGACAAAATTCACTCGCTCTCAGAAATAACATTCATATGCCACAAATGATGCACCATAGGCTTGCCCGTAGTGTAATACTCTTGTAATCGAGTTCATTCAGTCTAAGATCAAGTAGGACTTTCATTGGTTGTAATGTAGGATTCAGGTTGGGTAGGATACATTTGGATATGAGCGACTACACCTCCCTTAAGCACTTTAATACATATACTTTAATACACAGTCCATACTTATGTCAAACCAAACATTCCACCTTCACTTCAATTTATATTACCCCATATTTCTTTAAGCACAAGTATATCACTAGCCACCATCATCAAGACTTATTTTTCATACAATACACTATTATCATTTTTTTTACTCTTTGTTTTTCTTCAAGTGGCTTTTATTGACACCTTTTTTTTCAAAACAATGCACCTTTCTCCTTATTTAAATTGTTCCACTCAAAAGTCAACCCACCACCCCACACTTTAACTTTTTCACAATTTATCACAATAAGTGCTCATGAGAGGTGACAAGGTTCAATGGTCTGTTAAAACAAAGGGGTACGACTTGTAATGTGGTTACCAAAGAAACAGAATTAGCGGTTCAACGGGGTTAACTACGATATATAATATTTAGGTGGGTAAACTTTATATATCTGGCTTAACAAAGAAACACCTATATCACTTTCTAGACTAAACAATACTACTATTTTGCTTCGTACACACACGTGGCAAGTTCTAGACATCAAATGAAATGCATAGAATATATACAAAATCTCACACAGACATGGCACATAACTCACTCAGGATTTTCATCGCGACACTCCAGTCAAAGAAGTTAAGAAAAATTAGGAATTTACGATTTAAGGTACTTATGCTAGAGTAAAAAACCGAGCCTAAGCGTCACAACCATACTACTAACTATTCTCAAGGCATAACGAAGCTCAGAGATATTGCTGCAATTAACTGCATAGCCCCTTGGTTCCTACTCCTAAAACTTAAAACTAACTACACCCAGTTCAACTAAAAACCCTTGAAAAAGAACCGCGGCCCAAATAAAAACCAAGGGGGAATTGCTACACTACCTAAAAAGAAAATCCTTTTTTTGTTTTTGTTTTTTAGACTTACTTCCCTCAAGAAAACTATCTAGTAGATCCATCGTCGGGAAGAATGTTGTTATATATATATATATATATATATATATATATATATATATATATATATATATATATATATATATATATTGTGTATATATAAATAACAAAAACAAATCACTAAAACCAAATCACTAAAACAAATTCTTAAAACAAATAACTAAAACAATTATCTAACGAAAATGACACTTACTAAAACAACAAAAACAAGCAACTACAAGTTATTTCTACAAGTCCCCACCCCCACACTTAGATCATGCATTTCCTCAGTGCATGCACAAATTTACAAAACAAGAAAAATGAGTAGGGTACAAGGAAACTCCCTGATCAAATTGCGTCTTCATGCTCTGAGGTTCTCCACTCTTCATCCTCTGGTTCTTCCCCCTCCTAATCATCATCCTAAGTACCTGGCCTCAACCCATGCGGTTCCAGACTTAGCACCTGGTTTCCTTCATGTGACGCTTAAAACTTTGCTCGACTTGCCCAAAATCACCTGCAAACTTGTTAGTACCTAAACACGAAAAGAAAAATTCGAACTACACTAAAAATAAACTACGAATTGAGTTTTTTCCCAACGAGCGCCTTAGTTAACGTCGTGGCACGACGCAGATAGTCACACTTAAGGCTCGCTTAACATTGGTGGCTTGATTGGATGAGCCACCGACACTACTTTCGCATCATCCACACCCAAATAATGTTTTAACCTGTGCCCATTGACTCTAAACGTGCGAGAGTCATTTTCCATAGCAATCTCTATGGCACCAGTGGGGTGAATCTCTACCACACGAAATGGTCCTGACCATCTTGACTTAAATTTGCCCGAAAATAACCTCAATCTCGAATTGTATAGCAATACCATATCTACGGGTTTAAAACTCCGCTCAAGAATATTTTTATCATGCATCATCTTCATTCTCTCCTTGTATAGTCTTGTGCTCTCAAAAGCATTGTAGCGAAACTCATCAAGTTCGTGCAACTCTGTGACTCTACACGTACCCACAACTTCTATATTGAGGTTAAGCTGCCTCAATGCCCATAAATCTCTATGCTCCAACTCGACTGGTAGGTGACTCCTTCCCAAACACCAATTTATACTGTGATATGCCAATCGGAGTTTTGAAAGCGGTACGATAAGCCCAGAGTGCATCATCTAACCTTCTTGCCCAATCCGTTCTTGTAGCATTCACAGTCTTTGTCAAAACGCTCTTTATTTCTCTATTCGAAACTTCCACTTGCCCACTCGTTTGTGGATGATATGGGGTGACAACCTTATGGCGTACCTTATACTTTTCTAAAAACTTTGCGAAGGCTCGATTACAGAAGTGAGTGCCTCTGTCACTGATTATTGCCCTTGGAGTGCCAAATCGGGTGAATATATTCTTTCTCAAAAAAACGATTACCCCCTTTGCATCATTTGTAGGGAGCGCTGCAGCCTCCACCCATTTTCACATGTAGTCCATAGCTATGAGTATGTACTTGTTTCCATATGAGCTGACGAAAGGCCCCATGAAATCGATTCCCCATACATCAAACACTTCTACCTCCTGAATTAGGTTCATAGGCATCTCATGTCTGCGGGAAATATTCCCGATTCATTGGCATTCATCACATCCCTTCGCCCATAAGTGTGCATCTTTGAACAATGTCGGCCAGTAGAAGCCCGACTCCAGCACTTTCGCAGCTGTCCTTACTCCCCCAAAATGGCCACCACATGGTGACGCGTGACAATCTTGCAAAAGATTGGTCTATCTCGGGGATACATCTCCGGATCATGTTATGAACAAAATAAAGCGCATCCCAATAATACATGTGACACTCACGAGATAACTTTTTCTTTTGAACAGAGGAAAGGTCATAGGGAACAATACCGCTTTCCAGGTAGTTTGCAATGTCTGCATACCATGGCGCTATCTCAAGACTCGTGGAAAGTAGTTGTTCATCCGGGAAAGTCTCCACAATCTCTTCCCCCTCAACCTTCTTTTCGGCACCTTCCAACCTAGACAAGTGATCAACCAAGTCAAATTCTTGCAGCAGTAGCACCCATCGAATCAGGCGCGACTTTGACTCCTTCTTATCAATTAGGTACCTGAGAGCAGCATAGTCAGTATAAAAAATTACCTTCGAGCCTATCAGGCATGATATGAATTTGTCAAATGTGAACACCACTGCTAGCATCTCCTTCTCGGTCACAGTGTAATTTAGTTGGGCACCACTTAAAGTTCTACTTGCATAATATATTGGATGTATGACTTTGTCTTTGCGCTTCCCAAGCACTACTCTAACAACATAGTCACTTGCGTCACACATCAATTCAAATGGTTGCTCCTAGTCAAGTGCATCTATGATAGGTGTTGTCACCAGCCTCTTCTTTAATTCCTCAAAATCTACCCTGCAGTCATCAGAGAACACAAAAGGGTAATCCTCTTCAAGCAATTTACACAAGGGGTTAGCAATTTTGGAAAAATCTTTTATAAACCGTCTATAGAACCCGGCGTGGCCAAGGAAACTTCTTATTGCTTTAACGGAAGTGGGTGGTGGAAGCTTTTCGATCACATCAACCTTTGCATGATCTACCTCAATGCCCTTACTCGACACTAGGTGCCCCAAGACTATACCTTCCTGTACCATGAAATTGCACTTTTCCCAATTGAGTACCAGATTAGTCTCGACACATCTTTTCAGCACTCTTTTCAAATTCATTAGGCAATCATCGAATGAGTCTGCCACCACCGAGAAATCATCCATAAAGACCTCCATGATTTTCTCTACCATATCAGTGAAGATGACCATCATGCACCTTTGAAATATGGCGGGTGCATTGCATAGGCCGAACGGCATCCTCCGTAAGGCGTAGACGCCATATGGGCAGGTGAATGATGTTTTCTCTCTATCTTCTGGGGCAATGGATATTTGATTATACCCCGAGTATCCATCCAGAAAACAAAAGTGAGACTTCCCGGCCAATCTATCTAGCATTTGATCAATGAACGGCAAGGGAAAATGGTCTTTTCGGGTGGCCTTGTTCAATCTTCTATAGTCCATACAAATTCGACATCCTGTGACTGTTCTTGTTGATATCAACTCATTGTTCTCGTTTTGCACTACAGTGATCCCACCTTTCTTAGGCACACATTGGACTGGGCTGATCCAATTGCTGTCGGAGATGGGGAAAATGATCCCCGCATCTAACCACTTTATCACTTCCTTTTTCACAACTTCCTTCATGTTGGGGTTCAGCCTTCTTTGATGTTCTCTGGAAGGTTTGTGGCTATCTTCCAGTAGAGTCTTATGCATACAGAAGGTCGGGCTGATACCCTTAATGTCTGCGATGGTCCAACGAATTGCAGCTTGGCACTCACTCAATACCTGCAAAAGCTATTCTTTCTGCACATCTAACAAACCAGATGAGATAATAATAGGTAAAGTTGAGTTAGGTCCCAAGAAAGCATACCTGAGGTGAGGTGGTAGCGGCTTCAGCTCCAACTTTGGTGGCTCTTCTATCGATGGCTTAACTAGAGGAATGTTTCTTTTTTTTTTCTAAGTGCAAAGGCTCAAATTCGAGCTCTCTTTTCCAAAACCCTTGGCCTTCAAGAGCCGTCACCCATTCTGCCAAATCCTCTCTATTTACTTAATCTAAGTTCATGAGACAAGCTACTAGAGGGTCTTTAGCGTTCAAGGTTTCATATTCCTCCTCTAAAAATTACATCCACATCTTCTATTAGAGGGCAGTTAGCAAATTCACTTGGTCGATGCATAGATTTATGCACGTTGATTGTTATTTCTTCATCAGTTAGTCTCATTTTGAGCTCTCCAGTCTCACAGTCGATTAAATCTCTCCTAGTGGCCAAGAATGGTCTTCCTAAAATTATGGGAATCTCCTCGTCAACCCGAAAATCTAGAATGACAAAATCTGCTGGGAACACAAACTTCCCAACCTGTACTAATACATCATCAAGGATACTAGAGGGCCTCTTCACTGTCCGGTCGGCCAGCTGTAGTAACACGGACGTGGGTCTAGCTCTTCCAATGCCTAACCTTTCGTAGATAGCCAGGGGTATCAAGTTTATGCTTGCCCCCAAATCACAAAGTGCCTTAGCAAACGCATAGTTGCCTATTGTGCATGGGATTGTGAAACTCCCTGGATCAAATAACTTCTCAGCTATAGGTCTCGTCACAATAGCACTACATGTCTGAGTCAGTGTAACCATGGCCAAGTCTTGAAAGTCGAACTTATGAGACATCAAGTCATTCATCATTTTTGCATAACCAGGCATTTCCTTTAAGGCGTTAATCAATGGAATGTTAACCTGAATTTGTTTCAACATCTCTAAGAATTTCTTATACTGCTCATCTTTTTGATATTTGGCCAATCTCTGGGGGCAGGGTGCTGGAGGCCACTTCTTTCCTGTGAATTGATTTTGACCCTGCTCTGGTACTATTTCTACTGCCTTATCTTGCTCTGACTCAGTTTCCTTCGTGACCTCTTTTTCTTTGCTTGATTCAGCTGGTGCATGTTATACCATTACCTCTGTCAACCCTGTTGAATCATCTATCTCAATGGGTACTGGCACAAGTGTTTTAGTAGGTCGGCTTTCGCGAGCCATCTCTTGCTCCAGATCTAGGTCTCTACCATTTCGTAGACTCACTGCCATAAGCTGTTTCAGGCCCTGTTCTTTTGGATTGACTTGTGTTTCTGCAGGTAACGTCCCTTGGGGACGATTGTTTAGAGCCATAAAAATCTGTCCTAATTGAATCTAAATACCCTTTATCACTGATTCATGTGAGTCTACTCTCTGTTGCATTTTTCCGGTGGACCCAATTAGTTGTTGCAGCATTCTGTTGTTGCTATCCAGCATTCCCTTAAGTTCAGTAAAACCATCATCTTGTCTCATAATCTGTTATTGTTGAGGTTGTTGATAATTCAGCTGCTGATTTTGCTGGTTGTAACCCTGTTGCCTTTGGTAAGGCACAACTTAACCCAGTGGTCGCATAACTCCGGGAATGTTGTTGTTATTGTACTGTTGTTGTGCTGGTCTATATTGTTGATTCTGTTGACCCAAATTCTGACCACCTTGCCTCTGTCCCCCATAGTTGGATACATAATTCATATCTTCCTGATAGTGCTGGTTTTCACCTTTCGCACTCCACGAGCAAACATATGGTTGGTTAATGCATGGTGTACATAAGCCCCCATTAGTTGCGTCAACTATGTGAACCTGCTGCTTCTGGCACGATTCATCAATCTTCTTGGTGAGGATACTCATTTGTGTCATTAGAGGCCATATTCTTAGCTATGGAGTTGTTTGGATCCAAAGCCACTGAGTGAACTACCGGAGTGATCGTAGAGGCTCTTGTCATCCATCCTGAGTTTTGGGCCATCTTATCAAGTAGGATCTTGCATTCTCCGAATGTTTTACTCAAAAATGCTCCACCTGCTGAATCATCAACATTGGCCTTTAAGCCATCAGCCAGTCCCATGTAGAATCTATGCCCCAACATCTGATCTGGAATGCCATGATGTGGACACTTATCCAGCATACCCTTGAACCTATCCTATGTTTCTTGTAGTGATTTTGTTGGTCTATGCCTATAGCTCAATATATCATCAATCTGTTGGGTAGTTTTATTGGGTGGGTAGAATTTGTTCAAAAATTGCTTGACTAATTCCTCCCAAGTAGTAATGGAGTTTACGGGGAGTGAATTACACTAAGTCTGAGCTTCTCCTGTCACTGAGAATGGGAACAATAACAGCTTTATTGCGTCCGGTGTCACGTTAGGTTGCCTTTGCATGACACATATTGACAAGAAATTCTTCAGATGCTGCTGAGAATCTTCAATGTGTGACCCTCAGAACATTCCCTTTTCTGCAACAAATGTAGCATGTTGTTTGTGATTTCAAATGATTCCGCTTGTATTTGAGGGACTACAATTGCGGTTTCCAGATTGTCGGCGGTGGGTTGTGCCCAATCATATAATGTTGCTTCTGGTACAAGAGGCACCATACCCTGATTGTTTGGTTCATTCACATTGTTTCTGTTGTTGATTGGATTTTCTATTCCGTCATCCATGTCTGGTTCGATTTGTTTTGTCAAGTTTTGTTGCTGTTTGCTTTTCTTGTTTGCACGATTTTGTGACTTGAAAACCTTCTCATGATCTGATAACGCTTCTAGCAGTTCACCAGTTCTTAAGGAGTTCCTAGGCATGCACCTGTAATACCCAAGACTACAAATGTTAGAATTTCAATGTATTTGATTTAGAATGAAGAAAATTGACTACACTAAGAATTCTAGAACTTCTTGCAATTAATAACACTGTTAACTCCCCCGGCAACGGCGCCAAAAATTCATCATGCCCAACTATGCCTTATAAAAAGGACTAAGCGGTCGTTGCAAATATATTCCGGCTAATAAGTCCGGAGTCGAATCCCACAGGGAATTAACCTATCAAACTCAACTAGTAGACTCGCACGAACTCACACAATCAATCTTCAAAAATATTTAAGTGACAATTTGGATGTTTACTAGATAAATATTACGTAATGAAAGTGCAACAATTAATAACTAACTACTACGGTTTGTAGACAAGAATTGGAATGATCTAAGGTTATGATTTCCCCTATTGTCGGAATCCTTTTCGCTACGTCTTATATATATTTGCCTAAGTCTTCTCTATCGATCATGAGCGCTCTGACTGTTGTAACTCTCTTCCGAGTAATTACCATAATTTACTAGATATATTCTCCCGAATTACGCTAGCTGACATTAATTACGGCTCACTCGGATCGCACCAAGGTTACGTTATCCCTAATCCCATGTTTAAACCCTTCGTATTGATCCCTCATATACGTTAGGAGTGATGTTGTTCAACAACTACCTAAATATGCACTCTCTCCCAAATAATACATACTAAATAGGAACAACTAATTGAGGGCCCTTCAATCAACCACATGAATAATATAGTTGAACAAATAGAAAAATACTACGGCAAATTTATATTAACGTAACATGAAAATCATCCTCCAATAGGTTCCATCAAAACTCTAGATTAGAAGTTTAGATACTCATACTCATAGTCACAATATCCAAAGTATTTTGCATAATTAAATTACAAAGTAAGGATAAAGGGATGTAGAAATCGATGAGTCTAACTCCCAACGGTTGTTCCACGAGCTATCCTTGCCTCCGGTTGCAAAAGTCCTCCAAAAGCGACGTTTCTAGGTCTATTTATATTTGTTGTAAAAGACCTAAACGTGTAGGCAAAGTCTTAGTCAAACTCGGAGACTAAATAAGTCTTCAAAACTTGGACTGTGCACTCCTAGACTTGGCCTCGCAAGGCCTAACGCCTGGTGGAACTCGCCCCAGGCCTGGCGTCACCAGGTATAAGGCCTGGTCAAGCTCGCCTTCTGCCCCGCCTAGCCAGGTCTCTCGCCAGCTACAAGCCTAGCGTCGCTAGGTATAAGGCCTGCTCTAGGCCTAGCTTCGCCAGGTATAACGCTTGGTGTAGGCCTGGCTTTGCCAGCCTCTCATTTTTAACTGCTCCCGAGCACACTTTCGACTTTTAAGTATCCCTTTTGCTCTACTTTCATCTCCAATTCACCAACACATAAATTTGATTTCATTAAGAGCAAATAAAGTATAATTTACCATTAAAGTGTATAAAATGCAAGGCGAATAATGTGCTAAATCATGAATTATAGCCACACATCACTAATTCTAAATAAAAAGTCACGGTTGTGCCTTCATTTGGTTGCGGAGCAAGGTAAGTGTCGTGGTTAACCTTGACTTAAGGGATTATAACTTGTTGGTCTATTTTTTTACATGTATTATGTGTGGGGACGACATATATGTGAGTTGACGAGTATATATGCGTTGTCATTGGGTTAAAGCATGCAGGTGAAAATTGTTTATTTATATTATATTATTTAATTCATTGACCATATTCTCCATGCTTTGGTTAGATTATTACTTTTTGATTATTCGCCTCATATTTATTATTTATTCCGAAGATGCTGGGAATTTTAAAAGTTGAGTTTGTTATCATGATACTATAATTAAAATGAAATTATTTTTCCACCTTGCATTTGTTATTCGGATTTGTATTGTTACTTGGTGAGAAAGAGTGAAAAGTACAAAGGGTGTTGCCGTGCCTTGTTTGCATTCATTATCATATATTGAGAGGTTGTGAGGATTAAAGCACGAAGGATGATGTCGTCCATTTGATTATTTATCATCGTTTATCATATTATGGGAGGTTGAGAGTAAAAGCACGACGGGTGATGCCGTGCCATCTTTATTTCACTGCCTTATTTGATTTCCGGATTGGTGATTTACTTGGTTACATTGTTGCTTATTTCGGAAGATATTATTTGGTGAGTTTGTACTTGCCGTTCTTATGATAGTTCTTACCTTAAGGCTAGAAAACTAGTGAGCAGCAGGTGTTTGGTGTATCTAGCACATGTACGGGATATGAAAGTTCGCTCCCCAAAGCTTGAATCAGTACCGATTGTGAAAGAGTTTTTAGACGTGTTCCCCGATGATCTCTCAACGATACCACCAGATAGGGAGATTGAGTTTTGTATAGACACATTGCCACTAACTCAACCAATCTCGATTCCTCCTTACATGGCTCAATCTGAGCTAAATGAACTCAAGAAGAAGTTACAAGACCTCTTAGATAAGGGTTTTATTCAACCTAGTGTTTCTCCTTGGGGTGCTCCAGTGTTGTTCGTGAAGAAAAAAAAGATGGTTCCCTACGGATGTGTATAGATTACCGCCAGCTGAATAAGGTTACTATCAAAAATAAATATCCACTGTCCAGGATAGCTGATTTATTTGATCTGTTGCAGGGTTATTTCTCAAAAATAGATCTGAGATTGGGATACCATCAGTTAAAAATCAGAGAAGCAGACATCCCGAAAATAGCTTTCAGGACTCGGTACAGTCATTATGAATTTTTAGTGATGTCCTTTGGGTTGACCAATGCACCATCAGCTTTTATGGACTTAATGAACAGAGTCTTCAAGCCTTTCTTAGATACCTTTCTCATAGTATTTATCGATGATATTTTGGTATATTACCGTAGCTAGAAAGAGCATGAACATCACTTGAGAACAGTTTTTCAGATACTCAAGGACCGTCAGCTTTATGCCAAATGTTTTAAATGTGAATTTTAGCTCGATACAGTTACATTTTTGGGACACGTGGTCTCGAAAGAAAGAATTAGAGTAGACCCACAAAAAATAGAAGCAGTTAAGAGTTGGCCTAGGCCGACGACCCCTATAGAGATTCACAGTTTTCTAGGGTTGGCAGATTACTACTGCCGTTTTGCAGAAGGGTTCTCTTCAGTAGTTCCCCATTGATAAAGTTAACTCAGAAAAATGTGAAGTTCCCCCATTGACAAAGTTAACTCAGAAAAATATGAAGTTCCAATGGTCTGAAACTTGTGAGAAAAGTTTTCAAGAACTCAAGAACAGGTTGACTACAGTCCCAATCCTGACTCTACCTACCCCTACAGGTAAATTTGTGATCTTTTGCGATGCTTCAAGAGTAGGATTAAGATGTGTTCTTATGCAGAATGACAAGGTAATTGCTTATGCTTCTAAGCAGTTAAATAATCATGAGAGAAATTATCCTATCCACGATCTTGAGCTAGCAACAGTTGTTTTTGGTCTAAAATATGGCGTCACTACCTTTATGGAGAGCAATTTGACATTTATACAAATCACAAAAGTTTGCAGTATATATTCAAGCAAAAAGAGTTGAATCTGAGACAACGTAGGTTCTTGGAGTTGCTTAAAGATTATGATTGTAATATCCGTTACCATCCCGACAAAGCGAATGTGGTTGTTAACGTTCTGAGCAGAAGATCCATGGGGAGTTTGACCAGGTTGTGTGTGGTCGAACGTCCAATAGTTAAGGAATCCCAACAAATATCTAGCCAAGGGGTTCGTCTCGATGAGAATTATGATGGAAGGTTGATAGCAAGTATGGGTGCTAAGTCTACTTTAGTAGAGCAAGTTAAAGCCAAACAATTTGATGACCCTAGCTTGCTTAAGCTCAAGGAAGGTGTCCTCGGTGGCAAGATTAAGAATTTTGCACTTGATTAGAATGGTGTGATGAGACTTGATGGCTGCTTATGCGTGCCTAATGTAGAAGATCTTCGAAAGGCAATTATGGTAGTAGCTCATAGCTCCAGATATTCAATACATCCAAGTTATACCAAAATGTATCATGATTTGAGGGATGTTTATTGGTGAAATAATATTAAGCGAGATATTGCAGATTACGTATCACGGTGCCTAACCTGTCAGCAAGTAAAAGCTAAACACCAGAGGCCAGGTGGCTTTGCTGAAGTCATTGAAATACCATAGTGGAAATGGGAGAGAATAAATATGGATTTTGTGGTGGGCTTGCTGCGAACTTTTAAGAAACATGACTCTATTTGGGTTATACTAGACCGACTCACTAAGTTAGCTCACTTTTTTCCAGTCAAAATAACCTACACGGCACCCTAGTATGCAACATTATACATAAAAGAGATTTGTTCGGTTGCATGGTTCTCCCATGTTTATTATTTTTGATAGGGGTGCACAGTTTACTGCCCAGTTCTGGTAGAGTTTTTAGGAAGGTCTGGGTACCCGAGTTAATCTAAGTACAACTTTTCACTCTCAAACGGATGTGCAGGCCGAGAGAACAATTCATACCTTAGAAGATATGTTACGAGCATGTGTTCTTTATTTTAAAGGAAACTAGGATGATCATCTACCTTTGATTGAGTTCACATATAATAACAATTATCAAGTGAGCATTCAGATGGCTCCTTTCGAGGCCCTATATGGGAGGCGGTGTTATTCGCCTGTACGGTGGTTTGAGTTAGGTGAAATGAAGCTTATTGAGCCAAACATAGTACATGATGCCTTGAAAAAGGTGAAACTTATTCAGGAATGACTTAAAATAGCTCAAAGCCGACAAAAGTCATACTCAAATATAAGACGCTGCGATCTTGAGTTCAAAGTGGGTGACTATGTATTTTTAAAGGTGTCTCCAATGAAGGGTATCATGAGATTTTATAGAAAAGTGAAGCTTAGCCCAAGATATATATATGGCTTTATCCAATTCTTAAAAGGATTGGGCTTGTGGCATATCGACTAGCTTTACCTCTAAAGTTATCTTCTGTGCATCTAGTTTTTCATGTGTCCATGCTAAAACAATACTTTCACGACCCGAGTCATGTACTTGATAGACAGGATATAGAGGTTGATGATACTCTGACATATGAGGAGGTCCCTATAGCTATAGTAGACAGGCAGGTTCATAGACTTCAAACCAAAGACGTTGCTTCGATGAAAGTAATATGGAGAAACCACTCAGCTGAGGAATCTATGTGGGAGCTCGAGGAAGCCATGAAGAAAAAGTATCCTTATTTGCTCGAAATTTCAGGTAAATAATTCATTTTAAGCTTTAAAATATTTAGATTGTCAAGTTATGTGATATTTGTACTTATAATGATGTAAAATGGCTTTGGCAGGTATATGGGTGTGTCTTGAAGTTGTATATTATTAGATTGAGTAGCTGGAGGTGCAAAATGTTATTGTTCGATTGGTTGGACAGGTTGAATTTGTTTTTGATATCTCCAGTTACAAAGGAAACTCTGCCGAAATTTTTGAAAATTGTAGAAGTTAGTCAAATTTTGGGGGTAATAAAGGATGGTATGAGTAGCGCAAGGTCTAAGATCTTTTTGTTAGACTCAAGAACAGCCACCACACAATATTCGAGGATGAATATTGTTTTTTTTTAGGGAGGGGGGGGGAAGAATGTAAGGCCCCAGTAATATTTAGACTCTAAATACGCCAATTACTAGCCTAATGATATGAATGAGATATGTTTATTATCGTGATCGTAGTATGTTGTATTCGTCTAGGGGTATATCACCAAATAGTAAATGTTAGACCAATGTCCATGGAGAGAATAAGTGGCACATTTAATGAATATGATTAGTCTTACATTTTTTTTAAAAGAAGAATGAAAGTCACGTTTCTCTAACTCTGTTGGTTGCTTTTCTAAAGTAGGTTATGACCACCTTTACTAAGATATGGATTTAAGTAATATTTACGTGGGCCACTAGATAAGGGTAAAAATTAAAGAGAATGTCATATGTTAAAGGGAAATAAACCAGCAACCCCAATAAGTGTTGGCAATTCGAAAAAGAAAAAAAAAAGGAAAGAAACATTTTTCTAAGGATTGGAAACATAAGCTTAAGGAAAACGGCATACAGCTTCTGCCGAGTTACACATGTAACATCTCCTTATTGACACAGTGCACTAGGTTTTATTTTTTATTAGTTCTTCCTCCTTTATTCTTTAATTACCAAGTACATATGGAGATAAATATTTTAGTTGTAGACAAGAATTAAGGTTTAAGTGTGTATTTGGAGAAATTTTGAAATAATAAGTGATAAGAATGAGAATTACCTCTTCTACAACGAAATAGATGACATCCACAGTACATTGGGGAAAACAACTGTTAGAAAAGCTAAGATATTTGGTCATGATCTCTTGTACTGGTGGTTTTAGGATATTTTTGAGGAATTTGATAAAAGGACTAAACCTTGTTGAGAAGTATATATATAAATATGATGGGCAGAGAAGTAAAGAATTTTAAGTGGTATGATTTTTCTTGTTAGGCATGTAAGATGTTTTGAACCAGCAAAGGTTCGTTTGTCCCTTGCTAGTGAAAGATTGTTTCCTTAGCTCACTAATTATTCTATTTATCAGTATCGTGATCGTGACAGTTTTGAAATTGAATTGCGGGTCATCTTGAACGTACGATTGGACCGAAAGGCAAATTGAGGTGAGTTAAGGTTTACTTTCCTAGTAGGAAATTCCATTATAACTCTTGTGCTCCATATGTTAGATAAAGCTAAGTCATGCCTTCTCGTGATCCAATACTCAGTTCACTTATTCTTATTCAGTACGACATTATATATGATATGAATACATGCTTATATGTATTACCAATTGTTATGTGCCTTTATTTGTGATATTCACATTCAGTAGGGAGAAGTGTCCAACCTCCCCCAGTATGAGTACCATGATGTCAGGGTTACCTACCCCACGCTCGCAGGTGCCAACTGTTTGTTGGGGAGATATGCCGACACTCCCCCGTACGTGTTCCCAGATGCTCACATACGCATGGCCATTATGCGTAACAATTAACTTTGCAAAATTATATCTTAAAATATATATAACTCAGTTTCTATTTCAGATATCAGTTATGGGCTCAATTTCTACGTTAAGTTTCAGTTTTAGCGTACAATTTAGCTTACAGTTCAGTTTTCAGCTTATTACTTGGTTGTAAAATTTTATATAATTTATATAATTTTTCGTATATCCCTTTTCTTTCTTATATTTTCTAGAAGGTCTCGCTTTGCCTTTTTAGGAGGTAGACTATGAGACTTACTGGGTATCCTTTGGTGGTACTTAGACTGTTTGGGCCTGCTATGTCGTGTGGAAAGTATTGAGGACGCATGTAATAAGGCACGTGGCTAGAGGAGATATTCTAGATTCAGTTTACACACTCCGTTGATTCATCCCAACGATAGCGGACCCTTTTCAAACTATTATTTATAACTTCTTTTTACGTTTATTTTATTTTTGGGAGGCTATGTATTTTAAATTTTAATTTTCAAATTCTAGAGGCTCATGACTTGTTAGTGGATCAGTATTATAATATTTTGGGATTTATCCTTTATTTATTATATTTTATCAATCAGCTTAAGAACTGCAATATGATTAAAATTAATATTTAATCATGTTAGTTTCTTTGCTATTGAACTTGAAGTTTGATACAAATAGCATATGGTTCACTCAACGAGTGGTAATGGTTAACTGCCAATCACGTCCCACCCTAGTTTGGGGGTGTGACATATATATCTCTCAAAGAATCTTGTGCATCATTCTAGGGCTAAGCATATATATATTAAGCATTATTTCATTATAGATCATGTCATTAAGGGAGATATAGAGTTATCATTTGTTGGCACCGCTGATCAACTAGCAGACATTTTTACTAAGCCTTTACTTGAAGATAAATTCTGCTCTTTAAGAGAACTACTTGGCATTATTTCGCATGATCATAAAATTTAGTACTTATGTGTTAATTTTGATTCATGTGTGTCTAAAGTTTTTAGTTTTCTTTTCTTCTGTAAGTATGCATTAATTGAGCACCTCCGATTTCCCTCTCTTTTCTCATAAGTCACAACTTTCAAGAAAGGATAATCAATCATCATGTCCTTTCACTGACACCCTTTCCTTTCCTGTACTCAACCGTCAAACCTTTTCTTCTTAACCCTCTGAACCATCTTCTCTTTTCTTCATTGTTCTTATCGCTTAGAAAACCTTCTCCAAAAATGCTTCAATGGCTAAACACTCCAAGAATCTCTCTGTGTCCACAAGAAAAATTACTCGTTCTAAAGAAAGACCATCTTCTCAGCCTCCAGAACAAGTAAACCTAGAGTCCGACCACTCTGAAGGGTTTGCCTCTTCTCAGGCAGAACCATCTGACCACTCTCACCGAATAGGAGAAAACGTTCTTGGATAAAGGCCCATGGAAGACCCCCCTGAATCTTTTAACCACAAGAAATCCAAGGTAGACCTCTCGAGTTCTCTAGAGTCAGACCTCAATTTATGGGATATTCCAAATAGAGATTTCTTTGTTGCTCTCAAAGAAAAGCCCATTGCGCATGGCAGAGTAATCTATATTGATGATATGGAGGCCCTCAATTTTTCACGACCCAAAATCCCACCACAGGAGTCGTGATAGCACCTAGTCTCTAAGACTAGGTAAACCGATTTCCATTACATTTTTGAAGCCATTTTTTTATTTTGAAACTAACAACGGAAATAATTATAATATACAACCTCCCAAGACTGGTAGTACTGAGTCACAAACTCTAACTGAATACATGGAATGATCACGAGGATCGAGTATACAATATTGTTTAATAAAAATTAACAGTACAATGAAATGAAAAGACTCTAAGGGTCTGCGACGACCAAGCAGCTCTACCTTGAATCCTTACGATTCCGCTTTAACTCTTCTCAAGTCCGATGTCTCTAATACCTGGCTCTGCACAAAAATATGCAGAAGTGTAGTATGAGTACACCATGGTCGGTACCCAGTAAGTATCAAGACTAACCTCAATGGAGTAGAGACGAGGTACAATCAAGACACTCACTAGTCTAATAACCTATGCAATATAATATATAAAATAATAGGAAACAAATAATAATAAGGGCAGGATAAAACAACCAGTGACATGCACAACAGACAACAAGAATACCATTAATATCGCTCAACAATTAATAAACACAATTACACCCAATTAAATCAAGTCCTTCAAATAAATATCTTTCACATATAATTCTTCCAGATAACTCTCTTTCAAATATAATTTGCTCAAATAATTATTTTTCAAATATAATTCTTTCAATAAATCTTTTCAAATATAATTTCCTCAAATAAATATCTTTCAAATACAATTCTTTCATATAATACTTTCTAAGTAAAAATTCTTCCAAATAAATATTTTGAATATAATTCTTTCAATTAAAAAGTCACCATGTGACACCTCACTTCATAATCATAAAAATACGGGTCTCGGCCTTTTTTGTATTTCCACAGCACCTCGTACCCATAATTAAATCATCATATTTCCTCGGCACCTCGTGCCCTCATTTCATATCACAATTGCATGTACAATTCACGTGCCAGTTATCATTATTATTTCATCACAGCAACTCGTGCCCACATTTAATATCACAACTGCATGGACAATTCACGTGCCAAATATCCTCATTATTTACTCACGACACCTCGTTCCCACATTTCATTTTATAAACCGCCTGGCAATAGCCACAGGCTCTCAATTTCAACACAAATTATATTGTTATCAATTTACCAACAACAAGACAAATTGCACAAGGTATAAAAGTAAACACAAGAAAATCACAACATCACATGAAAATTATCAACACCACAACCCCACATCATCACATATCGTCCCTGACAATAGCCACCCTTATCGCTCATATTGCCACCCTTATCACTCATATATCCACCCTTATCGCTCCGCCTAGACAATACCAATAGCCACCCTTATCGCTCCTATTTCTACCCTTATCGCTCCTATAGCCACCCTTATCGCTCCGCCCAGACAATATTACAACAAACACAACAGTGAAATGCCACCCTTATAACCACATAATATCAACGGTGAAATGCCACCCTTATCTCCCAAAAATAACAACTCACACAACACAACAATTTACTCGAAAAATTATCGCAGCAACATAACAAAATCAATTCATATCACAATTTGCCCAATGGCCACAACCAAATTCCAAAGCTACAACCAAGTCAATTAATTTTGCAACAAATAGCCAAAAGTTCCACACAATGTGTACAACACCCAAAATTAATCAATAGAGATAGAAATTACTCAACATAAAGCAAATTCTTCATTAAATTCAAATTTTCAATAATTATATAAACATCTCTTCTTAAGATCATACAGATTACTAGATATGAGCCTCTAAATTCAGATGACAAACAACAAAATTTCCTTCTGCGCGAACGCGAGAACCTCTTCGCGAACGCAAAGAACATCAGAACCAGCAACCAGCAGCATCAAAACACCCAAACTTGGTCCGGAACCTCCCCGAATCAAACCCGAGGCCCCAGGGAACCCGTCCAATCGTACCAACCAGTTCCAATACATAACACGAACCTGCTCGAGGCTTCAAATCACGTCAAATAACATCAAAGCCACGAATCATACCCAAATTCAAGCCTAATGAACTTTAAAATTTTAAATTCTATATCTTGTGCCGAAACATATCAAATCAATCTGGAATGACTTCAAATTTTGCACACAAGACATAATTGACATAACGAAGCTATTCCAATTTGCAGAATCGGATTTTGGCCCCAATATCAAAAAGTCAATCCCCCGGTCAAACTTTCCAAAAATTCATCTTTCGCCATTTCAAGCCAAATTTCTCTACAAACCTCCAAATAATTTTTCGGACACACTCCTAAGTCCACAATCACCATATGGATCTATTGACATCATCAAAATTTCATTTCTGAGTCGTCTTTATACAATTCTAACTACGGTAAAAATCCTAAGACTTAAGCTTTCATTTTGGGGACCAAGTATCCCAAATCACTCAGAATCATCTGGTAACTGAATTCAACCATGCACGCAAGTCAATACATATAATAAGAAGCTGCTCAGGGCCTTATGCTGCCAGACGGGGCTTAAATTCTTAAAATGACAAGTCGGGTCGTTACACAATTGTAAGGTAAATGATCTATTTGTTTTTCAAGGATGGTCAAAATTCCTCTCTTTACCCCATCCCAAAGTCTATGAACCTTTAGTGAGGAAGTTCTATTCTAATCTTCGTTCTAGCAAGCCAGATAAGTTAGAATCCATAGTTCTAGAAAAATGTATTGTCCTTGATTGTTCCATGTTTGACACAATTTTTCAGTGTAAGTGCTCTGGTTTTCCCATGCTTTTCAAAAATACTTGGCCTGTCGATTTTGAAATTTCTTTTGATGAAGCAAAGAGTTGTATAGGTAAGCGTCCATCTAATTTCCTTCCTAACCAGTTAAGTCCCAGTGATGTTAGTTTTGAAACCCGTGTTCTGGCCTATATTGTTGCAACTACCCTTCTTCCTCGCACTGGCTCATTCTCCACATTCGCTCAACGAGACACCTTTCTTGTCTACTATGTAGTGACCAAGCTTAAGGTTAAACTATTCTCATGGGTCATAAATTTTATGGTTGAAAGTGCTGATGACTCCACTAGTCTACCTTATGGTATGGTTATCACCCATCTCTTGGAAGCCCACAATATCACTATCTCGGAATACCTTTTTGTCTCTGTCTCAAAATCTTACAACTCTAGAGCATTTGCCGGCATGGGGTATGTGTGTGTTAAGGGTTACTGGGTGAAGAAACAAGAGGGAGAAGTCAAGAATGTTCAGCCGGATTCAAAGGTCAAAGCCTCTGGTTCCCATCATAGTGTAAGTGATCCTGATTTTGTAAAACGATTAACTACTATTAACAACAAGTTAGCCATCATCAAGGACCTTCTTGCTGCAACTCAATCAACTATTGGGGACATTCATGCCATCTCCAAAGAGACTAGATCTGATATTTCAAAGATAAGGGTCAAAATTCTCAAGCTAGCACAAAACGCAGTCAGAGCCTTCAAGGAAGTACATGACAGGATAGATGGGGTAACAGTTTCAGAAAATGCCAACTTTGAGCATCTGAAGGAGGTGATTTGCAACACTCTCACTTATTTCTCTTGTCATTAGTTGTGGATGTTTCAGACAATATTTTTGCTGTTTTGGACTGGATAACAAGTCGCTGGATGTTTTCTTTATTTTTGCTTAACTCCGCATGCTTATATTTTTCTATATTTGCCTAAATTGCCTGCATCTATTTATTTTACTCTGTACATATACATATACCCTCTTTGTTGATGCCAAAAAGGGGCATAAAAGTTAGTTATATAGTGTAGGTCAAATAACAGCACTTGTTGAGGGGAAGTTGACTATGGGTGGGCATTCGGTACTTCGGTTCAATATTTAAAAACTTCAGTTTGATATTTCAGTATTCTGTTTGTCAATTGTGTATATCAAATACTGTACCAAAGTAGCTCGGTATGGTTCGGCATTTCTTACTTTGGTTCGATACGGTTTTGGTTTGATACATTAACGGAATAGATGATATAGATGGAGTGGACAGTGGAATGGACATTTGGACACAATGTGCTATGCTAGTTGATGCCTACTAAAAGAATTTGTGTTTGATATGATATTTGGAAGAAATAGAGTAACAAAAGTGAAAAACTAACATTCCAAGCATCTGCCATCTATGATCTAACAAGCAACAACAAAAATCAGCCAACTAACGAAACAGAGCATACAAGACATTGCATCTTCCTCATCTCTTTCCCTTAGTTACGATGAAATACTACAAATCCCCTTATTCCTATGGCAAAAGTAAGGAAGAGTTAGGGCGAAGGACCTTAAACCTCATACCATGGCACCAAAGGGTAAGTAGGAAAAGCCGTTGTTGGCCTTAAAATGAAGTGCCCAGTAACACAGTTCCTTCAATCAAAACCAAAATAAAGCAATCACTGCATCAATTATCAGCCATCCTCCGTCATTTATTAAGCTTAGGATTGTAAAAGAAAAGCTACAAGTTCCAGTTCAAAAAGTTGATAGTCCCGACATCTAGAGTTGCTTTTCATTCCAACACAGTTACAAAACTCAAGAGAACATTTTCTCAATCAAGAAAAGCAATGTTGTTCTTTTCAGCCATATACTTCTCGATTTCTCAACATCCCAACAGGCATATAGAGCCAAGATGAACCAGCAAAAATATAAACTCAGGTATGACAGTACATAGATACAAGAAATAGAGTAACAGCAAAACGCCAAAACCAACATTCCAAGGCTCCAAACAAGCAGTCCCTGCATCTCCTAAATGGATTCAAGTCACGCTAACTAAGCAACTAGCCAACTAACTATAACGAACCTACCGGTCATTTTGAGTACTACAACCCCGCTTCCTCCTTCACTGCGCGAATTGTACTTTACAGTTATTGTGTGAATTACCGAGGTAAATGATTTGGGTCCGATAAGGTTTTGGAAGGAATTGGAACACTTAGTTCTAAGGTTTAAAGCTTAAGTTAAAATAGTGACAAGATGTCGACTTATGTGTAAACGACCCCGGAATGGAGTTTTGATGATTCCAAAAGCTCCGTATGGTGATTTTGGACTTAGGAGTGTGTCTGGAATTATTTTTTGAGGTACGTAGTGGAATTAGGCTTGAAATGCCGAAAGATGAATTTTTGGGAAGTTTGACCGGGGGGTTGACTTTTTGATATCGAGGTCGGAATCTGATTCTGGAAATTGGAATAGGTCCGTAATGTGAAATGTGACTTGTGCGCAAAATGTGAAGTCATTCCGGATTGATTTGATTTGTTTCGGCACAAGATGTAGAATTTGAAAATTCAAAGTTCTATGATTTTGAATTGAGGAGTAATACGTCGTTTTGATATTGCTAGGTGTGATTTGAGGCCTCGAGTAGGTCCGTGTTATGTTATGGGACTTGTTGATACAATTGGTTGAGGTCCCGGGGGCCTCAGGTGAGTTTCGGACGGTTAACGGATCAAATTTGGATTTAAGGTAATGCTGGAACTGCTACCTACTGGTGTGATCGCACCTGTGAATATTTTGATCATAGGTGCGAAGCTGCATGTGCATGAAATAAGCCGCAGAAGCGGCCAAGAGTAGGACTGGGCAGTGCTCGTAGGTGCGAGGAATTTGCCGCATCTGCGAGGCCGCAGATGCGAAGGTGTTGGTGTAGATGCGGACTGGGGCTGGCCTGTGGCGAACGCAGGTGCGAAGGGTTTGCGCATCTGCGATCCCGCAGATGCGAGGTTTTTAAAGGTTGTCATTGTCCGCAGGCGCGCAATTTGTTCCACAAATGCGGATGCGTAGGTGCGAGCCCAGGCACCGCAAGTGCGGAAATGCCTGGGCAGTGTTTAAAATGAGGGTTCCGAGATTTTTTTCTCATTTTGGATATTTTGGAGCTCGGTTTGGGAGATTTTGGAGAGGAAATATTTCCACACAACTTGGGGTAAGCGTTCTTAACTCCCTTGTGACTATATTCCATAAATTAATCTTCATTTTTGGTGTAAGATTATTGAATCTTCAAGAGAAATAAAAGGAAATTTCTATAATGTCACAAAACGAAATTTTCAAGTTTGAATACCGATTTGGAGTCGGATTTAAGTGAAATTAGTATGGTTGAACTTGTAATTGGATGGGTTGTCGTATTTTGTGAGTTTCATTGGATTTCGAGACGTGGGCCTCACGGGTGATTTTTGTGGCGTAATTTCGGATTTTTAGAAAATATTAGTATTTTGATATGGAATTAATTCCTATAAATTTTGTGGGTTGAATCAAATTATTGTGACTAGATTCGAGCCGTTTGGAAGTTATTACGCTCATAATGGAATTTCTGGAGCATTGCTTAGCTTTCTTGACTTTGGATTTGGCCTGTTCGAGGTAAGTAACTCTTCTAATCTTGGAGTTGAGGGTATGAACCCTGAATATATGTATTTTGTGAATTGTTGGGTGGTGACACACATGCCAGGTGACGGGCGTGTGGGCATGCACTATAGAAATTGTGACATAATTATTTCTGTGGAATTTTATAGTTAAATAATCTTGGCATTTTCCATACGGTTTTATGTGTTAAAGAAATCAAGTTGTAAAGCATATTAAAAATCATGTTGAGACTATGTGCCAGTATTATTGGGACTCATAGAGGTCATATTACTGTGAATTATTATGTTAAATTGAAAATTCATACTCAGTCATATTCATTTCATTGCATATCATATCCTAGTCTCTGTTGTTATTTATTGAAACATCATATCATTATTTTGGCCTATTTTTCATGACATTGTGAGCCCGAGAGACTGGAGAGATCGATGACTGAGTGAGGCCGAGGGCCTAATTTATGAGGATATTTATGGGATCGGGTTGCACGTCGCCGCATGTTTGATATCGGCAGAGGGTCTGATTGTGAGGATGAGTGTGGATCGGGGCTGTCTGCATGCAACATACTTTATTATTATAGCAAGTGAGTTGTCCGTGCATCACGTAAATTGTCCGTGCAGATTATAGCGCTTGGGCTAAAGGAGCCCCTACGGAGTCTGTACACACCCCCAGTGAGCGCAGGTACCTACTGAGTGCGAGTGCCGAGTGTTGAGTGACTGGGAGGCATGAGTGATTGTGAGGTATGCCCGAGTGGCAAGAGTGATTGCGAGGTATGCCCGAGTGGCAAGAGTGATTGTGAGGTATGCCCGAGTGGCAAGAGTGATTGTGAGGTTTGCCCGAGGGGCTGTATATGAGTGATGTTCTGCCCGAGGGGCTGTTTATGATTTTATCACTGAGTTGCATCGCATTGGCATGCACACATGACATACAGGCATAGAGATGTATTTTTCCTCATGCTGTACAACATCACACCAATCATGATTTCTCACACATTTTGACAGATGGGCATAGTGATGCATTTGTTTTACACGGATTATCCGGAAGGAAAATAAAATATATTAATTATTATTGAAAAGATTTTTGGAGAAATTTATTGTTTTCAAACTATTCATATTATTGAAAACTTCGGCAAACGATTTGGCTTTTCACTGATGTATTTGAAAGAAAGAACTACTATTTTTGAAATCATTATTTGGCTGAGTATTTTATCCCTGAGTTACTTCTGGTATTATTTATTTTATGTTATTATGGATTGTTGTGGACTATTAGTTTTCGGACCCGACCTTGGTGGAAGCTCGTCACTACTTTTAACCTACGGCTAGGTTTGTTACTTACTCAGTACATGGGGTCGGTTGTACTGATACTACACTTCTGCGCATTGCGCGCAGATGTTGGCTGTTGTTACTGTGCTCGATGGTTGCGGAATTTGAAGATGTACCTGCGTTCCTGTTGTAGCTGCCTCTTGTTCAGGGTAGCCTTAGATTTATAAAAACTTTGTTTATGTATTATTCAAATAGACTATGTATTTATTTCATTTCCGCTTTGTATACTCTATTCTTAGAAGCTCATGATTTGTACTACCAGTTCTTGGAGATTGTATAAGATCAAGATCTTTATTCACTTAAATTGCTTTAATAATTATCATTGAAATTGGTTAGTTGGAAATTGGCTTACCTAACGGGATGAGTTAGGTGCCATCACGACTAGTTGGATTTTGGGTCGTGATACTAACGAGGATAATTAAAGTATAGAAACATAGAAAGCAACAAAATTAAAGTACATTAAAACCAGAGAAGTTGTCCATTCAAGCACTTCTTTAAACGAGCAGCAGAATGCAACACAACAACAACATCTGCCATTTAACAAGCATCAACAGAAATAGGAATTCGACAATATTCAGATGCAACAAAAACAGAGAGGCATACATCTGCCAAAACATAAAGTTGCAATTGTAACTAACAAGCAGCAGCAACATCAACATGAGAACACTGGCCCATAAGTCTAAGTGTCTAACACAATAAGCTTAAAAAGTCTAAAAAAATCAAGATAACACATTGTCTCAAATAAACTTAAATACGAATTTCTTGAAGACGCTCAAGACAACCCCTGATATGCTTCCTTAAACTATATGTGCCATCCCTCTTTGGATTAACAATATAGACTCGACCACAGTGCTTCCACTCTACTTTGCGAACTTCTTCGTTATCTTCGACCACCTCAAAGTGTTCCCGAACATGTGAGCGCACTTTAGGAGCACAGGGCATGATCGAACTTGAACCTAAAAAAGAAGATAAAATCATAAGTTAGAATATAATATTTTGATGATAAAAGAACAAAATTACAAAATTATATCACCAAACAAATAGAGTATTAAATTTACCACTCAAGTTGCAACTATACATCAACAATGCTAGTAGTGCTTCCATTATTTTCCATATCTAAAGATAATTCGACCAAATATGTCATTCAACATAAGCAAGTGTAATATATTATTTTGAACTAAAACACACACACAAAATATTAAAGCTTACCAAGTTCGAGTTCCTCAAGATACTCCCACTCTTCTTCAACACTAATAGGATTCTTCTCTTTTCTAAGCCAATCTTGAACACAAATAAGAGCTTGCACGCATATAGGAGTCAATGAACTCCTAAATGAATCAAGAATACGACCACCGGTTCTAAACGCACATTCCGACGCCACACTAGAAATTGGAATGGCCAACACATCACGAGCCAACTCCAAAAGAATAGGAAATCTAGGAGCATGTGTTTTCCACCAACTTAAGATATCAAATTCTTCACTAAAAGGCTCTTGTTCTTCACTAATGTATTTATCCAACTCCGATTTAGCACCCCCACTTCCATTGTCTTCCTTTTGTTTCTTCAAGTGAAGCTTCGTCCTTATTAATGATGCAGTTAAAATACTCCCACTAGATATATTAGATGTGTTATTAGATGAAGTAGATCTAGATGGAGACTGAGGACAATATCCCGATGAATACTTTTTTAGATAATCTAGAAACAAAGAATTCATATAACTATACACCTCATCATTTATTTTCTTCCCCTTTTCCTCCCTAAAAAGTTGATCAAGTGCAAGGCTAACATATTCAAACTTCTTACGTGGATCCAAGACGGAAGCAATAAAAATTATTTTATTCATCTTTTCAGGCCCCAATACTTCTTGAACTTTTCTTGCATCGGCTCAGCCATTTTTCTCAAACTCGCATCCTCACTAATTAAACACATTTTCAAATGATAATAAAGTTCAGATACATCCTCAAAATGAGCATTGCAAGTGACCTAACATGAACCTGAAATGTTTTTGGTGAGCTAGTGAAATCTTGCAAGAAACTTTATCACGTTTCTCACATTCACCCAATCATCATATTCAAGAGGACCTGCACTACTACTGTCTTCACAAAGATGAGAACAAAGATAAGCAGAAAATCCATTGTCAAAAAGATGAAACTTGTCAAAGGCCTTTTCAAAGTTTTGCACCGTATCCAACATCAAATAGGTGTAATTCCACCTAGCAGGAACATCCAAACACAATGTCTTGGTACATTCTAGCTTTACATGTGCACAACATTGTTTAAACTTTAAAGTCCTTGCAGGCAACGATCTCACATACCTCACAATATTTCTAATATGTGTGACAGAAGCATCAATTTCTTTCAAACCATCTTACACAATTAGATTAAGTATATAAGTCATACATCTCACATGAATATGTTTACCACTCATCATATTAGTTTTCCACATATCTAACTTTTTAGACAATTCTTTGACTGTGACATCATTTGAAGAAGCATTGTCCATGGTAACAGCGAACACCTTCTCTAATTTTCATTCAAGCAAACAATTATAAATAGCTTTATCCATCTCTTCACCCTTATGACTAGTGATAGGGTAAAAATTTACTATTCTTTTATGCAACTTCCAATCCCTATCAATGAAGTGGGTTGTCAAACACATATAATTTATTCTTTGCAATGAAGTCTATGTGTCTGTTGTGAGGCAAATTTTTGGTTGTGCTTCTCTAAAAGACCTTCTTAGATTTTGCTTCAATTCGCCATAAACTTCATAACAATCCCTTGTTATTATTCAACGAGAAGGAAGACGAAATAGTGGTTGAGCTATTCTCATAAACTTCATAAAGCCTTTATTTTCTACAAAGTTAAATTGTAGTTCATCAATAACTATCATCTCAATTAAAGCCCTCCTAATCACTTCTTAATCAAATTTCCAAAGAGATTCTCCATCATTTTGGCAAGATTGAAAGTTTATCCTTGTTTGAGTATTATCTTTATCAATGTTAGGTGGGTATTCTTTGCATCTATTCAAATGACTTCTCAATCATGTTATTTAATTCTTAGATGAATTAGCAGCATAAGCTTGCTTACAATATTGACCCCATTTTCCTGAAATTTATCAAAATGTTTCCAAACAATAGATCTAGGTTCTATCGCTTTTCTTTTTTTAGGATCTTGAGTATCAATTGTGTTGAAATTTCCATCATCAATAGTAGGTAAGCTTTCAGTTGAACTAACATCACTTACTCTACTTTCATCCGTCATCTATACAAAATTAAAATAAATATAAACACAAATTATTAAAACGAAAACACTAAATAGAACACTACAAGCAAAACACTACAAGCAACACTACAGAACACTGCAAGCAACACTACAGAACACTACAAGCAACATTGCGGAACACTCTATTAATTTTTAATTTACATTTTCCCCATTTATTTTTACCAAACAGCCCAAGTACTATCAAACAGACTCGTTAAAATGTTTTGCAAAAGATTATAATTAAATCTTAATAGATCTGTTTTGAATTTTTGATAAACCATGTTCACTCATAAGTTTTAACTATCCATTGATTGAGAGTACTAAGTTATACGGATTTACTATTTGATTGAAGAGGAAAGGATTTAGGCAGTGCTTCCATACCTCGAAAACCAAGAAAAAATGCTTAATTTTACAAACAAGTTAACCCTTTCTAGAACAGATTATAGCCAGACACTATTCACTTAGCAGAGTAGCTTGGGTTTAAATCCAAAAAATTATAGCTCGTATGAATGAAGATCAACAATGAAGAATGAAGAAGTTATGAACCTAAATTAAGGTCAACAATGAGCAAACAAGCAGTCGCCGAGGAGAGGAGTCATCGTCGCTGAGGTCGTAAAGTTATTGTAGCCGTGACTTGTGAATCACCAGCAGCCAAGCAAAGTTGAAATTTTTGAGAGAACTCTAGGTTAGAAAATAGAAAGGGAAAGGGGATAATATTAGATACTGCCCATACGTTTGCCTCTAAACCTCTAAGGGATTAGGGAATTAGGGGTCTTGGGGTGAGGGCTTAGGCTTATTAGGCTGAAAAATAAAAATAAAGTTGGGCTTGGACTAAAATATTTTTGTATTTTGGTACCGAAAAACCGAAATATCAAAAACCCAATATTGTATACCGTATACATACCGAACTGCCAAAATACCGTAATTTTTGTACAGAAATATACCGAAATACCAAAAAAACCAAAACCGAATTAGCAAATTAATTCGGTTCGGTTCAGAATTCAGTTTTTCGAATTTTATGCCCACCCCTAGAGTCGACTGCAGCATATGAAGCACAACACAAATAGCGACACCTTTTGAGGAGCAGTCGAATGTCACATCATGGAAGTCAACTTAAAGGTCGACTACAACAAAGCAAGCACCAACAGTAACATGGAAGTAAATTGGTTTTATATATTATTTTGTCATCATCAAAAAGGCAAAGATTGTTAAATATAAGTTTCAATGATGAAAAATAATATATCACTATTGGTGCAGGATCAAAAGGGATAAAGCAAAGGAATCAAGAAGCCCTATCATTTAAGTATGGAATAACTAAAAGAATTAAGGAAACGGTCTATCAACGGGAGCAAGTAACGAAGAAGAATAATGGATACTCTAGAAACAAAGGAAAGGAAAAACATCAATAATTAGAGATGAAAAAGGAAGAAACAACGAAGATCCGGAAGAAGAATCAATCAATGATTTGATAGATGATTGACATAAGTTATTATAGGAAGGTCCCAAATTAAAGGAAACGAGATTGCAAAGCTCTGCGCTGGAGATCGTTAAAGTCCGGAATCAAGGGATCCATCGTTGATCACTCAAGTAACGGAAAGATCTACCTAGCGGAAGAAAACTCTGTCAAGGCCACAAGTCAAGCAAGATCAACGAAAACTTCACCTTATTCTCGGAAAGAATCAATTTATGATTCCTTTATAGGATCAACTCCCTTGGGTTTGTAATCTCTCAAGATTCAAGTCAATCAAGAGTCAAGAAGGCCTCACGAAGTATATATACATCTGTTCCAGGCTTGAAGCATGTCAAGACCAAAAATCTCACATGTCGTGATGGCCCCTATCTCAATACTAGGCAAGCCAAAAATCTCAATAAACCACCATTTCTCTTAAATTTGAAAACAAAATAATTAAATCAGCGAAAGAAATCTCACAATTTCAAATATAACACTCCCAAAACTCGGTGTCACTGAGTACATGAGCATCTAATATGACTACAATGTTTGACTGAAAAAACCACTGTCTGAAAGTAGAGAACAGTACAATAACTGAAGGAAAGAGAGACAAGGTCAGCGGATGCCAAGCAACTACCTTGATAGTCTCCAACTGATAGTACTCTAAAATCTAACAACCTTCATGTCCAAAAGCACATGGATCTGCACACGAGGTGCAGAGTGTAGTGTGAGTACAACCAACTCAATAAATAACAAGACTAACCTCTGGGCTGAAAGAGATGATGAGCTCCGCAGGTACAGTCCAGTATAACTAATGGTACAGAAATGTAGGCATGCTTTCAAGTTCAACCGTTAAACTCAGTACAAGTGAAATAGATCAATACTGCATGATATGAGGAATATGACATCTCAGTAGAAAGACCTCATGTAAATACCAGTCAAAAATTATCCGGTCACTCGGTACTGTTTATGGTCAATCCAACCAGGGGTATTCCAACCCGTATAAATATACACATCGATTGATAGTCAGTCATTTAGTACCGTATAAGGCTAATCCAGCCGTGCGGTAATTTATCCCCAAATGTAAATCCAGCCCTGGGATAATTTTATCCCCAAATATAACTGATACGGACAAGATCTATGTTCAGGTAAACTCATTACAATACAAATAAGTAAGGCAAATCCATGCCCTAGGAAATCCATCCCCAATATATATAATCCTCTACGCTCACTAGGGGTGTGCCGACTCCGGAGGGGCTCCTTCAGCCCAAGCGTAATACAAAGCCAATGTTGCCTACTGCAGACGGGCAGTCCCGATCCATATAATAACAAAGCCTATAAGGCCTGCTGCAGGCGGGCAGCCCCGATCCATAAAATAGTAAAGCCAATAAGTCCTGCTGCAAGCAGGCAGCCCCGATCCAGAACAATAATAATGTATAAAGCTATTCTGGCCTGCTGCAGGCGGGCAACCCCGATCCATTTAATAATAACATATATAAAGCCAATATGGCCTGTTGCAGCACGCAACTCGATCCCATAAATATCCTCACAATGGACGAATATGACTGAGTGTGAAATGTATATTTTTTAAACAATTAATTCAATAGCAATACGACCTCATGGGTCCCAAAATATCGGCACGTAGCCTACACATGATCTTTAATAAAAGCCTCAACTCAATTTCTCTAACATGTTCAGATAATAACATGATTCTTTAATCTTTACAACTGCACATGATTTATTCAAGACATAATTTATATGGTGCACGTCCACATGATCGTCACCTATCGTGAGTGTCACCTCCAAACAATCTATATCATACCAAATTCTGGGATTCATACCCTCATAACCAAGTTTAGAAGTGTTACTTACCTAAAACCATGTAATTCTTTACTCCTGTGGGCCTTTGCCACGTGAATTGGTCTCCAAACGCCTCGAATCTAGCCACAAATAATTTGATGCAGTCAATGAAATTTATTGGAATTAATTCCGTAAGAAAATGCTAATTTTTCATAAAAACGCAAAATTTAGCTCAAAAATTGCCCCACGTCTCGGAACCGGACAAAAGTTACAAAATATGAACGCACATTCCACCACGAGTCCAACCATATAAATTTTACTCAAATCCGACATCAACTCGACCCTCAAATCTCCATATTAAACCAAGAGGGTTTTCACAATTTTTCAACTTAATTCACCAATTAAATGTTAAAAATAACCATGGATTCAGGTAATTTGACCAATATTGAGTTAAGAATACTTACCCCGTTGTTATCCTTGAAAATCTCCCCAAAATCGCTTCTTCCCGAGCTCAAATCCGTCAAAAATGGAAAATGGGACGAAGTCCCATTTTCAAAACTTAAACTCTCTGCCTAGTCATGTCTTCTATGTGATCGCGGTCCACGTCCCGCGATCGCGAAGCATAATATTTTCACTGCCCAAAATAACCTTATGTGATAGCATACAAGGTTATGCGGTCGCGAAGAACAAAATACACTGCCCCCAAAACTTCTCTACGTGACCGTACCATAACACACGCGAACGCGAAGCACGAGCTTCCTAGGCCTACGCAATCACGGACAGCCCACGCGTTCGCATAGAACAATGCTCGCGAACCCCAACTACCTCACCTCCTCTTCGCGAATGCGGCTTGATCCACGCGTTAGTGATGCATTCCTTCTTCTGAGCTACGCGATCGCGGTCGTCCCCACGCGATCGCATACAACAAAACTCAGTAGCCCTCAATTAACCCCAAGTGATCGTAGACCTTCTCATGCGATCGCGTAGAAGGAAACCAGATACTTATATCACAAAATTCCTGGAAAATTCAAGTCCAAAAGTTGATGCGTTAACCATCCGAAACTCACCCGAGGCCCTAGGGACCTCAACCAAATATACCAACAATTCCTAAAACATCATACGAACTTAGTCGAGTCTTCAAATCATATCCAACAACACTAAAAACACGAATCATACCCCAATTCAAGCCTAATGAACTTTGAAATTTCAAGTTTCCACAAACAACACCGAAACCTATCAAATCATGTCCGATTGACCTCAAATTTTGCACACAAGTCATAAATTACATAACAAAACTATTCCAATTTCTAAAATCGGATTCTAACCTCGATATCAAAAAGTCAACCTGTAATGACCCGACAGGTCGTTTCGAGAGTTATAGCCCTGTTTTCCCCATTTCTACTTCTTTTTGTGTTATTCAGCTATATTATGTTATATCGGGTTAGTTGTTTTAGGATCGGGGTGGTTTCAAAGTGAATTGAGACACTTAGTCTCTTAAGTAGAAACTTAAGTTGGAAAAGTCAATTGGATGTTGACCTATGTGTAAACGATCTCGGATTTGAATTTTGATTATTCTGTTAGCTCCGTTAGGTGATTTTGGACATAAGAGTGCATCCGGAATATGATTTGGAGGTCTGTGGTAGAATTAGGCTTGAATTGGTGAAATTGGAAATTTGGCGATTTTGGTCGGCAATGGAAAATTTGATATCTGGGTCATAATGGAATTCCGAAAGTTGGAGTAGGTACATAGTATCATTTGTGATGTGTGTGCAAAATTTGAGGTCATTCGGACGTGGTTTGGTTGGTTTCATCATCGGTTGTTGAATTTGGAAATTTAGAAGTTCTTAGGCTTGAATCCGAGGATAATTTGGTGTTTGGGTGTTGTTTTGAGTGATTCGGAGGTTCAACTAAGTTTGTATGTTGATATATGACTTGTTGATATTTTTTGTTGAGGTCCCGAGGACCTCGGGGTGATTCCGGGTGGTTAACGGATTGGTCGAAGTTGGACTTTGCAGCTGGAACTGCTGCTTCTGCTATTTCCGCACCTGCGGAAGAAAGGGTCGCAGGTGCGAGGCCGCTGGTGTGCATGGGGAGTGCGCAGGTGCGGGCGATGCCAGGCCAAGGCTGGGAATACAGGTGCAAAGAATTGGCCGCATCTACGAGCCCGCAAGTGCAAGGCCTTTAGCACAGATGCGGAGATGAGGAGTTTGGACTGGTTTTGCAGATGCGCACCTAGGACCGCAGATGTGAGTCCGCATGTGTGAGGAAGGGGTCCGTAGGTGCGAAAGCTGGGTGATTAAGTGAGTTGCGTAGGTTCGACTGCTAGGACCGCAGGTGCGGTCGCGCAGGTGCAAAAAAATGGCCGCATGTGCGAAAAATCTGGGCAGAAACCATAAGTAGAACTCTTCGCGAATTTTGGTCATTCTTCCCAATTTCAACTCGGTTTTTGGAGCTTTTGGAGGGGTTTGAAGAGGGAATCAAGGGGGTTTCATTGAGGTAAGTTACTTGAACCTTAATACTTGTATATATGGTGGTTTCCCATTGTTTTAATCATGGTAATTAGTGAAAATGAGGGGTTAGGGCTTGGAATATTTGGAGAGTAATTTAAGGATTTGAAGGACTAAACAATGTCGGATTTTGATGAATTTGGTATGGTTAAACTCGTGAGTGAATGAGCTTTCTAGTTTTGTAAATTTTGTCGGATTTCGAGACATGGGCTCGGGGGCCGGGTTTGACCCAATTGCGGGTTTGGGTCTAATTTTGTAGTTTTTCTTGTGGAATTCATTCCATTAACGTATATTGATGGTATTGTATTGATTATGAATAGATTTGGAGCATTTGGAGGCCGAGTCCAGAGGCAAGAGCATTACGGGGTAGAGATTTGACCGATTTGAGGTAAGTAACGATTGTAAATCTAGTTCTGAGGGTACGAAACCCTGGATTTTGTATCATTCTACTATTTTGAGGTGACAAACATGCTAGGTGACGGGCGTGTGGGCGTGCACTGTTGAGGATTTGTGACTTGGTCCGTCCCGTAGCAACTGTAAAGTTGCATATTTTGTTGAAATTATATGATACTTATATGTTTTAGAAAGAATTTCTGTAAATTGGGCTGAATGCCACATTTAGGCTTTGTGCCAATGCTGTTTGGACCCTTAAGGGCTGTTTCTTACCATCCTCTCATTGGTTTCGATTGGAAATCCATACTCAGTCATGTTACGCTTGTTTACCACATAACTCGATTTTATGACTCTATATTTTTATGCATATAAATGTTTTGGGCCGAATGCCCTGTTTTACTGAAATGCTCGAGTGGCTTGAGAGGTTTATGACTGAGTGAGGCCGAGGGCCTGATTTGTGAGGATGAGTGTGGATCGGGGATGCCCGCCTGCAACATACTTTATTATTATGGCACGTGAGTTGTCCATGCAGCACGTGAGTTATCCATACAGATTATAGCGCTTTGGCTGAAAGAGCCCCTCCGGAGTCTGTTCACACCCCCAGTAAGTGCAGGTACCTACTGAGTGCGAGTTCCGAGTGCTGAGTGACTGGGAGGCATGAGTGATTGTGAGATATATCCGAGTGGCACGAGTGACTGTGAGGTTTGCCCGAGGGGCTGTATATGAGTGATGTTTTTCCTGATGGGCTGTTTATGATTTCATCATTTTGCTCACCTTTGCATTGAGCCTTTGTTTGAAAAACTATTGGAAAAATATCCTTAAATGATTTTTACTGAAACCGTGTTTAAACGAGATGATTTGATTCAAACACTGATTTTTAAAGCATGTTGTACTTTACTGAGATTTCATGATATGAATGTTATATGCTTTATTGCTCGTCACTACTGCTCAGTCTTTATTTATTATTGTTACTTACTGAGTTGGCATACTCACATTACTCCATGCACCTTGTGTGCAGATTCAGGTGTAGCTGGACATGGTAGCGGATATTGAGTATTCTGGTTGCAGATTTTCATTGAGATAGCAAGGTAGTTGTTTGGCGATCGCAACCCCTCCTCTTCTCCCTCTTATCTTCCTCTAGTGGTATTTAGATATTTTTCAGGCTGAGTTAGCCTTGATATTGTTAGATAGATTATTGTAGATGCTCATGACTAGTGACACCCCGATGTCAGACTTTTTCTTTTCCGCACTTCTGTTTTTCTTTGATTTGAACTCCTCAAATGAAGGTTTTATGTTAAATAGTATTGAAATTATCTTTGGAATGAAAATATTGGTTTGTTTGGAAATGAGTCGGCTTGCCTAGTTCCACGATAGGCGCCATCACGACAAATTAGGTTTTTGGGTCGTGACAGATTGGAATCAGAGCCTATGTTACATAGGTCTCACGAGACATGAGCGGGTTTAGTAGAGTCTTGCGGATCGGTATGGAGACGTCTATACTTATCTTCAGGAGGCTGCAGAACCTTTAGGAAACTCCACATTTTTGAATTCATGTCGTGCAAATATGTTAATTCTAGTAACTAAACATTTGTTGTTTCATTCTCTCACATATGGTGAGGAGTCGTACTACCGGTCAGGAGGGCCAGCCACCAGTACCACCATCCAGGGTTGTGAGAGGCCGAGGCCAAGGCCGCGGTAGGAGCAGAGCTGCAAACCGTACAGTAGTTTGGGCAGTACCTGCAGATCCACTGGTAGTCCCAGATCAGGACCAAGTTCCAGATGTTGATGCACCAGCTCAGGCACCACCTATGCCTATTATGATTCCAAGCCTTCAGGAGGACCTAGCTCAGATTCTGACAGCATGTACTGGCCTTGCTCAAGCAGTCTCTATTTCGACGGTCGAAGCCACTTCTCAGGCCAGGGGAGGCACTCAGACTCCCGTCGCTCGCACACTCGAGCAGGTTGTTCAGGGACTTCAGACACCGGAGGCACCACCAGCCCAGCCGGTTATAGCTGCACAGGATTATGCGGTTCCTGCTATGCCTGAGGATGATCAGTGTAGGTTGGAGAGGTTTGGGAGACTCCCGCCACCACCTTTTAGTGGCACAGAGAGAGAGGATGCTCAGGACTTTTTGGACAGGTGTCAGAGGATACTCCATACTGCTGGTATTTTCGAGACTTGTGGGGTCTCATTCACTACCTTTCCGTTTTCTGGGGCTGCACTCAGATGGTGGGAGACTTAGGAGAGGCGTAGGCCTGTTGACGCAACACCCCTTACTTGGCAGTAATTCTCCGTGGTCATTTTGGAAAAGTTCGTGCCTCGATCTCGCAGAGAGGAGCTGCGTAGAGAGTTTGAGCAACTTTGCCAGGGTGATATGTCTGTGACACAGTATGAGATGTGATTCTCTGAGTTGGCCCGTCATGCGATCTGGTTGGTTCCCATAGACAGGGAAATGATCATGAGGTTTATTGATGGTTTCATTTATCAGCTACGGTTGCTCATGACCAGAGAGAGGGTTTCGGGTGCTACTTTTGATGAGGTTGTCGACATTGCTCGGCAGATTGAGATGGCTTATGGTGCTCCTTTTGGGGGTCAGTTCCAGCACGGTAAAGGTCTTCATTTCAGACAGGCTCAGTTAGCTCGGCCATTTCATCGGGGTATATCATCTGGTCATGGTTCTCACAGTTCTCATCAGGGCCACTCATCACTTAGTGCCCTTCCAGTTCAGATTTCGTCTCGTGCTCCACCTGTTCAGGGCTCTTCCTTGCCGGGTTCTTCTACCAGTCATTCCGGTGCTAGGGGTTCCCTTCAGTTTCCGCCTCCAGCACCAGGGAGTTGTTTTGAGTGTGGGGAGCTGGGGCATATGTGGAGGCAGTGTCCTCGTCATCATGGAGGTCTATCTCAGCATAGGAGTCAGCCTCCGACCACAACACCAGTAACCTCACCACCCACCTAGTTAGCTCGGGGTGGAGGTCAGTCAACTAGGGGTCGCCCTAGAGGGGGAGGCAGATCAGGGGGGTGGTCAGGCCCGTTTCTATGCTCTCCCTTCCAGACAAGATGTTAATGCTTCAGATGCTGTGATTACAGGTATTGTCTCAGTTTGCCACAGAGATGCCTCAATATTATTTGACCCTGGTTCCACGTATTCATATGTTTCCTCGTATTTTTCCCATTATCTAGATATACCCCGTGAGTCCTTAGTTTCATCTGTACATTTATCTACTCCTGTGGGCGATACTATTATTGTGGACCACATATATCGGTCATGTGTGGTAACTATTGGGGGTTTGGAGACCCGAGTGGATCTAATGTTGCTCAGTATAGTTGACTTTGATGTGATATTGGGTATGGATTGGTTATCTCCATGTCATGTTGTTCTAGATTGTCATGCTAAGACGGTGGCGTTAACTATGCCGGGAATTTCGAGGGTTGAGTGGAGCGGTTCTGTAGATTATGTACCAAGTAAGGTGATTTTATATTTGAAAGCTCAGCGCATGGTTGAGAAGGGTTGTCTATCTTATTTGGCTTTTGTGAGGGATGTTAGTGTAGAGACTCCTGTCATTAATTCTGTTCCGGTGGTACATGATTTTCCGGATGTGTTTCCTGCAGATTGTTGGGCACGCTGCCTGACAGGATATTGACTTTGGTATTGATTTGGTGCCGGGCACTCAGCCCATTTCTATTCCACCGTATCATATGGCATCGGTAGAGTTGAAGGAATTGAAAGAACAACTTCAGGAACTCCTTGATAAGTGATTTATTCGGCCTAGTGTGTCACTTTGGGGTGCACCGGTTCTATTTGGGAAGAAGAAGGATGGTTCCATGAGAATGTGTATTGATTACAGGCAGTTGAACAAGGTTACAGTCAAGAATAAGTATCCTTTGCCTCGTATTGATGATTTATTCAACCAGCTTCAGGGAGCGAGGGTGTTCTCCAAGATTGATTTGAGGTCCGGTTATCACCAGCTGAAGATTCGGGATTCAGATATTCTTAAGACAGCTTTCAGGACCCGATATGGCCATTATGAGTTCTTGGTGATGTCTTTTGGGCTGACTAATGCCCCAACAACGTTCATGCATTTGATGAACAATGTATTCCAACCCTATTTGGACTCATTCATAGTTGTATTCATTGATGACATCCTGGTGTACTCTCGTAGCTGGGAGGAGCATGCCCAATATTTGAAGATTGTATTATAGAGATTGAGGGATGAGAAGCTTTATACAAAGTTCTCCAAATGTGAGTTTTGGCCCCGTTCAGTAGCATTCGTGGGGCACGTGGTGTCAAATGAGGGTATTCAGGTGGATCCAAAGAAGATAGAGGCGGTGCAGAGTTGGCCCAGACCGTCCTCATCCATGGAGATTAGAAGATTTCTTGGTTTGGTGGGTTACTATTGTCGCTTTGTAGAGGGATTTTCATCTATTGCATCGCCCTTGACCAAATTGACCCAAAAAGGTGCTCCATTCAGGTGGTCGGATGAATGTGAGGAGAGCTTTCAGAAGCTCAAGACTGCTTTGACCACAACTCCAGTGTTAGTTCTGCCATCAGCTTTAGGTTCTTACACCGTGTATTATGATGCCTCGAGGATAGGCATTGGTTGTGTTTTGATGCAGGAGGGTAGGGTGATTGCCTATGCCTCGCGCCAGTTAAATACCCATGAGAAGAACTATCATGTCCATGATCTTGAGTTAGCACCCATTGTTCACGCCTTGAAAATTTGGCGTCATTATTTGTATGGGGTTCAAATTAAGATTTATACAGATCACCGGAGTCTACAGTATCTGTTAAAGCATAAGGATATTAATTTGCATCAGCGGAGATGGTTAGAGCTTCTTAAAGACTATGATATCACTATTTTGTACCATCCGAGGAAGGCCAATGTGGTGGTCGATGCTTTGAGTCATCGGGCAGAGAGTTTTGGGAGTTTAGCATATCTTCTAGCATTAGAGAGACCTTTGGCATTGGATGTCCAGGCCTTAGCAAGCCAGCTTGTCAGATTAGATATTTCGGAGCCTAGTCGGGTATTGGCTTGTGTGGTCTCCAGGTCTTCTCTTTATGACCGTATCAGGGAACGTCAGTATGATGACCCCCACTTGCTCGTTCTTCAGGACAGGGTTCAGAGAGGTGATGCTAGGGACGTGACTATTGGTGATGACGGCGTGCTGAGAATGCAGGACCGGATATGTGTGCCTAATGTAGATGGACTTTGAGAGTTGATTCTTGAGGAGGCCCACATCTCGCGGTATTCCATCCATCCGGGTGCCGCGAAGATGTACCAAGATTTGAGGCAGCACTATTGGTGGAGGCGGATGAAGAAAGATATAGTTGGCTTTGTGGCTTGGTGTCTCAACTATCAGCAGGTTAAGTATGAACATCAGAGACCGGGTGGCTTGCTTTAGAGATTAGAGATCCCAGAGTGGAAGTGGGAGCGGATCACTATGGACTTTGTAGTTGGTCTCCCACAGACTTCGAGGAAGTTCGATGCTATTTGGGTTATTGTGGATCGGCTGACCAAGTCCGCGCACTACATTCCAGTTGGTACTATTTACTCTTCAGAGAGGTTGGCTGAGATTTACATTCGAGAGATCGTTCGCCTGCATGGTGTCCCAGTTTCAATCATTTTAGATAGGGGTACTCAGTTCACATCGCAGTTTTGGAGGGCCGTGCAGCGAGAGTTGGGTACTCAGGTTGAGTTGAGCACAGCTTTTCACCCTCAGACGGACGGGCAGTCCCAGCGCACTATTTAGATATTGGAGGACATGTTACGTGCTTGTGTCATTAACGTTGGGGGTTCATGGGACCAGTTTCTGCCACTCGCGGAGTTTGCATATAACAATAGTTATCAGTCGAGTATTCAGATGGCTCCGTACGAGGCTTTATATGGGAGGAGGTGTAGATCTCTGGTTGGATGGTTTGAGCCGGGTGAGGCTAGGATCTTGGGTACAGACTTGGTCCAGGATGCATTAGATAAGGTGAAATTGATTCAGAAGTGGCTTCGCATGGCGCAGTGTAGGCAGAAGAGCTACGCGGATAAGAAGGTCCGTGATGTGTCTTTTATGGTTGGGGAGAAGGTTTTGCTGAAGGTATTACCCATGAAGGGTGTTATGAGATTTGGGAAGAGGGTCAAGTTGAGCCCCCGGTTCATTGGGCCTTTTGAGGTGCTTCAGAGGGTAGGAGAGGTGGCTTATAAGCTTGCCTTTCCACCCAGCTTGTCGAGTGTGCATCCAGTGTTTCATGTTTCCATGGTCCGAAAGTATATTAGAGATCCGTCCCATGTTTTGGATTTTAAACGGTTCAGTTGGAGGGTGATATGACTTATGATGTGGAGCCGGTGGCTATTTTGGATCGGCAGGTTTGAAGGTTGAGGTCAAAGGATATAGCTTCAGTGAAGGTGCAATGGAGAGGTCAGCCTGTGGAGGAGGCCACCTGGGAGACCGAGAGGGATATGCGGAGCAGATATCCACGCCTATTCGAGACTCCAGGTATGTTTCTAGACCCGTTCTAGGAAGAACAGATGTTTAAGAGGGAGAGGATGTAACGACCCGATCGGTCGTTTCGAGAGTTATAGCCGCATTTTCCCCATTTCTACTTCTTTTTGTGTTATTCAGCTATATTATGTTATATCGGGTTAGTTGGTTCGGGACCGGACTGGTTTCAGAGTGAATTGAGACACTTAGTCTCTTAAGTAGAAACTTAAGTTGGAAAAGTCAACTGGATGTTGACCTATGTGTAAACGATCTCGGATTTGAATTTTGATGGTTCTGTTAGCTCCGTAAGGTGATTTTGGACTTAGAAGTGCGTCCGGAATGAGATTTGGAGGTCCGTGGTAGAATTAGGCTTGAAATGGCGAAATTGAAAATTTGACGATTTCGGTCGGCAGTGAAAAATTTGATATCGGGGTCGGAATGGAATTCCGAAAGTTGGAGTAGGTTCGTAGTGTCATTTGTGACGTGTGTGCAAAATTTTAGGTAATTCGGACGTGGTTTGGTTGGTTTCGGCATCGTTTGCCGAATTTGAAAATTTAGAAGTTCTTAGGCTTGAATCCGAGGGTAATTTTGTGTTTGGGTGTTGTTTTGAGTGATTCGGAGGTTCGACTAAGTTTGTATGTTATATGACTTGTTGGTATTTTTGGTTGAGGTCCCGAGGGCCTCGAGATGATTCTGGGTGGTTAACGGATTGGTCGAAGTTGGACTTTGCAGCTGGAGCTGTTGCTTCTGCTATTTCCGCACCTGCGGAAGAAAGGATCATAGGTGCGAGGCCGTTGGTGCGCGTGGGGAGTGCACAGGTGCAGGAGACGCTGGGCCAAGCCTGGGAACGCAGGTGCAAAGAATTGGCCGCATCTGCGAGCCCGCAGATGTGAGGCCTTGAGCGTAGATGCGGAGATGAGGAGTTTGGACTGGTTTCGCAGATGCGCACCTAGGGCCGTAGATGCGAGTCCGCAGGTGCGAGGAAGGGGTCCGCAGGTGCGGAATCTGGGTGATTAAGTGAGTTGCGCAGGTGCGGATTCTTGGACAGCAGGTGCGGTCGCGCGGGTGCGAGAAAATGGCCGCAGGTGTAAAAAAACCTGGGCAGAAACCATAAATAGAACCTTTCGCGAATTTTGGTCATTCTTCACAATTTCAACTCGGTTTTTGGAGCTTTTGGAGGGGTTTGAAGAGGGAATCAAGGGGGTTCTGTTGAGGTAAGTTACTTGAGCCCTAATACTTGTATATATGGTGATTTTCCGTTATTTTAATCATAGTAATTAGTGAAAATGAGGGGTTAGGGCTTGGAATATTTGGAGAGTAATTTAAGGATTTGAAGGACCAAACAATGTCGGATTTTGATGAATTTGGTATTGTTAGACTCGTGAGTGAATGAGCTTTCTAGTTTTGTGAATTTTTTGTCGGATTTTGAGATGTGGGCCCGGGGGCCGGGTTTGAGCCAATTTTGGATTTTGGTCTAATTTTGTAGCTTTTCTTGTGGAATTCATTCCATTAACGTATATTGATGGTATTGTACTGATTGTGAATAGATTTGAAGCATTTGGAGGCCGAGTCCAGAGGCAAGAGCATTGCGGGGTAGAGATTTGACCGGTTTGAGGTAAGTAACGATTGCAAATCTTGTTCTGAGGGTACGAAACCCTGGATTTTGTATCATTCTACTATTTTGAGGTGACGCGCATGTTAGGTGACAGGCGTGTGGATGTGCACCGTTGAGGATTTGTGACTTGGTCCGTCCCGTAGCAACTGTAAAGTTGCATATTTTGTTGAAATTATATGATACTTATATGTTTTAGAAAGAATTTCTGTAAATTGGGTTGAATGCCACGTTTGGGCTTTGCGCCAATGCTGTTTTGACCCTTAGGGGCTATTTCTTACCATCCTCTCATTGTTTTTGATTGGAAATCCATAGTTAGTCGTGTTACACTTGTTTACCTCATAACTCGATTTTATGACTCTATATTTTTATGCATATAAATGTTTTGGGCCGAATGCCCTGTTTTACTGAAATGTCCGAGTGGCTTGAGAGGTTTATGACTGAGTGAGGCCGAGGGCATGATTTGTGAGGATGAGTATGGATCGGGGCTGCCTACCTGCAACATACTTTATTATTGTGGCACGTGAGTTGTCCGTGCAGATTATAGAGCTTGGGCTGAAGGAGCCCTTCGGAGTCTGTACACACCCCCAGTGAGCGCAGGTACCTACTGAGTGCGAGTGTCGAGTGACTGGGAGGCATAAGTGATTGTGAGGTATGCCCGAGTGGCAAGAGTAATTGTGAGGTATGCCCGAGTGGCACGAGTGACTGTGAGGTTTTCCCGAGGGGCTGTATATGAGTGATGTTTTACCCGAGGGGCTGTTTATGATTTCATCATTTTGCTCACATTTGCATTAAGCCTTTATTTGAAAAACTGTTGGAAAAATATCTTTAAATGATTTTTACTGAAACTTTGTTTAAACGAGATGATTTGATTCAAACACTTATTTTTAAAGCATGTTGTACTTTACTGAGATTTCATGATATGAATGTTATATGCTTTATTGCTTGTCACTACTGCTCAGTCTTTATTTATTGTTGTTACTTACTGAGTTGGCATACTCACGTTACTCCCTGCACCTTGTGTGCAGATTCAGGTGTAGCTGGACACGGTAGCGGATATTGAGTGTTCTGGTTGCAGATTTTCTTTGAGATAGCAAGGTAGTTGTTTGGCGATCGCAACCCCTGCTCTTCTCCCTCTTATCTTCCTCTAGTGGTATTTAGATATTTTCCAGGCTGAGTTAGCCTTGATATTGTTAGACAGATTGTAGTAGATACTCATGACTAGTGACACCCCGATGTCGGTCTTTTTCTTTTCCGTACTTCTATTTTTCTTGGATTTGAACTCCTCAAATGAAGATTTTATGTTAAATAGTATTGAAATTATCTTTGGAATGAAAATATCGGTTTGTTTGGAAATGAGTCGGCTTGCCTAGTTCCACGATAGGCGCCATCACGACAGATTAGGTTTTTGGGTCGTGACACAACCCCCCGTCAAACTTCCCAACAATTCAACTTTCGGCATTTCAAGCCTAATTCCACTACGGACCTCCAAATAATTTTCCGGACACGCTCCTAAGTCCAAAATCACCATACGGAGCTATTGGAATCATCAAAACTCTATTTCGAGGTTGTTTACACATAAGTCACCATCCGGTCAACTATTTCAACTTAAGCTTCCAACATAAAATTTATTCTTCCAAACTAACTCCGAAATACCATAAAACCAAAATCGACAATTCACACAAGTCATAATACCTCATAGGAAGTTATTCAAGACTTCAAATAGTTGAAATGAGTGTAAATGCTCAAAACGACCGGTCGGGTCGTTACAATCTCCCTCACTTAAACATACGTTCATTATCAAACGTGCCAAGAGTTGTTCTTAACCTTCAAATCTCTATTCCACCTTACCACGCACATACCCGGGGGTGATATCATGTCACCCTATTCTATATAGGCCTGACCACACAACCTAACTGAAAATCATTAATTTAACCCTAACCCAAAAACCTTAGAGCCAAATTTCTAACATCCAGAATTTATTTTCAAGACCTGAATCTCACATCAACACGGTATATGAATCTTAACCAACCGTATCAAGCCATAACCATAGTCTCAGATATAATCACTTAACATACTACACAACTCGTATGCTCGCAATACCATTTTCGATCACATTAACTACTCCAAAGTAACTCGGTAATAGTATTAAACCCCATATCAAACAAAACATCATTCTAAACCTTCGTACACTGCTGATAATGGAAGAAACACGCAAAATCTCATAACATCTTATTAGATCGACAAGTCATGGAGCTTTCCCGCCCCAACCAGAACCTTAATCACTCTCTAAGCCGACTTTCAATAATATCCTCCCAATATACCATAATCCAGCCTGATAGTACCCATTCTAGCTCCAATGACCTTATATTATTAAACACAACTATCTCATTGACATGCCACACCAATACAACTCAATCTACAACTGCGCAACCTTGTACCCAAAATTAAAGATGTCTCAAAGTAGAGAACCGTATTGTAAGTTCAACAAGTACTAATACAACTGAAATGCTATGAGATCATTATATACAGTAGAACCAAGACACCCAAATTTAATAACAGTAACCAGATCCTCTAGAGCTCATATTAACATCACTCGCACGGATAACTCACGTGCTATAGTATCAATATCTGGACCCGCATGGACAACTCACGTGCCAATAACATAATCTGCATGGCATGGTCACAGGCCTTTAATTCAAGCATAGCATACAGGAGAAATCAAATAAGTACACATGAACCATCGTAACTGATCACAACTCAATTACTCGCATGGCTATCACATTGTTCGTGCACGATCATCCCACTAGGAATATTCCCATAATTCCTCTGTGCCACATATCAATAACTCGTATATCAGTAGTCTATTAACTAGGTGAGTATTGCAATACCACTGACATCCGAAAGTCAGAACATAATGCGCACCCTTCTCAGGGATTACCGAGCAGTTATAGCATCCATCGAAATATCTGAAACCGACTATGTTGTCCCACATTTGTTACCTTCTCTTCAAGACCGAACTGTCACCTTGTACGTGTAAATCCTAATCCCACACAATACACCACACCTATTATGCCATCATGTGACAAGCACAAGAATCCCATTATCAACTCTGAGTCACCAGCAAATTACATACCTTCCTAGTTAGAAACCTCTCTCTTACTTCTTTCCAGGAAGAAATCACAATACACAACACGTTCCATACATCGGTAGAAATTTTCCGGTTCAAACCATGGTAGAAACCATCATGAACACTTTGAAATCCATTCGCACATAATCAAGCTATCAGAACTGAATTCCTCTAACTCGACCAAACCACGTAGGTCATCAAAACCCAAGAATATTGTCACCAAAACATCTGTAGAGTCTCGCCACATCATAATTACCCCTATAAATACCACAACCGAAACATCTACTCTGAAAATACCTTATTTGAGTCTAAGGCTATTTCATTCACCTTCCAGATATCGAAATATAAAATCCATAATGATATACAAAAATGTCACAAGTCTCAATACCATACAACTTAAATCTCAGACTTTAGCCATAAACAAATCCGCCAAAAATTCTCAATTTTTACATATTAATCTCGAAATTAGAACTTTCTCGAGAGTCACCCACTTTTCTCAAATTTAAATTGCACCGCCCAAATGGGCCAAAAGACACGTGTTACTTTAGCACACTCAACACTCCAAGAAGTAACCTTGCCTTAAAACGACCAATCAAATTCATACTTCGTTCGCACTACATCCTTCAAAATAACAACCTAATCATTCCATAATTTATATATTTTTAGAAAGTGCAATGTAACCCGTATCCAGGAATTTCCTTACCCGAGTCATCCTCGATCTCTACCTCTGTAAGTCATAACTAACCCACAAGTATGCCTCAGACCAAAACTAAATTTTTAACATATATCCATAAAATTGAATTGCCAATAGCAGGCTCCCCCACTTAGCTCAATGCCATACAACAAAACACTTCATAACTCATAATACCCATACTTTATTACTGCCATAATACTACAGTCCGTTCAACGAGAATTCTTCTCAAGTTTACGCAACACCCACCATAAAGTGCCTCAATCATCCGCTAAGTTTGCATTTATTCTCTGACAGTCAAGTCAACTTTCTCAACAGTATTCAAATTCAAATCTCAACACATACGCCTAGCCGGTAGAAAAGAAACTGTCCACTCAACATTATAAGGAACACACCTATGTAGATTACTCCGCAGGGGGTAACCCACCTGCTTAGTCTCAACTAGCATCTTGTTATACCCTTTCGCAGCCACAATATATGCAATAACTCAATCTTTTTGAGTCAAAACTCATTAACCAAACAAGAGAATTTAATTTGTCCCAAAATTTAACAACGTGAAAGATCCTTCAAAACATCCATACTCGAGACTGTACGTCACATCAAAATGAAAATCAAGCACCCAATGGCCTTTCCTTTACATTTCAAGGTAACGCTTCTCGTTATATTCAAATCGTCTTAACACATTCCGTGGTCACATCATACCCATCACAAGGACATTCCACCGCTCATCGAGCCACAAATTCCACTCGTAGGGACATTACCGGACGTATGAGTCCAATTGTACAAGTTGTAATTGAAGCTACCGAGTTTAAGCTGCGGTCTAACCATGGCCTCAAGTCCTCCAGACTGGCCTATCACCAAAACACAGAATACTCATCTCGAACCTCGTTTATGGAATCACAAGACAGCGATACACAACTGATACTGAGCGCTCACATACGCACACAAATGTGTGGAAGGAATTTAAAGAATTATGTTTCAAGCTGAATCAATTCTGCACGATAGAATACAAGAAAGTAAAATTTTCCTAAGGGTTCGGCAGTCTCTCGAAGCTAAATACAGACGTCTCCATACCTATCCGCAAGACTCTACTAAACATGCTCATGAATCATGAGACCTATGTCACCTATAACTCTAATACCAACTTGTCACGACCCAAAATCTCACATGTCGTGATGGCGCCTATCTCAATACTAGGCAAGACAAAAATCTCAATAAACCACCATTTCTTTTAAATTTGAAAAAAAAATAATTAAATTCAGTGGAAGAAATCTCACAATTTCAAATATAACACTCCCCAAACCCGGTGTCACTGAATACATGAGCATCTAATATGACTACAATGTTTGACTGAAAAAACCACTGTCTGAAAGTATAGAACAGTACAATAACTAAAGGAAAGAGAGACAAGGTCAGTGGACGCCAAGCAGCTACCTTGATAGTCTCCAACTGATAGTACTCTGAAATCTAACAATCTTCATGTCCAAAACCACCTGGATCTGCACACGAGGTGCAGAGTGTAGTATGAGTACAACCAACTCAATAAGTAACAAGACTAACCTCTAAGCTGAAAGAAATGATGAGCTCCGCAGGTACAGTCCAGTATAACTAATGGTACAGAAATGTAGGCATGCTTTCAAGTTCAACCGTTAAACTTAGTACAAGTGAAATAGATCAATACTGCATGATATGAGGAATATGACATCACAGTAGAAAGACCTCACGAAATATTGGTCACAAAGTATTCGGTCACTCGGTACAGTTTATGGCCAATCCAGCCCAAGGGTGTTCCAACCCGTATATATATACACATCGACTGACAATCAGTCATTCAGTACCGTATAAGGCCAATACAGCCCTGGGAAAAATTTATTCCCAAAAATAAATGATACGGACAAGATCGATGTCCAGATAAATTCATTATAATACAAATAAGTAAGGCAAGTCCACGCCCTAGGAAAAATCCATCCCGAATATATATAATCAGTACGTAACTAGGGTGTATAGATTCCGGAAGGGATATTTTAGCCCAAGCATAATACAAATCCAATGTGGCCTACTACAGGCAGGCAGTCCCGATCCGTATGTGTCACGACCCAAACTAACCCTTGTCGTGAGGGCGCCTATCGTGGAACTAGGCAAGCCTACTCATTTCCAAAACAAACCGATATTTTCATTTTAAAGAAAATTTCAATGTTATTTATCATAAAAACCTTCGTAAAGGAGTTCAAATCAAAATAAAAGTGCGGAAAAGAAAGCCCGGCATCGGGGTGTCACTAGTCATGGGCATCTACTACAATCTGTCTAACAACATCAACACTAACTCAGTCTTGAAAATAGCTAAATACAACTAAAGGAAGATAAGAGGGAGAAGAGCAGGGTTGCGATCGCCAGGCAGCTACCTTGCTATCCCCGGGAAAATCTGTAACCAGAACAATCAACAACCGCTACCGTGTGCAGCTACACCTGGATCTGCACACAAGGTGCAGGGAGTAACATGAGTACGCCAACTCAGTAAGTAACAACAATAAATAAAGACTGAGCAGTAGCGACGAGCAATAAAGTATATAACGTTCATATCAGGAAATCTCAGTAAAATACCACATGCTTTTAAAATCAGGATTTGAATCAAAACATCTCGTTTAAACCTAGTTCCAGTAAAAATCATTTAAAGATATTTTTCAACAATTTTTAAACAGAGGAAAAATGCAAAGGTGAGTAAAAATGAGGAAATCATAAACAGCCCCTCGGGCAAAACATCACTCATATACTACCCCTCGGGCAAACCTCACAGTCACTCGTGCCACTCGGGCATACTTCACAATCACTCTTTGCTACTCGGGCATACCTCACAATCACTCTTTGCCACTCGGGCATACCTCACAATCACTCATGTCTCCCAGTCACTCAGCACTCGGCACTCGGCACTCGCACTCAGTAGGTACCTGCGCTCACTGGGGGTGTGTACAGACTCTGGAGGGGCTCCTTCAGCACAAGCGCTATATCAAGCCAAATCATGGCAGCTTCACCTGTCACCTGGTGATTCCTTCTTCGCGATCGCGAAGAGTGATCTGGGCTGGGGAGTGTCACGACCCAATTTTTTCTCCGTCTGGGTATCGTGATGGCACCTAGTCTTAGGGACTAGGTAAGCCTAACAATAATTAAAACAACATTATTTAAATAGAATCTCTTAAAACTCCCAAAACCGGTAGTACAAGTCATAAGCTGTACAGAGTGTTTGCTAGAAAAGTGGACTCAAGCCTACTATATGAAACACATTAACGGGCCTGGCTTTCCCCTCTTTGGGCGCCCTCTACTCGCCTGAATACTCCGCTGTGACACACATGTCCGGAGTCTAGGACAATCTCTAACCCTGTGGCTGGTATCTCTACACTCGAAACAACCTCTCTGCTGACGTGGTTGTGGGAACTGTGCGGTACGGGTACTCTGAGACCCTTGAGCACCTGAAACACTGCGCGAAGCCGGAAGTGCAACTGAACTGGCTAACCTTCCAAACTCCTACCATGTCGTACCCTGCTTCCAAAAATAAGGACCAATAGATCTCTCCGGTCTACGAGGTATCATCGCCTCCCTATACTCTCTCTCCTAATCTCGTATGTTCTCTCACTCCCGGTCTCACATGCCCTCTAACCGGCGAGAGATCCCTACCACCTATTGAAACCAAACATATGACTCCAACTCTCGAGCCATGCTGAACCAAATATCATGCATGAGCCCCTCAATGAATCTAGGGACTCGCCCTCTAGCTGAAGCGACCAAGGCAGGTGCATGTCTGGCCAAATCACTGAATCTGACGGCATACCCTAATACTAACATAGTGTCCAAACGCAACTGCTCAAACTCCGCGCGCTATGCATCCCGAAGGGACTGAGGTACAAACTTTCTCAAAAACATCTCTAAAAACTGAACCCATGTAAGTGAAGTTGCATCGGCCGGGCTACCTAACTCATATGCCCGCCACCACTAATGAGTTTCTCCCTTAAGCTGGAACGTAGTAAAAGCAATCCCACTTGTCTTAACATTGTCCATAGTGCGGAGGATGCTATGGCACTCCTCCAGAAAACTCTGTGCACTCTTTGAAGCCAAACCGCTGAAGGTAGGAGGGTTATATCTCTTGAACCTTGCAAATCTAAGTTGCCCTTCCTTGGATGCTGATGCTCTGACCATAAGTTAAACTAGAACCATAGCCCGTGTCACCATGACACCTGGAACCTGACCAACGTGAACTCGCTGCTCTGGAGTATGGGCGACGGGAGTCTGGGCTCCTCCCCCGATCTATGAAGTAACTGGTACAACCGAAAATAACCCCGCCTGAGCCAATATATCAAACATGCTCAGGAACTGCGCTAAAGTCTCCTGAAGTCCGGGGGTAACATCATCAGGAACCGCAACTCGTGTCCTCACCATTTGTGGGAGAATGGAATGGTAAATTTCAAACTTCAAGATCAATGAACTCGTACGATAGGAATGAAGGAAATGAAATTGTCCTAATAATTTCGTAGCCTCTCAAAGCTAAGTACAGACGTCTCTGTACCGATCCGCTAGACTCTACTAAACTCGCTTATGACTCGTAGCACCTATGAACCTAGAGCTCTGATACCAAATTGTCACGACCCAATTTTCCCTCCGACTGGGTATCGTGATGGCACCTAGTCTTAGGGACTAGGTAAGCCTAACAATAATTAAAACAATATTATTTAAATAGAATCTCTTAAAACTTCCAAAACCGGTAGTGCAAGTCATAAGCTCTACAAAGTGTTTGCTAGAAAACTTCTAAATACAACTGTTTAGAAATAAGAATAAACAGTTCAAAACTAAAAGTTGAAGGTGACTCTCAAGCCTGCGAACGCAGCAGTAGGTTTACCTTGAGTCTCCACAGCAACAGTCCACACAGATAGCTAACGAACAAGTACCTGGATCTGCTCAAAAAAATGTACAGAAGAGTAGCATGAGCGCACCACAGCGGGATCTCCCAGAATACGTCCATATTTTTTTGGGCACCGCTGTGGTGTGCTCATACTACTCTTCTACATATTTTTTTATGCAGATCCAGGTACTTGTTCGTTAGTTATCTGTGTGGACTGTTGTTGTGGAGACTCAAGGTAAACCTGCTGCTGCGTTCGTAGGCTTCGGAGTCACCTTCAACTTTTTATTTTGCACTGTTTATTCTTATTTCTAGACAGTTGTATTTAGAAGTTTTCTAGCAAACACTTTGTAGAGCTTATGACTTGTACTACTGGTTTTGGGAGTTTTAAGAGATTCTATTTAAATAATATTGTTTTAATTATTGTTAGGCTTACCTAATCCCTAAGACTAGGTGCCATCACGATACCCAGACGGAGGGAAAATTGGGTCGTGACAATGCTACGACGTGAAGCCTGATCCCATAAATATCCTCACAAATCAGGCCCCCGGCCTCACTCAGTCATAAACCTCTCGAGCCACTCGGGCATTTCAGTAAAAACAGGGTGCTCAACCCAAAACAACATTTATATGCCTCAAATCGAGTAATAAAACTGAGATATGCAGTAAACAGGTATAACCATGACTGAGTATAGATTTTCAATCAAAAATAGTGAGACCTAAGGGTCCAAACAGCACTGGCACAAGGCCCAAACATGGCATTCAGCCCAATTAACAGAAACTCTTTCTAAAAACACATAAGTATCATATAATTTCCACAAAATATGCAACTTTACAGTTGCTACAGGACGGACCAAGTCACAATCCCCAACAGTGCACGCCCACACGCCCGTCACCTAGCATGTGCGTCACTTCAAAATAGTAGAATGATATGAAATCCAGGGTTTCATACCCTCATGACTAGATTTACAATCGTTACTTACCCCAAAATGGTCAAATCTCTACCCCATAATGCTCTTGCCTCTGGACTCGGCCTCCAAATGCTCCAAAATCTATTCACAATTAGTACAATACCATCAATATACGCTAATGGAATGAATTCCGCAAGAAAAGCTACAAAATTAGACCAAAACCCGAAATTGGCTCAAACCCGACCCCCGGGCCCACGTCTTGAAATCCGACAAAATTTACAAAACTAGAAAGCCCATTCACTCACGAGTCTAACCATACCAAATTCATCAAAATCTGACATCGTTTGGTCCTTCAAATCCTTATATTACTTGTTCAATATTCCCAAGCCCTAACCCCTCATTTTCACTAATTACATGATTAAACAACGGAACAATCATCATATATACGAGTATTAGGTCTCAAGCAACTTACCTCACTGATAGCCCTTGAATCACCTTTCAAAAATCACTACAAAAGCTCCAAAACCTACTTGAAAATGGTGGAAATGAACCAAATTCGCGAAGGGTTTTATTTATTGTTTCTGCCCAGGTTTTTCGCACCTGCGGAAAATTTCACGCTTCTCTGCCACCGCACCTGCGGAAAAATCCATCGCAGGTGCGGAACTCACTTAGGAGCCCAGCTTCCTCATCTGCATCCCAAAACCCCATGCCTGCAAAGGCGCACCTGCGCGTTTCCTCCGCTTCTGCGAAGCCTGCCCAGCGTCCCCCTTTCCGCATATGCGCCCCAGGTTTCGCACCTGCGGGCTCGCAAATGCGACCTCCAACTCACACCTGCGCATCCTGCCTAGCCCAGCATTTCCCGCTCCTGCGGACTTCCCATTCGCACCAGCGGCCTTGCACCTGCGACTCTTCCTTCCGCAGGTGCGTAAAAAGCAGAAGCAGCAACTTCAGCTGCATTTTCCAACCTCGACAAATCCGTTAACCACTTGGAATCACCCCGAGGCCCTTGGGACCTCAACCAAAATACCAAAAAGTCATATATCAACATACAAACTTAGTCGAACCTTCGAATCACTCAAAACAACATCCAAACACCAAATTACCCTTGGAATCAAGCCTAAGAACTTCTAAATTTCCAAATTCGGCAACCGATGCCGAAACCAACCAAACCACGTCCGAATGACCTCAAATGACTCATCACAAATGACTCTACGAAACTATTCCAACTTCTGAAATTCCGTTCCGACCCCGATATCAAATTTTCCACTGCCGACCAAAATCGCCAAATTTCCAACTTCGCCAATTCAAGCCTAATTCTACCACGGACCTCCAAATCACATTTCGGACGCACTCTTAAGACCAAAATCACCTAACAGACCTAACAGAACCATCAAAATTCAAATTCGAGATCATTTACACATAGGTCAACATCCGGTTGACTTTTCCAACTTAAGTTTCTACTTAAGAGGCTAAGTGTCTCAATTCACTCTGAAACTACTCTAGTCCCGAACCAACTAATCTGATATAACATAATATAGCTGAATAACACAAAAATAAGTAGAAATGGGGAAAACGATGCTATAACTCTAGAAACGACCGGCCAGGTCGTTACATCCTTTGACCTCAACCTTCGAACATGCCGATCCAAAATAGCCACTGGCTCCACATCATAAGTTATATCACCCTCTAACTAAACCATTCTGAAATCCAAAATATGGGACGGATCTCCAATATACTTCTGAAGCATGGAAACATGAAACACTGGATGCACATTCGACAAGCTAGGTGGCAAGGCAAGCTTATAAGCCACATCTCCTATCCTCTGAAGCACCTCAAAAGTCCCAATAAATTGGGGGCTCAACTTTCCCCTCTTCCAAACCCTCATAACACCCTTCATGGGAGATACCTTCAGCAAAACCTTCTCCCCAACCATAAAAGATACATCACAGACCTTTCTATCCGCGTAGCTCTTATGCCTAGATTGTGCCGTGTGAAGTCGCTCCTGAATCAATTTCACCTTATCTAATGCATCCTGGACCAAGTCTGTACCTAAGATCCTAGCCTCACCCAACTCAAACCATCCAACCGGAGATCTACAACTCCCATATAAAGCCTCATACGGAACCATTTGAATACTCGACTAATAACTGTTGTTATATGCAAACTCCGCGAGTGGTAGAAACTGGTCTTATGAACTCCCAAAGTCAATGACACAAGCACGCAACATGTCCTCCAATATCTGAATAGTGCGCTCGGACTGCCCGTCTATCTGAGGGTGAAAAGTTGTGCTCAACTCAACCTGAGTACCTAACTCTTGTTGCACGACCCTCCAAAACTGCGATGTGAACTAAGTACCCCTATCTGAAATGATAGCAACTGGGACACCATGCAGGCGAACGATCTCTCGGATGTAAATCTCAGCCAACCGCTCTGAAGAGTAAGTAGTACCAACTGGAATGAAGTGCGCGGACTTGGTCAACTGATCCACAATAACCCAAATAGCATCAAACTTCCTCAAAGTCTGTGGGAGCCCAACTACAAAGTCCATGGTGATCCTCTCCCACTTCCACTCTGGGATCTCTAATCTCTGAAGCAAGACACCCGGTCTCTGATGCTCATACTTAACCTACTAACAGTTGAGACACCGAGCCACAAACCCAACTATATCCTTCTTCATCCGCCTCCACCAATAGTGCTGCCTCAAATCCTGGTATATCTTCATGGCACCCGAATGGATGGAATACCGCGAGTTGTGGTCCTCTTCAAGAATCAACTCTCGAAGCCCATCTATATTATGCACACATATCCGGCCCTGCATTATCAGCACGCCATCATCACCAATAGTCACATCCCTAGTATCACCTCTCCGAACCTTGTCCTGAAGAACGAGCAAGTGGGGGTCATCATATTGACGCTCCTTGATAAGGTCATAAAGAGAAGACCTGGAGACCACACAATCCAATACCCGACTAGGCTACGAAATATTCAATTTGACAAGCTGGCCCGCTAAGGCCTAAACATCCAATACCAAAGGTCTCTCTGTTGTTGGAAGATATGATAAACTTCACAAACTCTCTGCCCGGCAAATCAAAGCATCGGCCACCACATTGCCCTTCCCCGGATGGTACAAGATAGTGATATCATAGTCCTTAAGAAGCTCCAACCATCTCCGCTGACGCAAATTAAGATCCTTCTGCTTGAACAGGTGTTGCAGACTCTGGTGATCAGTATAGATCTCACAATGAACCCCATACAAATAATGACGCCAAATCTTCAAAGCGTGAACAATGGATGCTAACTCAAGATCATGGACATGATAGTTCATCTCATGGGTCTTCAACTGGCGCAAGGCATTGGCGATCATCCTACCCTCATGCATCAAAACACAACCAATGCCTATCCTCGAGGCATCACAATACACGGTGTAAGAACCTAGAGCTGATGGCAGAACTAACACTGGAGTTGTGGTCAAAGCAGTCTTGAACTTCTGAAAGCTCTTCTCACACTCATCCGACCACCTGAATGGAGCACCCTTTTGGGTCAATTTTGTCAAGGGCGATGCAATAGATGAAACTCCCTCCACAAAGCGACGGTAATAACCCGCCAAACCAAGAAAGCTCCTAATCTTCGTGGTTGAGGACGGTCTTGGCCAACTATGCACCGCCTTTATCTTCTTCGGATCCACCTGAATACCCTCACTGGACACCACGTGCCCCAAGAATGCTACTGAACTGAGCCAAAACTCACATTTGGAGAATTTTGCATAAAGCTTTTCCTCCCTCAATCTCTGTAATACAATCTTCAAATGTTGAGCGTGCTCCTCCTGGCTACGAGAGTACACCAGGATGTCATCAATTAATACAACAACAAAAGAATCAAGATATGGCTAGAATACATTGTTCATCAAATGCATGAATGTTGTTGGGGCATTGGTCAGCCCAAAAGACATCATAAGGAACTCATAATGGTCATATCGGGTCCTGAAAGCTGTCTTAAGAATATATGAATCCTGAATCTTTAGCTGGTGATAACCGGACCACAAATCAATCTTGGAGAACACCCTCGCTCTCTGAAGCTGATTGAATAAATCATCAATACGAGGCAAAGGATACTTGTTCTTGACTGTGACCTTGTTCAACTGCATGTAATCAATACACATTCTCATGAAACCATCCTTCTTATTCACAAATAGAATCGGTGCACCCCAAGGTGACACACTAGACCGAATAAACCCATTATTAAGGAGTTCATGAAGTTGTTCTTTCAATTCCTTCAACTCCGCCGGTACCAAATCAATACCAAAGTCAATATCCCTATCAAGCGGCATGCCCAGCAGGTCTGCAGGAAACACATCCGGAAAATCACGTACCACCGAAACAGAATCAATGAAAGGAGTCTCTGCACTAACATCCCTCACAAAAGCCAAATAAGATAGGCAACCCTTCTCAACCATGCGCTGAGCCTTCAAATATGAAATCACCCTACTTGGTACATAATCTACATAACCGCTCCACTCAACCTTTAGAATTTCCGGCATAGCCAACGTCACCGTCTTAGCGTGACAATCTAGAACAGCATGACATGGAGATAACCAATCCATACCCAATATCACATCAAAGTCGACCATACTGAGCAGCAAAAGGTCCACTAGGGTCTTCAGACCCCTAATAATTACCACACATGATCGATATATGTGGTCCACAATAATAGTATCGCCCACAGGAGTAGATTCATGTACAGATGAAACTAAAGACTCACTGGGCATGTCCAGAAAATGGGCAAAATACGAGGAAATATATGAATACGTGGAACCAGGGTCAAATAATACTGAGGCATCTCTATGACAAACTGAGACAATACTTGTAATCACAGCATCTGAAGCAATAGCATATGGTCTAGCAGGGAGGGCATAGAAATGGGACTGGCCACCCACTGATCTGCCTCCCCCTCTAGGGCGACCTCTAGCTGACTAACCTCCACCCCGAGCTGACTGGGCGGGTGGTGAGGTAACTGGTGCTGAAGTCGAAGGATGACTCCTCTGCAGTGATAGACCTCTATTATGACTAGGACAATGCCTCCACATATGCCCAAGATCCCCACACTCAAAATAACTCCCTGGTGCTGGTGGCGGAAACTGAAGGGAACCTCTAGCACCGAGATGACTGGTAGAAGAACCTGGCATGGAAGAGCCCTGAACAGGTGGAGCACGGGACGAACTCTGAGCTAGAAGGGCACTATGTGATGAGTGGCCCTGATGAGAACAGTGAGAACTATGGCCAGATGATGCACCCCGATGAAATGGCCGAGCTGACTGAGCCTGTCTAAAATGACGACCTCTACCGTACTGGAACTGACCCCCAAAAGGAGCATCGTTGAATCCACCCTGACCACGAGGCCTCTTGGCCTCCCTCTCAACCCTCTCCTGACCACGAACCATCCCAATCTATCGAGCAATGTCGACAACCTCATCAAAAGTAGCATCCAAAACCCTCTGTCTGGTCATAGGAACTGTAGCTGATAAGTGAGACCATCAATAAACCTCATGATCCTCTCCTTGTCCGTGGGAACCAACCAGATCGCATGACATGCCAACTCGGAGAACGGTATCTCATACTGTGTCACAGACATATCACCCTAGCGAAGCCGCTCAAACTGTCTGCGCAGCTCCTCTCTGCGGGATCGAGGCACGAACTTCTCCAAAAAGACCACGGAGAACTGCTGACAAGTAAGGGGTGCTGCACCAACAGGGCTACGCCTCTCGTAGGTCTCCCACCATCTGAGTGCATCCCCAGAAAATTGAAAGGTAGTGAATGAGACCCCACAAATCTCCAAAATACCAGCAGTACGGAGTATCCTCTGACATTTGTCCAAGAATTCCTGAGCATCCTCTCTCTCTGCACCACTGAAACGTGGTGGCTGGAGTCTTCCAAACCTCTCCTACCTATGCTGATCATCCTCAAGCATAGCAGGAACCACATAATCCTGAGCAGTTACAACCGGGTTGGGCTGGTGGTGCCTCCGGTGTCTGAAGTCCCTGAACAACCTACTCGGGTGTGCGAGCAACGGGAGTCTGATTGCCTCCCCTGGCCTGAGAAATGGTTGCGGCCGTCGAGATAGAGACCGCTTGAGCAAGGCCGGTACATGCTGTCAGAAACTGAGCTAGGGCCTCCTGAAGGCCTGGAATCACAATAGGCATAGGTGGTGCCTCAGCTGGTGAATCAACAACTGGAACCTGGTCCTGATCTGGGACAACCGGTGGATCTGCAGGTACTGCCCCAGCTGTTATACGGGCTGCACCTCTGCCCCTACCATGACCTCTACTGTGTTATCGGCCTCTCGTGGCCCTGGCTGGTGGTACTGGTGGCTGGCCCTCCTGACCGGTAGCACGAGTCCTCACCATATGTGAGAGAATGAAACAACGGATATTTAGTTACAAGAATCAACATATTCGCACGACAAGAATTCAAGAATGTGGAATCTTCCTAAAGGTTCTGGAGCCTCTCGAAGATAAGTACAAACGTCTCTATACCGATCCGCAAGACTCTACTAAACCCGCTCATTACTCGTGAGACCTATGTAACCTAGGCTCTAATACCAATCTGTCACGACCCAAACTAACCCTTATCGTGAGAGCGCCTATCGTGGAACTAGGCAAGCCGACTCATTTCCAAAACAAACCGATATTTTCATTTCAAAGAAAATTTCAATGTTATTTAACATAAAAACCTTCGTAAAGGAGTTCAAATCAAAATAAAAGTGCGGAAAAGAAAGCCCAGCATCGGGGTGTCACTAGTCATGGGCATCTACTACAATCTGTCTAACAACATCAAGACTAACTCAGTCTGGAAAATAGCTAAATACAACTAGAGGAAGATAAGAGGAAGAAGAGCAGGGGCTGCGATCACCAAGCAGCTACCTTGCTATCCCCGAGATATCTGCAACCAAAATAATCAACAACCGCTACCATGTCCAGCTATACCTGGATCTACACACAAGGTGCAGGGAGTAACATGAGTATGCCAACTCAGTAAGTAACAACAATAAATAAAGACTGAGCAGTAGCGACGAGCAATAAAGCATATAACGTTCATATCAGGAAATCTCAGTAAACTACCACATGCTTTTAAAATCAGGATTTGAATCAAAACATCTCGTTTAAACCTAGTTCCATTAAAACTCATTTAAAGATATTTTTCAACAGTTTTCAAACAGAGGAAAAATGCAAAGGTGAGCAAAAATGATGAAATCATAAACAGCCCCTCGGGCAAAACATCACTCATATATAGCCCCTCGGGCAAACCTCACAGTCACTCGTGCCACTCAAGCATACCTCACAATCACTCTTTGCCACTCAGGCATACCTCAAAATCACTCGTTGCCACTCGGGCATACCTCATAATCACACATGCCTCACAGTCACGTAGCACTCGACACTCGCACTCAGTGTGTACCTGCGCTCACTAGGGATGTGTATAGACTACGGAGGGGCTCCTTCAGCCCAAGCGCTATATCGCGAAGGGTTCTATTTATGGTTTCTGCCCAGGTTTTCTGCACCGGTAAAAAATTTCACGCTTCTGCGCCACCGCACCTGCAGAAAAAATCCATCGCAAGTGCGGAGTTCACTTAGGAGACCAGCTTCCGCATCTGCAGCCCAAAACCCCGCGCCTGCGAAGGCGCACCTGCGCATTTCCTCCGCTTCTGAGAAGCCTGCCCAACGTCCCCTTTTCCGCATCTGCGCCCCAGGTTTCACACCTGCGGGCTCGCAGATGCGACCTCCAACTCGCACCTGCGCATCCTGCCTAGCCCAGCATTTCCCACTCCTCCGGACTTCCCATGTGCACCAGCGGCCTCGCACCTGCGACTTATCCTTCCGCAGGTGCGGAAATAGCAGAAGCAGTAGCTTCAGCTGCATTTTCCTACCTCAAAAAATCCGTTAACCACTCAGAATCACCCCAAGGCCCTCAGGACCTCAACCAAAAATACCAACAAGTCATATATCAACATACAAACTTAGTCGAACCTTGGAATCACTCAAAACAACATCCAAACACCAAATTACCCTCGGATTCAAGCCTAAGAACTTCTAAATTTCTAAATTCGGCAACCGATGCCGAAACCAACCAAACGACGTCCGAATGACCTCAAATTTTGCACACACGTCACAAATGACTCTACGAACCTATTCCAACTTTCGAAATTCTATTCCGACCCCGATATCAAATTTTTCACTGCCGACCAAAATCGCCAAATTTTCAACTTCGCCAATTCAAGCCTAATTCTACCACGGACCTCCAAATCACATTTTGGGCGCACTCCTAAGTGAAAAATCACCTAACAGAGCTAACGGAACCATCAGAATTCAAATCCGAGATCGTTTATACATAGGTCAACATCCGATTGACTTTTTCAACTTAAGTTTCTACTTAAGAGACTAAATGTCTCAATTCACTCTGAAGCCCTCTGGTCCCGAACCAACTAACCCGATATAATATAATATAGTTAAATAACACAAAAAGAAGTAGAAATGAGAAAAATAGGGCTATAACTCTCAAAACGACCGGCCGGGTCGTTACAGTATAATAACAAAGCCTATAAGGCATGTTGCAGGCTGGCAGCCCCGATCCATAAAATAGTAAAGCCAATAAGGCCTGTTGTAGGCAGGCAGCCCCAATCCAGAACAATAATAATGCATAAAGCCATTCTGGCTTGCTACAGGCGGGCAGGCCCGGTCCATTTAATAATAACATATATAAAGCCAATATGGCCTGCTGCACATGATTTATTCAAGACAATAACATGATTCTTTAATCTTTACAACTGCACATGATTTATTCAAGACACAATTTATATGGTGCACGTCCACATGCTCGTCACCTATCATGCGTGTAACCTCCAAACAATTTATATCATACCAAATTCGGGGATTCTTACCCTCAGAACCAAGTTTAGAAGTGTTACTTACCTCAAACAGTGTAATTCTTTACTTTGGTGGGCCTTTGCCTCGTGAATTGGCCTCTAAATGCCTCGAATCTAGCCACAAATAATTCGATACAGTCAATGAAATTTATTGGAATTAATTCCATAATAAAATACTAATTTTCCATAAAAATCCAAAATTTAGCTCAAAAATTGCATGTGGGGCCCACGCCTGGAACCAGACCAAAAGTTACAAAATATGAACGCCCATTCCAACACGAGTCCAACCATACAAATTTTACTCAAATCTGACATCAACTCGACCCTCAAATCTCCAAATTAAACCAAGAGGGTTTTCACAATGTTTCAACTTAATTCACCAATTAAATATTAAAAACAACCATGGATTCGGGTAATTTGACCAATATTGAGTTAAGAACACTTACCCCATTATTTTCCTTGAAATTTTCCCAAAATTCGCTTCTTCTCGAGCTCAAATCTGTCAAAAATGAAAAATGGGACGAAGTCCCATTTTCAGAACTTAAACTCTCTGCCCAGTCATTTCTTCTATGCAATCCTGGTCCACGTCCCGTGATCGTGCAACACAATATTTCCACTGCCCAAAATAACCCTATGCGATCGCGTACAAGGTTATGTGATCGCGAAGACCAAAATACATTGCACCCAAAACTTCTCTACGTGACCGTACCATAACACACGCGAAGCATGAGCTTCCTTGGCATGTGCGATCGCGGACAGCCCACGCGTTCGCATAGAACAATGCTCGTGAACCCCAGTTGTCTCACCTCTTCTTCGCGAACGCAGCTTGATCCACACGTTAGCGATGCATTCCTTCTTCTAAGCTACGCAATCGTGGTCATCCCCAAACGATTGCATACAAAAAAACTCAGTAGCCCTCAATTAACCCTACACGATCGCAGACCTTCTCACGTGATCGCGTAGAAGGAAACCAGATACAGATATCAGAAAATTCCAGCAAAATTTCAAGTTCAAAAATTGATCCGTTAACCATTTGAAACTCACCCGAGGCCCTCGGGACCTCAACCAAATACACCAACAAGTCCTAAAACATCATGCGAACTTAGTCGAGTCTTCAAATCACATCCAACAACACTAAAAACACGAATCATACCCCAATTCAAGCCTAATGAACTTTGAAATTTTATGTTTCCACAAACAACGACGAAACCTATCAAATCATGTCCGATTGACCTCAAATTTTGTACACAAGTCATAAATGACATAACGAAGCTATTCCAATTTCCAGAATCGGATTCCGACCTTGATATTAAAAAGTCAACCCCCCGGTCAAACTTCCCAACAATTCAACTTTCGATATTTCAAGCTTATTTCCACTACAGATCTCCAAATAATTTTTCGGACACGCTCCTAAGTCCAAAATTACCATACGGAGCTATTGGAATCATCAAAACTCTATTACGGGGTCGTTTACACATAAGTCACTATCCGGTCAACTATTTCAACTTAAGCTTCCAACATGAAATTTATTCTTCCAAGCTAACTCTGAAATACCTTAAAATCAAAACTGACAATTCACACAAGTCATAATACCTCGTAGGAAGTTATTCAAGATTTTAAATAGTTGAAAGGAGCGTAAATGCTCAAAACGATCGGTCGGGTCGTTACAAAGCAAATATACTTTGAACGAACCACTATCACTCATTTTGTTCTACTCCAAACAAGCATTGTAGTTCTCTTTAGGTGTGTTGTGTAATTAGTGAGAGATGAAAAAGAGATAAACACTAGTGAGGTATTGTATTAAGAAGAGAGAAGTGACATAGTGACTAAGTTATTGGTGTAAAGCTACATCAACCATCTTGTAAACGAAAAACTTCAAATACTGAAATAGAGCACCCTTGCAACCCAAGGGGACTGGACGTAGGATTCACATTGAATCCGAACTTTGGTATTTTTAATTCCTTCACTTTATTTCTGCACTATTTCTATCCTGTTCTTATCTCTAGTCGACTAATTGGTAAACTAATCAACTACTTAGAATGTAAAGAAGAAAAATCGACAATTCACTCCTCTCCCTTGTACGTTCAATTAATAATATCAAGTGATCAATTGATGTATGTGCAAAATGTGTCTATTGAACACAACACTAATAACCACCAAATGCATGAAACTCAAAGTGGGTGATATGGCAACTAAGCTAATGAGATGATGACATGTGTCAATTTAGACCAAGTAATCTTAGCTGGAATTTTTACCCAAATTTTTCTTTTAAAAAAAGAGAAAATTAAAAAAGGGGAAAAGTCCAAATTTATCCTTCTACTTTGAAATATTATTTACACTTAAACCTTAGTCATATTTTCGGGGTTATATATACCGTTAGCAAAGTATTCAAGTTTGTCCTTATTTTTAACTTTGCTCCAACGTGGCATTGGATCCTGCTGTTAAAATGCCACAACACGCCACATGTGTATATTAATTTTCTTATTTTTGAAAAAAAAAAAAAAAGAGGAACCTTTTCAAAATCTTCTCATTCGTTGCTTATACTTCCACAAGTAAATTTGTCTGCGCTTCGTGCAGTTATAAAAAAAAATTGTATAATAGTTTTTTTAAAAATTCAAGATAGAAAAGATAAAAATCTTCATATGTATGCCTATGAAAAATAATTTTATATATGGATAAAATCATAAGTATACGTTTTTGTTATAATTAGAACTATCATGAACTACATTTCTCATTAGAAGATTTTCTTCAAGAAGAAAAAAAAAGAATTGTCAAGGAAAAGAGAAAAGAAATTAATGGTATAGTAAAATTTGGCCGAACAAACTTGAGATTTTATTCTCGTTTTTCTTCTCTCTTCTTTCTCTCTATATATATATGTGGTCATCGACACACAATTAATTCCTAGCGGCTACTAATCTTCTTATACATTCAAACCAACAAACTTGATAAAAAAAAAAAAAGAGCTTTTAAGGTAGGCTATTTCTTCTTTTAACTTTCAAATTTAATATTTGTCGTAACGGAAAGTCTATACATCTCGCAATCTTTTATAAATTAAAGTGAAACTACATCTCCCCTCTCTATTGTCCCTCATTCATTCATGTTCCAATTCAAGTATTAGGAACAATATAATTTCAGATTATACAATAATTTTGTACTTTATGATGTTATATAATAAGCCCATATAAATTCAAACTACCAATATAAATCATGACACTAATGCTTGAAATCCTAAGCTATAAACAATTATGATTTAAATTCTTCTATAATCATATATAAGATCAACCTGAAGTCCTGAATATTCGAAAATACAAATTCGATTCTTTAAGACAATGAAATCACATTGTGGTCAACTATTTTTTTAAACAATAAATTAGTTTTTGGAGATTTTTTGAAAATGGTTTCTTCAAAAACCAAAAATTGGTCTTTTTCAAGTTTTTAGGAATTTTTCTTTTACTCACTCACAAAATTACTATATATTTTTCAAGTAAAATACATGTCAAAACATAGTTTCAAATTCTAAAAACTATTTTTTAACTTAACTTTAGATACTACCTTTTTATTAAATCACAATTTTTATGTCCAAACGCTTACGTAGATACAGGGAAGGGAATTGAATTTGAATTTATTTGATGAAATGACAAAACGGCCCATAATTTTAATCATCTGATAGGAAAAATAAAGGTATTTTAAAGACTTAGAAAATTGATACAATGCTAACATACTACCTTCGTCTCGACCTAGATTGATCTTTGTTCTGATGATGATAAACCACCATCAATTTCCATAGTATATATATATATATACCCCAACTCTCTTTTGTATTATTTTTTTTTTCACTCTAAAAGAGTGCCCATAACTAGATTTTTTTCACAGCCCCTACCGGCATTAGGAAGAGATTTACTCAACTGGTGTAATAAGTTCAATCGATAGAAAAATGTATTGATACCTAAAACACAAAATACCATATGTATACGTTCAAAATCGGGCTCGTCTACGACATGGTAGATCGGACTCGGAACATGAGGGACTGAAGATCGACCCCTAGTCCCACTAGACCATAACCCGAGGTCAGAGTGTCTATCTTCGAGAACTTTGAGTCTGTGATCCCGGAATCGAATCTGACCCCGAACGAGCTCGAAGAAACATTGTTAGCGTAACCAACAGAAGACCAAAATATCCGTGATCGGTCGGATATTACGGCGGGAATATCGGCACATATCAATAAGGAACCGATAATCAGCAAATCAAGAGATTTTTACCTTTTATAGAATTGTACCTAAAGTAGGACTCCCCCACTATATAAAAGGGTCTGATAATTTGTTTTAAGACATTGTAATACGCATTCCAAAGTAATATATTATTTTTCTCTTTAAGCTCTTATTTCAGACGTGTCTTGACATCGATCGTAGTGCATCCAGTTCGAGGGTCCCCAGACTGTAACTGCTCAATTCATGTGGTTTGAATTTACTTTATCATTATTTATTTTAATTATAATTTAATTTATCTCTTTGTGTCAAGTTAATTCACGTATACTTAAAACCACTTATAAATTCAATTGTTATCCGATTTTAAAGGTAAATAGTTTGGCGGTCACCGTGGGGCTAAGGATAATAGTGATTATTTGATACAAATTTCCACAACACAAACTACTTTACATTGTTCTTTGAAGTATCTCTAATTTCAGGCTAAAACTTAAATTGTCAAACTCTCAATCAACTCCCCTACATGTTGTCAACGAGTCCGGTCATCACGGTGAAAATAACAACATAGCGCCTGGTGACGAGCTACCGCCCGTTGATCCCGTCGAAATTTCAATCGCGGACCCATTTGATGCTAACTTGCATGTGGCTATCGACACAAATCTGCCTACCGACACCGAGAATAGCGTCCATGGTGGAGCCCGATCGACAACGTAAAATATACAAAACAATGGAGCATACAGGATCAATTTAGGGATGATCTTCAAAATGTTATAGGCTCAACAGGCGGCTATAGCTCAGTTACAGAACCGAAGCCGTGCACCGAGCAGAACTGAACCCGATCCGTCCCGGAAAGTCACCCGCAGGGATGAACCGTTCGCCGAGAGGTCGAATGAAAATGAAAGGACCAATCCCGAGATCATGAAAATGCTTGAAGAACTAACGAAAAAGATAGAATCGGGGGAAAATAAAATCGAAGAAAATGACAAAAAGGTGGAAACCTACAATTCCAGGGTCGACCAAATCCTCGGAGCACCGCCGATACTAAAAGGCCCGGATTCCAACTTACCTCTTAACTCTATTAACTCATTTGCTATGCTTGCAGATTCTTTTGTAAAAGCACATGCCAGGGCTATCAAGGTCGAGACCAGGAAGTCGGACATTTTCAAAGTAAACCAGAAGGATAATGAGATGCTCGGAGAGTTCGTGTCCCGGTTTCAAATAAAACTAATGGATCTATCACCGGTCGTTGATGATTGGGTCGTTCAAGCTTTCACCCAAATACCCAATATTTGAAGCTAGGTGGCTTCACAGCAGTTGAAAAATAATCTGATAGAATATCCAGCTGTTACCTGGGTCGACGTGCACAACCGGTATCAGCCGAAATTCAAAGTCGAAGATGATCAACTTGGGGCCCCTTACGGGTCCGTATATCCCGTCAGAACCATAGATAGAGTCAAGATAGACACTAACCGCGAACCGAGATCAAACATAGATCAGTATCAGTCGTACAATGGAGACCGAAGAAATAGTAGGTTCTTGCGGAATTCTATGCGAAATGAAAGGAGAAATGATCGAGGTTAGAGCAACTGGGGACTCATGAGCAAGAACGGTTTCGACAGGCCTATCGGGCCTAAAGAAGCACCAAGGTTATCTGAATACAACTTTAACGTAGATGTTGCTGCCATCGTATCAATTATCGGATGCATCAAGGACACAAAATGGCCTCGACCTCTACAATTCGATCCAGATCAAAGGGATCCTAACCAAATGTGCAAATATCATGGCACTCACGGCCATAGAACAGAGAATTGCCGACAGTTGAGAGAGGAAGTAGCCCGGTTATTCAACAACGGGCACCTTAGGGAATTCCTGAGTGACCAAGCCAAGAATCATTTCAGAAATAGGGATTTTAGTAAATAGACCGAACAAGAAGAACCTCAATACGTAATTAACATAATCATCGGTGTGGTCGATGTCCCTCAAGGGCCGATATTGAAGCGCACCAAAGTATCCATCACAAGGGGAAAATAGACTCGAGATTACATACCAGAAGGAACCTTGTCTTTCAACGACGAGGACGCAGAAGAGATTGTGCAGCCATAAAATGATGCACTAGTAATATCTGTGCTCATAAATAAATCTCGAGTTAAGCGTGTGTTAATTGATCCAGGTAGCTCGACCAACATCATCCGATCGAGAGTCGTAGATCAGCTCGGCCTATAAGATCAAATTGTACCTACAGACCGAGTTCTAAACAGATTCAACATGGCATGTGAAACCACTAATGAGGAGATAACATTACCAGTTAATGTCGTCGGGACCATCCAGGAGGCCAAGTTTTACTTGATCGAATGAGACATGTGGTACAATGCTCTATTCAGAATGCCATGGATCCACAACATGAGGGCAGTGCCCTTGACTCTTCACCAAGTGTTAAAATTCCCAATGCCTGGAGGGATTAACACAATCTACGGAGAAAAACCAGCTGCAAAGAAAATGTTTGCGTTGAAGAGGTGATTCAGATATCCGCATTTACAACATCAAAGGAACCAATTTCGGTCGCAAAGCAAGAGGCTAAATAGCAATTATCGACACCGGCCACGATCCAACCGGAGAAGTAGGGGACTGATGAAGACGATGATTATGGGGTTCCCGGATCTTTTATAGTCCCCGATAATTCCGACACAACTAAATCAATGGGCGAGGAGCTGGAACAGGTTATATTGATCGAGCATCTACCCGATCGGAAGTTATACCTGGGCACGAGGTTAAGTCCCGAGCTCAAGAAAAAACTCATTCAATTTCTTATAGCTAACATAGATTTTTTTGCTTGGTCCCATGTTGATATGGCAAGGATCCCGCTAGAGATAACCACTCACAAGCTAAGCTTAGACCCAAAATTCCACCCGGTCAAGCAGAAGAGGACACCCCAGTCTGAAGTCAAACATTCTTTCATCAAGGATGAGGTATCTAAACTGCTTAAAATAGGGTTCGTTTGGTAGGTTAAATACCCAGATTGGTTAGCAAACATAGTGGTAGTCTCTAAAAAGGGAATCAATTAAGAATGTGTGTAGACTATAAGGATTTGAATAAGGCATGTCCCAAGGAATCCTTCCCTTTACCCAACATCGATCGCATGATCGATTCCATAGCCGACCACGAGACCTTAGTTTTCTCGATGCCTACTCCGAGTACAACCAAATACGAATGAACCCGGATGATCAGGAAAAAACCTCTTTTATCACTAAGTACGGCACATACTGCTATAACGTGATACCATTCAGATTAAAAAATGCAGGTGCCACTTATCAACACCTAGTAAACCGGATGTTCGAGGAACAAATAGGAAAATCAATAGAGGTTTACATTGACGATATATTGGTCAAGTGCCTACGAGCAGAGGACCATTTAAAACATTTGCAGGAAACTTTCAGCATATTGAAGAAGTACAATATGAAGCTGGACCCATAGAAATGCGCGTTTGGAGTCGGATCAGGTAAATTCCTCAGATTCATGGTATCCAATCGAGGAATCGAGATCAACCTTGGCAAGATCAAAGCCATCGAGGATATCACGGTTGTGGACAATGTGAAGGTCATGCACATATTAACCGGACGTATAGAAGCCTTGGGGCGATTCATCTCGAGGTCCTCTGATAAGAGCCACCGATTCTTCCAACTACTGAAGAAGAAGAAGAATAACTGCCCATGAACCCTGGAGTGCCAACGGGCCTTACTGCTTCACACACCGAAGGCAGACGAACAATTATACATGTACTTGGCGATATCAGAGAGAGCGGTAAGTGGAGTCCTGGTCTGGGAAGAGCAAGGTACATAATTTCCAATTTACTATGTTAGCCGGACTCTAGGTGAGGCCGAAACTCGGTACCCTCACCTAGAAAAATTGGCACTCGCTTTGTTAATCGCCTCTAGGAAGCTGAAACCATATTTTCAATGTCATCCTATATGTATTGTGACTACTTACCCATTGCAAAATATAATGCATAAACCTGAGATCTCGGGGCGATTGGCCAAATAGGCCGTGGAAATCAGCGGGTACAATATTTAATATCAACCCCGGACAACCATTAAATCTCAAATTTTGGTAGATTTAGTGGTCGACTATACGCTGGCCCTAATACTCGAGGTCGAAAGAGAGTTGTTAATCAACTCAGGGACCTCCTCGGGAATCTGGACCCTCTTTATGGACGGCGCCTCAAACACAAAAGGGTCCGGACTTGGCATCGTATTGAAGCCACCAACATGCAATGTAGTTAGGCAATCTATTAGGACTGTGAAATTGACTAACAATGAGGCTGAATATGATGACATGATTGCAGGTCTCGAACTAGCCAAAAGCTTGGGGTGGAGGTGATCGAAGCTAAGTGCGACTCCCTCCTCATGATGAACCAAGTTAATAGGACATTCGAGGTCAGAAAAGAATGAATGCAAAGGTACCTAGATAAGTTGTAGGTAACATTACATCGGTTCAAGGAGTAGACTTTGCAACACATATCTCCGGATCAAAACAGTAAGGCCGATGCCCTTGCTAACTTAGGGTCATCGGTCGAGGACGACGAACTCAACTCGGGGGCAGTCGTACAACTCATGAGATTGGTAGTGGAAGAGGGTCACGCCGAGATAAACTCTACAAGCCTAACTTGGGATTAGAGGAACAAATATATAAAATATCTAAAAATCGAAAAACTGCCCTCGGATCCAAAAGAAACGAGGGCCTTGAGTACGAAGGTAGCGCGATTTAGCTTCTCCAAAGATAGAAAATTGTTCAGAAGAACGTTCTATGGCGTACTAGTGATATGTCTAGGGCAGGGAGATACTGAATACGTTCTGAGAGAAGTTCACGAGGGCACATGCAGAAATCATTCGGGCATCGAATCACTAGTTCGAAAGATAATCAGAGCCGGCTATTACTAGATCGACATGGAAAAGGATGCAAAGGAGTTCATACGAAAATGTGATGAATGGCCAAAGACATGCTCCGATGATTCATCAACCCAGGGAGCTGCTGCATTCGGTTTTGTCACCATGGTTGTTCCTGAAGTGGGGAATGGACATCGTTGGCCCCTTTTCATGGGCACCCAGTAAGGCTCAATTTATATTATTTATGACTAACTATTTTACTAAGTGGGTGGAAGCTCAGGCATATGAGAAGGTTAGGGAGAAGGAAGTCATAGATTTCATTTGGGACCACATCATATGCCGGTTCGGAATGCCGGCTGAGATCATGTGCGACAACGGGAAACAATTCATCTATATCAAAGTAAGAAAGTTTCTTGAAGACCATAAGATCAAAAAAATCCTATCAACAACCCACCACCCTAGTGGGCACGGACAAGCAGAATCGACTGACAAGATCATACTCCAAAACCTTAAAAAGAGGTTAACCAATGCTAAAGGAAAATGGAAGGAAATCCTGTACGAAATCCTATGGGCGTACCGTACGACCTCGAAGTTCAGTACCGAGGCCACCCCGTTTTCGTTGGTTTACGGCGCCGAATCTCTAATACCGGTCGAAGTCGGAGAACCAAGTCTTAGGTTCCGATACGCAACCAAGGATTCAAATGACGAGGCCATGAGTACGATCCTGGAGCTATTAGATGAAAGGCGTGAAGCTGCCCTTGTCCGGTTGGCCGCCCAAAAATAGTGGATCAAAAGATATTATAATCGAAGGTTGTGACACGATGCCCTCGACCCACTCCTTGAGTCGAGGGACTGCATTTGGGACCCGAGCAACACCTGCACCACCACAAAGCACCGATTAAAAAAAAAAGGGAAGCCTGGTGCACTATATTCCACTTTATATTCCACTTCTCGATTAACGGCATGTGCTCAGTTGGGATCAAGTCTGATGTCCTCACTCTGACAAAATGACCTAGCCAACCTTGATCCTGATCTTCATCGATACTCGAGAACAAGGCTTTACTAGCCCGATGCGCGATCTTGATAAGTCCCCCCGAAAGAGTCGGGGACTGTATAGGCGCATGGGGTGGTCGATGGTGAACGAGCATCCATCGATCTTGCTCACAGAGAACTGAAGAAGGATCACGATCCTCTAGAAAGAAGGGTGAATTTGAATGAGGCATACCTCGTATCTTTTGCAGAAGTCTATGATGACCGGATCCAATGAACCCAACGTAAAGGGATAAGTGTAAACACTTAAGTATCCCTCGACGTGGGTGGTGATATCTTCATCGAGTGTGGGAACCACAACGTGCTTGTCAACCCAATTGCAATCCTTTTTGATCGTGGGGAGGATTTATTGAGTAATCGAGCATACGTTGTTACAGCCCAAATTCGCATACCATAGATCACGCCGTAAGTTAGTCGACGTAAATCCAAGAAGAGATTATCTTTGAGATGATAAGAAGTTAATCCTATTGGTCTTAAACGATACAAGGGTGTATAAGAGTGGTTAACAAGTATTTGAAGTTAAATAAATCAAGGATGTTGTAACCCGTATTTTCGGGTAACACTAAAGGTGATTAATTTTCCCAAGAGGTCTTGTTTTAATGTATTTGAATCATATAATATCCGCATCATAAGTCTTGAAGTCAAGCGAGTTATGAAACAAAAGTCGATAAAAGTTGTCGCAACTTAGGTTTATAATTTTACTTAAACTTTAGGTCGAATGTTACTGCATTTTTCTCCCAATGTGCTTGGAATTATGGGGTGATCCTTGAAGATCTATGAGTCTAATTTCCAACGCATTAAACCGTTCGTCGATACGATCTCGGAATAGAGAGATATTCGTGTTTTTGCGAGAGTACGTCAAGCTGCTCTCTATGGGGCCCACAAAGGCGGTTTAAGACATATGGACATATATAAGATACCTCAACCCCGTTTTAAGTCATTATTTTTCAGTATATTCAGACCTTATAACCCTAAAAACAGTCTCTCAAGGTTCTCTCATGATCCAAGACCCAAACAAAGGGCAAACAACACAAATCAAATGTCGGGAATCTCGTGGCGCTAGTAAGTTTCTTGTTCTTCTTGTTGTTGCTGATTTTTGTGTTGTTCCAGCTCGTGTGGGAGGTTGTTTTAAGTGTTTTATGTCCTGTAAATACACCTTCAAGTTTTTAATATCAACCCTAGGTGATTTCAAGTCTTCTAAAGTAATTCTAGTGCCGAAAAACCCGAATTAATTGCTAGTTTCGCTTCCTTGTTCTTGTGGCAGAATTGAAGGGATATTTCGTGGAAAATTAAGGTCAAATTGGAGTTGTTCTTTCTGTTTAAAGGTAAGGAACCTCTTACTCTATATATATTTAAGATTATCCAAGTTGCAGCTAAGTCGTTGAAGCTAGAACTTGTGAAATATATATCGAAAGGCTTGGTAGTAATGTTGTTGGTTGGTAGACTGTTTTGGAGGCTCAATATGATTATTAATGATGTTGTTTGGGCTGTTTGGTGATTGTATTGACTTGTGGGAAGTCATATCAATAGGGGAGGTGCTATCCGTTTCATCGTAAAATAGGTTGTGGTCGATATATAATAGTTACGACGCTTAAACGATAATGATAGTGTCATTTGTCTTATTGTAGACTAAGGAGTCGTGACATTTGCATAGCTTGAGGTTGGGAAGTATATACAAGGTATGTGAGGCTATCCCCTTCATTCTTTTGCACGACTCCGATTGTACATAATGCAATGAACGAGCTCCCAAAGATACTCTACTCTTAGAAGCTAGCAGTACTTACATTGCTGCCCTTCTTATGAAACGATTGATATTGATGTTACTTCTCTTATTCTTATATTATCAATGTTATTGGTAGTTCCTGATTCTTATAAGATTCTTGATGAAGAGTTAATCCTAATAACGTGTACGAAGGATACCGACCTTACGTCACTCCGAAAGGTTCAAAATATGATTCCAATGAGTCCAGCATGCATCATATATATGTATCTATTTTACTCTACCGAGCCACACTATAGTCGGCCGGGTACGGCACCTATTGTGCAACCACTGATCAGTTGGGTTTTACCGAGCTCCACATGGCCGGGTACGATTCTACCGAGCCCTATGATGGCCGGGTACGTTTTACCGAGCCTATTATGGCCGGGTACGATATGATGATGGTGATGCCCACAAAGGCGTATGTTTTAAAAGTTTATGTATATATATGTATGTATCATGTATTTCATGTCAGTAGCCCTCAGAGGTACCCAGATGTCACAGGTTATATATTCTCTATCCCTGTTTACATTACTGTTCTTACTTATGCTTTCTTGCCTCACATACTCAGTACTTTATTCGTACTGACGTCCTTTTTATTTGTGGACGCTGCATGTCATGCTGCAGGTCCTGATAGACAGGTAGACGTAGCTCCCCCACCACAGTAGGCTGTCCAGTTCAGCGGTTATTGGCGAGATCCCTTCTCCGGACTTGCCGTGGTCTTGGTATGCATTTTTGTTATAGATATTATGGGTATGTCGGGGCCCTGTTCCGGCAATGTTGTAGCACTTATGTTCCTTTAGAGGCTCATAGACAGGTGTCGACTTATGTATGGTTTAGAATGCCTTTTCGACTGATTTTTGTTGTATAGTCTTTCATGGCATCATGATAGCTCGTACCTTATATATAGTTTCTTGACAGTCTTGTCATCCCATGTTATATATGTTCATGACATTATCTTTCATTGTTGGATGTTCATGATCCATGTCTACTATTTATATTGATCTTGTCGGCCCTTAAAGATAATAAGGAAGGTTAGATAAAATGTACGTTGGTGCTCGGCAAGTATGGCCAGGGTGCTAGTCATGACCCTCCAGTTGGGTCGTGACATACGTATCTCGAGACCTCCTCACACCGGCTTGGTACGGAGGAAGGTTTTTCAACCTTGAAATAGACGGTTACTGAGCATCCACCAGGGATGAACGTGTTCAAGGGGGGTTCCGCTACTGGTTCCTCGACAACGGTACGCGAAACGGTCTCCTAGACAACCGCCCGTGATGTAGAAGAAGTTTCTTTTTGGGGAACTGTTTTTGAAGTCTTCGCCATTTCTTTTAAAATGGAGGGGAAAAAAGGAAAAAGAGGAAGTTAAAGGAGTACACTTGATGGTTTGGGATGAAGACGAGCAAAAGTTCTCACAAAAGATCTCACAAGACGCCAAAAAGTATAGAGATTGCTAAGGAACAAAGGTAGAGGGTTTGGATGTAAAGTTTGAATGAATAAAGAAAGGGGTACTTATAGTTTTCAAACAACGGTTCGCATCCAGGAGTGGCCGACCGGCAACTGACAAGCATTTAATACCATTAAGACTTGACTGATGTGACGTTTCATTTATTTTGTCGTTTCTGTCGCAGGGTATCGAAGTGAGAATCAGAAGCTCATATCGTTTTTCGTCGTCTACACTCCAAAAATGAGGGGACTATCTGTATACGGTCGAAATCGGACTCGTCTATGACATGGTAGATCGGGGCTCGGAACATGAGGGACTAAAGATCGACCCCAAGTCCCTCTGGACCAAAACCCGAGGTCAGAATGTTTGTCTTCGAGAACATTGAGTCTGTGATCCCGGAATCGACCCTCACCCCGAACGAGCTCGAAGAAACATTGTTAGCATAACCAACAGAAGACCAAAATATCTGTGACCGATCGGATATTACGACGGGAGTCTCGACACGTATCAATAAGGAATCGGCAATCAGCAAATCAAGAGATTTTTACCGTTTATAGAATTGTACCTAAAGTAAGACTCTCCTACTATATAAAAAGGGGTCTGATAATTCGTTTAAGACATTGTAACACACATTTCAAAACAATACATTATTTTTCTCTTTAAGTTCTTATTTGAGCTATATCTTGATACCGATCGTAGTGCATCCAGTTCGAGGGTGGCTGACCTCCCAAGACTGTAACTGTTCAATTCGTGTGGTTTGAATTTACTTTATCATTGTTTATTTCAATTGCAATTTAATTTATCGTTTTGTGTCAAGTTAATTCACATATACTCAAAATCACTTACAAATTTAATTGTTATCCGATTTTGAGGGTAATGAGTTTTATTTTGCATATCTTGAGTTTATTTTATTTGAGTTGTTGAATTAATACCATTATATTTGAGTTGTTAAAATATAATTTTAACGAGGCCGAAAAAACTTCAAAAGCAAAAGTGACACATGTCGTCTCATTTGAGACCTTTAAACCAGATGCGGGCCTCCAACAAAAACCTAATCCCTCAGAACAAAAGGACTTCTCATAAATTCCGGGTAGGCTGTAGCGCTTTGTGATCCGAATTGGGTGATTATAGGGTTTGCCAAGAGAAGTGACATGATTCGTGAACCGCCGCCACCGACAATACCTCAGAACGTTACTTCCTCGTCAGTAGCAGGGGTTCGTAGCGGAGATTTCTCTGACGCTACGGAGACCCCGCCAGAGAAGAAACAGAAACTTGGTGAAGAGGTCGATTGCAAGACTTCGACTTCCGCCGGTGATGAGGATGGTATGTCCAGTCCCGTAAAAGCTCAGTATATTGATGGGTATGATTCAGAAGAAGAGATTGATGAAGCTGTTTGGGACAAGTACCTCCAACAGATCAGGGAGAGCGAGGTACCTCATTTATCCCTTGTTTGAAATTGTCATTCAATTCCCCCCTGCCCCCCCCCCCCATTACATAAGCATCCTTCATGAATCAGGAAAATATAAGTCATCAATATTATTAACAATTGCATAATATATTCTTGAAAAACTTGCATGGAAAAACTTTTGCAATTATATGGATCAATTATTTGGAGGTTAACTTGTCACAAGAACAAAGTGGTTGCAATAGGTGATTTCTATCTCTTCTTATAAGGAAATAAAGGTGATTTTTATGTCTCATTTGTTGCGTGTACTTTGTTAGGGATTTGATATTAAAGACTATCCAGGACCTAGCCTGATGGTTACAGTTTTCCCAATGCCGTACTACTTGACCGATCCTGAGAATCTCGTCATGTTGAAGGGTTATGCGGAAAAGGCACTTAAGAAATACAATGATACTAATGTAAGCTCGAGCCACACTTTCATTTGTCTTGTCAGCTCTTTTTTCCTTTTTTTTCTTCTTGGTAACTAAGAAATTTACCTTTGTACTGGTTTTAGAGCACCTGTTGGGAGGTTGATGATATTTTGAAGGTGAATGGAGAGGGCGGTCGTAGCTTCATTTTCTATATTACCCTTTCGGTCAAGACACAAAAAGGGGAAAAGGACTATTTTCAAGCTAAGGTGGTGAGAGATTTAGATGGTCATTTGGACTTTCCTATCGTCAGGCCCCAGGTATAGGTTCTTATGAGATCTGTTAGACTATTCTTATGTTTCTTCTGATGTTTAAACATGTTGATATATCTTTCTAATGTTTTAACGTGTTTATTCTTGAGTCTCCAAGTCCTTACCTACAAATAATAACTAAGATCCACCATGAGTGCCAAGTAATGAAGCTGCAACATAGACTAAGTGTGAACAAATGAGCATCCTTTAGGAACCAACTTGTGACAATTGATGTGATATAGTTGCTATGTGCTCTTTTAGGGAGAATTTAGAAAGAGAAACATTCCCTTAACCGTGACTTCCATTCATCAGTTCCCATATCTCTTCCATGCTCCGAAAATAACCATTTTTGTAAGAATTGCATTTGGTCATCTGATAACTTAACCTTAGCATATGCCGACTTTAAAGACGATTGAATTGAATTAAAGCTTTTGGAAGTGAAGGATGGGGAAAGCTTTTTTTCTTGCTAGAAGTAAGTCCGTTGTACCGATAGAAAACAAGAATGAGGAATTTGAATTAGGCTCCCCCCCGGGTCCACCTGGTTCCGCTACAATCAATCTGAACCCCCTTGTCTCTGTTATCACATTATCATTCCTAATTTAAACTTATAAGTTTAGTCTATACCATCTCCGTTGCCCCCGGAATTTGACTCTTTTCTATCCCCTTCTCCTGTCAGGAGAAATTTGCTTTTCTTCTGTGCTCTTTAACTTGACACAGCAGGCTGTCACTAAATCCTTTTCTCTTTCCACTTTCAAAAGATTAGATGTCCTGATCTTCAAAAGTTCATGATCAAGTCTGTTATTTATTGTCGGGCACATGGGGTTGGGCTCAATGAAGAGAAGCTAGAGGAAATGAGTATAGAGTGAAAGTTCTTGGAATTGTCTGAATCACAGCTAGGCATATATTGTGTGATAACGAAATTGAGAGTTATCTCTCTACTAGACGATTTTCAAAATCTATGTGATCTGAATTTTGGTGATTAAATTCATTTGTATGCATAATTATTCCTTGATCTGAAGTTGTGCTGATGAATTTCATTTATATGCATAATTGTTCCCTGATATTTGGTTATGTAATATCCTTCAATTGCATTGAGTTTTTATTATATAACTACATGTCAATTTGGGGTCTGATTTGTATTTTCTAATAATTCTTTATATCTGAATCTCTTGATTTTTGGTCAGATTGTTACAATTTTCTGGGATCCTTCAATTTGAAACCTTTAAATGAAACCACAGATAAAGATTATGAGAACGAATTTGAAAACAATGAGTAATTTGATATTTTATTTTACAAACTTGTTAACTACCCATCAATATTACTAAATTTTGGAGAATCATATAAGCCTTTGATTCAGTAGCGGAAGCCAAGTTTTATGGGCAGAAACCGTGATCAACACCAGCTTTCAGCATTTTCGCACCCCAAATGCCGTAGCTCACACCTTTTAAAGTATGATTTGTACACCTTTCACAGGATGAATGCTCCATGTTGCTTTGTCGTGATTATGTTATTGCATGCAGGTCTATAATTGGCTCATGATTTTTTTGTTTTGTTTGTGGAAAGCTGCAAATACATGGAATGGGGGAAAACTAATTAGATCAGCACTACCCTACTATCTCGTTAATTATAGTTATAATTATTTTTCCTTATTGAAACATCTTCCACGGACAAGGATGATGCAGAGATGAACATGGAAAATGTTTTAGAAAACCTGATTTACCTTAGTGTCTTGGATATGATTCGTGTTGTGCCCTTAGAAGAATTACCATCTCCCATTGTGCTGATGGAATTGTCAAATTTTAGCATTTAATTCTCTCTTATGCAATTAATATATGCAGCCAAAGAAAGATTCGGATATGCAGTGATCTGATCGAACATCCTTTTGGTACTAAGCTTTGGGCTTTATGTTAACATTTCGTGAGGCTCATTGAACATGGTTACTAGCTCCTTGAATTTATGCTATTTAAGTTCTCTTGTACTTTTTTTTTGTTGGACATGTAAAAGTAGTAGAAAAACCAGAGTATCTGACTTCTTCATTTAAGAGGAAAGAGCTGCTTGTCTTCTCTTTTCTTTATTATATATATTTGATGTTGAGGCTAAGGAAAATTTAGTGTCCTTTGCATTGATTGATTCTTGGGTAGCTACATTTTCCTAGCAAAAATAAGAGATCTATCTCGTGCCTGCTTAAAGGTACTACTTGACCATATATACTGTCTATACAGAACGGTAGAAACATTAGATCGCTAATTCTATTATGTAATTATTTTATCTTTGCCCTAAAATGCAGGAATGAGTGTCTTAAAATGAGTAGCTTCTTAATGGAAAACTAAAAAGTTACTAGGAAGTGTAAATCCTAGAAATGTAGTTAAGCTGAATAAATAAGAATCGTCCAATTTTTAAAGTGTACTTGCTGTTGAAATGGGAACACGGATTAATATACTCTGGTAAAGGGCAAACAAGCATAAACGCGATTATGTACATCCTTGGGTAGGAATGTCGATGGTCCAATTCGGTGGAATATTTCAAAAAAGTATACTATCATTTAGCAACACTTTATTAAATGATTTTGTTTTTTCAAAAATTAATAAATTGGAAAATTTTGGAAATAACGGTGTTTTTGTTGCATTTAGTATCGCTTTAGCAAATAAAATTGGGGTATTAATACTTTTAGACTACGTCAGAAATTATTTACATATGATAGCCAAAAAAATATATAAAACTTGTATAATATTTGTATATAACATATAGAATGTATATATATAGATAAAAAATATATAAATTTTATACATTTTGTTGGCTATTATTTTTATAGAGGCTATACAATGTCATTTTTTCAATAAAATTTTAAAAATAAAAAGCTAAAAAACAACAACAAATTCAGTATATTCCACAAGTGGGATCTGGAAAAAAAAAGTTAAAAACAAATTAAGAAAATAACATTTTGTTGTACAATTTGATAGATAATTTGTTTAAGCAAATAAAAAAATTAGAAATATTAAAGGTTTTATTGCATTTATCGCTTTGGATAGTTTGAGCATGTTTGGAAAGTCAACTTGAAATTGAATATGTGTGTAATTGTCTGTAATCACACATTTTGACAAATTGGGTGTAATTGCGAATGTGTGGCAGTTACACTATGTAATAAGAAGTTAAGATAACCAATTCATTCTATTTTATTTTTCTTTTGTCAAACATATTATTATTCTTTTTACACTATTTTTCTTCTATTTCTCTAATTTGTATTTTTCAACCTTTCAACATGTTGCTTATGATATGCTTTCATATAGTTTTGCGACTTCTTAATTTTTATTTTTACTTTGCATAGTTGTTGAACACAATTTTATATTTTACTAGCTTTTTTTATTCATTAGTATAGATATTTATTAAGAAAATATATATTCTAAACATATATTTTTCATTTTGTTACGTAAATAAATAGGTCAATTTAATTACTATATTATGTAATTAAGCACCACAAAGAGTGGGTTGCTCCAGTGGGAGCACCCTCCACTTCCAACCAAGAGGAAATGATGTCGCTAATCGCGAATTATCCAAACTCCCGGTTCTTCGTCAAGATTTTCAGCTAAACCCTGATTCACTAAACCCCGAAATATTCTGGTATGGATGGTAACAGCGATGGACTGCAGGAACTGGGACGAAGAGTTCCATCGAATATAACATAAATGAAGTTTAACATATGTTTTGCGTAGGGCAGGAGACATCTCTTTTTCTTCTTTGCTTTCATGTTTGGTTGAATTTGTGTCGATCTCTAGTATGCAAGGTTAATTTTGTAATACTTGTTACTACCTAAAGAATGCCATTATATCTTCTGAAATTATGTCTTAAGAGGTGGTTTGGTTGGGAAATAAGTTATCACATGATTAATTATCCCGGAATTAGTTATTCCGGGATTAATTATCCCACCTTCCCATAGGATAGAAAAAATACTACAATCCCGGGATAACTAATCCTGGGATTAGCTATACCACGATTTTATCCCAACCAAACGGGGATAAACTCATCTCAATTTTAATCTCGGGATTAGTTATCCCTTATTCCTCGTACCAAACGAGAAAGTTATTGAAGTGGGAATAATTGACACATCTAATAGACTTTTTGCTGTCTGATTGAAGGACACTTAGTGTTCAGTATCAAGGACATGACTTGCGACACCATCTGGTTGGACTGGAGTTCGTTCCAATTGTTTTTTTTAAGACTACGTGTCTGACATGAGTACAAAAAAATATGCAAGCATATATTTGTGCCCATGCAGGAATCTAGGTTGTGGTTGTATGTGATTTTCTTAATGCCTACAAAAAGGTCTTAAGGCAGAGGTCTCCGGGAAAAATGTCTTGAGTATTCTTTTTATCGATAAAAATTAGTTTTAGAGAAAAAATAGGAAAAAGAGATGAAAAAAGGAGTTGACATACCAGTGCCAAACTGGCACAAATTATGTTAATTGAATGACAAAGAAGTGAGGAAAGACACTTCCCCACCACCTGAAAAACTGGTAGATACTAGTCTTCAAATGTTCTTGCCTTTTTTTTTTTTTTGGAATGTAATTTTGTTCTGTGTCTTTCTAACTCTCACACTTGAAGCATGGTCCTGTTTGGTTCCCACATTATGTATGTTGTGTGCCTCTGAGATACTAGCTTAGCCATAGACCAAAATTTATTGAATTAACACCCTTTTTCTGTATGTGGCAGTCATATGAATTCCTTGAGGTGAATGCATTATGCTACTTTTACCCTACATTTGAATGCCCATAAGCAGTCTGTCGTGAGTTTACTCGTTGATGTAACTTGATATTAGTTTGTTCGAGAATTCAGCAATGAGTTGGATTTTTGCTACTTCCATTTGATGTAAAGAAGAAAGGATAGTCTTCTCTGCTTATTTTTCCTCTTGTTATCACTATATATGAGGCACATCAGAGCCAATGCGTGACTTGGTGAATCCTCAACAAAAGTAAGTTACTGAAAAACGTAAAATAATTTCATTATAATTTTTTTTTATTACCTCTTCTGAGACCGTTGGCATCACTAGTAGGTGCTGGTATTGTATGCTTAGCAATTGATGTGCAACTAAAGATTAGTTGTTCAGGAGTTTAAACATTTTGTTGCAACCTTCCTGCTTACTTGATGGTTTACTGATATTCTCGTTAGCATACTTAGTGCTTAAGAAGATTCCTCAACGCTTTTGTTAGGTCTATTATTTTTCTGGGATGGGTGGGGGGAGTTAATAAATAAATTGCAATCAAAGTTTTACATCCACTGTTAATTCAACACTAGTTTAGTCTTTAGATGACTTGTTATCTTGGCCTTATATCTGAAAATTAGTTATTGCTTACAACAGTGAAGGGTTCACTTATTGCATCTTTTCTTATACTTTATACTATTATTACTTTTCTGTTCTAACCATGTTCTCATATCTCAAAGGTCATTGGGGTGCACTTTCTCCAATTCCAAAGAATAATTGCATGGCCATTAATACTCAGGTTTGTTGCCCTTTAATTTTCTTTTAAATCAACTGAGTGGCTTCTTGATTGACACTTTGGAGTGAGTGGATAGGACTATAAGTCTGATTTCAGTTGATGCATTAGCTGGTCCAGCCAGGACATAGGAGGTATAAATAGATTGTGGTTTAGTTATCTTTTCTTAGTTAGATGCTTGTTTAGATACTGATAGGCAAACCAGTTCTTTTACTACAGACGCTCTTAGTTATGAAGGAATGTTTTGGGTCCTTCTCTAGATTATGATGGTAGTTGAAACCTATGTATTGTGCAGCAATAAGGCAATATTTCATTTCGTTTCCTTCTTACGAAGAAGAGAGTGGAGAGTGGTGCTGGAAGCTATTATTTTTTTTCAAATTGTGCAATCTACTAGAAGTGCTAAATTTGTGGATGAACTACAAAAGAACTTCATAGTAGCAGACAATTTGTCTTGTTCATTAGATTCTTTGGTGCACTGCTTTTGGGGGATGGCCAGTCTTCTTTTGTACATTAGACCTACTCTATTTCGATATATTGTTTTGTGTATTTGATTTTTGAATACCAAATTTGGAGAAGGATTCCTGGAACAACCCTAGGAGATGATAGGGAGAGAAGAATCAAGTGACTACCGAGGGATTCATGTTGAGTGGACTTCGGGGTTCTGGTACCATCGCTAGAGCTGTTAGTTCAAAGCGTCGAACATTGTTAACTCTGTTCATTTATATTGCATGGATTCTTCTCTTGCGTAGGTCAAGTCTGATATTCTGATTCAACCTTTTAAAACTTACCTCAAAGTTGTCCTGTCTACATATTTTTATTTAATATTTTGTGTTCCATTGTAGATTGTATCCATTTTTGCTGCTGCTGGTGATTCTTGTGCATACTGCTGGGATGTGGTATGTATTTGTTCGAGGTGTATGGTTGGCTCATATTATGATATCTCTTAATTGATTCGTTCTTTTGGCTCACTTCATCGACTATACTTCGATTCTCTTCATTGCTTCTTCTAAATCTGTCATGAAAACCTGATTAAAGCTATGGTGCTTAGGAGAAGAATGAAATAAAGATGGTTTTGAAAGGGCATTCAGACTACTTGCATTGCATTGTTGAGCGAAATTCTCACAATCAGGTAAAGCTTCTGTTTGTCTCTCATTCTCTCACCCATATACATACACATACTCTCTCTATCTCTCTCTCTCTCTCTCTCTCTCTCTCTCTCTCTCTCTCTGTATAGTCATTCCCATTTCCATTTTATGGACTCCATGTACCAAATGCTTATGGTGCTGGCTAGTTCTCCTTCCCTCTATGCCAAGATTTGATTTCTCCCATTTGAAGAGATTTTGTTAGGGATAGGAGTGTGTGATACCCATGTTGTTGGCTCTTCACTTTGAGGTTAAAACTAAACTTGGCATATGAGCTGGAAAAAATCATGTTCCTTGAAAATTTTAATTGTTCAAAATTCTTTTAGTGCAACAGCACCTTCATGTTTTGTTCTCTTTGGAAATCGAATATATTTTTAGACTTGTATTTTTATTTTTCTTCTTCTCTCAGTCTTAGTGGGAGGGGTGGCTTACTTTTAGTTGAGCAATGGTTCCTGGAATTTTGGCTGAATTCTAATTCTGCCTTGTTTCTTTTTGCTTCTCTCTTTCTCTCGCTCGGCAATTTTCAGGTTATAACTGGTTCAGAGGATGGGACAGTACGAATATGGGGTATGTCAGAGGAGCATAAGTCCTGCCACGGGGACATTTCGTTTTTTTATAAAAATAAGAGAGCGTAAGGCCTGATGAATGGCCAATTTTGCCTTTTATTGGCTTGAGCTATCTCTCTTAGTTGGAAATTACACATGATTTTGCTCATTTGGATCTATTTTTTCTGTTTTATTATTCTCTGTTATTTATGAATTTCCTTAGATTGCAGAACTGGTAAATATATTCAAATAATTGATCCACAGAAGGATAAGAAGTCGAGGGAGTTGTTTCCATATGTCAGTTGCATTGCTCTTGATGCAAGTGAGAGTTGGCTGGTAAGAGTTCAGATTCCTTTATACCCCAAACTAGCGTTCTCGTAAGTTTGCTACTGCACCCAGAAGCGGACCCAGGATTTGAGCGCAGCGGGGACACCGAATAATTGTTCATAAATTTAGAAAAGATAAAGAAAAAAAAAAAACCAAGTTAAGCACTAAATACAGGATACTATTTTATCTTGAATTCAAAGAGAAAAAAAATAAAATGAAATAAAGGGCTAGTATTGGGTTATGAACCCATGTCACATAGTTAGTAAGGCAATAAATGTCGCATGCTCAACCAGCAGAGCAATCCATCTTTTTGTTTGAGGGGGCACATCAAAATTATTTAAGGGGTCCTTGTCGTATATCCAAATATATATACACGGTTCTTTTCGAGGCTAGCAGGTTCCGGTGACCCCCCTACGCCCCATATAGGTCCGCCTCTGACTGCACCAACAAACTGCACCAACAATTATAATTGTTGTTTGGTTAGAGCTTTTATACTGCAATTCTTTATGTTGTATTTACCGATAAAAAATTCTATCTGTTGCATTGTGAAATTACTGAAGCTTACTTTTGCTAATGTTATTGAGGGTCAACCTACTGTATAGTTATAATAATCTTGTCAATGATAACTGGGTTTACTTGAAGATGATAATAAGATATAAAAAGGGTAGCCCGATGCACAAAGTATCCCGCATTTATGCAGATATGAATCTCCTATTTTCTCAGTGTTTTCGAAGTGTGAAGGTAAGTTTTGGTTTGAATTGATAATTTATTTGGTGAATTTGGTTTAGTTCGTTGGTGCCAGTGGCTGAATCTAGTTGGCTGGTACAAGGACATGATGGGCCTGCTTATGATGTTAAATTTTATGGCAACGATGAGGATTCACTGTTATTGAGGTATTTGTTCTTATAAAAATTTTGGTTCTTATGTATTCGTTAAAATTGTAGGTGAGTTAGCACAAATGTAAGATTGTTCAAGTTTTTGTTTAGAGTGAAAACTGAAAACTATGGGCTTATATTTCTTCAAGCAATTGAAATGCAGGCAGATATCTATTAAATTAACTAAGTTGTCAAACAACTAGGTTAACTGATTTTCTTTTTAATTAGTATACGTAAACAAGGGAAGCAATTATCTTGTGTACTTATCACAAAAAAAGAAAAAGAAAGAAGAAGCAAATATCTTGTATAAATTTTTTCAATCAGTGGGATTGTGTTGACTATTCGTAGGTATTGTAGTTGACTGACGGATCCTCTAACATCTACTTTAAATATTTGAAAACCTTTGCTTGGCATTGCTTTCATTTCTAATACACGACTCTTTTTATTTAGACACGCAAGAAGCATCGATTCTTAAATTTGAATATGGGCAATGCTGAAAGTCATTCAGCTTAATAATCTGTTTGCTGCACAAACTTGTCACAACTCACAATGTCTTTGCATTATGAGAGGAAGTCCAAGTGGGAAGACTTATAAATGTTTTGGTTCTTATGCATTCATTAAAATTGTGTCTTTCATTGCCTTAATAAATTAGAAGTTGATAGTGTCGATTGCTGCAAATTACTATTTTCTATGTGCTCCCCTTGCAGGAGTTTCTTACATCTTTCGTCGTCTAACTTCTGGCTGTTAATTCTGAGTTCGAAGAATTCCAGCTTTTTAGCTCTATAGTTTAGCATTTATTTCATCTAGGAGTGTATGTGTGCCCCTGCATATCATGGTCATGAAATGGACATTGGGGCAACAACAATAACATACCCACTATTATCTTACACCGTGGAGTTTGGGATGGGTAGTGTGTACGCAGACCTTATCTTTACCTTGGAGGATAAAGAGACTGTTTCCAATAGACCCTCGGCTCAGGCAGTGTTGTCAAAGGCGTGCTTAAGCCCTGAAGCAAGGCTCAAAATATGTTGAGCGCTTGGCCTCGCTTTGGGGGCGCTTCAGTGTCGCATCAAGGCTCTAAGACATACTTTTCTTTGCCAATGAGTGTAATCCTGAAAAGGAGACACTAAACAATTGATATTTCATTTTATCGTAATTCTTTTTCAAATTTTTTGTATGTATATGTATTATTCATGCTTATAATTATTGGTCTTGGACTATATATATATATATATATATATATATATACTTTTTCTCCAATTGCGCATTTTTTCATTAAACCCCACGCTTTATTTGTGCTTTGCGCTTAAAGTCCCAACGGATCTTAGAGCTTTTTTGCGCTTTTCGCCTTTGATAACACTGGGCTCAGGACATTGGGGCAAGCACAACATTGATTCAGATACAAAAGACACAATTTTGCTCTGTAGTTAAGCATGTGTTTCATCTAGGAGTTGTATGTGGCCCCCTACATATCGCGGTCATGGACAGACATTGGGCACATTACCGATTCAAATACAAAAGGAAATTGTTTTGAAAATACGGGGCATGACAGTTGTAATGACTATAACTTAATATAGTGTTCCACTATTTTCATAAGGAATTACAAAAGCAAAAAAAAAATGAACTTAAGGATTCAAGACACCACAACTACATAATATAGACGAGTTCCATCGAATATAACATAAATGAAGTTTAACATATGTTTTGCGTAGATCAGGAGATAACTCTTTTTCTTCTTTGCTTTCGTGTTTGGTTTAATTTGTGTCGATCTCTAAAAGTTACACATGATTTTGCTCATTTGAATCTTTCTTTTTTATGTTTTGATTATTTGTCTGTTATTTATGAAATTGTCTTAGATTGCAAAACTAGTAAATGTATTCAAATAATTGATCCACGGAAGGATAAGAAGTCGAGGGAGTTGTTTCCATATGTCAGTTGCATTGCTCTTGATGCAAGTGAGAGTTGGCTGGTAAGAGTTCAGATTCCTTTATACACCAAATGAACTTTCTCGTAAGTTTGCTACTGCACCAACAATTACGATTGTTGTTTGGTTATGACCAATTCTTTCTGTTGTATTGAGTCAATGATGACTGGTTTTCTTGAAGATTATAGTAAGATATGAATCTCCTAATATAGGAGATTTGACTCTATTTACATAGAGTACAACTTTTGTTTGGCCTTTGTGAAACTAAGTTCATGTTGATATAACATGGTAATTATAGCAACTCCATGCATTTGTGAAATTACTGAAGCTTACTTTTGTTAATGATGTTGGGATGACCTACTGTATAGTTATAATAATCTTGTCAATGATGACTGGTTTTCTTGAAGATTATAGTAAGATATGAATCTCCTAATATAGGGGGACTTCCTTAAATGCTGCGAACTTGTTTATCCCCATTCATTTGAAAAGTTATTTCTTTTTATTTTTTCTTCCCCAAATTTTTAGATGAATTCCTGAAATATGTTAAAATGAATGCTTAGCAATTATCAATTGGTGTTAAGTTGCATTTGAAACTCTAGCATTGCCAAGCATAATTGTTCTCCCAATATAATATCTAGCGTTGTTGCTCGGATCTTCCAAAAATGCATTATTTTTTTTTTACAGATATAACACACACCCGACGAAATTTTTGGAGGATACAAGCAACATAATAGAGTTGAAGATGATGAAGATGGTGGAAATGGGTGTAGAGCAAGGTGGAAGTCTGGAAGAAAAGGAATGCATGGAGATGTTGAAGATGATGGATAGAAGAGGGGTCTTGGGAAGAGGATGAGGTGGGGGAGGGGTTTGGGAAGAAGATACCCGCTGGATGGTTGTGTGTTGGGAGGGAGGGGGGGGGGGTCCGAAGTAGTATTTCTTTTCTTTTAATTCTTTTTTAACTTAAAAGCTTTTCTTTTTTGTTGCTAGTTTATTTTGCTATTTTTGCCATGTCATCACGGGTGAAGCTCTATATTTTTTGTTGGTTAGTTATGAAGTGTTCAATAGGTACGCTTTGAATAAAGTTAAAAGTGTTTAATAAGAACAAACCTCAGTTTAAGTGTCAAAATAAAAATTGGTGACAAGTTTAATGGGATGCCTATATATTTGGCCTATAAAACATGGAAATGGTTAGCTAAAGAGTTTCAAAGCTCTTTTTTTGAGTTAAATGGTATAGTTAAAAATGGGAGAAGGTTGTAATCAAGTGAAAATTCGAAGTTTCTCCATTTGCATGTGGTATTATCACTCGAAATTGCCAATGGTTAAAATCTTTACGCTTTTAAGTAGAGGTTTGAATTTAAATCTTCGGAATGAAGAATCTTTTGGTAGGAATAAATTTATCCCTTAATATAATGGACCTATTTGGCTCAAATTAAGATTAATCAGTTGTGGGTTTCAGACCTGACGCTTGAAACTAACAAAAAGAAATATTCAAATATAATTAGTTTACATATAGAGTATACGTGAAATATGTGCGGATATAACTGCTAAATTACAACCTTCTTTAATTTATGTCAGTTTTGTTGATCCCTGTATCTGCGAAGGGAGTGAAAATAAGAGATTATTATGATATTTCTGTTAGCATCAAAGGTATCTAGACCATTGTATATATCCATGAATAAAAGGTTAACTTAGTTTTTAGGCACTCCCTTCTCAAGATTAAGATTATATATATGAGTTTGTTTCGTCTCTACTTATCACTAATCTAACAGAGAGGAGATATGGAAAAATTATACTCCCATGCACGTTCTCATTTATTTATGTGAAACATTTGATTAAGAACAGAAGCTGAAGTGTTAATACAATAATATGTAGTATAAATATATACAGTAATAATTTGGAAAAATGGTTTTATAGTTGTAGAAAAAATTAATTTGACAAAAAGATCGATATTGAAATCTGAATATGCAGAGGAGATGAATTTAAAGACTTGAAATTCGTTGAAGTTGTAGACAATATATAATATTATTGAACTGATACCATATCTGAATGGTATGTATATTTTCAATGTTTCGTAATTAGAAAGAAACTAGGTGATGGACGAATATTAGTGTGTCAAAGCAAATTAGTCAAGGAAATAGCAAAATTTTATAAAGAGTAAAACCAAGCAACACCCTATCATTCTTGTTCGAAAAATACTTCATATACTCACATTTCTTTCGTTTTTTCAAACTAGAAAGGAAAAGAGGTATTAAAGAAATTTTAAGAGATAGGAGCAACTCTAGGCTCTATTTCAGAATCTCCTTCTCATGTACTACTATGATAGTCTTTAATTATTACATTCATGCAAACTCATACCATATATATTCCTAATTGATTATCGGATATGATAAGCTAGATACTAGGCTACGCTTCACTTTCGCGTAGCCTTTGTAGCCCCATGTTTCTCCCCAGTTATTCTTCACAAGATAGTACTCCTCTTCACCTTCTTTGCCATATCCAACGATCAACATAGCATGCCTTCCAGGCCTTTCTCCTTGCAGCATGTCCAATTCAGAAATCCCCATATATATCCCCTTAGTTGTTTTGAAAACAAACAAGAGATTAGAAAAACAGTACAAACACATAATATTAAATAGCATGCTAAAGAAAACTAAAACGTTTAGCCAAGATATATTAAATTAGAGAAACTTTTCCAGTGAAGTTGGATTAAAAATCAGCTTTGCAGAGGTTGAAAACTAAAACGTTTAGCTAAGATATATAAGCAAGAAAACAAAAAAATCGAGAAGTTGTAAAGTAAACATTTTACGTAACAAAACAAAAAGTTTAAGTGAAAAGGGTGAAGTACTCTTTCTTACCTTCCGAAAGAAATCGTCTTTTAGAGGTCGGGGTCCTCTGGTCTTGAACAACTTGGTCGATTTGGCCTCCTCTCCATTTTGTTACATGGGTTTTGAGCTTGGTTATGGATTTATGGTGATGTATTTGGGAGAATATTTTTCCAATATATAGAATAGGAGGGTGGTGCATGCTACAGTGGCCTCATTGGTTAACGTTGTATGGTTTGTTATAAAATGATGGAAGGAGAAATTCTGTGCAGGGGAAAGGTGCATGGTTTCTGTAGTACTGTGCAATGCACTTATGCAGGTAAGAAAAGGACAAAAAAAAAGGACGGGCTAATTAAGAGAAAGCTGTTTCAATTAGTACTACTACTAGTTACAGAATATAAACCCTAGTTGCAGTATATGAACCCTAGTTACAGCAGTATAGGAAGAGTGACTAATTTTACACATAATTAAGATAAGATCGATCACTTCTTTTTAATGAAAAATGACTTAAGATTTGAAATATATATTTAGAGAATGTAAGTACACTCACATTAATGATTCTTTTAACCTTAGCTTATCGTGATTGTGCAAACATTTTCTATACTATAAAATTTAAACTCTAATCATATAGCTCTAGCGAGTTCTATTCTTACATAATTGCTATAAATCTTATTAGTTTTGCACCATCAATATATTTTTATTTGCTATGACAAGTTACTTACCATTTATTCTAGATGATCAACTATATAATGGCGTCATTAACTTTTAAAGCCATCAGTACTTAAAACATAAACTAGCTCATAGAAAATAAAATGGGAACTACAATCTGTTTGAGGTAGAAATATTAGAACTCCTATATATATTTATATATAAACCTGAGAAGAATCTCAAGTCATAAAGATAATACCGAATAATGATTTAAAAATTAAGATATAAAAAAAAGACTTTCCTACTATATACGAAATTAAGATAAATATATTCACAACTTGTATAACTCTTGAGGGAAGGCCGCAGCAGATAGACCAACGAGGACTAATAATTTGTCAATTTTATCATTCAGTTGAATCCTAGACATGATCCTGCTGTGCAGTTAAATAGCTAGGAAATTAGTCATTTTCATACTCATTTGCTTCAAGCAACCCCAAAAAATTGCTAACGACACTAGAATCACAAATGCCCATTCATAAAATGTCACAGATTTGTCATGCTAAAATGTCATTTGCAAATTAATAAAAATATTACTTCTTTAGTTCGAAAGTTTATGTTCTGATTGAATCTATAGAGCAAGTTAACAAGTTGATATTCGAATTATTCACGTTATTTTTCCTTTTTAAAATTCGAATAATTTTTCACGTGATAGCAAGAACTTATTGTATATATATATTGAGTTCATACATATACATGGCCAAAAGCCAGGGGCGTATCTATAGCCTACAATACGGGCACGTGAACCCATGGTTCCTCCGTCAAATTAGGTACTTTATATACGTATTTTTTAGAATTTGTCTAGTATTATGTATTGTCACTCATAATCCATAAAGGTTGAATGATTAACTTGGTTCAATACTTAATTATTTTTCCTCATTTTTTAGTGGTGCACTCATATTCTCGAAATTCTAGATTCGTCTCCAATGCATGGCATATATATATATATATATATATAATACTGTCTATATATATAACTTTAACCTTATATTTTATGGCAAAGGGCCAAATATATCCCTCTACTTTCGAAAATGATCTAAGAATACCCCTCGTTATACTATTGAGTTATCTATACCCCTGCATTCATATTTTGGGTTCAAATATACCTCTCATTTAAACGGAAGGACACGTATCATCGTCCTGTTAGTCAATTCTAAATATCTCCTAATTAATTAAAAAGACTCATTACCCATACCCGAAAAATTATTTTTTTAAAAAAAAACTGGAAAAGACTAATTTGTTTTTTACTAAAAACTGAAAAAATATTTTTTTCCAGTTTTTTAAAAAAACTGCTTTAAAAAAACTGAAAAATATTTTCTAAAACAATATTTTTGTAAAAACTGAAAAAAACAGAAGCTTAAAATCAATTTTCTAAAGCAATTAAAAACTAGAAAAAGCTGAAATATTTTTAACTAAAAACTGGAAAAAAAATATTTATTTTTTCAGTTTTTACAAAAACATTGCTTTAGAAAATTATTTTTTAGTTTTTTTTTAAGTTTTTACAAAAATATTGTTTTAGAAAATATTTTTCAGCTTTTTTTAAAGCAGTTTTTTTGTAAAAACTGGAAAAAACCTATTTTTGTTTTTTTTCTTCATTTTTTAGTAAAAAAATAATAATAATCAGTTTTTCCATTTTTTACAAATAAAATTGCTTTAGAAAATTGATTATCAGCTTTTTTGTTTTTCAACTTTTACAAAAATATTATTTTAGAAAATATTTTTCAGTTTTTTTAAAGCAGTTGTTTTTGGTAAAAACTGGAAAAAAAAATATTTTCGTTTTTTTCAGTTTTTAGTAAAAAACATTTAGTTTTTTTTAGTTTTTACAAAAAAAAAAATATTTTTCGGGTATGGGTAATGAGTCTTTTTAATTAATTAGGAGATATTTAGAATTGACCAACATGACGATGACGTGTGTCTCTCCGTTTAAATGAGGGGCATATTTGAACCCAAAATATGACTGCAGGGGTATAGATAGCCCAACAGTATAACGAGAGGTATTTTTAGACCATTTTCGAAAGTAAATGGGTATATTTGGCCCTTTGCCGTATTGTATATATTGAGGTATTAGACGATTGGAAAAAAGAAAAAGAAAAAGAAAAAAGGAACCAATCGAACTTGATAATTCAAAATTAGGGGTAATAAGGACAAAGTATCTTATTTCTTGAATAGAAAGAAAGCAAAACTTTGTTCAGAAGAAATACAGGAAAGTAACCAGCACCTGTATATGTTCCTTGCCCAGTGTCATAAATATTGGTCGACGTTCTGACTTCTGAGCATGCATGCCTGGTTCAAGCAATTTTTACTAATTACTATCAAATAATGCCTGGCTTTTTTTAGCAAATCATCTCACTTTTGTTGTTGCAATAAATTAAAGAGAATTATTTTCGTTTTAATTTGGGAATTAAGTGGTGAAGAATCATCAGGCAAAAGTTAAGTAGTATTACATTAATCTCTTCCACAATATAATGCTTTACATTAAAGGTTGGGCTCATTTAATTTGGATTAAGAACAAGTTAGGCAGAAATTATAATATATCAACTGAAATACGTGAACAATAATTCTAAATTATATATCTAGTACGTTTATGTATTCTTCTCAGTCTATTTATTTAAACATTTTAAAAAGTATATATATGAGTTTGGTCTAGAACCTAAGTTAAATTTTATTTCCTTTAATGTTTTGTCATTTGGAATCATAACGGTTGGATAAAAACCTTATTATTAAGTAAAGATGTCATAATAAACAATTGTCATAATAAACAATTATGCAACTTTTTTTTTGTCCTTTCAATTTATTAAATCACACGCGCGTGTTTCCTTAAGTTTTTCTAAATTTAAAGAAACAAATTTGTTGATACACCTGACCAAGAATTAGGTTCAATAAAACATGTTTTATTCAAATAAATACATGAACAGAGTGAAGCCTCTTCCTTAAACTTGGATGCCTTACACTTAGGATGGAGATCCCCTCCAGTGAATTTTGGTCAAGTATTGTTCAATGCAGTTACCGATATATGCCATGTGTACTCCCATATTATTCAAGGCTGAGAATCATTTGTTTATTAAACAACTAAAAATGGTAAGACAACATTTAACAAAAAAATAATAATAAGAAAACTCAATACTAACAACAACCGTTTATATTGTTGTTCTAATTTATTTTTACTATTATAATTTATTATTTTTGGAATAGGTCTTGTCATCTATTTGAAAAGAAATTTGACACACATTGAAAGACAAGTATCATTTGTTTCATAGTAACACAAAAGCTTTTGATTTAGTTATTGGACTTCCCAAACTCAATTTTTCTAGAAATCATGTATATGATGCATTTCAAATTGGTAAACAAACTAGAAACTCTTTCAAGAATAAAGACATTGTGTCTACGACAAAGCCCTTACAATTGCTTTATATGGACTTATTTAGACCCACTAGAACTGCTAGCATTGGAGGTAAACAATATGCTTTTGTTATTGTTGATGACTACTCACGTTTTACATGTGTGATTTTCCTATTTCATAAAGATGAAGCTTGGAAAAATTTTGAAATTTTCTGTAAAAGAGTTGAAAGAGAAAAAAGGTATCTCATCACAACCATCCAAAGTGACCATAGAGGAGAGGATTCGAAAGCAGAGCATTTGAAGATTTCTGCAATGGTCAAGGATATAACCACAACCTTTCAGCTCTAAGATCACCTCAACAGAATAGAGTTAGTTGAGCGAAAAAATCGAACTCTACAAGATATGGCTAGAGCAATGATATTAAAACATTCTATGCCAAATCACTTTTGAGTAGAGGCAGTAAGCACAACCTTCCACATTCTCAACAGATGTCTTATAAGACCTATTTTGAAGAAAACTCCATATGAATTATGGAAAGGCAAACGGCCCAACATAGGCTACTTTCATCCATTTGGCAGTAAGTGTTTCATCCACAATAACGGTAAGGACAACCTTGGAAGATTTGATCCAAGGAGTGACAAAGGTATCTTTCTAGGTTATTTTATTAATAGTAGATCTTTTAGAGTTTATAATAAACGTACTTTATCTGTAGAAAAATCAGTGCATGCCATATTTGATGAAAATAAAGCTACGGCCGAGAAAGTAATTATTGCAGGTGATGAAGATATCAGCCAAGAAACATCACAGACAAGCAAGTCACAAAAGTCGACTGATAGCACAAACATAGTCATAGAGTCGACTAATGAACCTGCCAACAATCAACCTGAACCACAGAAGGAGTCAACTACTCATATGATTGGAACGCGTCCAAATGAGTGGAGAAGTGAACCAAAATATCCTCAAAGGTTTATCATAGGAGATCCAAGTGAAGGAATGAAAACTAAGGGAGCTCTCAAGAAGAAGGCAAATATAGCACCCATCTCTCAAATCGAACCAAAGAAAGTTGAGGAAGTTTTAAAAGACTCCAATTGGGTACAAGAAATGCAGGAAGAACTAGATCAATTTGATAAAAAATTAAGTCTGGGAACTACTACCTAACCTTGCAAATGCTGCCATGGTTGGAACCAAATGGGGTTTCAGGAATAAGCTGAATGAGGATGGAAAAATTTGTGCGAAAAAAGCCAGATTAGTAGCTCAAGGCTACTCACAGCACGAAGGAGTTGATTATGATGAAAATGTTGCTTTGGTAGCTCGACTAGAGTCAATACAGATTCTTCTTGCATGTGCATTTTTCAAAGGGTTTAGACTTTTCCAGATAGATGTCAAAAGCGCCTTCTTAAATGGATTTATTGATGAGGAGGTGTATGTAAAATAACCTCCTGGTTTTGAAGACTCACAATTTCCTTACCATGTGTATAAGTTGACTAAATCTCTGTATGTAACGACCTGACTTGTCATTTTAAGAATTTACGCCCCATTCAGTAACTTAAGATTTTGAGCAGCCTCGCAATATGTATTATGACCCGCGTGCGTGGTCGAGTTAGAATTACAGATGATTCTGAGTGATTTGGGACACTTAGTTCCTAAAGAGGGAGCTTAAGTCTTAGAATTTTGACCGTAGTCGGAACTGTATGAAGCTGACTCTGGAATGGAGTTCCGTCGATTTCGTTAGCTCCGTATGATAATTTTGGACTTGGGAGCATGTCCGAAAAATTATTTGGAGGTCTGTAGTAGAATTAAGCTTGAAATGGCGAAACTCAAAAGTTTGGAAAGTTTGACCGGGGGTTGACTTTTTGATATCGGGGTCGGAATGCGATTCCGAGAGTTAGAATAGCTCCGTTATGTTATTTGGGACATGCCTGCAATATTTTACACCATTCCGGGTTGGTTTGATAGGTTTCGGCACGAGTTTTAGAAGTTGGAAGTTTTTGAAGTTCATAAGTTCGATTTATGGTGCGATTTGTATTTTCGGCATAATTTGATGTGATTTGAAATCTCAAACGAGTCCGTGATATGTTATGGGACTGGTTAGCATGATTGGACGGGGTCCCGAGGGGCTCGGGTGTGTTTCAGACCAAATTGGAGTTGTTTGGACTGCTGTTGCTGAAGTCTGGTTTCTTTCTTCGCGAACGCGAAGGGAGTCCCGCGTTCGCGAAGAGGAGTTTGAGGGGCTGATGGTTTGTCCTTCGCGAACGTGAAGCTGTGAACGCGAACACGAAGAAGGAGCAGGGCAAACCTTCGCGACCGCAAAGCTTGGAACGCGAATGCGAAGGAGTGGGTCAGCTGGTCATCGCGAACGCGACGAGGACTTAGCGAACGCGAAGAGGAAATGATGGGGCAGAAGCAGTTGGCTTTCGCGAACGCGACGCTTGTCATGCGAACGCGAAGAAGGATTTGAGGCAGCTGGATTTTGGCCTTCGCGAACGCGAAGAAGGTGTATCTAGGTAGAATTAAAAGTCCCAAAAACGGGGGTTTGAGTTCATAACTCAAAATCAAATTGGGAGCTCGGTAGAAGGCAATTTTTGGAGAGATTCTTGCGTGGGTGTTTGGGGTAAGTGATTCTTATCCAGTTTTGATTAATTTTCATGATTACGTCTTTTAATCCATCATTTAATTCGGATTTAATGGAAAAAAAATCAAAATTTTTGTAAAATCTTCCAAAAACGAAAATTTAAGATTTGGAGGTCGATTTGTGATTGGAATTCGATACAATTGGTATGGTTGAACTCTTATAGGAATGGGTGTTCGGATTTCATGAAAATTATGTCAGGTTCCGAGAGGCGGATCCCGCGTTGACTTTTGTTGACTTTTTGGAATAAATTTTTAAGTCGACATATTATTATCCGAAATTATTTCCGACGAATTTTAATGGAGTTATACAATTAATTTGGATAGATTTGAGCTGTCCGGAGGTCAATTCAAGCATGAAGGATATTTTGGAATATCGGCCTAACTTCAAAAGGTAAGTGTCTTGCTTAATCTCGAGTGGGGAAAACTCTCCATAGGCATTGAGTCTTATATGCAACTTGGGTAATTGAAAATCATGTACGCGAGGTGACGAGTACGTACTTGGTTTATATGTGCAAATTTTATGGAGTTAAAGTCTTGAACATATTGTGTAGTAAATTAAATAATAGTTGGCATATATTTAATCATCTACTTGTCGTGTCTAAACCATTGTTGTTGACTCTGTTGTTATATGACAATGTGATGTGATTGTTATTTGATTATTTATGAAATTTCGTGAATTTGCTGGCTTGATAATTATTGGAATTTAATTCCATTTTGGATCTTCCCCTCTGCAAATAATTAATTAAATGAGCTTAAGAAGAGGTGTTTACATAATTATTAAAAATTTGATCTTTTATGAAAACTTTGCTTTATGTTGAGTAATTTCTATCTCTATTGATTATTTTTGGGTGTTGTACACATTGTGTGGATCATTTGGCTATTTGCTGTGAAATTAATTGACTTGGTTGTAGCTTTAAAATTTGGTTGTGGCCATTGGAAAAATTGTGATATGAGTTGATTTTTGTTATGTTGTGATAATTTTCCGTGTAAATTGTTGTATTGTGTGAGTTGCTATTTTGTAGAGATAAGTGTGGCATTTTACCGTTGATGTTATGTGGTTATAAGGGTGGCATTTCACTGTTGTATTTGTTGGCTATTGATATTGTCTGGGCGGAGCGATAAGGGTGGCTATAGGAGCGATAAGGGTGGCAATATGAGCGATAAGGGTGGCTATTGATATTGTCTGGGCGAAGCGATAAGGGTGGCTATATGAGCGATAAGGGTGGCAATAAGAGCGATAAGAGTGGCTATTTTCAGGGACGATATGTGATGATGTGGGATTATGGTGTTGACAATTTTTATGTGATGTTTTGATTTTCTTGTGTTTATTTTTATACCTTGTGCAACTTGTCTTGTTGTTAGTAAATTGATAATAATCTGATTTATGTTGAAATTGGGAGCTTGTGGCTATTGCTAGGCGGTTTATGATATAAAATGTGGGCACGAGGTACTGTGATGGAATGATAATGATATTTGGCACGTGAATTGTCCGTGGAGTTGTGATATGAAATGAGGGCAGGAGGTGCCGAGAAAGTATGATAATTTCATTATGGGCACAAGGTGCCGTGAAAATATAAAAATGGGTTGAGACCCGTATTTATGAAAAATATGAAAAATGGGCTGAGACCCGTATTTACGAAAAATATAAAAAATTAGCTGAGACCCGTATTTTGATGATTTTGAAATGAGGTGTCACATGGTGACTTTTTAATTGAAAGAATTATATTCAAAATATTTATTTGGAAGGATTTTTACTTAGAAAGTATTATATAAAAGAATTATATTTTGAAAGATATTTATTTGAGGAAATTGTATTTGAAAAGATTTATTGAAAGAATTATATTTAAAAAATAATTATTTGAGAAAATTATATTTGAAATAGAGTTATTTGGAAGAAATATGTGAAAGACATTTATTTGAAGGGCTTGATTTAATTGGGTGTAATTATGTTTATTAATTGTTGAGTGATATTAATGGTATTGTTGTTGTCTGTTGTGCATATCACTGGTTGTTTTATCCTGCCTTTAATATTATTATTATTTGTTTCCTATCATTTTGTATATTATATTGCACAGGTTATTAGACTAGTGAGTGTCTTGACTGTACCTCGTCTCTACTCCATTGAGGTTAGTCTTGATACTTACTGGGCACCGTTGTGGTGTGTTCACTCTACACTTCTGCACATTTTTGTGCAGATCCAGGTATTGGAGTTATTGGACTTGAGAAGAATTAAAGCGGGATCGTAAGGATTCAAGGTAGAGCTGCTTTGTTGTCGCAGTCCCTTGGAGTCTTTCCATTTCATTGTAGTGTTAACTTTTAATCAAACAATATTGTATATTCGGTCCTCGTGATCATTCTATGTATTCAGTTAGAGTTCGTGACTCAGTACTACCAGTCCTGGGAGGTTGTATATTGTGATTATTTTGGCTGTTAGTTTTGGTTACTTAATTAAATTAAAAAAGAAAATGGCTTAAAAAATGCAATGAAAATCGGCTTACCTAGTCTTAGATACTAGGTGCCATCACGACTCCTGTTGTGGGATTCTGGGTCGTGACAAGTTGGTATCAGAGCTTTAGGTTCATAGGTTCTACGAGTCACGAACGAGTCTAGTAGATTCTTGCGGATCGGTAAGGAGACGTCTGTACTTATCTTCGAGAGGCTACATAACTGTTAGAAAATTTCCATTTCTTTCATTCTTGTCGTGTGGAATTTGTTGAATTTGGAATTTGAGCCTTTGTATCTTTATTCTCTCACATATGGTGAGGACACGTGCTACCGGGTTAGCTGAACAGGCATCCGCACATACTGCTAGGGCTGCAAGAGGCCGGGGCCGAGGTAGAGGTCGAGGAAGGGCACGTGCTACGACTAGAGCACCTGTCAGAACAATAGTTGGGGAGCCACTAGTAGCTCTAGTTGGGGGACAGGTACCAGAAGCACCTGTTGTTACCCCGGGACTTCAGGAGACCTTAGCACAGTTCCTGAGTATATTTGGTACATTAACTCAGGCGGGATTGATCTCTGTTGCACCAAATATTTCGCAAATTGGGGGAGTAACTCAGACTCCTACCACCACTCTAGAGCAACAGGTTCACATTGGTCAGGTTTCGGGTGTAGTACCGGTACAACCTGTTATTCCGGTTCGGCCGGAGGTCAGGCCCGAGGCATCAGAAGAAGAACAAAAGAGACTTGAAAGGTTTAAGAAATATGATCCACCAACTTTCAGTAGCACAGCTACAGAGGATGCCCAAGGATTTCTGGAAAATTGTCAACGTATTCTCCGCACCATGGGTATTGTGGAAGTGAGCGGAGTTTCTTTTACTACATTTCAACTATTAGGCACAGCGTATCGGTGGTGGAAAATCTATGAAGAAGGTAGACCAGCCGATGCCACACCACCAACTTGGGCTCAATTTTCGGAAATGTTCTTGAAAGAGTTTGTTCCCCAGACTCTCAGAGATGCGTGGCACACCGAGTTTGAACGGTTGCATCAAGGCACTATGACAGTGTCAGAATATGCTATTAGGTTCAGTGAGTTAGCCCGTTATGCACCTATCTTGGTTCCTACAATCAGAGAACGGGTCCGCAGATTCATTGAGGGGCTCGATTATGATATCAAAATATGCATGGCTCGAGAATTGCAAACTGATGCTCCATTTCAATAAGTAGTGGAGATTGCAAGGAAAATTGAGGGTGTTTTAGGCGAGGAAAGGGAGTCTAAGGAGGATAAAAGGTCTCGAAGATCTGGAGGGTTCAGTGGATTTTACTCTTCAGCTAGAACCCATTATAGAGAAGGCTCGAGCAGTCGGTCAGCTCAGTCCGCACATCAGAATACTCGGAGTGCTCCAGTTTACAGTGCACCACCGACACGAGATTCTTACAATGGTTATTCCAATTATCCGGCACAAACTCAATACGAGTAGCCGCGACCTCATAGGGGTTGTTATGAGTGTGATGATACTAGGCATATCATGAGAGATTGTCCCAGACTTGGGAGGGGTGGATTTCATCAGAACACTCTAGCTACAAGCTTTATTCCAATTGATACTCCATATGCACAGTCAGCTAGAGGTGGAGGACAGGCGGGTAGTGGGCGCCTAAGAGGTGGAGGCCCGAACCGTTGATTTAATCACTATGATTTGGCTGAGGCCAATACAATAGATGGTGTCGTTACAGGTACGATCCTGATTTTTATTATAAAATGATATTTTTCTTAATTTGATTCGGTTCTGAATATTGAGGTGAATCATCCTATTATGCTCCACTTATGGGTGAGCTTTGTAAATTTGTGACCCACTTATATGTGTATCCCTGTTGGGAGATTTAAAGATGTGAGCCTGTGTTTGTCACTTTATTTTTGTGTATCATTGAGGGTTATAAGTCCCAAAAAAAAAAAAAAAAATTTATTATTCAATACAGTGGGTTTAATGTATTTCGGAATAATTAATTCCAATTTTTATGAATTATACACCCTACCGGTATGAGAGTTCATTATATGTTGTGAAAATTGTTTATGAAATATATTGAAAAGAAGAAAGAAAGGAAAGTTGAAATTTCAGTTGGCACAATGTGAAACATAATTATGATTCGGATTTGAGGACGAGATCCTCGCAATTTTACATGATGTAAAATATTTAAACCGGGATGCAAGCCGCGATGGAAGTTATATAAGGACGAGGTCCTTGTGGTGAAATATTTATGAGTTTAAAACTCTCCCTTGTAAAATTTAATTTGTGCAATAATATTAATAGGGAGTCATTCCTGTTAGGCTTATTTGATAATGCTTGTGTATTTTCTATTCATATTCATCAATTTTTATGCTGTAAATATTGAGTTTTAGCCTATGAGGTGAGTGTCTAGGTGGCGTTAAATGTGACTCATTAATCCGAGTAAGTAATCATGAGGTCTTTATGCCTCACGTTCTGTTGTCAGTATTATGAAAATTTGAAATTAGGTGATAGTTAATATGAGATTAATTGATGATATTGGAATTAATTATGAACAACTTTTAAGACCAGAGATGTGGTGATGAGCATACATATGATGTGCTTCATGTCCTGATATCATTATGATCAGGCAATGCTGAGATTAATGTTATTGATATATACCCTGTGATATTTTGTTGGGTTGTGGACATATTGTTAGGAGTTGTTTGGGTGTTACTCTGGCAGGTGGATAGGACCAATTACAGGGGAGACTCTGCCGAAATTTCTGAAAATTTTGGGAGTTAGTAAAATTTGGGGGATTGAGATTTGCAAAGGAAGAGATAAATTATGTTATGTGTTTGAGGGTGAATGATCCTAAGCGGGGAATAATGTAGCACCCCAGAGAAAGTTTTGAATTACTTCAACACAATTGAGGAAATTTATATGTGCATAGGCACGAGTTGCTATAGCCAGTTAAGACTAATACTGTGCGTTGTTGTGAGAATTCAAGCATATTTTGGAAATGATTGGAGAGTTAGGGATTTTGCTTTAAAGCTTATAAGAATGGAGAAAAGAAATAATCTCAATTAAGTTGGTATTGTCGGACTCGTATTAAATTGCGGGAATGTAAAATCACTCACAAGTATGTGTGCAAGAATATACTCAGTAATTTAAAGTCCTCAGAAAGATTCTTAGCACGTTCGAGGACGAACGTTTGTTTAAGAGGTGGAGAATGTAACGACCCGACTTGTCGTTTTAAGAATTTACGCCCCGTTCAGTGACTTAAGATTTCAAGAAGCCTCACAATATGTATTATGACCCGTGTGTGTGGTCGAGTTTGAATTACGAATGATTCAGAGTGATTTGGGACACTTAGTTCCTAAAGAGGGAGCTTAAGTCCTAGAATATTGACCGTAGTCGAAACTATATAAAGACGACTGCGGAATGGAGTTCCGTTGGTTCCGTTAGCTCTGTATGATGATTTTGGACTTAGGAGCGTGTCCGAAAAATTATTTGGAGGTCCGTAGTGGAATTAAGCTTGAAATGGCAAAACTCAAAATTTTGAAAAGTTTGACCGGGAGGTTGATTTTTTGATATCGGGGTCGGAATGCGATTCCAATAGATGGAACAGCTCCGTTATGTTATTTGGGACTTGAAAATGCAATGAAAATCGGCTTACCTAGTCTTAGAGACTAGGTGCCATCACGATTCCTGTGGTGGGATTCTGGGTCGTGACACTGTATGGACTCAAACAGGCTCCTCGATCCTGGTACGGAAGGCTAAGCTCTATTTGATCGTGATTTTACAAGAGGTAGAGTAGATACTACATTATTTATCAAAAGATCATCAAGAGGTAATCTTATTATCCAAGTCTATGTTGATGATATTATTTTTGGAAGTACTAATCCTCTTTTATGCAAGGAATTTGCTAATCTCATACAAAGTGAGTTTGAAAGGAGCATTATGGAAGAGTTTACGTTTTTCCTTGGACTTCAAAATCAACAATCTGAGGAAAGAACTTTTGTATGTCAGACCAAATATACAAAAGGAATTGATTCAAAAGTTCGGCATGAGCAGTGCTAAAGCAATTGGTATGCTAATGAGCCCATCAACAAGTCTCGACAAAGACAAAAAGGGAAATTCAGTTAATATAACTAAATACCGTAGAATGATTGGTTGTTTACTTTACTTAATTGCCAGTCGACCAGATATTATGTTCAGTGTGTGTAAATGTGCCAGGTTTCAGTCAGCTCCTAAGGAATCACATCTGATTGCAGTAAAGAGAATAATTCGTTATCTCATCAGAACTATCTCATATGGACTGTGGTATCCACGTTCTAACAATTTTAAACTTGAAGGTTTTTAAGATGTTGATCTTGCAGGTGATAAGGAAGACAGAAAAAGCACTAGTGGAATATGCCAATTACTGGGAAAGACATTAATATCATGGAACATTAAGAAACAAGGCTTAGTTGCATTATCCACAACTGAGGCAGAGTATATTTCTATTGGACAGTGCTGCGCACAGTTACTACGGATGTCTCATCAACTGGGTGACTATAAATTATCTTTTAAATCTATTCAAATATTTTGTGATAATTCTAGTGCTATATTGTAAGGCCCCGGGAATATTTAGACTCTAAATACGCCGATTACTAGCCTAATGATATGAATGAGATATGTTTATTATCGTGATCATAGTATGTTATATTTTTTCAGGGGTATATCACTGAATAGTAAATGTTAGACCAAAGTCCATGGAGAGCATAGGTGGCAAATTTAATGAATATGATTAGACTTACATTATTTTTAAAAAGAAGAATGAAAGTCACATTTGTCTAAGTTTGTTGGTTGCTTTTCTAAAGTAGGTTATGACCACTTTTACTAAGATATTGATTTAAGTAATATTTACATGGGCCACTAGCTAAGGGTACAAATTAAAGAGAATGGCATATGTTAAAGGGAAAGAAACCAGCAACCCCAATAAGTGTTGGCAATTGGAAAAAGGAAAAAAAAGGAAAGAAACATTTTCTAAGGATTGGAAACAGAAGCTTAAGGAGAATGGCGTACAGCTTCTGCCGAGTTACACATGTAACATCTCCCTGTTGACACAGTGCACTAGGTTTCATTCTTTATTAGTTCTTCCTCCTTTGTTCTTTAACTACCAAGTACATATGGAGATAAGTATTTTAGTTGTAGACAAAAGTTATGTTTTGAGTGTGTATTTGGAGAAATTTTGAAATATTGAAGTGATAAGATTGAGATGAATTAACTCTTCTACAACGAAATAGATGACATCCACAGTACATTAGGGGGAAAATGTTAGAAAAGCTAAGGTATTTGGTCATAATCTCTTGTACTGGTGATTTTTTCCTTTTGTTTTGATAAATTTGCTCGTGGACTAAACCTTGTTGAGAAATATATATATATATATATATATATATATATATATATATATATATATATATATATATATATATATGTGTGTGTGTGTGTGTGTGTGTGTGTGTGTGTGTGTAGTAAAGAATTTTAATTGGTATGATTTTCCTTGTTAGGCATGTAAGATGTTTTGAAGCAGCAAAGGTTCTTTTGTCCCTTGCCAGTGAAAGATTGTTTCCCTAGCTCACTAATTATTCTATTTATCAATATCATGATCGTGACGGTTTTGAAATTTAATTGTGGCTCATCTTGAACGTACGATTGGACCGAAAGGCAAATTGAGGTAAGTTGAGATTTACTTTCCTAGTAGGAAATTCCATCATAACTCTTGTGCTCTATATGTTAGATAAAGCTAAGTCATGCCTTCTCGTGATCCAATACTCAGTTCACTTATTCTTATTCAATACGACATTATATATGACATAAATACATGCTTATGTGTATTACCAATTGTTATGTGCCTTTATTTGTGATAGTTACATTCAGTAGGGAGAAGCGGTCAACCTCCCCAGCGTGAGTGCCATGATGTCAGGGTTACCTACCCCACGCTTGTAGGTGCCAACTGTTTGTTGGGGAGATAGGCCGATACTCCCCGGTACGTGTTCCCAGATGTCACGTATGTAGGGCCACTATGCGTAACAATTAACTTTGAAAAATTATATCTTAAAATATATATAACTCAGTTTCTATTTCAGATATCATTTATGGGCTCAATTTCTACGTTAAGTTTTAGTTTAGCTTACAGTTTCAGTTTCCAGCTTATTACTTGGTTGTAAAATTTTATATGATTTATATGATTTTCTGTATATCCCTTTTCTTTCTTATATTTTCTAGAAGGTCTCGCTTCGCCTTTTTAGGAGGTAGCCTATGAGACGTACTGGGTATCCTTTGGTGATACTTATCCCGTTTGGGCCTGCTACGCCATGTGGAAGGTATTGAGGACGCAAGTAATGAGGCACGTGGCTAGAAGAGATATTCTACATACAGTTTACAGACTCTGTTGATTCATCCCAGCGGTAGCGGACCCTTTTCAGACTATTATTTATAACTTTTTTTATGTTTATTTTATTTTCGGGTGATGCCCCCCGTAGGCTATGTATTTTAAATTTTATTTTTCATATTCTAGAGGCTCATGACTTGTTAGTGGGTAAGTATTAAAATATTTTAGAATTTTTCCTTTATTTATTATATTTTATCAGCCAACTTAAGAACTGCAATTTGATTAGAATTAATATTTAAGCATGTTAGTTTCTTTTCTATTGAACTTGAAGTTTGATACAAATAGTATAGGGTCACTCAACGAGTGGTAAAGGTTGAGTGCCAATCATGTCCCACCCCAGTTTGGGGGTATGACAAGTTAGTATTAGAGCAACCAGGTTTACGGAGTTCTAGGGAGTCATGATCCGTGTCTAGCAGAGTTTCAAATATGCGTATGTTGTGCACCATACTTATATTTGGGAGGGTGTAGGACATGTTAGGAATTTTGTTTTTCTCCTTTGATTCTTATATCGTGCGTTAGAGATAAACGTTTCAGAATCTAAAACCCATTTATCTCTCGTTTCAGCCCAAACAATATGGTTAGAACAAGATCAACTTCATTCTCTGCTGCTAACAATGTTGAGATACCAGCTGCTAATCATCAAGAAGTAGCACCAGAGGTGCAAGCCGCACTAATAGTATCAGCTGCAGTTAGAGAATGTGGCAGAGGTATAGGTCAAAATGCTAAGGGTAGAGGTGGAAATGCCTGAGGTAATCAAGCTCGTGGTAGGGCCACAAGACAAGCATAAGCTCCACCTCAGCAGGTTGTTAATGATCGGGTACCACCACATCAGCAGGATAATTGAATTGACAGAATTTTGGACTTTCTGGAGTCCCAAACCCCTCCGACTGGTGGCTGGGCTGCACCTGTTCATGCTCCTCCTCAAGACCCTCATGATTCAGATAAAGAGGTTATAGGAGATGATTATCAAGCTCCACTCGAGGTACCACCACCAGTTGTCCCTGCAAATATTGCCCACACAGTGCAGTTACCAATAGGAAAAATTGATCCACTTGCCTTTCTAAGATTAAACCCTCCTACTTATAATGGTACCGATAACCAAATGAACCAATGTTATTTTTGGAAGAGATAGAGGAAATGTTTGTTTCTTTGCATTATCTTGAAACACAAGTCATAGAGTTGATTGGGTTTAGATTTAAGGGTGCAATAGGGCAATGGTGGAGAGGTTACAAGAAGGTCAGAGATTCCACATTACGCCACTTACTTGGCCCCAGTTCAAAGAAGCTTTTAGGGCCAAGTTCTTGCCTAACAGTCGGATGGATGAGCTCCGACCCCAGTTCGAACATCTTCAACAGGGTACCATGTCAGTGACTGAATATGTGATGGAATTTATAAAATTGGCAGAGTATGCACCTAATTTGATACCGACAGAGAGAGAAAAATTGAGAAGGTTAATTGAAGGCTTGAATACACATATGGCAAAAGATATGACTTCACATCAGGATGACAAGACTTATCTTTAGGCTGTCAATATCGCTACGCGTAAGGAGGCTTTTGATAAAATCGCCAGTGAAGCTAGAGATAACAGCAAGAAGGCTAAAACAACAGGTATTTATAGTAGATTTTCTGTTGGGGGTAAGAAAATGAATCATTCAGCTCACATTCAATCAACGGCTCACTCATCTCCTTATCCAGCTCCACTTAGACATAGCCAGCATAGTAAAGGTCAGGCCCATTAGGGGAAAAGTTCAAGTAGTCATGAACAACCTCGGTCCTCCTATCCTATATGTCCTTCGTGCAGCAAACGACATCCAAGGAAATTCCTTTTGAGCAAGAAAGGTTGTTTCCACTTCCATAATCCGGGTCATATTAAGAGAGATTATCCATTGCTTGGACAAGCTACGGGGAAAACTCCAACCAGACAGGCAACATCCATGGGTAATTCTATAGTTGCACCTCCTCCAGTTTGGGAATCTAATACTCAGACCGGGCGTGGTGCCAATAGAGGTGGAGCTCAGGGAGGAGCGGACCAGCCAGATTGTATGAAGTTCTAGACAGGCAAAATGCTGGGTCGTCTAACATAGTTATTACATGTATTCTCTCTGTTTGTGGTCGCCTTGCTTATGTATTAGTTGATCCCGGTTCAACTTTCTCCTATGTGTCTTCTTATTTTTGTGTCAAGTTTGGAAAAGCACAGAAAAATTAGGGGTTTCATTTGAGGTTTCCACACCTATAGGGGAATCTGTTAAAGTTGAGTATACATTCAAAAACTGCATCATCACAGTTCTGGGCTGAGAAACATTAGCCGATTTGAACTTGTTAGATATGGTAGACTTTGACATCATAGCTGGCATAGATTGGTTATCTTCTTGTCATGCTACAGTTGATTGCCATGCAAAGACGGTTAAATTCTCATTTATTGGGGAAGATCAAATTATTAATTAGAGGAAGTGGGTACACCTGTGGGTAAGTTTATTTCTTACCTTAAGGCTAGAAAACTAGTGAGCGGCAGGTGTTTGGTGTATCTAGCACATGTACGGGATATGAAAGTTCGCTCCCCACTGCTTGAATCAGTATCGATTGTGAAAGAGTTTTCAGACGTGTTCCCGGATGATCTCTCAACGATACCACCAGATAGGGAGATTGAGTTTGGCATAGACACATTGCCACGAACTCAACCAATCTCGATTCCTCATTACATGGCTCAATTTGAGCTAAATGAACTCAAGAAGCAGTTACAAGACCTCTTAGATAAGGGTTTTATTCGACCTAGTGTTTCTCCTTGGGGTGCTCCAGTGTTGTTCGTGAAGGAAAAAAAAAGATGGTTCCCTACGGATGTGTATAGATTACCGCTAGCTGAATAAGGTTACTATCAAAAATAAATATCCACTGTTCATGATAGATGATTTATTTGATCTGTTGCAGGGTTATTTCTCAAAAATAGATCTGATATCGGGATACCATCAGTTAAAAATCAGAGAAGCAGACATCCCAAAAATAGCTTTCAGGACTCGGTACAGTCATTATGAATTTTTAGTGATGTCCTTTGGGTTGACCAATGCACCATCAGCTTTTATGGACTTAATGAACAGAGTCTTCAAGTCTTTCTTAGATACCTTTCTCATAGTATTTATCGATGATATTTTTGTATATTACCGTAGCTAGAAAGAGCATGAAAATCACTTGAGAACAGTTTTTCAGATACTCAATGACCGTCAGCTTTATGCCAAATTTTTTAAATGTGAATTTTAGCTTGATATAGTTACATTTTTGGGACACGTGGTCTCGAAATAAAGAATTAGAGTAGACCCACAAAAATTGAAGCAGTTAAGAGTTGGCCTAGGCTGACGACCCCTATAGAGATTCACAGTTTTCTAGGGTTGGCAGGTTACTATCGCCGTTTTGTAGAAGGGTTGTCTTCAGTAGTTCCCCATTGACAAAGTTAACTCAGAAAAATGTGAAGTTCCCCCATTGACAAAGTTAACTCAGAAAAATATGAAGTTTCAATGGTCTGAAACTTGTGAGAAAAGTTTTCAAGAACTCAAGAACAAGTTGACTACAGCCCCAATCCTGACTCTACCTACCCCTACAGGTAAATTTGTGATCTTTTGCGATGCTTCAAGAGTAGGATTAAGATGTGTTCTTATGCAGAATGACAAGGTAATTGCTTATGCTTCTAGGCAGTTAAATAATCATGAGAGAAATTATCCTATCCACGATCTTGAGCTAGCAACAGTTGTTTTTGGTCTAAAAATATGGTGTCACTACCTTTATGGAGAGCAATGTGACATTTATACAAATCACAAAAGTTTGCAGTATATATTCAAGCAAAAAAAGTTGAATCTGAGACAACGTAGGTGGTTGGAGTTGCTTAAAGATTATGATTATAATATCTGTTACCATCCCGACAAAGCGAATGTGGTTGTTGACGCTCTGAGCAGAAGATCCATGGGGAGTTTGACCAGGTTGTGTGTGGTCGAACGTCCAATAGTTAAGGAAGCCCAACAAATAGCTAGCCAAGAGGTTCGTCTCGATGAGAATTATGATGGAAGGTTGATAGCAAGTATGGGTGCTAAGTCTACTTTAGTAGAGCAAGTTAAAGCCAAACAATTTGATGACCCTAGCTTGCTTAAGCTCAAGGAAGGTGTCCTCGGTGGCAAGATTAAGAATTTTACACTTGATTAGAATAGTGTGATGAGACTTGATGGCTGCTTGTGCGTGCCTAATGTAGACATCCAAGTTCTACCAAAATATATCATAATTTGAGGGATGTTTATTGGTGGAATAATATTAAGCGAGATATTGCAGATTACGTATCACGGTGCCTAACCTGCCAGTAAGTAAAAGCTGAACACCAGAGGCCAGGTGGCTTAGCTCAAGTCATTGAAATACCATAATGGAAATGGGAGAGAATAAATATGGATTTTGTGGTGGGCTTGCTGCGAACTTTTAAGAAACATGACTCTATTTGGGTTATAGTAGACCGACTCACTAAGTCAGCTCACTTTTTTCCAGTCAAAATAACCTACACGGCACCCCAGTATGCAACATTATACATAAATGAGATTTGTTCGGTTGCATGGTTCTCCCATGTTTATTATTTTTGATAGGGGTGCACAGTTTACTGCCCAGTTCTGGCAGAGTTTTCAGGAAGGTCTGGGTATCCGAGTTAATCTAAGTACAACTTTTCACCCTCAAACGGACGCGCAAGCTGAGAGGATAATTCATACCTTAGAAGATATGTTACGAGCATGTGTTCTTGATTTTAAAGGAAACTAGGATGATCATCTACTTTTGATTGAGTTCACATATAATAACAATTATCAAGTAAGCATTCAGATGGCTCCTTTCAAGGCCCTATATGGGAGGATAATTCATACCTTAGAAGATATGTTACGAGCATGTGTTCTTGATTTTAAAGGAAACTAGGATGATCATCTACTTTTGATTGAGTTCACATATAATAACAATTATCAAGTAAGCATTCAGATGGCTCCTTTCAAGGCCCTATATGGGAGGCGGTGTCATTCGCTTGTACGGTGGTTTGAGTTAGGTGAAATGAAGCTTATTGGGCCAAACATAGTACATGATACCTTGAAAAAGGTGAAACTTATTCAGAAATAACTTAAAATAGCTCAAAGCCGACAAAAGTCATACTCAAATATAAGACGCTGCGATCTTGAGTTCAAAGAGGGTGACTATGTATTTTTAAAGGTATCTCCAATGAAGGGTATCATGAGATTTGATAGAAAAGTGAAGCTTATCCCAAGATATATAGGGCCTTATCCAATTCTTAAAAGGATTGGGCTTGTGGCGTATCGACTAGCTTTACCTCTAGAGTTATCTTCTGTGCAACCAGTTTTTCATGTGTCCATGTTAAAATAGTACTTTCACGACCTGAGTCATGTACTTGATAGACAGGATATAGAGGTGGATGATACTCTGACATATGAGGAGGCCCATGTAGCTATAGTAGACAGGCAGGTTCATAGACTTCAAACCAAAGACGTTTCTTCGATGAAAGTAATATGGAGCAACCACTCAGCTGAGGAATCTATGTGGGAGTTCGAGGAAGCCATGAAGAAAAAGTATCCTTATTTGCTCGAAATTTCAAGTAAATAATTCATTTTAAGCTTTAAAATATTTAGATTGTCAAGTTATGTGATATTTGTACTTATAATAATGTAAAATGGCTTTGGCAGGTATATGGGTGTGTCTTGAAGTTGTATATTATTAGATTGAGTAGATGGAGGTGCAAAATGTTATTGTTCGATTGGTTGGACAGGTTGAATTTGTTTTTGATATCTCCAGTTACAAAGGAAACTCAGCCAAATTTTTTGAAAATTGTAGAAGTTAGACAAATTTTGGGGGTAATAAAGGATGGTGTGAGTAGCGCAAGGTCTAAGACCTTTTTGTTAGACTCAAGAACAGCCACCACACAATATTCGAGGATGAATATTGTTTTTTTTGGGGGGGGGGGAGGGGAAGGGGGAAAGAATGTAAGGCCCCAGTAATATTTAGACTCTAAATACGCCAATTACTAGCCTAATGATATGAATGAGATATGTTTATTATCGTGATCGTAGTATGTTGTATTCGCCCAGGGGTATATCACCAAATAGTAAACGTTAGACCAATGTCCATGGAGAGAATAGGTGGAAAATTTAATGAATATGATTAGACTTACCTTTTTTTTAAAGAAGAATGAAAGTCACGTTTCTCTAAATCTGTTGGTTGCTTTTCTAAAGTAGGTTACGACCACTTTTACTAAGATATGGATTTAAGTAATATTTACGTGGGCCACTAGCTAAGGGTAAACATTAAAGAGAATATCATATGTTAAAGGGAAAGAAACCATCAACCCCAATAAGTTTTGGCAATTCGAAAAAGAAAAAAAAAAGGAAAGAAACATTTTTCTAAGGATTGGAAACAGAAGCTTAAGGAAAACGGCGTACAACTTCTGTCGAGTTACACAGGTAACATCTCATTATTGACACAGTGCACTAGGTTTCATTCTTTATTAGTTCTTCCTCCTTTATTCTTTAATTACCAAGTACATATGGAGATAAATATTTTAGTTGGAGACAAGAGTTAAGGTTTAAGTGTGTATTTGGAGAAATTTTGAAATAATGAAGTGATAGGAAAGAGAATTAACACTTCTACAACGAAATAGATGACATCCACAGTACATTGGGGAAAACAACTGTTAGAAAAGTTAAGGTATTTGGTCATGATCTCTTTTACTGGTGGTTTTAGGATATTTTTGAGTAATTTGATAAAAGGACTAAACCTTGTTGAGAAATATATATATAAAATATGATGGGCAGAGAAGTAAAGAATTTTAAGTGGTATGATTTTCCTTGTTAGGCATGTAAGATGTTTTGAACCAGCAAAGGTTCTTTTGTCCCTTGCTAGTGAAAGATTGTTTTCTTAGATCACTAATTTGCCAAAATATTTGTAGATCGTGAGTTGTTGAACTCCCGCGAAGTTTGAAAGGATGAATTGAAGCTAAGACTTGAGGTGAGTTGAGGTTTACTTTCCTAGTAGGAAATTCCATTATAACTCTTGTGCTCCATATGTTAGATAAAGCTAAGTCATGCCTTCTCGTGATCCAATACTCAATTCACTTATTCTTATTCAGTACGACATTATATATGACATGAATACATGCTTATATGTATTACCAATTGTTATGTGCCTTTATTTGTGATATTCACATTCAGTAGGGAGAAGTGTCCAACCTCCCCCAGTATGAGTACCATGATGTCAGGGTTACCTACCCCACGCTCGCAGGTGCCAACTGTTTGTTAGGGAGACATGCCGACACTCCCCCGTACGTGTTCCCAGATGCTCACATACGCATGGCCATTATGCGTAACAATTAACTTTGCAAAATTATATCTTAAAATATATATAACTCAGTTTCTATTTTAGATATCAGTTATGGACTCAATTCCTACGTTAAGGTTCAGTTTTAGCTTACAATTCAGTTTTCAGCTTATTACTTGGTTGTAAAATTTTATATGATTTATATAATTTTTCGTATATCCCTTTTCTTTCTTATATTTTCTAGAAGGTCTCGCTTTGCCTTTTTAAGAGGTAGACTATGAGACTTACTGGGTATCCTTTGGTGGTACTATGCCCGTTTGGGCCTGCTATGTCGTGTGAAAAGTATTGAGGACGTAGGTAATGAGGCACGTGGCTAGAGGAGATATTATAGATTCAGTTTACACACTCCGTTGATTCATCCCAACGATAGCGGACCCTTTGCAAACTATTATTTATAACTTTTTTTTACGTTTATTTTATTTTCGGGAGGCTATGTATTTTAAATTTTAATTTTCAGATTCTAGAGGCTCATGACTTGTTAGTGGGTCAGTATTAAAATATTTTGGAATTTATCCTTTATTTATTATATTTTATCAATCAGCTTAAGAACTGCAATATGATTAGAATTAATATTTAAGCATGTTAGTTTCTTTGCTATTGAACTTGAAGTTTGATACAAATAGTATAGGGTTCACTCAACGAGTGGTAATGGTTAAGTGCCAATCACGTCCCACCCTAGTTTGGGGGCGTGACATATATGTCTCTCAAAAAATCTTGTGCATCATTCTAGGGCTAAGCATATAGATGTTAAGCATCATTTCATTATAGATCATGTCATTAAGGGAGATATAGAGTTATCATTTGTTGGCACCGCTGATCAACTAGCAGACATTTTTACTAAGCCTTTACTTGAAGATAAATTCTGCTCCTTAAGAGAACTACTTGGCATTATTTCGCATGATCATAAAAATTAGGACTTATGTGTTAATTTTGATTCATGTGTGTCTAAAGTTTTTAGTTTTCTTTTCTTCTGTAAGTATGCATTAATTGAGAACCTCCGATTTCCCTCTCTTTTCTCATAAGTCACAACTTTCAAGAAAGGATAATCAATCATCATATCCTTTCACTGACGCCCTTTCCTTTCCTGTACTCAACCGTCAAACCTTTTTTTCTTAATCCTCTGAACCATCTTCTCTTTTCTTCATTGTTCTTATCGCTTAGAAAACCTTCTCCAAAAATGCTTCAATGGATAAACACTCCAAGAATCCCTCTGTGTCCACAATTAAAATTACTCATTCTAAAGGAAAACCCTCTTCTCGGCCTCCAGAACAAGTAAACCTAGGGTCCGACCACTCTGAAGGGTTTGCCTCTTCTCAGGCAGAACCATCTGACCACTCTCACCGAATAGGAGAAAACGTTCTTGGCTAAAGGCCCATGGAAGACCCCCCTGAATCTTTTAACCACAAGAAATCCAAGGTAGACCTCTCGAGTTTTCTAGAGTCAGACCTCAATTTATGGAATATTACAAATAGAGATTTCTTTGTTGCTCTCAAAGAAAAGCCCATTGCGCATGGCAGAGTAATTTATATTGATCATATGGAGGCCCTCAATTTGTCACGACCAAAAATCCCACCACAAGCGTCGTGATGGCACCTAGTATCTAAGACTAGGTAATCCGATTTCAATTACATTTTGAAGCTTCTTTTGTTTTGAAACTAACAGCGGAAATAATTACAATATACAACCTCCCAAGACTGGTAGTACTAAGTCACAAACTCTAACTGAATACATGGAATGATCACGAGGACCGAGTATACAATACTTTTTAATAAAGATTAATAGTACAATGAAATGAAAAGACCCTAAGGGACTACGACGACCAAGCAGCTCTACCTTGAATCCTTACGATCCCGCTTTAACTCCTCTCAAGTCCGATGTCTCTAATACCTGGCTCTGCACAAAAATATGCAGAAGTGTAGTATGAGTACACCATGGTCAGTACCCAGTAAGTATCAAGACTAACCTCAATGGAGTAGAGACGAGGTACAATCAAGACACTCACTAGTCTAATAAACTCTGCAATATAACATACAAAATAATTGGAAACAAATAATAATAATAATAAGGGCAGGAAAAAACAACCAGTGATATGCATAACAGACAACAAGAATACCATTAATATCACTCAACAATTAATAAACACAATTACACCCAATTAAATCAAGTCCTTCAAATAAATGTCTTTCACATATAATTCTTCCAGATAACTCTCTTTCAAATATAATTTTCTCAAATAATTATTTTTCAAATATAATTCTTTCAATAAATCTTTTCAAATATAATTTCCTCAAATAAATATCTTTCAAATACAAATCTTTCATATAATACTTTCTAAGTAAAAATCCTTCTAAATAAATATTTTGAATATAATTCTTTCAATTAAAATGTCACCATGTGACACCTCATTTCATAATCATAAAAATACGGGTCTCGGCCCTTTTTCATATTTCCACAGCACCTCGTGCCCATAATTTAATTATCATATTTCTCCGGCACCTCGTGCCCTCATTTCATATCACAACTGCACGGACAATTCACGTGCCAGTTATCATTATCATTTCATCACAGCACCTCGTGCCCACATTTCATATCACAACTGCATGGATAATTCACGTGCCAAATATCCTCATTATTTACTCACGACACCTCGTGCCCACATTTTATTTTATAAACCGCATGGAAATAGCCACATGCTCTCAATTTCAACATAAATCATATTGTTATCAATTTACCAACAACAAGACAAATTGCACAAGGTATAAAAGTAAACACAAGAAAATCACAACATCACATGAAAATTATTAACACCACAACCCCACATCATCACATATCGTCCCTGACAATAGCCACCCTTATCGCTCATATTGCCATCCTTATCACTCATATAGCCACCCTTATCTCTCCGCCTAGACAATACCAATAGCCACCCTTATCGCTCATATTGCTACCCTTATCGCTCCAATAGCCACCCTTATCGCTCCGCCCAGACAATATTCCAACAAACACAACAATAAAATGCCACCCTTATAACCACATAATATCAATGGTGAAATGCCACCCTTATCTCCCAAAAATAACAACTCACACAACACAACAATTTATACGAAAAATTATCACAGCAACATAACAAAATTAATTCATATCACAAATTGCCCAATGGCCACAACCAAATTCCAAAGCTACAACCAAGTCAATTAATTTCGCAACAAATAGCCAAAAGTTCCACACAATGTGTACAACACTCAAAATTAATCAATAGAGATAGAAATTACTCAACATAAAGCAAATTCTTCATTAAATTTAAGTTTTCAATAATTATATAAACACCTCTTCTTATGCTCATTTAATTAATTATTTGCAGAGGGAAAATCCATAATGAAATTAAATTCCAATAATTATCAAACCAACCAATTCACGGAATTACATAAATAATCAAGTTAACAATCACATCAAATTGTCATATAACAACAGATTCAACAACAACAAGGATTTATGCATGACAATTAGATAATTAAATATATACCAACAGTTACCCAATTTACCACACAATATGCTCAAGATTTAACTCAATAAAATTTACACATATAAGCCGAGTACGTACTTGTCACCTCGCGTACACATCTTTTCACATTTCACAAATTGCACATAAGACTCGATGCCTAAGGGGTAATTTCCCCACTCGAGGTTAAGCTAGACACTTCCCTTTTTGAAGTTAGGCCGATATTCCAAAATAACCTTCTTGCTTGAATTGACCTCCGGACAGCTCAAATCTATCCAAATTAATTGTATAACTTCATTAAAATTCATCGGAAACAATTCCGGATAATAATACGTCGACTTAAAATTTTATTACAAAAAGTCAACAAAAGTCAACGCAGGACCCGCCTCTCGAAACTCGACATAATTTTCATGAAATCCGAACACCCATTCCGATACGAGTTCAACCATACCAATTTTATCGAATTCCAATAACAAATCGACCTTCAAATCTTAAATTTAAACCAAGACGATTTTCTAAATTTTTCAACTCAATTCACTAATTTAGTGATAAAAACAACAATAGATTCATGTAATTTAACCACAATCAAGTTAGGAATTCTTACCCCAATGTTTTCCTTGAAAAACTCTCGAAATATCGCCTCACCTGAGCTTACTTGGTCCAAAAATGGAAGAATGACACGAATTTGGACTTTATTCTGCTGCCCAGGGATTTGTTCTTCGTGTTCGCGAGACTCACCTCGCGTTCGCGATGAACAAATTCTTCAAAAGTCATTTTCAACTCTTCTCAGACAACCTTTAGTATAGTGGTCATAGCTTTTTGTACAAAACTCCAAATGCTGAATGGTTTGACTTTCTGAAAACTAGACTCTAAGGACTATAACTTTTATATGTTGCTAATCTCCCAATTCCTTATAGATTACGAGATATAAGCTTCCAACTTCAGCCATGTGCAACAGAGATTTCCAAACTCCTCTATGATAGCCTATAGTGTATCCATCATAACTCTTTGTACACAAATCCAAATGACAAATGGTTTACCGTTATAAAAACTAAACACAAAGGGCTACAACTTTAGTTTTTGGATCATCTCTAAATTCCTTATAAATTGCGAGATATGAGCCTCTAAAGTCAGACGATGAACAACAAAATTGCCTTTAGCGCGAACGCGAGAACGTCTTCGCGAACGCAAAGAACAATGTCCTAACAGCAAAATCCTTCTTCGTGAACGCGAGAGGCTCCTCGCGAACGCGAAGAACAACACCAGAACCAGCAACCAACATCATCAAAACACCCAAACTTGGTCCGGAACCACCCCGAATCAAACCCGAGGCCCCCGGGACCCCGTCCAATCATACCAACCAGTCCCAATACATAACACGAACCTGCTCGAGGCCTCAAATCACATCAAACAACATCAAAGCCACGAATCATACCCCAATTCAAGCCTAATGAACTTTGAAATTTTAAATTCTATATCTTGTGCCGAAACACATCAAATCAATATGGAATGACTTTAAATTTTGCACACAAGTCATACTTGACATAACGAAGCTATTCCAATTTCCAGAATCGGATTTCGGCCCCGATATCAAAAAGTCAATCCCCCAGTCAAACTTCCTAAAAATTCATCTTTCGCCATTTCAAGCCAAATTCCTCTACAGACCTCCAAATAATTTTTCGGACACGCTCCTAAGTCCATAATCACCATACAGATCTATTGACATCATCAAAATTCCATTCTGGAGTCGTCTTCACACAGTTCCGACTACGGTAAAAATCCTAAGACTTAAGCTTCCGTTTTGGGGACCAAGTATTCCAAATCACTCAGAATCATCCGATAACTGAATTCAACCACGCACGCAAGCCAATACATATAATAAGAAGTTGCCCAGGGCCTTAAGCCGCCAGACGGGGCTTAAATTCTTAAAATGACAAGTCGGGTCATTACATTCTCCACCTCTTAAACAAACGTTCGTCCTCGAACGTGTTAATAATTATTATACGGTTACCGAATTGATAATTTTTACTTTTATACATATACTCACGGTTGGTCCCACGCTACTACATTGGAGGTAAGTCCGGCAACACTATCTCATTTGAGATTATTTCTTTTATCCATATTTGTGGACCTTAAGACCAATTTCTTACACTTTAAACATATTCGGAAAGTCCGATTTTTCATCAACGCACGGTATTAGTCTCAACTGGCTGTAGCAACTCGTGCCTACGCACACATCAACTTTCTTGATAGTGTTGAAGTACTTCAAAAAATTTCTGGGGTGTTTCATTCTTCCCCGCTTAGGATCATTCGCCCTCAAACACATAACATAATTTGTCTCTTCTTTTGCACGTCTCAATCTCCCAAATTTTTACTAACTCCTAAAATTTTCAGAAATTTTGACAGAGTCTCCCCTGTAATTGGGCCTAACCGTCTGCCAGAGTAACACCAAAATAACTCCTACAACACATCCGTAACCCAACAAAATACCACAGGGTATATATCAATAACATTAATCTCAGCATTGCATTATCATAATGATATCAGGACATGAAGCACATAATATGTATGCTCATCACCACATCTCTGGTCTTAAAAGTTGTTCATAATTAATTCCAACATCATCAAATAATCTCATATTAACCTTTACCTCATTTCGAATTTTCACAACACTGACAACAGAACGTGAGGCATGAAGACCTCATGATTACTTACTCGGATTAATGAATCACATTTAACGCCACCTGGGCACTCACCTCATAGGCTAAAACTCAATATTTACAGCACGAAAATGGCTGAATATGAACAGAAAATATACAAGCATTATCAAAAAGTCTAATAGGCATGACTCCCTATTAATATTATTGCACAAATTAAATTTCACAAGGCAGAATTTTAAACTCATAAACATTTCACCATAAAGACCTCATCCTTATATAACTTCCATCGCGGCTTGCAAGCCGGTTTAAATATTTCATACCATATAAAAAATATACGAGGATCTCGTCCTCAACTCCGAATCACAAGTATTCTGCACATTGTGCCAACTGAAATTTTAATTTCCTTTCTTTCTTCTTTTCAATAAATTTCACAAACAATTTTCACAACACATAATGAACCCTCATACCGGTAGGGCATATAATTCATAAAAATTGGAATCAATTATTTTGAAACACATTAAACCCACAGTAATGAATAATAAAAATTACTTTTGGACTTATATCCCTCACTGGTGTACAAAATTAAAATGACAGACACGGGTTCACATCATTAAATCTCCCAACGGGGATAAACATATAAGTGGGTCACAAATTTACGAAGCTCACCCATAAGTGGAGCATAATAGAAGGAATCACCTCAATATTCAGAACCGAATCAAATTAAGGGAAATTATCCTTTATTATAAAAATCAGGATTGTACCTGTAACGACACCATCTGGTGTATTGGCCCCCGCCAAATCATAGTGATTATATCAACGAGTTGGGCCTCCACTTCTTAGGCACCCACTACCCGCCTGTCCTCCACATCTAGCTAACTGTGCACGTGGAATATCAACTGGAATAAAGCTTGTAGTTGGAGCGTTCTGATGAAATTCACCCCTCCCAAGTCTGGGACAATCTCTCATGATATGCCTAGTATCACCACACTCATAACAAACCCTCTGAGGTTGCGGCTGCTCGTACTGAGTCTGTGCCAGATAACTGGAATAACCATATTATTAAGAATCTCGTGTCGGTGGTGCACTATAAACTGGAGCACCCCGAGTAATCTGATGTCCGGACTGAGCTGATTGGCTGCTCGAACCTCCTCTATAATAGGTTATAGCTGAAGAGTAAAATCCATTGAACCCTCCAGATCTTCGAGACCTTTTGGCCTCCTTAGACTCCCTTTCCTCGCCTAAAACACCCTCAATCTTCCTTGCAATCTCCACTACTTGTTGAAATGGAGGATCAGTTTGCAACTCTCGAGCCATACATATTTTAATATCATAATCGAGCCCCTGAATGAATCTGCGGACCCGTTCTCTGATTGCAGGAACTAAGATAGGTGCATGACGGGCTAACTCACTGAACCTGATAGCATATTCTGACACTGTCATAGTGCCCTGACGCTACCGTTCAAACTCCGTGCGCCACGCATCTCGGAGAGTCTGGAGAACAAACTCTTTCAAGAACATTTCCGAAAATTGAGTCCAAGTTGGCGGTGTTGCATCGGCTGGTCTACCTTCTTCATAGATTTGCCACCAATGATATGCTGCGCCTGACAGTTGAAATGTAGTAAAGGCAACTCCGCTCACTTCCACAATACCCATGGTGCGGAGAATACAATGACAATTTTCCAGAAATCCTTGGGCATCCTCTGTAGTTGTGCCACTGAAAGTTGGTGGATCATATTTCTTAAACCTTTCAAGTCTCTTTTGTTCTTCTTCTGATGCCCCGGGCCTGACCTCAGGCCGAACCGGAATAACAGGTTGTACCGGTACTACACCCGGAACCTGACCAACGTGAACCTGCTGCTCTGGAGTTGTGGTAGGAGTCTGAACTACTCCCCCAATTTGTGAAATATTTGGTGCAAAAAAGATCAATCCCGCCTGAGTTAATGTACCAAACATACTCAGGAACTGTGCTAAGGTTTCCTGAAGTCCGGGGTAACAACAGGTGCTTCTGGTACCTATCCCCCAACTGGAGCTACTAGTGGCTCCTCAACTGTTGTTCTGACATGTGCTCTAGTCGCAGCACGTGCCCTTCCTCGACCTCTACCTCGGCCCCGGCCTCTTGCAACCCTAACAGTATGTGCGGATGCCTGCTCAGCTAACCCAGTAGCACGTGTCCTCACCATCTGTGAGAGAATAGAGATACAAAGGTTCAAATTCTAAATTCAACAAATTCCGCATGACAGGAATGAATGAAATGGAAATTTCCTTACAGATTTGTAGTCTCTCGAAGATATGTACAGACGTCTCTGTACCGATCCATAAGACTCTACTAGACTAGTTCGTGACTCGTAGAACCTATGAACCTAGAGCTCTGATACCAACTTGTCACGATCCAAAATATCACCACAAACGTCGTGATGGCACCTAGTCTCTAAGACTAGGTAAGTCGATTTCAATTACATTTTGAAGCTATTATTTTTTGAAACTAACAGCGGAAATAATTACAATATACAACCTCCCAAGACTGGTAATACTGAGTCACGAACTCTAACTGAATACATGAAATGATCACGAGGACCGAGTATACAATACTGTTTGATAAAAATTAACAATGCAATGAAATAAAAAGACTCCAAGGGACTGCGACGACCAAGCAGCTCTACCTTGAATCCTTACGATCCCGCTTTAACTCTTATGAAGTCCGTTGTCTACAATACCTGGCTCTGCACAAAAATGTACAGAAGTGTAGTATGAGTACACCACGGTCGGTACCCAGTAAGTATCAAGACTAACCTCAATGGAGTAGAGACGAGGTACAGTCAAGACACTTACTAGTCTAATAACCTGTGCAATATAATATACAAAATAATAGGAAACAAATAACATCAAGGCAACATAAAACAACCAATGATATGCACAGTAAGACAACAAGAATACCATTAATATCAATCAACAATACACAATTACACTCAATTAAATCAAGTCCTTCAAATAAATGTCTTTCACGTATAATTCTTCCAGATAACTCTCTTTCAAATATAATTTTCTCAAATAATTATTTTTCAAATATAATTCTTTCAATAAATCTTTTCAAATATAATTTCCTCAAATAAATATCTTTCAAATACAATTCTTTCATATAATACTTTCAAAAATCTTTCCAAATAAATATTTTGAATATAATTCTTTCAATTAAAAAGTCACCATGTGACACCTCATTTCATAATCATAAAAATACGGGTCTCGACCCTTTTTCATATTTCCACGGCACCTCGTGCCCATAATTAAATCATCATATTTCCCCGGCACCTCGTGCCCTCATTTCATATCATAACTGCACGGACAATTCACGTGCCAGTTATCATTATCACTTCATCACAGCACCTCGTGCCCACATTTCATATCACAACTGCATGGGCAATGCACGTGTCAAATATCCTCATTATTTACTCACGACACCTCATGCCCACATTTCATTTTATAAACCAACTGGCAATAGCCACATGCTCTCAATTTTAACATAAATCATATTGTTATCAATTTACCAACAACAAGACAAATTGCACAAGGTATAAAAGTAAACACAAAAAAATTACAACATCACATGAAAATTATCAACACCATAACCCCACATCATTACATATCGTCCCTGATAATAGCCACCCTTATCGCTCCTATTGCCACCCTTATCACTACTATAGCCACCCTTATCGCTCCGCCCAGACAATACCAATAGCCATCCTTATCACTCCTATTGCCACCCGTATCGCTCCATCCAGACAATACCTATAGCCACCCTTATCGCTCCACCCAGACAATACCAATAGCCACCCTAAAAATAAATTTTTCAAAAGTCATTTTCAAACTCTTCTGAGACAGCCTTTAGTGTAGTGGTCATAACTCTTTGTACAAAACTCCATATGATGAATGGTTTGACTTTCTGAAAACTAGACTCCAAGGTCTATAACTTACGTTTGTTGCTCATCTCCCAATTCCTTATATATTATGAGATATAAGCTTCCAACATCAGCTCTGTGCAACAGAGATTTCCAAACTCTTTTCTGATAGCCTATACTGTATCCATCATAACTCTATGCACACAACTAAAAATGACAAATGGTTTAGTTTTATAAAAAATAAACACAAAGGGCTACAACTTTCATTTTTGGATCATCTCCAAATTTCTTATAGATTGCGAGATATGAACCTCTAAAGTCAGACGACGAACAGCAAAATTGCCTTTTGTGCGAATGCGAGAACTTCTTCGCGAACATGCAGAACAAAGTCCTAACAGCAAAGTCCTTCTTCGCGAACGCGAGAGGCTCCTCGCGAATGCAAAGAACAACACCAGAACCAACAACCAGCAGCATCAAAACACCCAAGAAAAATTACTCGTTCTAAAGGAAAACCCTCTTCTCAGCCTCCAGAACAAGTAAACCTAGGGTTCGACCACTCTGAAGGGTTTGACTCTTCTCTGGCAGAACCATCTGACCACTCTCACCGAATAGGAGAAAACGTTCTTGGCTAAAGGCCCATGGAAGACCCCCCTGAATCTTTTAACCACAAGAAATCCAAGGTAGACCTCTCGAGTTCTCTAGAGTCAAACCTCAATTTATGGGATATTCCAAATAGAGATTTCTTTGTTGCTCTCAAAGAAAAACCCATTGCCCATGGCAGAGTAATCTATATTGATGATATAGAGGCACTCAATTTGTCATGACCCAAAATCCCACCACAGGCGTCATGATGGCACCTAGTCTCTAAGACTAGGTAATCCGATTTCAATTACATTTTGAAACTTTTGTTTTTGAAACTAACAGCGGAAATAATTACAATATACAACCTCTCAAGATTGGTAGTACTGAGTCACAAACTCTAACTGAATACATGGAATGATCACGAGGACCGAGTATACAATACTATTTGATAAAAATTAACAGTACAATGAAATAAAAAGACTCTAAGGGACTGCGACGACCAAGCAGCTCTACCTTGAATCCTTACGATCCCGCTTTAACTCTTCTCAAGTCTTATGTCTCTAATACCTCGCTCTGCACAAAAATATGCAGAAGTGTAGTATGAGTACACCATGGTCGATACCCAGTAAGTATCAAGACTAACCTCAATGGAGTAGAAACGAGATACAATCAAGACACTCACTAGTCTAATAACATGTGCAATATAATATACAAAATAATAGGAAACAAATAATAATAAGGGCGGGATAAAACAACCAGTGATATGCACAACAGATAACAAGAATACCATTAATATCACTCAACAATTAATAAACATAATTACACCCAATTAAATCAAGTCCTTCAAATAAATGTCGTTCACATATAATTCTTCCAGATAACTCTCTTTCAAATATAATTTTCTCAAATAATTATTTTTCAAATATAATTCTTTCAATAAATCTTTTCAAATATAATTTCCTCAAATAAATATCTTTCAAATACAATTCTTTCATATAATACTTTCTAAGTAAAAATCCTTCCAAATAAATATTTTGAATATAATTCTTTCAATTAAAAACTCACCATGTGACACCTCATTTCATAATCATAAAAATACGGGTCTCGGCCCTTTTTCATATTTCCACAGCACCTCGTGCCCATAATTAAATCATCATATTTTTCCAGCACCTCGTGCCCTCATTTCATATCACAATAATTCACGTGCCAGATATCATTATCATTTCATCACAGCACCTCGTGCCCACATTTCATATCACAACTGCATGGACAATTCACGTGCCAAATATCCTCATTATTTACTCATGACACCTCGTGCCCACATTTTATTTTATAAACCGCCTGGTAATAGCCACAGGCTCTCAATTTCAATATAAATCATATTGTTATCAATTTACCAACAACAAGACAAATTGCACAAGGTATAAAAGTAAACACAAGAAAATCACAACATCACATGAAAATTATCAACACCACAACCCCACATCATCACATATCGTCCCTGACAATAGCCACACTTATCGCTCATATTTTCACCCTTATCACTCATATAGCCACCCTTATCGTTCCGCCTAGACAATACCAATAACCACCCTTATCGCTCCTATAGCCACCCTTATCGCTCCGCTCAGACAATATTCCAACAAACACAACAGTGAAATGCCACCATTATAACCACATAATATCAACGGTGAAATATCACCCTTATCTCCCAAAAATAACAACTCACACAACACTACAATTTACACGGGAAATTATCACAGCAACATAACAAAATCAATTCATATCACAATTTGTCCAATGGCCACAACCAAATTTCAAAGCTACAACCAAGTCAATTAATTTAGCAACAAATAGCCAAAAGTTTCACACAATGTGTACAACACCCAAAATTAATCAATAGAGATAGAAATTACTCAACATAAAGCAAATTCTTCATTAGATTTAAATTTTTAATAATTATATAAACACCTCTTCTTATGCTTATTTAATTAATTATTTGCAGAGGAAAAATCCATAATGAAATTCAATTCCAATAATTATCAAACCAACCAATTCACGGGATTATATAAATAATCAAGTAACAATCACATCAAATTGTCATATAACAACAGATTCAACAACAACAAAGATTTATGCACGACAATTAGATAATTAAATGTATACCAACAGTTACCCAATTTATCACACAATATGCTCAAGACTTTAACTCAATAAAATTTACACATATAAGCCGAGTACGTACTCGTCACCTCGCGTACACGTCTTTTCACATTTCACAAATGGCACATAAGACTCGATGCCTAAGGGGTAATTTCCCCACTCGAGGTTAAGCTAAACACTTACCTTGTTGAAGTTAGGCCGATATTCCAAAATAACCTTCTTGCTTGAATTGACCTCCGGACAGCTCAAATCTATCCAAATTAATTGTATAATTTCATTAAAATTCATTGGAAACAATTCCAGATAATAATATGTCGACTTAAAATTTTATTCCAAAAACCAACAAAAGTCAACGCGGGACTTGCCTCTCGGAACCCGACATAATTTTCATGAAATCCGAACACCCATTCCGATACGAGTTCAACCATACCAATTTTATCGAATTCCAATAACAAATCGACCTTCAAATCTTAAATTTAAACCAAGATGATTTTCTAAATTTTTCTAACCCAATTCACTAATTTAGTGATAAAAATAATAATATATTCATGTAATTTAACCAAAATCAAGTTAGGAATTCTTACCCCAATGTTTTCCTTGAAAAACTCTCGAAATATCGCCTCACCCGAGCTTACTTGGTCCAAAAATGGAAGAATGACATGAATTTGGACTTTTTCTGCTGCCCAGGGATTTGTTCTTCGCGTTCGCGAGACTCACCTCGTGTTCACGATGAACAAATTCTTCAAAAGTCATTTTCAATCTCTTCTCAGACAACCTTTAGTATAGTGGTCATAGCTTTTTTGTACAAAACTCCAAATGCTAAATGGTTTGACTTTTTGAAAACTAGACTCCAAGGGCTATAACTTTCATATGTTGCTAATCTCCCAATTCCTTATAGATTATGAGATATAAGCTTCCAACGCCAGCCCTGTGCAACGGAGATTTTCAAACTCTTCTCGGACAGCCTATAGTGTATTCATCATAACTCTTTGTACACAACTCCAAATGACAAATAGTTTACCTTTATGAAAACTAGACACAAAGGTCTATAACTTTAATTTTTGGATCATCTCCAGATACCTTATAGATTGCTATATATGAGCTTCTAAAGTCAGACGACGAACAACAAAATTTTCTTCTGCGCGAATGCGAAGAACAACATCAGAACCAGCAACCAGCAGCATCAAAACACCCAAACTTGGTACGGAACCTCCTCGAATCAAACCCGAGGCCCCAGGGACCCCGTCCAATCGTACCAACCAGTTCCAATACATAACACGAACCTGCTCGAGGCTTCAAATCACGTCAAACAGCATCAAAGCCACGAATCATACCCCAATTCAAGCCTAATGAACTTTGAAATTTCAAATTCTATATCTTGTGTCGAAACACATCAAATCAATCTGGAATGACTTCAAATTTTGCACACAAGACATAATTGACATAACAAAGCTATTCCAATTTCCAGAATCGAATTTTGGCCCCGATATCAAAAAGTCAATCCCCCGATCAAACTTCCCAAAAATTCATCTTTCGCCATTTCAAGCCAAATTCCTCTACAGACCTTCAAATAATTTTCCGGATACACTCCTATGTCCACAATCACCATACGGATATGTTGACATTATCAAAATTCCATTTCGGAGTCGTCTTTACACAGTTCTGACTACGGTAAAAATTCTAAAGCTTAAGCTTTCGTTTTGGGGACCAAGTATCCCAAATCACTCAGAATCATCCGGTAACTGAATTCAACCACGCACGCAAGTCAATACACATAATAAGAAGCTGCTCAAGGACTTATTTCGCCAGACGAGGCTTAAATTCTTAAAACGACAAGTCGGGTTGTTACACAATTGTAAGGTAAATGATCTATTTGGTTTTCAAGGATAGTCAAAATTCCTCTCTTTACCCCATCCCAAAGTCTATGAACCTTTAGTGAGGAAGTTCTATGCCAATCTTCATTCTAGCAAGCCAGATAAGTTAGAATCCATAGTTCTAGGAAAATGCATTGTCCTTGATTGTTCCATGTTTGACATAATTTTTCAGTGTAAGTGCTCTGGTTTTTCCATGCTTTTCAAAAATACCTAGCCTGGCGATTTTGAAATTTCTTTTGATGAAGCAAAGCGTTGTATAGCTGAGCGTCCATCTAATTTCCTTCCTAACCAGTTAGGTCCCAGTGATGTTAGTTTTGAAACCCGTGTTCTGGCCCACATTGTTGCAACTACCCTTCTTCCTCACACTGGCTCATTCTCCACATTCGCTCAACAAGACACCTGTCTTGTCTACTATGTAGTGACCAAGCTTAAGGTTAAGCTGTCCTCATGGGTCATAAATTTTATGGTTGAAAGTGTTGATGACTCCACTAGTCTACCTTATGGTATGGTTATCACCCATCTCTTGGAAGCCCACAACATCTCTATCTCATAATACCTTTTTGTCTCTGTCTCAAAATCTTACAACTCTAGAGCATTTGCAGGCATGGGGTATGTGTGTGTTGAGGGTTACTGGGTGAAGAAACAAGAGAGAGAAGTCAAGAATGTTCAGCCTGATTCAAAGGTCAAAGCTTCTGGTTGCCATCATAGTGTAAGTGATCATGATTTTGTAAAACGATTAACTACTATTAACAACAAGTTGGCCATCATCAAGGACCTTCTTGCTGCAACTCAATCAACTATTGGGGACATTCATGCTATCTCCAAAGAGACTAGGTCCGATGTTTCAAAGATTAGGGTCAAAATGCTCAAGCTAGCACAAAACGCAGTCAGAGCCTTCAAGGAAGTACATGACATAATAGATGGGGTGACAGTTTCAGAAAATGCCAACTTTGAGCATCTGAAGGAGGTGATTTGCAACACTCTCACTTATTTCTCTTGTCGTTAGTTGTGGATGTTTCAGACAATATTTTTGCTATTTTGGACTGGATAACCAGTCACTGGATGTTTTCTTTATTTTTGCTTAACTCCGCATGCTTATATTTTCCTATATTTGCCTAAATTGCCTGCATCTATTTATTTTACTCTGTACATGCATATCCCTTCTTTGTTGATGCCAAAAAGGGGCATAAAAGTTAGTTATATAGTGTAGGTCAAATAGCAACACTTGTTGAGGGAAAGTTGACTAGGGGTGGGCATTCGGTATTTCGGTTCAATATTTAAAAACTTCAGTTCGATATTTCAGTATTCTGTTTGTTAATTGTGTATACCAAATACTGTACCAAAGTAGTTTGGTATGGTTCGGTTGGTTCGATATGATTTTGGTTTGATACATTAACGGAATAGATGATATAGATGGAGTAGACAGTGGAATGGACATTTGAACACAATGTGCTATGCTAGTTGATGCCTGCTAAAAGAATTTGTGTTTGATATGATATTTGGAAGAAATAGAGTAACAAAGTGTAAAACCAACATTCCAAGCATTTGCCATCTATGATCTAACAAGCAACAGCAAAAATCAGCCAACTAACGAAACAGAGCATATAAGACATTGCATCTTCCTCATCTCTTTCCCTTAATTACGATGAAATACTACAAATCCCCTTATTCCTATGGTAAAAGTAAGGAAGAGTTAGGGCGAAAGACCTAAAACCTCATACCATGGCACCAAAGGGTAAATAGGAAAAGCCGTTGTTGGCCTTAAAATGAAGTGCCCAGTAACACAGTTCCTTCAATCAAAACCAAAACCAAGCAATCGCTGCATCAATTATCAGTCATCCTACGTCTTTTATTAAGCTTAGGATTGTAAAAGAAAAGCTACAAGTTCCAGTTCAAGAAGTTGACAGTCCCGGCATCTAGAGTTGCTTTTCATTCCAACACAGTTACAAAACTCAAGAGAACATTTTCTCAATCAAGAAAAGCAATGTTGTTCTTTTCAGCCATATACTTCTCGATTTCTCAACATCCCAATAGGCATATAGAGCCAAGATGAACCAGCAAAAATATAAATCAGGTATGACAGTACATAGATACAAGAAATAGAGTAACAGCAAAACGCCAAAACCAACATTCCAAGGCTCCAAGCAAGCAGTCCCTGCATCTCCTAAATGGATTCAAGTCACGCTAACTAAGCAACTAGCCAACTAACTGTAACGACCCGACCGGTCATTTTGAGTACTACAACCCCGTTTCCCCCTTCACTGTGCGAATTGTACTTTACAGTTATTGTGTGAATTGCCGAGGTAAATGATTCGGGTCCGGTGAAGTTTTGGAAGGAATTGGAACACTTAGTTTCAAGGTTTAAAGCTTAAGTTAAAATAGTGACCAGATGTCGACTTATGTGTAAACGACCCCGGAATAGAGTTTTGATGATTCCAATAGCTCCGTATGGTAATTTTGGACTTAGGAGTGTGTCCGATTTTTTTTTTTGAGGTACGTAGTGGAATTATGCTTGAAATGCCGAAAGATGAATTTTTGGAAAGTTTGACCGGGGGATTGACTTTTTGATATCGAGGTCGGAATCCGATTCTGGAAATTAGAATAGGTCCGTAATGTGAAATGTGATTTGTGCACAAAATGTGAAGTCATTCAGAACTTAAACTCTCTGCCCAGTCATTTCTTCTATGCGATCGTGGTCCACATCCCGCGATCGTGAAGCACAATATTTTCACTGCTCAAAATAACCCTATGCGATCGCGTACAAGGTTATGCGATCGCGAAGACCAAAATACACTGCCCCCAAAACTTCTCTACGCGACCGCACCATAACACACGCGAACGCGAAGCATGAGCTTCCTTGGCCTGTGCGATCGCGGACAGCCCACACGTTCGCATAGAACAATGCTCGTGAACCCCAGTTGTCTCACCTCTTCTTCACGAACGCGGCTTGATCCACGCGTTAGCGATGTATTCCTTCTTCTAAGCTACGCAATCGTGGTCATCCCCAAACGATTGCATACAAAAAAACTCAGTAGCCCTCAATTAACCCTATGTGATCGCAGACCTTCTCACGCGATCGCGTAGAAGGAAACCAGATACAGATATTAGAAAATTCCAGGAAAATTTCAAGTCCAAAAATTGATCCGTTAACCATTTGAAACTCACCCGAGGTCCTCGGGACCTCAACCAAATACACCAACAAGTCCTAAAACATCATGCGAACTTAGTCGAGTCTTCAAATCACATACAACAATACTAAAAACACGAATCATACCCCAATTCAAGCCTAATGAACTTTGAAATTTCAAGTTTTCACAAACAACGACGAAACCTATCAAATCATGTCCGATTGACCTTAAATTTTGCACACAAGTCATAAATGACATAACGAAGCTATTACAATTTCCAGAATCAGATTCTGACCTTGATATCAAAAAGTCCCCCCCCCCCCGGTAAAACTTTCCAACAATTCAACTTTCGACATTTCAAGCCTATTTCCACTACAGATCTCCAAATAATTTTTCAGATACGCTCCTAAGTCCAAAATTACCATACGGAGCTATTGGAATCATCAAAACTCTATTACGGGGTTGTTTACACATAAGTCACCATCCGGTCAACTATTTCAACTTAAGCTTCCAACATGAAATTTATTCTTCCAAGCTAACTCTGAAATACCTTAAAACTAAAACCGACAATTCACACAAGTCATAATACCTCGTAGGAAGTTATTCAAGACTTCAAATAGTTGAAAGGAGCATAAATGCTCAAAACGACCGGTCGGGTCGTTACAAAGCAAATATACTTTGAACGAACCACTATCACTCTTTTTGTTCTACTCCAAACAAGCATTGTAGTTCTCTTTAGGTGTGTTGTGTAATTAGTGAGAGATGAAAAAGAGATAAACACTAGTGAGGTATTGTATTAAGAAGAGAGAAGTGACATAGTGACTAAGTTGTTGGTGTAAAGCTACATCAACCATCTTGTAAACGAGAAACTTCAAATACTGAAATAGAGCACCCTTGCAACCCAAGGGGACTGGACGTAGGATTCACATTGAATCCGAACTCTGGTATTTTTAATTCCTTCACTATTTCTATTATGTTCTTATCTCTAGTCGACTAATTGGTAAACTAGTCAACTACTTAGAATGTAAAGAAGAAATATCGGCAATTCACTCCTCCCCTTGTACTTTCAATTAATAATATCAAGTGATCAATTGATGTATGTGCAAAATGTGTCTATTGAACACAACACTAATAACCACCAAATGCATGAAACTCAAAGTGGGTGATATGGCAACTAAGCTAATGAGATGATGACATGTGTCAATTTAGACCAAGTAATCTTAGCTGGAATTTTTACCCAAATTTTTCTTTTAAAAAAAGAGAAAATTAAAAAAGGGGAAAAGTCCAAATTTATCCTTCTACTTTGAAATATTATTTACACTTAAACCTTAGTCATATTTTCGGGGTTATATATACCGTTAGCAAAGTATTCAAGTTTGTCCTTATTTTTAACTTTGCTCCAACGTGGCATTGGATCCTGCTGTTAAAATGCCACAACACGCCACATGTGTATATTAATTTTCTTATTTGTGAAGGACAAAAAAGGAAACTTTTCAAAGTCTTCTCATTCGTTGCTTATACTTCCACAAGTAAATTTGTCTGCGCTTCGTGCAGTTATAAAAAAAATTGTATAATATTTTTAAAAATAATTCAAGATAGAAAAGATAAAAATCTTCATATGTATGCCTATGAAAAATAATTTTATATATGGATAAAATCATAAGTATACGTTTTTGTTATAATTAGAACTTTCATGAACTACATTTCTCATTAGAAGATTTTCTTCAAGAAGAAAAAAAAAGAATTGTCGAGGAAAAGAGAAAAGAAATTAATGGTATAGTAAAATTTGGCCGAACAAACTTGAGATTTTATTCTCGTTTTTCTTCTCTCCTCTTTCTCTCTCTATATATATGTGGTCATCGACACACAATTAATTCCTAGCGGCTACTAATCTTCTTATACATTCAAACCAACAAACTTGATAAATAAAAGAGAGCTTTTAAGGTAGGCTATTTCTTCTTTTAACTTTCAAATTTAATATTTGTCGTAACGGAAAGTCTATACATCTCGCAATCTTTTATAAATTAAAGTGAAACTACATCTCCCCTCTCTATTGTCCCTCATTCATTCATGTTCCAATTCACGTATTAGGAATAATATAATTTAAGATTATACAATAATTCTGTACTTTATGATGTTATATAATAAGCTCATATAAATTCAAACTACCAATATAAATCATGACAATAATTCTTGAAATCCTAAGATAGAAAAAATTATGATTTAAATTCTTCTATAATCATATATAAGATCAACCTGAAGTCCTGAATATTTGAAAATACAAATTCAATTCTTTAAGACAATGAAATCACATTGTGGTCAACTATTTTTTAAAACAATAAAGTCATAAATTTGTTAGTTTTTGGAGATTTTTCGAAAATGATTTATTCAAAAACCAAAAATTGGTCTTTTTCAAGTTTTTACGAAATTTTCTTTTACCCACTCACAAAATTACTGTGTATTTTTCAAGTAAAATGCATGTCAAAACATAGTTTTAAATTCTAAAAACTATTTTTTAACTTAACTTTAGATACTACCTTTTTTTTTAAATCACAATTTTTATGTCCAAACGCTTACGTAGATACAGGGAAGGGAATTGAATTTGAATTTGTTTGATGAAATGACAAAACGGCCCATAAGTTTAATGATCTGATAGGAAAAATAAAGGTATTTTAAAGACTTAGAAAATTGATATAATGCTAACTTACTACCTTCGTCTCGACCTAGATTGATCTTTGTTCTGATGATGATAAACCACCATCAATTTGTATACTATATATATACCCCAACTCTTTTTTTGTATTATTTTTTTCACTCTAAAAGAGTGTCCAGAACTAGACTTTCTTCACAGCCCCTAACGGCATTAGGAAGAGATTTAATCAGCTAGTGTAATAACTTCAATCAATACAAAAATGTATTGAGACCTAAAACACAAAATATCATATGTATACGGTCGAAATCGGGTTCGTCTACGACATGGTAGATCGGACTCGGAACATGAGGGACTGAAGATCGACCCATAGTCCCACCGGACCATAACCCGAGGTCAGAATGTCTATCTTCGAGAACATTGAGTCTGTGATCCCAGAATCGACCCTGACCCCGAACGAGCTCGAAAAATTATTGTTAGCGTAACCAACAGAAGACCAAAATATCTGTGACCGGTCGGATATTACGGCGGGAATATCGACACATATCAATAAGGAACCGTCAATCAGCAAATCAAATTTTTTTTACCTTTTATAGAATTGTACCAAAGGGGGTTTGATAATTCGTTTAAGACATTGTAACACGCATTCAAAAGCAATAAATTATGTTTCTCTTTAAGCTCTTATTTCATATGTGTCTTGATATCGATCGTAGTGCATCCAGTTCGAGGGTGGCTAACTTTCCAAGATCGTAACTATTCAATTCGTGTGGTTTGAATTTACTTTATCATTGTTTATTTTAATTGCAATTTAATTTATCGCTTTGTGTCAAGTTAATTCACGTATACTTAAAACCACTTACAAATTTAATTGTTATCCGATTTTGAAGGTAAATAGTTTGGCGCCCACTGTGGGGCTAAGGATAATAGTGATTATTTGATACAAATTTCCACAACACAAACTACTTTACACTTGTTCTTTGAAGTGTCTCTAGTTTCAGGCTAAAACTCAAATTGTCAAACTCTCAATCAGCTCCCATACATGTTGTCAACGAGTCCGGTCATCACGGTGAAAATAACAACATAGCGCCCGGTGACGAGCTATCGCTCGTTGATCCCGTCAGAATTTCAATCGCGGGCCCATTTGATGCTAACTTGCATGTGGCTATCGACACAAATCTGCCTACCGACCCCGAGAATAGCGTCCATGGTGGAGCCCGATCGACAGATCAAAATATACAAAACAATGGAGGATACGAGATCAATTTAGGGATGATCTTCAAAATGTTATAGGCTCAACAAGCGGCTATAGCTCAGTTACATAGTCGAAGCCGTGCACCGAGCAGAACCGAACCCGATCCTTCCCGGGAAGTCACCCGTAGGGATGAACCGGTCGCCGAGAGGTCGAATGAAAACGAATCGCGATATCATGAAAATACTTGAAAAACTAACGAAATTGATAGAATCGGGGGAAAAGAAAATCGAAGAAAATGACAAGAAGGTGGAAACCTACAATTCCAGGGTCGACCAAATCCCCGGAGCACCGCCGATACTAAAAGTCCTGGATTCCAAGAAGTTTGTGCAAAAATATTTTCCTCCAAGCGCCACTTCAAAGCCGATCCCTAAGAAGTTCCGCATGCATGAGATTCCTAAGTACAACGGAACGATCGACCCTAACGAGCATGTCACCTCCTACACATGTGCCATTAAAGGGAATGACTTGAAAAATGATGAGATCGAGTCTGTCTTGTTGAAGAAGTTCGGAGAGACCGTGTCAAAGGGAACTATGATATGGTATCACAACTTACCTCCTAACTCTATTGACTCATTTGTTATGCTTGCAGATTCTTTTGTGAAAGCACACGCCGGGGTTATCAAGGTCGAGACCAGGAAGCCGGGCCTTTTCAAAGTAAAACATAAGGATAATGAGATGCTTAGAGAGTTCGTGTCCCGGTTTCAAATAGAACTAATGGATCTACCACTGGTCGTTGATGATTGTGCCGTTCAAGCTTTCACCCAAGTACTCAATGTTTGAAGCTCGGTGGCTTCACAACAGTTGAAACAAAATTTGATAGAATATTCGGCTGTTACTTGGGCCGACGTGCACAATCGATATCAGTCAAAAATTAGAGTCGAAGATGATCAACTTGGGGCCCCTTACGGGTCCGTATATCCCGTCAGAACCATAGACAGAGTCAAGAGAGACACCGACCGAGAACCGAGATCAAACAGAGATCGGCATCAGTCGTACAATGGAGACCGAAGAAGCAGTAGGTCCGGGCAGAAATCTATGCGAAATGAAAGGAGAAATGATCGAGGTCAGAGCAATCGGGGACTCATGAGCAAGAACATTTTCGAAAGGCCTATAGGGCCTATAGAAGCACCAAGGTTATCTGAATACAACTTTAACGTCGATGATGCTGCCATCGTATCAACTATCGGATGCATCAAGGACACCCAATAGCCTCGGCCTCTACAATTCGATCCAGCTCAAAGGGATCCTAACCATATGTGCAAATATCATGGCACTCACGGCCACAGAACAGAGTATTGCTGACAGTTAAGAGAGGAAGTAGCTCGGTTATTCAACAACGGGCACCTTCGGGAATTCCTAAGTGACCGAGCCAAGAATCATTTCAGAAAAAGGGATTTTAGTAAACAAATCGAACAAGAAGAACCTCAATACGTCATTAACATGATCATCGGTGGGGTTGATGTCCCTTAAGGGCCGATGTTAAAGCGCACCAAAGTATCCATCACAAGGGGAAAACAGACTCGAGATTACGTACCAGAAGGAACCTTGTCTTTCAACGACGAGGATGCATAAGGGATCGTGAAACCCTACAATGATGCACTGGTAATATATGTGCTCATTAAATAAATCTTGAGTTAAGAATGTGTTAATTGATCCAAGTAGCTCGGCTAACATCATCCGATCGAGAATCGTAGAGCAGCTCGGTCTACAAGATCAAATCGTGCATGCAGTCCGAGTTCTAAACGGATTCAACATGGCCTGTGAAACCACTAAGGGGGAGATAACATTACCAGTTAATGCCGTCGGGACCATCCAAGAGGCCAAGTTTTACGTGATCCAAGGAGACATGAGGTACAATGCTCTGTTCGGAATGCCATGGATCCACAACATGAGGGCAATTCCCTTGACTCTCCACCAAGTGTTAACATTCCCAACTCCTGGAGGGATTAAAACAATCTACGGAGAAAAACCATCCGCAAAGGAAATGTTTGCGATTGAAGAGGTGATTTCGTACTTGCAACGTCAAAGGAACCAATTTCGGTCGCAAAGAAAGAGGCTAAATAGCAATTACCGACACCGGCCACGACCCAACTGGAGAAGCAGGGAACTGATGAAGACGAAGATTACGGGGTTCCCAGAACTTTTATAGTCCCCGATAATTACGACGCAACTAAATCAATAGTCGAGGAGCTGGAACGAGTTATATTGATCGAGCATCTACCCGATCGGAAGGTATACCTAGGCACGGGGTTAAGTCCCGAGCTCAAAAAAAAACTCATTCAATTTCTTATAGCTAACAAAGATTTTTTTGCTTGGTCCCATCTTGATATGACAAGGTTCCCGTCAGAGATAACCACTCACAAGCTAAGCTTAGACCCGAAATTCCACCCGGTCAAGAAGAAGAGGAGACCCCAGTTCGAGGTCAAATATGCTTTCATCAAGGATGAGGTATCTAAACTGCTTAAAATAGGGTCCGTTCGGGAGGTTAAATACCCAGATTGGTTTGCAAACGTAGTGGTAGTCCCTAAAAGGGAATAAATTATGAATGTGTGTAGACTATAAGGATTTGAATAAGGCATGTCCCAAGGACTCTTTCCCTTTGCCCAACATCGATCACATGATCGATGCCATAGACGGCCACGAGATCCTTAGTTTTCTCGATGCTTACTCCGGGTACAACCAAATATTGATGAGCCCGGATGATCAGAAAAAAACCTCCTTCATCACTAAGTACGACACATACTGCTATAAACTGATGCCATTCATATTAAACAACGCCGGTGCCACTTATCAACGCCTAGTAAACCGGATGTTCGAGGAAAACATAGGAAAATCAATGGAGGTTTACATTGACGATATGTTGGTCAAGTCCCTACGAGCAAAGGGCCATTTAAAACATTTGCAGGAAACTTTCAGCATATTGAAGAAGTACAATATGAAGCTGAACCCAAAGAAATGCGCGTTTGGAGTCGGATCAGGTAAATTCCTCGGATTCATGGTATCCAAACGAGGAATCGAGATCAACCCCGATAAGATCAATACTGTTTGGTTACAAATTAACAGTACAATGAAATAAAAAGACTCCAAGGAACTGCGATGACCAAGCAGTTCTACCTTGAATCCTTACGATCCTACTTTAACTCTGCTCAAGTCCATTATCTTCAATACCTGGCTCTGCACAAAATGTGCAGAAGTGTAGAGTGAGCACACCATATCGGTGCCCAGTAAGTATCAAGACTAACCTCAATGGAGTAGAGACGAGGTACAGTCAAGACACTCACTAGTCTAATAACTTGTGTAATATGATATACAAAATAATAGGAAACAAATAATAATAAAGGCAGAATAAAATAACCAGTGATATGCACAACAGACAACAAGAATACTATTAATACCACTCAACAATTTAGTAAACATAATTACACCCAATTAAATCAAGCTCTTCAAATAAATGGCTTTCACATAGTTCTTCCAGATAACTCTCTTTCAAATATAATTTTCTCAAATAATTATTTTTCAAATATAATTCTTTCAATAAATCTTTTCAAATACGATTTCCTCAAATAAATATCTTTCAAAATACAATTCGTTTATATAATACTTTCTAAGTAAAAATCCTTCCGAATAAATATTTTGAATATAATTCATTCAATTAAAAAGTCACCATGTGATACTTCATTTCAAAATCATCAAAATACGGGTCTCGGCCCATTTTTATATTTTTCGTAAATACGGATCTCAGCCCATTTCCATATTTCCATGGCACCTCGTGCCCATAATTAAATCATCATATTTTCCTGGCATCTCGTGCCCTCGTTTCATATCACAACTGCACAGACAGTTCACGTGCCAAATATCATTATTATTTCATCACATCACCTCGCGCCCACATTTTATATCACAACTGCACGGACAATTCGCGTGCCAATATCCCCATTTCATGTCACATTTCACGGTACCTCGTGCCCACATTTCATTTTATAAACCGCCTGGTAATAGCCTCAGGCTCCCAATTTCAACCTAAATCAGATTATTATCAATTTACTAACAACAAGACAAGTTGCACAAGGTATAAAAGTAAACACAAGAAAATCACAACATCACATGAAAATTGTCAACATCACAACCCCACATCATCACATATCGTCCCTGACAACAACAACCTTTATCGCTCATATTGCCACCCTTATCACTCCTATAGCCACCCTTATCGCTCCACTCAAAAAATATCAATAGTCATCCTTATCGCTCCTATTTTCACCCTTATCGGTCCGCCCAGACAATATTCCAACAAACACAATAACAGTAATATGCCACCCTTATAGCTACATAATATCAACGGTGAAATGACACCCTTATATCCTCTAAATAACAACTCACACAACACAATAATTTTACATGAGAAATTATCAAAGCAATATGACAAAATCAATTCATATCACAATTTTCTCACTAGCCACAATCAAATTTCAAAGCTACAACCAAGTCAATTAATTTCACAACAAATAATCAAATGCTCCACATAATATGTACAACACCCCAAAACAATCAAATAGAGATAGCAATTACTCAACATAAAGCAAAGTTTTAATAAAGATCAAATTTTCAATAATTATATAAACACCTCTTCTTAAGCTCATTTAATTAATTATTTACATGGGGGATAATCCAAAATGAAATTAAACTGCAATAATTATCAAACCAGCAAATTCACGAAATTTCATAAATAATCAAATAACAATCACATCACATTGTCATATAACAACAGAGTCAACAACAAGGGTTTAGGCACGACAAGTAGATGATTACAAATATGCTCAAGACTTTAACTCAATATAATTTGCACATATAAACCAAGTACATCCCCGTCCCCTCGCGTACATTGGTTTCAATTACCCAAGTTGCACATAAGACTCAATGCCTAAGGGGAATTTCCCCCACTCGAGGTTAAGCAAGACACTTACCTTTTTGAAATTATGCCGATATTCCAAATTCGCCTTCTTGCTTGAATTGATCTCCGGGCCGTTCAAATCTATTCAAATTAATTGTATAACTTCATTAAAATTTATCGGAAACAATTTCGTATAATAATATGTCGACTTAAAAATTTATTCCAAAAAGTCAACAAAAGTCAACGCGGGACTCGTCTCTCGGAACCCGACATAATTTTCATGAAATCCGAACACCCATTCCGATACGAGTTCAACCATACCAATTTTATCGAATTCCAATAACAAATCGACCTCCAAATCTTAAATTTTCGGTTTTGGAAGATTTTAAAAAAATCTTAATTTTTCCTCCAATAAATCCGAATTAAATGATGGATTTAAAGATATAATCATAGAAATTAATTTTCTCCTTTGTTCGCAGCTTCGCTGAAGAGAATCGGAAAATGGTTTCGCTGAAGCGGCTCGCCGCTAGTGTCCTCAAGTGTGGAAGAGGCAAAGTTTGGCTCGATCCTAATGAGGGCAACGAGATCTCCATGGCCAATTCCCGCCAAAATATCAGAAAATTGGTGAAGGTTGGTTTCATCATCAGGAAGCCAACCAAAATTCACTCAAGATCTCGTGCTCGCAGAATGAAGGAGGCCAAGAGGAAGGGCCATCACTCTGGATACGGTAAGCGCAAAGGTACCAGGGAGGCTAGACTACTCACAAAGGTGCTTTGGATGAGGAGAATGAGAGTCCTTAGGCGCTTGCTTCGCAATTACAGGGAGTCAAAGAAGTTTGACAGGCACATGTATCATGACATGTACATGAAGGTGAATGGTAATGTTTTCAAGAACAAGCGTGTGCTGATGGAAAATATCCATAAAACAAAGGCTGAAAAGGCTAGAGAAAAGACCTTGTCCGACCAATTTGAGGCCAGGAGGGCAAAGAACAAAGCTAGCAGGAAAAGAAAGTTCGCTAGGAGGGAGGAGCGTTTGGCACAGGGACCATGAGAGAGGCCAGTTCAACTTGCTGCCGCACCAGCCCAAACAGCTCAGGGATCTAAGAAGTCAAAGAAGTGAGCATGATGAATTGTAAGGAGGGTGCCAAGCCTGCTTTTTGTTCTTGTTAGTATAACAGTTTAGTATGTTTGATATGTTCCCTTATTGGTCTTTTAACTTTGAAAGACAACGTTACATGTACGAATTTGGAAGCTGGTTTAAAGTTTTGGAAAAAAAATCATGGAAATTAATCAAAATTGGATAAGAATCACTTACCCCAAACACCCACGCAAGAATCTCTCCAAAAACCGCCTTCTACCGAGCTCCAAATTAGATTTTGAGTTATGAACTCAAATCCCCATTTTGGGACTTTTAATTCTGCCCATATACACCTTTTTCCCATTCGCGACCATTGCTTCGCGTTCGCGAAGACCAAAATCCAGCTGCCTCAAGTCCTTCTTCGCGTTCGTGTGACAAGAGTCGCATTCGCGAAGGCCACTGTTCCTGCATCATCGTTTCCTCGTCGCGTTCGCGATGGCCAGCTGCCCAGCTCCTTCACGTTCACGTTCCACGCTTCGCGTTCGCGAAGGCCAAACGACCCCAGGCCCTATCTTCCTTTCTTTTTCTCGTTCGTGTTGCCTGGGACGCGTTCGCAAAGGCTTGCCCTGCTCCTTCTTCGTGTTCGCGTTCAGAGCTTCGCGTTCGCAAAGAAACAATCATCAGCCCCTCAATTTCCTCTTCACGAATGCGGGACTCCCTTCGCGTTCGCGAAGAAGAAAACCAGACTTCAGCAACAGCAGTCCAAACAACTCCAATTTGGTCCGAAACCACCCCGAAACACACCCGAGCCTCTCGGGACCTCAAAAAAATACACCAACAAGTCCTAAAACATCATACGAACTTAGTCAAATTCTCAAATCACCTCAAACAACATCAAAATGATGAATCGCACCCCAAATCGAACTTATGAACTTCAAAAACTTCCAACTTCTAAAACTCGTGCCGAAACCTATCAAACCAACCTGGAATGACGTCAAACTTTGCAGGCAAGTCCCAAATAACATAACGGAGTTGTTCCAACTTTCGGAATCGCATTCCGACCCTGATATCAAAAAGTCAACCCCCCGGTCAAACTTCCCAAAAATTCGACTTTCGCCATTTCAAGCCTAAATTGGCTACAGACCTCAGATTCACAGTCCGAACATGCTCCTAAGTCCAAAATCACCCAACAGAGCTAACAGAACCGACAGAACTCCATTCCGTAGTCGTCTTTACGCAGTTTCGACTACAGTTAAAAATCCTAATACTTAAGCTTCCATCTTAGGGACTAAGTGTCCCAAATCACTCCGAATCATTCGTAAATCAAACTCAACCACACACGCGGATCATAATACATATTGCGAGGCAGTTCGAAACCATAAGTCACTGAACGAGATGTAAATTCTTAAAATGACAAGTCGGGTCGTTACATACCCTCACCTAGAAAGATTGGCGCTCACTTTGTTAATCTCCTCTAGGAAGCTGAAACCATATTTGCAATGTCATCCTATATGTGTAGTGACTACTTACCCGTTGCAAAATATAATGCATAAACCCGAGCTCTCGGGGCGATTGTCCAAATGGGTAGTGAAAATCATCGGGTACGATATTTAATATCGACCCCGTACAACCATTAAATCTTAAATTTTGGTAGATTTAGTGGCCGACTTTACGCCGACCCTAATTCCCGAGTTCGAAAGAGAGTTGTTGGTGAACTCGGGGATGTCTTTAGGGATTAGGACCCTCTTTACGGATGACGCCTCGAACGCAAAGGGGGTCGGACTTGGCATCGTATTGAAGCCACCAACATGCAATGTAGTTAGGCAATCTATTAGGACTGTGAAATTGACTAACAACGAGGCTGGATATGAATCCATGATTGCAGGTCTCGAATTAGCCAAAAGCTTGGGGGCGGAAGTGATCGAAGCTAAGTGTGACTCCCTCCTCGTAGTGAACCAAGTTAATGGGACATTCGAGGTCAGAAAAGAACGAATGCAAAGGTACTTAGATAAGTTGCAGGTTACATTACAGCGGTTCAAGGAGTGGACTTTGCAACACATACCTTAAGATCTAAACAGCGAGGCCGATGCCTTTGCTAACTTAGGGTCGTCGATTGAGGACGACGAACTCAACTCGGGGGAAATCATACAACTCATGAGATCGGTAGTGGAAGAGGGTCATGCCGAGATAAACTCTACAAGCCTAACTTGGGATTGGAGGAACAAATATATAGAATATCTGAAAACCGGAAAATTGCCTCGGATACAAAAGAATCGAGGGCCCTGCATACGAAGGTAGCCCGATTTAGCTTCTCCAAAGACAGAACATTGTTCAGAAGAATGTTCGATGGCCTACTAGCGATATGTATAGGGAAGGAAGATACAGAATACGTTATGAGGGAAGTTCACGAGGGCACCTGCAAAAATAGTCCAGGCATCAAATCACTAGTTCGAAAGATAATCAGAGCCGGCTATTACTAGATCGACATATAAAAGGATGCAAAAAAGTTCATACGAAAATGTGATGAATGGCCAAAGATATGCTCCGATGATTCATCAACTCAGGGAGTTGCTGCATTCGGTTTTGTCACCATGGTCGTTTATGAAGTGGGGAATGGACATCGTTGGCCCCCTTCTATGGGCACACGTTAAGGCTCAATTTATATTGTTTATGACTAACTATTTTTCTATGTGGGTAGAAGCCCAGGCATACGAGAAGTCAGGGAGAAAGAAGTCATAGATTTCATTTGGGACCACATCATATGCCGGTTTGGAATGCCGGCTGATATCGTGTGTGACAACGGGAAACAATTCATCTGTATCAAAGTAAGAAAGTTTCTTGAAGACCATAAGATCAAAAGGATCCTATCAACACCCCACCACCCTAGTGGGTACAGACAAGCAAAATCGACCAACAAGTCCATACTCCAAAATCTCAAAAAGAGGTTAACCGATACCAAAGGAAAATGGAAGGAAATCCTGCACGAATTCCTATGGGCGTACCGTACGACCTCAAAGTTCAGTACCAAGGCCACCCCATTTTCGTTGGTTTACGGTGCTGAAACTCTAATACCGATCGAAGTCGGAGAACCAAGTCTCAGGTTCCGATACGCAACCAAGGATTCAAATGATGAGGCCATGAGTACGAGCTTGAAGCTATTAGATGAAAGGCGTGAAGCCGTCCTTTTTCGATTGGCCACCCAAAAACAATGGATCGAGAGATATTATAATCGAAGGGCCAATCTTCGACACTTCAGTTTCAGGGACTTAGTGTTAAGAAGGGTCACACTAAGCACCCGAAATCCGAACGAGGGGAAGTTGGGGCCAAACTGGGAGGGGCCATATCAAATTATCAAGATCATTGGAAAAGGATCGTACAAACTCGGAGCAATGAACGGTGAACGGCTACCGAATAACTGGAACGTAACTCACTTGAAGTGATACTACTGCTAAAGTACGACCCCATTCATTCCTTTTACTTATTTTTGAAATAACACTTGCAGGTGACCAACAAGGAATGGTACAATTTTTAGGTCTGAAAGCACGCGTTGCACTTTTTTCCTTGGACTGAATCAGTGTAAAAGATCATATCAACAGTATCTGAGGCTTCTCTATGATCAACCTCATACAGTGGGGGAATTACCCTCGGATAACGAACTTAGCAAGGAAAAAGACTTTGTGATCAAACGGTCTCGGCTCGGTCGATAGGATTTACTGTAAGGGCCAAATCAAATGAACTGTGCTCTCATAAACTGCTCGGGCCCTAACACAAAGCTTGTATACATATGTAACTATCACGCACAAGAATAAAAAGAAGTCTTTACCTTGTGGATAAATATATTGTCCCTTAAAAATTTTCTTTTTGCATTTCTTAAGGAATTTCCTACATCCGATCCCCTAAAGGTATCGAGCCCAAGGGTCGCATTAATCTGAGTTCAAACGATCATTCCCACTCGGGGATTGCCGTTCGAAGACAAACTCAGATGGTCCAGGCTATCAGAGCTCGGGGACACAAGACCTATAAGACAACTCCCGAATTTTAAAGGTTATGGACATCCCGATCCGGGGACTGTTATCTTAGACAAGCCCGGATAACTCGGGATGACAAGCCCACTTGGAAGCACCCGAACTAAACAGGCTATGGACGTATTAAAATAGCCCGTAGACATTTGAGACTCGTAATAAAAAATAAAGCCTTCAAAATTTCTTAACCGGTTCTAAAGGCTACCCTCGACAAACTATAATTTAAAAATTATAAGTACTTTGGGGGAAAATTTTCGGTCATACCGAACCCCTACGATGCCTTAAACAAACTAATGTTGTAGACAAGGCCCGTTCGAACCTCTGAACAGAACCTAACTATTTCATGCTAAGGCATTTCAATCTTTGCAAAATCACGAGCATGAATTTCCTTGAGGGCCTCCCTTTGGGATTGCAGCTTCGCATGCTAGACGATATCCTTCGCTCGATCCTGGGCCACCTCGGCGTTGGCCTTATATTGGGCCATCACCTCATTAGCATCGACTTTAACCACCACGACCACCGACTTGGCCATTTCAAGATCCTTGGCCAGAGTTTCTCGATCAAAGACGTCTGAACTTAGGTGAGATTGGAGCTCCTCAATCTTTTTGGCCTGCACCATGGCATTTTCCTTTGCCGCCCGAAGCTGAACCTCAACCGAAGCTAATTGCACTCGGGTAGTTTCCTTTTCCAAGTCAAGCGGCCCATTTTGCTTTTCCATTCTTCAGCCTCGACCTTTATCCCGTCCATCTCTTCTCGAAGTTGGTCAATCCGATCAAGATTTTGTTGGACCTGCGGGTTTGGAGCATTAGTCACCGAGTCTAGCTCATCGTTACTAATCTAAAAGACTTTTACCTTTTCCACCAGGTCGGCGTGCTCATTCTGAGTCGCCTCTAGCTCAGCACGGAGGCTCTTAGCCTTCCCCTCATGTTGATCGCTGAGAATTTTGTAAGCATCTCTCTTCTCAGTGAGCCCTCAAATCTCGGCCTCATACTGGTTTAGCTCTTCTCGATATTGGAAAAAAGTCTCGTGATGAAGCACCGAGGCTTACAAACACAAATAAAAAAGTTATGATTATCTACAAATTATTCTAAGTACTAATTAGAAGTCATGAAGAGGCATCTGAAGTTACCCGGTTTAACCCATGTTATGCTTCGTTAAACATGCAGGTCGTCCACCTCATTTATCTTGGTTTGGTATTCCCCGGTCACCGGGCATCGAACGTAACTAGCCACCCCTACGGGGACATAGAAAACCGAGCATACTTTGAAATAGAGATAATGATCGATCGCTTCCGGTCAGGATTCACACTCGAAGATGGGAACCGGTTGACTAGTTTCGGACTTGAGGAAGGCCCGCTTGCTCCTGAAGATGGACTCTTAATCTGCACCTCTAAGTGACCCAATCCGTTGACGTCCTTTGTGGTGGTAGAATCCACGTTGTCAAAAAAGTTGCGAAGGGTGTCTTCCGCTCTTTGGGCCCTCTTGTTGGGACGTCCTTTCATCATCTGAGCCTCGTTATACATGGACTTAGTAAACGAAGGGGACTCGGAGAGGTCTATCACACCGAGTGCATCCTTCGGGGCATTGCCCCGAGAAGCCCCAGCCACGACCTCCTTGTCGGCCTCCCTAACTTGAGGTAAAACGGCCTTGCCTTTCTCTGGTTCGGAAGCCTCGACCACGACCCCCTCATCGACCTCCCTAAATTGAGGCAATTCAGTTTCACCTCTCTCTAGTTCGGAGGCCCCTTGCCCCTCGTGAAATGACTCTCGGTCCACCAGATCAAACTCTTCTTCTTCTTCGGACTCGTCCCTCAGCCGGTGGAGTGAGTCCGATGAGAGCGCTCGGGCGCTGGCACTTTCTTTGGATTTGCGCACCAGCCTTCTCCTTGGTTTCTTTTTTCTGAGTTCGGAGAATTCAGAGCCATTTTCCTTTTCTTCTCATCACCCTGTCTCAGAGCAGGGGACTCGACGGGGCAATCCTCTTTACCGGATGGAGGCCTTTGTGTGACGTCCTTGGATAAACCTACAAAGGGAAACAAAGCAAACAAGAATTTAGCGACACAAAAGAAACCCAATTATTACTCACCCGGGAAAGGAATATCACCATGAGAACGGGCCTTCCACCGGCCCTTCGAGAGTTCGCGCCATGTGCGCTCAGAATATGGCCTTTGTGACACGATGCCCTCGACCCATTCCTTGAGTCGAGGGACTGCATTCGGGACCTGAGCGACACATGCACCACCACAAAGCACCGATAAAAAAATAAAAAAAGGGAAATCCGATGCACTAAACTCCCGCTATACGCGGGGTCAGGGGAAGGGCCGGACCACAAGGAAGAATGAAGGAAAAAAGAGAAATAATTTTTTTTAAAATGAGGTTTTACTTACGTTTTATATTCCACTTCTCGAGTAACGACATGTGCTCAGCTGGGATCAAGTCCTAGGTCCTTACTCTGACAAAATAACCTAGACAGCCTCGATCCCGATCGTCATCGATACTCGAGAACGAGGCTTTACTAGCCCGACGCGAGAGCTTGATCAGTCCCCCCGAAAGAGTCGGGGACTGTATAGGCGCATGAGGTGGTCGATGGTGAACGAGCATCCATTGATCTTGCTCATGAAGAACTGAAGAAGGATCAGGATCCTCTAGAAAGAAGGGTGAATTTGACCGAGGCATACCTTGTATCTTTTGCAGAAGTCGATGATGACCGGATCTAATGGACCTAGTGTAAAGGGATAAGTGTAAACACTTAAGTATCCCTCGACGTGGGTGGTGATATCTTCATTGGGTCTAGGAACCACAAAGTGCTTGTCAACCCAATTGCAATCCTTTTTTATCGTGGGGAGGATTTATTAAGTGATCGAGCATACGTATCTCGAGACCTCCTCACACCGGCCTGGTAAGGAGGAAGGTTTTTCAACCTTGAAATCGACGGTTACTGAGCATCCACCAGGGATGGAAAAGGGGGGTTCCGCTACTGGTTCCTCGACAGCGGAACGGTCTCCTCGATAACCGCCCGCGATGTAGAAGGAGTTTCTTTTTGGGGAACGATTTTTGAAGTCTTCGCCATTTATTTTAAAATAGAGGGGAAAAAAAGAAAAAGAGGAAGTTAAAGGAGTACACTTGATGGTTTGGGATGAAGACGAGCAAAATTTCTCACAAAAGATCTCACAAAACCAGGATATAAGTGCCAAAAAGTATAGAGATTTCTAAGGAACAAGGGTAGAGGGTTTGGATGTAAAGTTTGAATGAATAAAGAAAGGAGTACTTATAGTTTTCAAAAGACGGTTCGCATCCAGGAGTGGCCGACCGACAATTGACAAGCATTTAATACCATTAAGACTTGATTGATGTAACATTTTGTTTATTTTGTCATTTCTGTCGCGGAGTATCGAAGTGAGAATCGGAAGCTCATATCGTTTCTCGTCGTCTACACTCCGAAAAATTAGGGGACTATCTATATACGGTCGAAATGGGGCTCGTCTACGACATGGTAGGTAGGGGCTCGGAACATGAGGGACTGAAGATCGATCCCAAGTCCCACCGGACCAGAACCCGAGGTCAGAATGTATGTCTTCGAGAACATTGAGTCTGTGATCCCGGAATCGACCCTGACCCCGAACGAGCTCGAAGAAACATTGTTAGCATAACCAACATAAGATCAAAATATCCGTGACCGGTCGGATATTACAGCGGGAGTCTCGACACGTATCAATAAGGAATCGGCAATCAGCAAATCAAGAGATTTTTACCTTTTATAGAATTATACCTAAAGTATGACTCCCTTACTATATAAAGGGGGTCTGATAATTCGTTTAAGACATTGTAACACACATTCCAAAGCAATACATTATTTTTCTCTTTAAGTTCTTATTTAAGTTGTATCTTGATACCGGTCGTAGTGCATCCAATTCGAGGGTGGCTAACCTCCCAAGATTGTAACTATTCAATTCGTGTGGTTTGAATTTACTTTATCATTATTTATTTCAATTGCAATTTAATTTATCATTTTGTGTCAAGTTAATTCACGTATACTTAAAATCACTTATAAATTTAATTGTTATCCGATTTTGAGGGTAAGGAGTTTTATTTTGCATATCTTGAGTTTATTTTATTTGAGTGGTTGAATTAATACCATTATATTTGAGTTGTTAAAATATAATTTAAACGAGGCCGAAAAAACTTCTAAAGCAAAAGTGACACATGTCGTCTCATTTGAGACCTTTAAACCAGATGCGGGCCTCCAACAAAAACCTAATCCCTCTGAACAAAAGGACTTCTCATAAATTCCGGGTAGGCTGTAGCGCTTTGTGATCCGAATTGGGTGATTGTAGGGTTTGCCAAGAGAAGTGACATGATTCGTGAACCGCCGCCACCGACAATACCTCAGAACGTTGCTTCCTCGTCAGTAGCAGGGGTTCGTAGCGGAGATTTCTCTGACGCTACGGATGAACGTGTTCAAGGGGGGTTTTCGCTACTGGTTCCTCGACAGCGGTACGCGAAACGGTCTCATCGACAACTGCCCGTGATGTAGAAGGAGTTTCTTTTTGGGAACCGATTTTTGAAGTCTTCGCCATTTCTTTTAAAATGGAGGGAAAAAAAGGAAAAAGAGGAAATTAAAGGAGTACACTTGATGGTTTGGGATGGAGACGAGTAAAAGTTCTCACAAAAGATCTCACAAAACCAGGATATAAGTGCCAAAAAGTATAGAGATTTCTAAGGAACAAGGGTAGAGGGTTTGGATGTAAAGTTTGAATGAATAAAGAAAGGGGTACTTATAGTTTTCAAACAACGGTTCGCATCCAGGAGTGGCCGACCGGCAACTGACAAGCATTTAATACCATTAAGACTTGACTGATGTGACGTTTCATTTATTTTGTCGTTTCTGTCGCAGGGTATCGAAGTGAGAATCGGAAGCTCATATCGTTTCTCGTCGTCTACACTCCGAAAAATGAGGGGACTATCTGTATACAGTCGAAATCGGGCTCGTCTACGACATGGTAGATCGGGGCTCGAAACATGAGGGACTGAAGATCGATTCCAAGTCCCACCGGACTAGAACCCGAGGTCAGAATGCCTGTCTTCGAGAACATTGAGTATGTGATCCCGGAATCGACCCTGACCCCGAACGAGCTCGAAGAAACATTGATAGCGTAACCAACAGAAGACCAAAATATATATGACCGATCGGATATTATGGCGGGAGTCTCGACACGTATCAATAAGGAATCAACAATCAACAAATCAAGAGATTTTTACCTTTTATAGAATTGTACCTAAAGTAGGACTCCCCCACTATACAAAGGGGGTCTAATAATTCATTTAAGACATTGTAACACACATTCCAAAGCAATACATTATTTCTCTCTTTAAGTTCTTATTTAAGCTGTATCTTGATACCGGTCGTAGTGCATCTAGTTCGAGGGTGGCTAACATCCCAAGACTGTAACTGTTCAATTCGTGTGGTTTGAATTTACTTTATCATTGTTTATTTCAATTACAATTTAATTTATCGTTTTGTGTCAAGTTAATTCACGTATACTTAAAATCACTTACAAATTTAATTGTTATTCGATTTTGAGGATAAATACCGAGTTTTATTTTGCATATCTTAAGTTTATTTTATTTGAGTTGTTAAAATTATATAATTTTAACGAGGCCGAAAAAACTTCAAAAGCAAAAGTGACACATGTCGTCTCATTTGAGACCTTTAAACCAGATGCGGGCCTCCAACAAAAACCTAATCCCTCTGAACGAAAGGACTTCTCATAAATTCCGGGTAGGCTGTAGCGCTTTGTGATCCGAATTGGGTGATTGTAGGGTTTGCCAAGAGAAGTGACATGATTCATGAATCGCCGCCACCTACAATACCTCAGAACGTTGCTTCCTCGTCAGTAGCCAGGGGTTCGTAGCGGAGATTTCTCTGACGCTAAACAGAAACTTGGTGAAGAGGTCGATTGCAAGACTTCGACTTCCGCCGGTGATGAGGATGGTATGTCCAGTCCCGTAAAAGCTCAGTATATTGATGGGTATGATTCAGAAGAAGAGATTGATGAAGCTGTTTGGGACAAGTACCTCCAACAGATCAGGGAGAGCGAGGTACCTAATTTATCCCTTGTTTGAAATTGTCATTCAATTCCTCCCTCCCCCCCCCCCCAATTACATAAGCATCCTTCATGAATCAGGGAAATATAAGTCATCAATATTATTAACAATTGCATAATATATTCTTGAAAAACTTGCATGGAAAAACTTTTGCAATTATATGGATCAATTATTTGGAGGTCAACTTGTCACAATTATTTTTATATAGTTGCTACGTGCTCTTTTAGGGAGAATTTAGAAAGAGAAACATTCCCTTAACCGTGAATTTGTTGCGTGTACTTTGTTAAGGATTTGATATTAAAGACTATCCAGGACCTAGCCTGATGGTTACAGTTTTCCCAATGCCGTACTACTTGACCGATCCTGAGAATCTCGTCATGTTGAAGGGTTATGCGGAAAAGGCACTTAAGAAATACAATGATACTAATGTAAGCTCGAGCCACACTTTCATTTGTCTTGTCAGCTCTTTTTTCCTTTTTCTTCTTCTTGGTAACTAAGAAATTTACCTTTGTACTGGTTTTAGAGCACCTGTTGGGAGGTTGATGATATTTTGAAGGTGAATGGAGGGGGCTGTCGTAGCTTCATTTTCTATATTACCCTTTCGGTCAAGACACATAAAGGGGAAAAAGACTATTTTCAAGCTAAGGTGGTGATAGATTTAGATGGTCATTTGGACTTTCCTATCGTCAGGCCCCAGGTATAGGTTCTTATGAGATCTGTTACACTCTTCTTATGTTTCTTCTGATGTTTTAAACATGTTGATATATCTTTCTAATGTTTTAACGTGTTTATTCTTGAGTCTCCAAGTCTTTACCTACAAATAATAACTAAGATCCACCATGAGTGCCAAGTAATGAAGCTGCAACATAGACTAAGTGTGAACAAATGAACACCCTTTAGGAACCAACTTGTGACAATTGATGTGATATAGTTGCTACGTGCTCTTTTAGGGAGAATTTAGAAAGAGAAACATTCCCTTAACCGTGACTTCCATGCTCCGAAAATAACCATTTTTGTAAGAATTGCATTTGGTCATCTGATAACTTAACCTTAGCATATGCCGACTTTAAAGACGATTGAATTGAATTAAAGCTTTTGGAAGTGAAGGATTGGGAAAACTTTTTTAATCCCCTTGTCTCTGTTATCACATTATCATTCCTAATTTAAACTTATAAGTTTAGTCTATACCATCTCCGTTGCCCCCAGAATTTGACTCTTTTCTATCCCCTTCTCCTGTCAGTCAAAATCCTAAGACTTAAACTTCTATTTTATGGACCAAGTATCCCAAATCACTCTGAATCATCCGGTAACTGAATTCAACCATGAACACAAGTCAATACACATAATACGAAGCTGCTCAGGTCCATGCACCGCCGAACGGGACTTACATTCTCAAAATAACCGGCCGGGTCGTTACATCCATATTACATGAAAAATTGATTAAAAAATTTTATTTGAGTAAAAATCATTCAAATATATTATAAAAATATATTATCGTGGGATATATGTTTCTCAATTTCAACTCTTTATGAAGTCCATTTAATATTACTTTTATTGTTCTTGGTATTGGACATTATGTAGTGATAATGTATTACCAATACAGAGGATTCTTATGAAATTGATTTTATTAAACCTTCCTTAATATTTTTAATAAGAATTTAATAAATAATTATTTATTAATTTTAAAATCTTAAATATTAAAAGCTAGTATAGATGGTATTGTAGTCCAAAAAATAGGTTATTGTAGTTATGTCATTTCCCTATGAGTTCTTCCGTTTAATTATTTTAGGGCTATTTTGGTCTACTAATATTGTATTTGTACTTTTATAATAATATTGTAATGACCAGAACGTTCATTTTGAGCTCCAGCGCGTCGTTCGGCAGTTTGAGGCCTTGAGTAGCTTCCCTTCAGGCATTAGCCTTGCAGGGGTTCCCTCGATTAGAATGGAGAGGGAATCTTGGCCATTTTGCTAGCATGGTTATCTCTTATATGAAGGCTCGGCATATGGTCGAGAAGGGGTGTCTAGCTTATTGGGCTTATGTCTGTGATTCTAGTGCGGAGGTTCCTTCCATATATTTGGTGTTGGTTGTTCGTGAGTTTTTAGAGGTGTTTCCTGTGGACCTGTCGGGAATGCCACCCGACAGGGATATTGATTTTTGCATTGATTTGGCTCCGGGCACTCAGCCTATTTCCATTTTGCCATATCGCATGGCCCCGCCAGAGTTGAAAGAATTGAAGGAGCAGTTGCAAGATTTTCTTGATAAGGGCTTCATTAGACCTAGTGTCTCGCCCTGGGGTGCACCTGTGTTATTTGTGAAGAACAAAGATGGATCGATGAGGATGCGTATAAATTATCGGCAGTTGAACAAAGTCACCATCAAGTACAAATATCCATTGCCGAGGATTGATGATTTATTTGATCATCTTCAGGGTGCCAAGGTGTTTTCAAAGATTGATTTGAGATCTAGCTACCATCAGTTGAGGATTAGGGCATCCGATGTTCCTTAGATAGCTTTTAGGACTCGGTATGGAAAATATGAGTTTCTAGTGATGTCATTTGGGCTGACAAATGCCCCAGCAGCATTCATGGATTTGATGAACCGGGTGTTCAAACCCTACTTGGATTTCTTTGTGGTTGTATTTATTGATAATATCTTGATCTACTCCCGCAGTCAAGAGGAGCATAAACAGCACCTTCGGATCGTTCTTCAGACTTTGAAAGACAGCCAGTTATATGCTAAGTTCTCAAAATGCGAGTTTTGGTTGAGTTCAGTTACTTTCTTGTGTCACGTTGTATCAGCAAAGGGTATTCAGGTGGATCCTAAAAAGATTGAGGCAGTTCAGAACTGGCCTAGACTGACATCAGCTATAGAGATCCGTAGTTTCTTGGGTTTGGCGGGCTATTACCGTCGATTTGTGGAGGGGTTTTCATCCATAGCAGCGCCGTTGACCAGATTGACCCAGAAGGGTGCCCCGTTCAGGTGGTCAGACGAGTGTGAAGCGAGCTTTCAGAATCTCAAGACAGCTTTGACTACGGCACCGGTATTGGTGTTACCCACAGGTTCAGGATCTTATACAGTATATTGTGACGCATCTCGTATTGGTCTGGGTGCGGTATTGATACAGGGTGGCAAGGTTATTGCATATGCTTCACGGTAGCTGAAGGTTCACGAGAAGAATTACCATGTTCATGATCTAGAGCTGGCAGCCATTGTTCACGCGCTGAAGATTTGGAAGCACTATCTTTACGACACTAATGATATTTACGGATCATCAGAGCTTGCAGTATTTATTCAAGCAGAAGGAACTCAATTTGAGGCAGAGGAGGTGGCTGGAGCTAATGAAAGACTATGATATCACCATATTATATCATCCCGGGAAGGCCAATGCAGTGGCCGATGCTTTGAGTAGAAAGTCAGTCAGTATGGGTAGCCTTGCATATATTCCAGTTGGTGAGAGATCGCTTTCATTGGATGTTCAGGCATTGGCCAACCAGTTCGTGAGGTTAGATGTTTCTGAGCCCAGCCGCGTTCTAGCTTGTATAGTTGCTCGGTCTTCTTTATTTGAGCGCATCAGAGATCGACAGGATGACGATCCTCGTTTACTTGTCCTTAGAGACACAGTATGGCACGGTGGTGCCAAGCAGGTTAATATTGGAGATGACGGAGTTTCGAGGATACAGGGTCGTATTTGTGTGCCTAATGTGGATGGACTTCATGGGTTGATCCTTGAGGAGTCCCACAGTTCCCGGTATTCTATTCACCTGGGCGCCGCCAAGATGTATCAGGACTTGAGGCAGCATTATTGGTGGAGGCGAATGATGAAGGACATAGTTGCCTATGTAGCTCGATGCCTAAATTGCCAGCAGGTAAAGTGTGAGCATCAAAGACCTGATGGTTTACTTTAGAGGTTAGATATCCCTGAGTGAAAGTGGGAGTGTATCACTATGGACTTTATGTTAGACTTTCACAGACTCAAAGGAAGTTCGATGCAGTTTAGGTCATTGTGGACAGGCTGACTAAGTCAGCGCACTTCATTCCTGTGGCAGTTACCTATTCCTCAGAGCGGTTAGCAAAGATTTATATTCGTGAGATCATCCGTCTTCACGGTGTTCCCGTGTCCATTATATCTGACCAAGGTACGCAGTTTACCTCATATTTCTGGAGGGCTATATAGCGTGAGTTAGGCATGCGGATGGAGTTGAGTACAATATTTCATCCACAGACAAACAGACAATCAGAGCGCACTATTCAAATATTGGAAGATATATTCCGCGCTTGTGTTATAGACTTTGGAGGTTCTTGGGATCATTTCTTGCCACTTGCGGAGTTTGCTTATAATAATAGCTACCAGCCGAGCATTCAGATGGCTCCATATGAGGCATTATATGTAAGGTGATGCCGATTGCCAGTTGGTTGGTTTGAACCGGGAGAGGCTCGGTTGTTGGGTACGATTTGGTACAGGATGCCTTGAATAAGGTCAAGATTATTCAGGATCGACTTCGCACAGCTCAGTCTAGGCAAAAGAGTTATGCCGACCATAAAGTTTGTGATATTGCATTCATGGTTGGAGAAAGAATATTGCTCCGGGTTTCACCTATGAAAGGTGTAATGAGGTTCGGAAAGAAGGACAAGTTGAGCCCTAGGTACATCAGACACTTTGAAATTCTTGAAAGGGTGGATGAAGTAGCCTACAGGCTTGCATTGCCACCTAGTTTATCAGTGGTTCATCCGGTGTTCCATGTGTCTATGCTCCGGAAATATCATGGTGACCCGTCCTACGTCTTAGATTTCAGCTCTGTCCAATTGGACAAGGATTTGATTTACGAGGAGGAGCCGGTGGCTATTCTAGACCGGCAGGTTCGCCAGTTGAGATCAAAGATTTACCCTTCAGTTCGAGTGCAGTGGAGAGGTCAGCCTATTGAGGCAGCTACTTGGGAGTTCGAATTCGATATGCAGAGTAGATATCCCCACCTTTTTACCAGCCCAGATACTTTTCTATGTCCGTTGGAGGACGAATGGTTGTTTTAGAGGTGGAGATTGTGATGACCCAAAAGGGTCATTTTATATTTTAGATCTCGAATCTGTACTCTTAAGCCTTAAAATCTTATTTTTATCCTCCTCGATTTGTGTGTGTAGTCCGGGCAGGTTTCTGGAAAGCTTTTATGTTGAAAATTAATGCAAATAAGAATTTTTATCTTAAAAATTAATTTTAGTTGACTTCGGTCAACATTTTTTGTAAACTAGCCCGGATCCGTATTTTGATGATTCCGATAGGTCAGTATCGAATTATGGGACCTGGGCGTATGCCCGGGATTGAATTCGGAGGTCCCTAGCTTGATTTATATTTTTGATGAAAATTAAAAGTCTGAAAATTATTTATTTTTAAGAATTGATTGATATTTGGAATTGTTAGTATCGGGTCCGTATTTTGGTTACGGAGTCCGATACAAGTTCATTATGATATTTAAGACTTGTATGTGAAATTAGGTGAGAAACGGAGTTGATTTGACGTGATTCGGACGTCCAGTTGAGAAGATATGAATTTTAAAGTGTTCTTGAGAATTTTATTTGATTTGGTGCTAAATTCGTTGTTCTAGGTGTTATTTTGGCGATTTTATCGTGCGATCAAGTTCGTATGATGTTTTTAGACTTGTGTGCATGTTTGGTTTGGAGCCCCGAGGGCTCAAGTGAGTTTTGGATAGGCTACGGAGTGATTTGGACTTAGAATAATAACTGGTGTGCTTCAACTGTGTTGCAGGTCTCAGACCTCGCAAATGCGAGGTCAGGGTTGGCATTTGCGATCACTGTTGAGGTCGCATTTGCGAACTTCTCATCGCAAATGCGAAGAGAAGCTGGGCCAGCCTGTGTTCGCAATTGCGAACTTTTCTTCGCATTTGCGAGTGGTGTCTGGGAGGGGTATGGATCACAAATGCGATCTTTTGTGCGTATTTGCGAGATCAGTGATCGCAATTGCAACACTTTCCTCGCATTTGCGAAGGGCATAAGGATTGTGAAGGCTTCGCAATTACGATAGCCCCTTCGCAATTGCGAGCTTTGCATTTGCGAAACTCAGGTCGCAAATGCGACGTCTGCAGCTGAACAAAGTGACTTTTGGACGGGAATTTTCATTCATTTCCCAAATTTTCAAGACCTAAAACACAAGAGGCGATTTTCCGAAGACCATCTCTTCCCCAAATCATGGGTAAGTGATTCTAAACTAGTTTCTTTCAATCTTTCACTACATTTTTACAAGACTTCAACCAAAAATCTAAGGTTTTCACGGTAGAATTAGGGGTTTTGGGTAGAAACTAGGGATTTCAGAAATTTGGGGATTTAGACCTCAATTTGAGGTCGGATTCCAAAACCAATTATATATTCAGGCTCGGGGTGAATGGGTAAATGGATTTTGGTCCGAACCTCGGGTTTTGATCAAGCAGGCCCGGGGTTGATTTTTGACTTTTTGGAGGAAAATTTAGGAAATCTAAATTTATGCAAGTAATTGATTCCTTTAGCAATATTTGATATTATTGAGTCATATTTGAATAGATAAGAGTGGTTTGGAGGTGAATTCCAAAGAAAAAGCAGTGATTGAGAATTAAGTGGCCTTCGGAGCAAGGTAAGTGTTGTGTCTAGCCCTGACTTGAGGGAATTAGGAACCTTAGATTACTTGCTAAGTGAAATTCATGTGAGCGGCGTATATGTGAGGTAACGAGTACTTATCCGCCACTAATTTACCTGTTTTCCATGTTTCTCAGTTTTTCTTATATTGTCTCAACCCTATGCCTAATTGCGATGTGTTATACTAGTGTTGTTCAATTTATCGTTCTTATCATGTTTACAGATTTTCTGGTGATAATTGAGTTTTTATTTCAAAGTTGAGATTGATATTATGGAACCAAATATTGAAGTAAGGTTTGTACTTGTTATTCTATCTCCCTGTTGTTATTTATGCATTGCATTATGGTAAGGGAGAGTGTTAATGCACGAAGGGTGATGTCGTGCCATATTGTGAGTGTTAATGCACGAAGGGTGATATCGTGTCATATTGTGAGTGTTAATACACGAAGAGTGATGTCCTGCCATATTGTGAGTGTTAATGCACAAAGGGTGATGTCGTGCCATGATATGAGAGTTAATGCACGAAGGGTGATATCGTGTCGTTTCTATTGATTTTTATGGTGAGATTGAGAGTAAAAGCATGAAAGGTGATGCCGTGCATTTGTTTCCTTACTGTATTCACTATTCCTGTTGATTCATGGTATATTGACTGCTCCGGTGATCATTCTGTTTAGTTCTTTATCTTGTATTCCCCTCAGTATGTTCCCCTCCCGACATTTCCTATTTAGTTCTTCATTTCTGTTAATTGTATATACACTGTTAAATTGTACAGGTTAATTTGTAGGTGCCTTGCCTTAGCCTCGTCACTACTTCTTCAAGGTTAGGCTCGACACTTACCAGTACATGGGGTCGGTTGTACTGATACTGCACTCTGCACTTTCTGTGCAGATTTTGATACTGGCTCGGGTTGATCGAGATTTTGCTATTGGTCCGTTGTCCGGAGACTCAAGGTAGATCTGTTGGCGTTCACAGACCTTGAAGTCCCTATCTATCTTTTCTATTCTACTGTTTCATTCATTCAGACAGTTGTATTTCTTTCTGACTATTACTTGTAGCAAATTCTAGAATACTCATAAATTGTGACTCTAGATCCGGATGGTAGTAGTTAATACAGATTTATGATATTTCGCACTTGTTATATTTTATCTTAGTTAATTATTGTTAATTATTGAATGAAAATAAAAAATTGGCTTGCCTACCAAGTAAAATGTTAGGCGCCATCACGGTCCCGTCAGTAGAAAATTTCGGGTCATGACACATTTAAAACTCCACATAGTAATTTCATATCAAATTTGACTGAAGCAGAAAATAATATTTTCCCAACGTTTCCAAAATAGTGATATATAACAGTTGAAGTGCAGTAATAATGAAATAAATGCATCCTCTCAGAGTAACAGTCACAGTCCTCCCATTCACTCCAACCTCATTGTCACTTTTTCCTCACAGTCACTTATTCCTCTCAATCACTCGGCACTCGCACTCGCACTCGCACTCAATAGGTACCTGCGCTCGCTAGGGATATGTACAGACCAGGAAGTGGCTCCTTCAGCCCAAGCGCTATAACAAGACAATCATGGCATATAACCATGAAACATGTTACGGCGTCTAGCCCGATCCCATAAATATCCTCACAATCAGGCCATAGGGCTCACTCAGTCATCGACCTCTCCAGTCTCTCGGGCTCTCAGAAATCATGATAAGTAGCCCAAATAGAAATTATGATGCATCAATAATGAAAAATAGAGACTGAGATGTAATATGTCGTAAAATCGTGACTGAGTATGAAACAACAATTTAGCGGATAATTCAACATGTACACGACCTCTGTGGGTCACAACAATGTAAACATATGGTTTAAACATGATTTTTAGTTTAATTTCTCTAATACGTGAAAAGTTGTACGGATATCAACAGATTATTCAACTACACAGTTCCATAGAATTGATCAAGTCATAATTCCTACGGGGCGCGCCCACACGCTCGTCACCTAGCATGTGCGTCACCTCAAAACCAATCACATATCACAAAATTCAGGGTTTCATACCCTCAGTACAAAATTTAGAACTGATACGTACCTTAAACCGTGTAATATTTTATTCCGCTATGCCCTTGCCATGAGAATTGGTCTATGAAAGCCTCGTATCTAGCCACAATTCATTTGATTCAGTCAATACCAATTATTGTAATTAGTTTCATAAGGAAATACTAATTTTCTAATAAAATCTAAAATTTAACTCAAAAATTACACGTGGGACCCACATAACCCGCCAAAAGTTGTAAAATATGAACGCTCATCCAACCACGAGTCCAACCATACAAATTTTACCAAATTCCGACATCAACTTGACCTTCAAATCTTCAATTAAAGTCTTTGAAGATTTCTACCATTTCCAACCCAATCTTTACCCATTTGAACTCAACAATCTTTCCACAAATCTTATTGGTATGTGTATGTATAAATAATACTCTCACACCCAAGAATCATACTCCCAATCACGCATCTTTACCCAAACTCGAAATTGAAGACTAGAGTTAAAAATTCTAACCTCTTTGAAGTCCTAGCAAGATCCTTGTGAAATCTTCAAACCTTGAACAAGAATTGATGGACAAATGACTAGGTCTTCACTTTATCTCTCTAAGATGCTCTCCCCTCTCTCTAAAATATCAGATGAAATCTTTCAAAATGACCCTCAATAGTATTTTATAAGAATGAGGTCGGGTTAATAAAACCAAAAAAATGTAGCCCTGAAACACACTCTGCGGTCGCATATGCGATCGCAGAATTGATATGCGGTCCGCATATCGGCCGCAAACATTTGGTGCCCAAACCTGGGGATCGCCTGCCTAGATCTGCGGTAGTTATGCGGCCTGTAGACCTGTTTTGCGGTCGCATAATGCATCGCAGAACTGGTCTGCGGTCGCATAATGCACCGCAGATCTTCCTCCAAGCTTCCCCGCCTCTGATTCACTCTGCGACCATTATGCGGTCCGCAGAGTGATTCTGCGACTGCATAGTGGGCCGCATAAATGATTTTTTCTGGCAAAATATTTTTTTTACTCCCTAGTGTATTTTTCAACCCAAAAAGTCCAAGCATTTCTAATACCTTTGTACTAATTAATCTACCTCGGCACCAAATAACCTTAATTTTCTTAGCAAAAATTATCTGGATCGTTACACATAAGTCAACATCTGGTCAATATTTTCGACTTAAGTTCTAAAGCTTGGAACTAAGTGTTCCAAATCATTCCAAAACCAAACCAATTACCCGGCAAGTCGAATAACAATCGTAAGGCATAATTTGAGTAGCAAATGGGGAAACGGGGTTGTAATACTCAAAACGACCGACCGGGTCACTACAGTTATCCACTAAGAATTTTATTTATGAAGGGTAGAAAATCGATTTGATATTTTTTCGGATTATTATAGTTGCATAATTATTAGTGTTATATTTTGCCAACCATCTCTCTCTGTGGAAAGTAGTTCAAGTATGAAATAAAAATGTATTATAGTTTTTATATATAGTCTACAAGGATAACATGTAAGCAATTTTAGTTATGATATATTATTCAATTAAAAAATAAATTATACTCTTATAAGTAACTAAAATATTAAGTAAGACTTTTTATATAATTTAAATAATAAATGATTAATAAAAAAAGAGTTAATTCTAGATACCTCCTCTCGTATTTGACTTTGTAACACTAATCTCCCTTGTGATTTATGATGTTACATTTATCTCTTTTATTCTAAATATTTTATAACAATACTTTTAGTCTATTGATCATTAACATTAAAAAGTTATAGTTTGACTAAATTGTCCTTTTTAATGTACTCCTTTATTTAGTTAATTTTATAAACATCTTTTATTACTTTTTATTTTTTTCTAAATTATTTTAACTATCAATGCTTAAGTAAAAAGAAATTAAAGTGAGTGAATTCCAAAAGTCTATGCCTATGTAAAACTCTTAATAACAATAATAATAAGCGAGAAGAAAGAGAAGCAAACCAAAACAAATGAAAATAAGTAAAAAGTGCAATCCCGAAGGAGTTAAAACAAGCAAACCTTTTTGTTTCGCTACTTCTTTCCCTTTTCATTTCTTTTTTTAATTAATTTTCTATTCTGAAAATTAATATTGGAGAAATTAACATGCAAGGTTATAATTATGTTAACTTGTCCAAATAAGGAGAGTGTTTATATAGAGTAAAGCTCTAATCGATTTTAATTTTCGATTTTCTACAAATATAAATAAACAAAAGATTTAATATTTAAAATTTTAGTTGATTTAGAACTCCTAAAGATTAGGGGAAAACTTAAATTACACTTTGTCTAGTGTAAAATCTATTTTTAAAGGACAAAAAAGACGAACGATATTTCGTTAATGGCCCTCGTGCTTTTAATATATGTAACGACCCGACTTGTCGTTTTGAACATTTACGCTCCTTTCAACTCTTTGAAGTATTGAGTAGCTTCATATGATGTATTATGACCAAGTTTGATTTTTTTTTTTGTATTTGACATCGGAACAGAGTTTTGATGATTCTGTTATGTCCGGATGGTGATTTTGGACTCGGGCATATGTCCGGAATGTAATTTGGATATTTCGAGGAAGTTTTGACGTCGTTTCTTCGAGTATAAGTGGTATCACATTAAGAAAATGAGCTCCAAATTCAGTTGTAAAGACCCGACCGATCGTTTTGAGTGTATTAGCCCCGATCCCCTATTTACTGTTTTCCCTGTATCTGTTTATGCTTCAGTGACTTGCCGGGAGTTGAGGTCCATGCTTGAAACGAAAAAAGAGAGGAAGGGTTTATTTTTGGTTTCGGAGTATTTTGGGACACTTAGTCATTAAAACGGAAGCTTAAGTCTAGGAATTTTTACTGTAGTCGGAAGTGTGTGAAGACGACTCCAGAATGGAATTCCGTCACTTTTGTTAGCTCCGTTAGGTGATTTCGGGCATAGGAACGTGTCCAGATTGTGAATTTGAGGTCTGTAGCTAATTTAAGCGTGAAATGGCGAAAGTAAATTTTTTGGGATGTTTGATCAGAGGGTTGACTTTGTGATATCGGGGTCAGATTCCGATTCCGGAGTTGGAGTAGGTCTTTAAGGTTGAATGCGACTTATGTGTAAAATTTGAGGTCAATCAGACGTGGTTTGATAGGTTTCTGTGTTGTTTGTGGAATTCAGAAGTTTAGAAGTTCTTTAGGCTTGAATCCGGGTGTAATTTGGTGTTTTGATATTATTTTGAGTGATTCGAAAGTTCGACTAAGTTCGCATGGGGTTATATGACTTGTTGGTATGTTTGGTTGAGGTCCTGGGGGCCTCTGGTGTGTTTCGGATGCTTAACAGATTGAGTTTTGGACTTATGGAATTGTTGAAGCCTTATGATATCTGGTAGTTTGCACCTGCGGTGGGAAGGCCGCAGGTGCGTACTCGCATGTGCGAAGGAAGGAGCGCAGAAGCGGGAGTTGAGGAGATGGCTAAGGGTCGCAGGTGCGAGGGTGTTTCCGCAATTTTCAAGCCCGCAGATGCGCCTGAAGCTCCGTAGATGCGAAAATTGAATTGGAAAGGAGGATCGCAGAAGCGGACTTTTGTTCGCAGGTGCGCACACGCAGGTCCGACCACTTGCACGCAGGTGTGGACCCATCCTTTTTAGCCATTCCCGCACCTGCGATGGAAATTCCGCAAGTGCGGCATCACAGATGCGACACAAGGTCCGCAGGTGCGGAAACACTGGGCAGAAAATGAAACTTCGAGGGTTTGATTCCCATTTCGATTTTGGGACTTTGAGAGCTCGGTGTGAGGCGATTGTTTGAGGTTTCTTCAAGAAAATTATTGGGGTAAGTGATTCTAACTCGGATTGGACTATATTTCATGAATCTATTGCTATTTTCATCATCTAATTAGGGATTTGAGTTGTAAATTTGTGGGAAAATGGTAGAAACTTTATAGGCTAAAGTTTTGAGTTTTGGAAGGTGATTTGCGGTTGGATTCGAGTAATTATTGTATGGTTGGACTCGTGAGTGGATGAGTGTTCAGATTTTGTGACTTTTGTCGGATTTTTAGTCGTAGGATTGATTCTTTTAATTCCGTGTTTTTCTTGTGGGATTGATTCTTTTAGCTTATATTAATTATATTGTACTGCTTGTGGCTTGATTCGAAGCGTTTGGAGATTGATTCGAGGGGCAAGGGCATAGCGGAATAGGAGTTTGTGCGGTTTGAGGTAAGTAACAGTCTTAAATCTGGTTTTGAGGGTATGAAACCCCGAGAATTGGTATGATGTGAGTGCTGGAGGTGACGCACATGCTAGGTGATGGGCGTGTGAGCGTACGCCGTGAGGGGTTGTGACTTGGTCCATCCCGTGAGACTGTAAAGTCGAATAGACATTGTTATTACTTGTTTTTCCTTGTCTTTGAGCAATTGACTTCCTTTCATGTTAGAAACCATGCTTAGGCCATATGATATCACTGTTGGGACCTGCAGCAGTCGTATACTTGTTGAATTGACTGCTAATTGTTGTCTTGTACTCAGTCACAACCTTACTTGTGTGTTATGTCTCTGTTCCCACTCATTTCTTGTTGATACTTGTTGTATTCTCTTTTTGGGCTGATTATTATGATATTCTTTGAGCCCGAGGGGCTGGAGATATTAGTGACTGAGAGAGGGCCTGAGTGCCGAGTTGTGAACTATGTGAGGGTATATGGATCGGGTTGCACGCCGCAACGAGCCTTATGGCTATTTATGGATTGTGGATCAGGTTGCACGTCGTAACGCTCCCTATGGTTACTTATATGATCGGGTCGGACCGCACGCCGCAACGATATAGTGGCTGGGATGGAAGGAACACCTCTGAAGTCTGCACACCCCCAGTAAGCGCAGGTACCTATTGAGAGTGTGTATTGAGGGCTGAGAGCCGAGAGTATGAGCTGTTGAGATGAGTTTAATGACTGCTGACCTTGAGAGGTTGTACTTGCTTTTATTTATTGTTGCACTTATGTTGTTATTTGTTGTTGTTTTGAAATTTCTGGAAGATTCATATCTGTTTTACTTGAGTTTGAACTGATTTGACTTATACTACCAGATTTGAAAGCATGTTCACTCTTTACTAAAACCTTTTGAAATGATCTGTAATTTTTTTTATATAGCTCGTCACTGCTTCCCAGTTCCTTATTTAATTTTGTTACTTGCTGAGTTGGTTGTACTCATGCTACACCCTGCACTTCATGTGCAAATCCAGGTGTATGGTTCTGGCGCTCACTGAGTGCATGCGCGAGCTGATTATTGGAGACTTACGAGGTGGCTTCCGACGTCCGCAGTCCTTGTTTCTCCTTTCTTATTATCTTTTCTCTCTTGTATTGGCATTTGGCATAGACTGTAGTAGACTTTGTTTCTAGATTGGTTGTTAGATGCTCATGACTTAGTGATACCCCGATGTCGAGCTATCATTTCGCACTTGTATTTTGGGTTTTTACCTCGTTATTATGTAAACCTTCAGTTAGTTTAATTGCTTTAGCTCACTTCTATTATATACTGAAAGCATATTGACAATGTCGGCTTGCCTAGTTCCACGATAGGTGCCATCACATCGGATTAGGTATTTGGGTCGTGACAAGTTGGTATCACAGGTGGAGAGGACGCGTACTATGGGGCAGGATGGACAGCCACCAGTACCACCATTCAGGGCCGCGAAAGGCCGAGGTCGCGGTAGGGACAGAGGTGCATCTCGCACCGCTGCTAGGGCAGCACCTGTAGATCGACCAGTTACCCCAGATCAAGACCAGATTCTAGTTGTTTATGCACCAGCTCAGGCACCACCTGTGCCTATTCTGATTCCAGGCCTTCAGAAGGCCTTAGCTCAGATTCTGACAGCATGTACCAGTCTTGCTCAGGCGGTCTCTGTTCCGGCTGCAGCAGCCACTTCTTAGGCTGGGGGAGGTGTTCAGACTCCCACCACCCGCACACCAGAGCAGGTGGTACAGGGATTCTAGACACCGGGGGCACTACCAGCCCAGCCGGTTGCAGCTGCTCAGGACTATGTGGTTCCTGTCATGCCTGATGATGAGCAGCGTCGATTGGAGAGGTTTGGGAGACTCCAGCCTCCATCTTTCAGTGGTACCGAGGGAGAGGATGCACAGGGCTTCTTGGATAAATGTCAGAGGATACTCTGTACAGCAGGTATTCTAGAGGCCAGTGGGGTCTCGTTCACTACTTTTTAGTTCTCTGGGGCTGCTTTCATTTGGTGAGAGGCTTACAAGAGGCGTAGGCCGGTTGGCGCAGCACCCCTTACCTAGCAGCAGTTCTCCGGTCTATTCCTGGAGAAGTTTTTGCCTCAGTCCCGTAGAGAGGAGCTACGCAAGCAGTTCGAGCAGCTTCGTTAGAGTGATATGTATGTGACGCAGTATGAGATGCGATTCTCGGAGTTGGCCCGTCATGATATCTGGTTGGTTCCCACATATAGGGAGAGGATTAGGCAGTTTATAGATGGCCTAACTTTTTCGCTGCGATTGCTTATGACCAGAGAGTGAGTGTCTGGTGCTTCTTTTGATGAGGTTGTCGACATTGTGCATCAGATCGAGATGGTTTGCAGTCAAGAGAGGGTTGAGAGAGAGTCCAAGAGGCCTCGTGGACAGGGTGGATTTAGCGGTATCCCTTCTGGGGGCAGTTACACCACGGTAGGGGTCGTCCTTTCATACATGCTCAGACAGCTCACCCAGTTCACCGTGGTGCATCATCTGGCCATGGTTTGCACAGTTATCAACATGGCCAGTCATCTCTCAATGCCCTCCCAGCGTCCCGTGCTCCATCGGGTCAGGGTTTATTTATGTCGTGTCCTTCTACCAGTTATCCCGGTGCTCGGGGTTCCCTTCAGTCCCCAATACCAGCATCGGGGAGTTGCCATGAGTGTGGAGGGTTTGGCTACATCAGGAGACATTGTCCCCGCCTTACGGGAGGTCCAGCTCAGCAGAGGAGCCAGTTTATGTCATCAGCACCAGTTTCTTCACCACCCTTTCAGCCAGCTCGAGGTGGAACCCAGTCAGCTAGGGGTCGCTCGAGAGGGGGACGATCAGGGGGTGGCCAGGCCCATTTCTATGCTCTTCCTGCCAGACCAGATGTCATTGCTTCAAATATTGTGATTATAGGTATTGTCTCAGTTTGCCATAGAGATGCCTTTGGATTATTTGACCCTGGTTCCACTTATTCATACGTGTCCTCGTATTTCGCTCATTATCTGGTTATGCCCCGCGAGTCTCTAGTTTCATTTGTTCATGTATCCACTCCAGTGGGCGATACTATCATTGTGGACCGTGTATATCGGTTGTGTGTGGTGACTATTGGGAGTCTAGAGACTAGAGTAGATCTTTTGTTGCTTAGTATGGTCGATTTTGATGTAATTTTGGGTATGGATTGGTTGTCTCCATGTCATGTTGTTCTAGATTGTCTCGCTAAGACCGTGACGTTGGCGATGCTGGGGTTGCTAATGGTTGAGTGGAGCGGTTCTATAGACTACGTTCTCAGTAGAGTGATTTCATACTTGAAGACTCATGGGATGGTTGAGAAGGGTTGTCTATCTTATTTGTCTTTCGTGAGGGATGTTAGTGCAGAGACCCCTGCTATTGATTCTGTTCTAGTGGTGCAAGATTTCCTGGATGTATTTCCTGTAGACCTGTCGGGCATGTCGCCCAACAGGGATATTGATTTCGTTATTGATTTGGCACTGGGCACTCGGCCCATTTCTATTCCATCATACCGTATGGCACCAGCTGAGTTGAAGGAGTTGATAGAGCAGCTTCAGGAACTCCTTGATAAGGGGTTTATTTGGCCTAGCATGTCACCTTGGGGTTCACTAGTTCTATTTGTAAAGAATAAGGATGGTACTATCAGAATGTGCATTGATTACATGCAGTTGAACAAGGTCACAATCAAGAGCAAGTATCCATTTCCACATATTGATGATTTGTTCGACCAGCTTTTGGGAGCAATGGTGTTCTCCAAGATTGATTTGAGGTCAGGGTATCACCAGCTGACGATTTGGGACTCAGATATTCTTAAGACATCTTTCAGGACCCGATATGGCCATCATGAGTTCCTTGTGATGTCTTTTGGGGTGATCAATGTCCCAGCAGCGTTCATGCATCTGATGAACAGTATGTTTCAGCCTTATCTTGACTCGTTCATTATTGTATTCATTGATGACATCCTGGTGTATTATCATAGCCAAGAGGAGCATGCCAAGCATCTGAGGATTGTGTTACAGAGATTAAGGGAGGAGAAGCTTTATGTAAGGTTCTCCAAGTGTGAGTTTTGGCTCAGTTCAGTGGCATTCTTGGGACACGTGGTGTCCAGTGAGGGTATTCAGGTAGATCCGAAGAAGATAGAGGCGGTGCAAAGTTGGCCCAGACCATTCTTAGCCACGGAGATTCAGAGCTTTCTTTGGTTGGCGGGCTATTACCGTCATTTCATGGAGGGATTCTCGTCTATTGCGTCGCCCTTGACTAAATTGACCCAGAAGGGTGCTCCTTTCAGGTGGTCGGAGGAGTGCGAGGAGAGCTCTCAAAAGCTCAAGACTTCTTTGACCACGGCTCCAGTTTTAGGTCTGCCATCAGCTTGTGGTTCTTACACAGTATATTGTGATGCCTTGCGGATTGGTATTGGGTGTGGTCTGATGCAGGAGGGTAGAGTGATTACTTATGCTTCGCACCAGTTGAAGACCTATGAGAAGAACTATCTTTTACATGATCTGGAGTTAGCAGTTATTGTCCATGCCTTGAAGATCTGGAGGCACTACTTGTACGATGTCTATTGTGAGATTTACACTGATCATCGAAGTTTGCAGCATTTGTTCAAATAGAAAGATCTTAACTTGCATCAGCGGAGGTGGTTGGAGCTTCTTACGGACTATGATATCACCATTTTGTACCATCCGGGGAAGGTCAATGTGGTAGCCGATGCCTTGAGTCATCAGGCGGAGAGTTTGGGGAGCTTAGCTTATCTTCCAGCAGTGGAGAGGCCATTGGTATTGGATGTTCAGGCCTTAGCCAGCCAGTTTGTTAGACTGGATATTTCTGAGCCGAGTCGAGTATTTGCTTGTGTGGTCTCTCGTTCTTATCTTTATGCTCGTATCAGGGAGCGTTAGTATGATGACCCACATATGCTCGTCCTTAAGGACACGGTCCAGCACAGTGATGCTAGGGAGGTCACTATTGGGGATGATGAAGTATTGAGGATGCAGAGTAGGCTATGTGTGCCCAATGTAGATGGTTTGCGTGAGTTGATTCTCTAAGAGGCTCACAGTTCGCGGTATTCTATTCATCTAGTTGTCGCGAATATGTGTCAGGACTTGAGCCAGTATTACAGGTGGAGGAGAATGAAGAAGGACATAGTGGAGTATGTATCTCGGTGCCTAAATTTCCAGCAATGAAGTATGAGCATCAACGACCAGGTGGGTTGCTTTAGAAGTTAGAGATTCCAGAGTGGAAATGGGAGCGGATCACTATGGATTTCGTTGTTGGGCTTCCACAGACTCAGCGAAAGTTTGATGTAGTTTGGGTGATTGTGGACCGGCTGACCAAGTCAGCTCATTTCATTCCTGTGATGACTACTTATTCTTCTGAGCAACTGGCTCGAGTGTATATCCGCGAGATCGTCAGGCTTCGTGGCTTACCGGTATCTATCATTTCTGACTGGGGTACGCAGTTTACATCACGCTTCTGGAGCGTTGTACAACATGAGTTGTGTACTCGAGTGGAGTTGAGCACAACATTTCACTCTCAGACAGATAGGCAGTCCGAGCGCACTATTCAAATATTAGAAGACATGCTCTATGCGTGTGTGATAGGTTTTGGGAGTTTGTGGGATCCGTTCTTTCCACTAGTGGAGTTTGCTTACAACAACAGTTACCAGTCGAGCATCCAGATGGCACCGTATGAGGCTTTGTATGGTAGGCGGTGTAGGTCTCCAGTGGGTTGGTTCGAGCCGGGCGAGGCTAGATTACTGGGTACAGACTTGGTTCAGGAAGCCCTGGAGAAGGTTAGGGTGATTCAAAATAGATTACACACAGCCCAGTCCAGACAGAAGAGTTATGCGGATCGGAAGATTCGCGATGTTGCATTCATGATTGGAGAGCGGGTCTTGCTCCGGGTGTCACCCATGAAGGGTGTTATGAGGTTCGGAAAGAAGGGCAAGTTGAGCCTGAGGTTTTTCGGTCCATTTGAGGTATTGCGACGTGTTAGGGAGGTTGCTTATAAGCTTGCCTTGCCTCCCAATCTAGCAGGAGCTCATCCAGTATTCCATGTTTCTATGCTCCGGAAGTATCACGGTGATCCGTCTCACGTATTGGATTTCAGCTTAGTCTAGTTGGACAAGGATTTATCTTATGTTGAGGATCCGGTGGCGATCTTAGATAGGCAGGTTCGAAAGTTGAGGTCGAAGAATATTGCTTCTGTAAAGGTTCAGTAGAATGGTCAACCGCTCGAGGAGGCGACTTGAGAGACCGAGCAGGATATGCGCTGCTGTTATACTCATCTTTTCACCACTTCAGGTATGTCTCAATGCTCGTTCGAGGATGAACGATTGTTTTAAGAGAGGGAGTATGTAATGATCCGGCCGGTCAATATCGGGGTCGAATTCCGATTTCGGAAGTTTGAGTAGGTCTTTAAAGTTGAATACGACTTGTGCGCACCGTTTGAGGTCAATCGGACATGGTTTGGTAGGTTTCGGCATCGTTTGTGGAATTCGGAAGTTTAGAAGTTCTTTAGGCTTGAATCCGGGTGTAATTTGGTGTTTTGATGTTGTTTTGAGTGATTCGAAGGTTAGACTAAGTTCGCATGGGGTTATATGACTTTTTGGTATGTTTGGTTGAGGTCCCGGGGGCCTCGGGTCTGTTTTGAATGCTTAACGGATTGAGTTTTGGACTTACGAAATTGCTGAAGCCTTATGATATCTGGTAGTTTCACACCTGCGGTGGGGAGGAAGGAGCGCAGAAGCGGGAGTTGAGGAGATGGCCAAGGGTCGCAGTTGCAAGGATGTTTCCGCAATTTTCAAGCCCGCAGATGCGCGTGAAGCTCCGTAGATGCGAAAAGTGAATTGGAAAGGAGGATCGCAGAAGCGGACTTTTGTTCGCAGGTGCGACCACTTGCACGCAGGTGCAGACCCAGCCCTTTTAGTCATTCCCGCACCTGCGATGGAATTTCCGCGGGTGCGGTGTCGCAGATGCGATAGAAGGTCCGCGGGTGCGGAAGCACTAGGCAGAAAATGGAACTTTGAGGGTTTGATTCCCATTTCAATTTTGGGACTTTGAGAGCTCGGTGTGAGGTGATTTTTTGAGGTTTCTTAAATCTGGTTTTGAGGGTATGAAACCCCGAGAATTGGTATGATGTGAGTGTTGGAGGTGACGCATATGCTAGGTGACGGGCGTGTGAGCGTGCGCCATGAGGGATTGTGACTTGGTCTGTTCCGTGAGACTGTAAAGTCGAATAGACATTGTTATTACTTATTTTTCCTTGTCTTTGAGCAATTGACTTCCTTTCATGTTAGAAACCATGCTTAGGCCATATGATATCACTGTTCGGACCCGCAACAGTCGTATACTTGTTGAATTGACTGCTAATTGTTGTCTTGTACTCAGTCATAGTCTTATTTGTGTGTTATATCTCTGTTCCCTCTCATTTTTGTTGATACTTGTTGTATTCTCTTTTTGGGCTGATTATTATGATATTCTTTGAGCCCGAGGGGCTGGAGAGGTTAGTGACTGAGATAGGGCCTGAGTGCCAAGCTGTGAACTATGTAAGGGTATATAGATCAGGTTGCACGCCGCAACGAGCCTTATGGCTATTTATGGACTGTGGATTGGGTTACACGTCGTAACGAGCCTTATGGTTACTCATATGATTGGGTCGGGACGCACGCCGCAACGATATAGCGGTTGGGCTGGAAGGAGCCCCTCTAGAGTCTGCACACCCCCAGTAAGCGCAGGTACCTATTGAGAGTGTGTATTGAGGGCTGAGAGCCGAGAGTATGAGCTGTTGAGATGAGTTTAGTCACTACTGCCTTGAGAGGTTGTACTTGCTTTTATTTGTTGTTGCACTTATGTTGTTATCTGTTGTTGTTGTGAAATTTCTGGAAGACTTATATCTGTTTTACTTGAGCTCGAACTGATTTGACTTATACCACCGGATTTGCAAGCATGTTCACTCTTTACTGAAACCTTTTGAAATGATCTGTATTTTTTTTTTATATAGCTCCTCACTGCTTCTCAGTTCCTTATTTAATTATGTTACTTGCTGAGTTCGTTGTACTCATGCTACACCCTACACTTCATGTGCAGATCCAGGTGTGTATTGTTCTGACAGTCACTGAGTTCGTGCGCGAGCTGATTATCGGTGACTTACGAGGTAGTTGCGGCGTCTGCAGTCCTTGTTTCTCCTTTTTTATTATCTTTTCTCTCTTGTATTGGCATTTGGCATAGAATGTAGTAGACTTTGTTTCTAGATTGGTTGTTAGATGCTCATGACTTAGTGACACCCCGATGTTGGGCTATCGCTCCGCACTTGTATTTTGGGTTTTTACCCCGTTATTATGTAAACCTTCAGTTAGTTTAATTGCTTTAGCTCACTTCTATTATATATTGAAAGTATATTGAGAATTTCGGCTTGTCTAGTTCCATGATATGCGCTATTACGACATGTTAGGTGTTTGGGTCGTGATATTGGTTTTTGTTGAAGCATTACATCCGTATTGAAATTACGGAGCCATTGCAAAAAGAATCATCGAATTCGGACATCGTATGAGAGAGTTATACTCATTTCCGTGTGAAATAGAAATAATTTCCCATCGCCGGTGCCCAGGGTAGCGTGGGGAACTATCCCTGGCATCGGGAGTCTTGAGTTTCTGTAACCAGCGCCACAGGCAGCGCCCCACGCCACCTGTGGCGCCCGAAAATACTATATACTCATTCGGGGTTCATTGTACCCCATTTCTCTTGGCCGAATTTTGGGGTTTTCCTCTATTCTCTCAAGACCTCCAAATCACCCAATCTACAAGGTGAGTAATCCCTACTAATTTTTATTTTTCATTCCATCAATTCAATCCTAAAACTAACTCAATCCTCCATAAAATGCAAAGATCTTCAAGAAAGTTCTTCAAGAACTCAAAGGAGGGTTTTTCAAGATTTCTTCCAAAAGGTACACTCTTAGACTTACATGTATGGATATATTATGGGAATATGGTATTAATTAAGTATTGGAACTTATGGTATGGTGATTGGAAGCCATAAATTCCTAAATTTAAATACTTAACCATTATGGAGATTGAAAGGTGATCATTTGATGGAATTTTGTTGGTTGGGTGTGGATGGATGGTCATGTATATGATATTGGAAGTTATGAATTGTTTAAGAATGATGGTGGGGATAAATTGTTGGTAAATGGTAGTAGTTGGATGAACTAATTCTATGGGTAAGAGATGTAGAGATTCATGCCTACTAGGTATTTGATAAAATGCCTAAATGGCCTAAACAATGGAATTTGTTAGTAATATTGGTTACATTGGATGTTGTTGTTGTAGATTGAAGTTGCTTAGTATAGTGGATCATTTTAGTATCATTAAGGGATGAATTTGACGTATGGTGGCTAAACTTTCTCTCTTAGAATTGAATTGCATGATGTTCCCGTAAGTTCCAAGTATGGTTGTCTCGAGTTCCTTATTCTATGTTCCGAGTTGTTCCCAATAAATTCGATTTTCCCGAATAAGCAAAGTGTAAAGAATTGTGTAATCAAAACTTGTTCTGAATGTTCCTATCACATTATGTTATCCTTTGGAAATGTGTTCAAGAATGATATATGTATTAAATTCCATGTCTTTGAGTCGTGTTCCAAATGAAGGTTATGATGCCAAATTGTGTGAGAAATTATCAATATTATTAAGACTCTTAATTGCTCATATGTGTACCTAAAGTCTTGATAAAAAATGTCTTATTGTTGATAATCTATAAAGATGGTTGGAAGTGAAATAAGTGAATTGGGGATATAGAGTGTGGCCAATGTGCCAAGAATTTAAGTTATGATTGTAGCTAGTAGTGCAAATGATTTGAGAGGATGCAATAAAGAATATGAAATGAGCCTCGACTCAATTGTTTAAAAATAATTACGAAAATAGAATTGCTTAAAAGCGTTTGTACTCAATTCATGCCCATAAGTCACTGCTTTAACTAATGATTTGCTTTATAAATATATCCAGTATGATTCGAGTTCTTACATACTCATGCGTTGAAATTGTATATTGTCATTTCTGGAAAAGAGTATTGCAAGAGTAAATGGTGTGTTGATTGTTTATGATTTTGATGTGTGTTTCAATTGCTGGTTGGTATGCCCCATTCTTCGGGAAGAAACCATTTATATTTAAAGTTCCCATTACAAATGAATTTGAAGTATATGATTTCTGAAATATTCTATATGTTGATATTTGATAGTGATCTTTGAAATTGAAAGAGGTGAAAGTGTGGAATATGAAATACGGTCATCGTGTCAGGAATAAAGAATCTTGTGAATGGCCAAATGAGCCAAGAAAATATTTTTTGTTATGAGTGACTGGAAATACTAATGAGAATTTATTCAATGTGAAAGAGGTTGAGGTGAGTACATTGTATTTATATTACATTTGTGTGCAAATGAAATAATAAAAATATTTTTGGGAGTATCATTAGCAAAATCGAGGAAGGGTGGGTCATAAGGCTCACACCTGAAACTACACGTGCCGGTGTAGGGATGGATTGGGATTATTCCCTTTATTTGAGATGAAATTGAAATATTGGTGAAATTGTGATATTATTCCCCATAATTGGGATGAAGGTGGTAATAATTGTGGATTGAAAAAGTCAACCTACAAGGCATATGTGGGAAGGCGGCCTAGACGATCGGGCGTAATCGGACTCTGTGCTAACAAAGACGATGGTATATCGGTGCTAATGATCTCCCAACCAAAATTGTATAAGAAGTTCGTATTTTGAAAATTGTTTTGTTTTAATTGGACATTTGGATATTGTTGATTGTGGCTTGTTGTTTCTATGGTTTGCTTTTCTTATATGGACATTCCATTTTGAAAAAGGACTTTTAGCTTTACATACTAGTGCTATTCGACGGTACTAACGTCTTTATTGCTGGGGGCGTTGCATCTTTAATGGATGCAGGTAGTTCTACAGCACGCGACATTGATCAGTGATAGTGGTACACTCTCTTCAGCTGACTTAGTGAGCCCCACTATATTTCGGGGTCATGTATCTTTTGTTTTACATGTACTGTGTTTTGAGGTATAGTCGGGGCCTTGTTGCCAGCATTTCCATATTACTCTTCTCTTGTACTTAGAGGCTTTGTAGACAGGTTGTGGGTTTTGGTTGAAGTTGGAAATTGAATTAGAAATGTTGGTATTTGGAAATCATGTTTTTATTAATTCTGTAAACTCGTAATATTTTGGAAATTATGAATGAAGCTGCTAATAGGAATAATATGGAAGTTGTTAATGAAATATTTACAATGTTTAATTAATGGAGTACATCTCCTCTTTATTCATTAATGAGTTTGGGTAGCTTGCTCGGCCGGGTTCACTCGGTTGAGCGTCGGTCGCGCTCCCCGAGTTTGGGACGTGATAATATAGTATAGATATAGATATTGTCACGACCCAAAAATTCTAACATATCGTCATGGAGCCTATCTCAATACTAGGCAAGCCGACACCATCAATAACCAACGATTCCTTTTAAGTTTGAAAATATAATGTTTAAACATAATTCAAAAATCTTGCAAATACCGATACAAACACTCCCAAAACCTGGTGTCACCGAGTACATGAGCATTTAAACATTACAAATCTGGAAAGCACAGTGTATAATGATCTGATACCAAATACAATAAAAAAAGAGCATAAGGAAGGAGAGACGAGGTCTGCGAAACATGGCAGCTATCTCTAAATCTTCGAAAAATTAACTGTGTGAAAGAATCAACACCCTATGTGTCCGGGATCACCTAGATCTGCACACGAAGTGCAGGGTATAGTATGAGTACCACCAACTCACCAAGTAACAATAATAAATAAGGAACTGAAAGTAGTGACGAGCTTCTCAGCTAAGTCCAAATATAGTACTTTCCAACATAAAAGGGTAGGCATTCTTTCAAGTTCAACATTTAAAACTCCACAGTAATTTCATATCAAATTTGACTGAAACAGAAAATAATGTTTTTCCGAAATTTCAAAAATAGCGATATATGACAGCTAAAGTGCAGCAATAATGAAATCAATGCATCCTATCAGAGTAACAGTCACTCAGTACTCCCATTCACTCCAACCTCACAGTCACTCTTTCCTCACAGTAACGCGTTCCTCACAGCCACTCAGCACTCAACACTCAGCACTCGCACTCACACCCAGTAGGTACCTGCGCTCACTGGCGGTGTGTACAGACTCCGGAGGGGCTTCTTCAGCCTAAGCGCAATATCAAGCCACCCATGGCATATAACAATGAAACATGATGCGGCGTGCAGCCTGATCTCATAAATATCCTCACAATTAGGCCCTCAGTCTCACTCAGTCATCAACCTCTCCAGTCTCTCAGGCCCTCGTAAATGATAATAAGCAGCCTAACAACAATGATATGATGCATCAATAATGAATAAGAGAGACTGAGGTAAAATGTGCAAATAAAACTGTGACTGAGTGCAAAACAGCAATTTAGCAGATAATTCCACAAGTACACGACCTTTGTGGATCCCAACAGTTTAAACATATGATTTAAACATGATTTATAGATCAATTTCTCTAATACATGGAAATATGTATGGATATCAACAGATTATTCAACTACACAATTCCATGGAATTGACCAAGTCACAATTCCTACGGTGCACACCCACACGCCCGTCACCTAGCATGTGTGTCACCTCAAAACCAATCACACAACACATAATCCGAGGTTTCATACCCTCATGACCAAATTTAGAACTGTTACTTACCTCAAACCGTGTAATTCTTTAGTCTGCTGTGTCTTTGCCTCGTGAATCGGCCTCCAAACGCCTCGAATCTAGCCACAAATGGTCTGATTCAGTCAATAAAAATTATTGGAATTAATTCCATATGATAATACAAAATTTCCATAAAAAATTGAAATTTAACTCAAAAATTACCTGTGGGGCCCATGATCGTGGCCAAACCTACACCACTATATAGTAGCAAGGAGTGGTCGATGCAGTTTTACCCGATGAGGTCGGGATTGATTTCCACAGGGAGTTAATTTGGTTTGTAGTCGGGTATCTAACTAATCTAGATGTGCGTGTTGTTTCTAATTGCACTTCCAAACATTGTTGTGATTGATTCTATTCTATTTTTTATATTATTGTATGCCAAGTGTAAGCTAAGTACAATATTTTTGGTGAAAGTTTTCAAGTGTTAAAAGGCACTAGGGTAGTGAGGTGAGTATCTAATGGGTGTCAAGAATTTAGGACAAGCTTGTTATGATTGGGGTCGTGATATAACCATCACACATAAGGGATTGTGACTTGGTCTGTTCCGTGAGACTGTAAAGTCGAATAGACATTGTTATTACTTATTTTTTCCTTGTCTTTGAGCAATTGACTTCCTTCCATGTTAGAAACCATGCTTAGGCCATATGATTTCACTGTTCGGACCCACAACAGTTGTATACTTGTTGCATTGACTGCTAATTGTTGTCTTGTACTCAGTCATAGTCTTATTTGTGTGTTATATCTCTGTTCCCTCTCATTTCTTGTTGATACTTGTTGTATTCTCTTTTTGGGCTGATTATTATGATATTCTTTGAGCCCGAGGGGCTGGAGAGGTTAGTGACTGAGATAGGGCCTGAGTGCCAAGCTGTGAACTATGTAAGGGTATATAGATCAGGTTGCACGCCGCAACGAGCCTTATGGCTATTTATGGACTGTGGATTGGGTTACACGTCGTAACGAGCCTTATGGTTACTCATATGATTGGGTCGGGACGCACGCCGCAGCGATATAGCGGTTGGGCTGGAAGGAGCCCCTCCAGAGTCTGCACACCCCCAGTAAGCGCAGGTACCTATTGAGAGTGTGTATTGAGGGCTGAGAGCCGAGAGTATGAGCTGTTGAGATGAGTTTAGTCACTACTGCCTTGAGAGGTTGTACTTGCTTTTATTTGTTGTTGCACTTATGTTGTTATCTGTTGTTGTTGTGAAATTTCTGGAAGACTTATATCTGTTTTACTTGAGCTCGAACTGATTTGACTTATACCACCGGATTTGCAAGCATGTTCACTCTTTACTGAAACCTTTTGAAATGATCTGTATTTTTTTTTTATATAGCTCCTCACTGCTTCTCAGTTCCTTATTTAATTATGTTACTTGCTGAGTTCGTTGTACTCATGCTACACCCTACACTTCATGTGCAGATCCAGGTGTGTATTGTTCTGACAGTCACTGAGTTCGTGCGCGAGCTGATTATCGGTGACTTACGAGGTAGTTGCGGCGTCTGCAGTCCTTGTTTCTCCTTTCTTATTATCTTTTCTCTCTTGTATTGGCATTTGGCATAGAATGTAGTAGACTTTGTTTCTAGATTGGTTGTTAGATGCTCATGACTTAGTGACACCCCGATGTTGGGCTATCGCTCCGCACTTGTATTTTGGGTTTTTACCCCGTTATTATGTAAACCTTCAGTTAGTTTAATTGCTTTAGCTCACTTCTATTATATATCGAAAGTATATTGAGAATGTCGGCTTGTCTAGTTCCATGATATGCGCTATTACGACATGTTAGGTGTTTGGGTCGTGATATTGGTTTTTGTTGAAGCATTACATCCGTATTGAAATTACGGAGCCATTGCAAAAAGAATCATCGAATTCGGACATCGTATGAGAGAGTTATACTCATTTCCGTGTGAAATAGAAATAGTTTCCCATCGCCGGTGCCCAGTGTATCGTGGGGAACTATCCTTGGCGTCGGGAGTCTTGAATTTCTGTAACCAGCGCCACAGGCAGCGCCCCACGCCACCTGTGGCGCCCGAAAATACTATATACTCATTCGGGGTTCATTGTACCCCATTTCTCTTGGCCGAACTTTGGGGTTTTCCTCTATTCTCTCAAGACCTCCAAATCACCCAATCTACAAGGTGAGTAATCCCTACTAATTTTTATTTTTCATTCCATCAATTCAATCCTAAAACTAACTCAATCCTCCATAAAATGCAAAGATCTTCAAGAAAGTTCTTCAAGAACTCAAAGGAGGGTTTTTCAAGATTTCTTCCAAAAGGTACACTCTTAGACTTACATGTATGGATATATTATGGGAATATGGTATTAATTAAGTATTGGAACTTATGGTATGGTGATTGGAAGCCATAAATTCCTAAATTTAAATACTTAATCATTATGGAGATTGAAAGGTGATCATTTGATGGAATTTTGTTGGTTAGGTGTGTATGGATGGTCATGTATATGATATTGGAAGTTATGAATTGTTTAAGAATGATGGTGGGGATAAATTGTTGGTAAATGGTAGTAGTTGGATGAACTAATTCTATGGGTAAGAGATGTAGAGATTCATGCCTACTAGGTGTTTGATAAAATGCCTAAATGGCCTAAACAATGGAATTTGTTAGTAATATTGGTTACATTGGATGTTGTTGTTGTAGATTGAAGTTGCTTAGTGTAGTGGATCATTGTAGTATCATTAAGGGATGAATTAGATGTATGTTGGCTAAACTTTCTCTCTTAGAATTGAATTGCATGATGTTCCCGTAAGTTCCAAGTATGGTTGTCTCGAGTTCCTTATTCTATGTTCCGAGTTGTTCCCGATAAATTCGATTTTCCCGAATAATCAAAGTGTAGAGAATTGTGTAATCAAAACTTGTTCTGAATGTTCCTATCACATTATGTTATCCTTTGGAAATGTGTTCAAGAATGATATATGTATTAAATTCCATGTCTTTGAGTCGTGTTCCAAATGAAGGTTATGATGCCAAATTGTGTGAGAAAATATCAATATTATTAAGACTCTTAATTGCTCATATGTGTGCCTAAAGTCTTGATAAAAAATGTCTTATTGTTGATAATCTATAAAGATGGTTGGAAGTGAAATAAGTGAATTGGGGATATAGAGTGTGGCCAATGTGCCAAGAATTTAAGTTATGATTGTAGCTAGTAGTTCAAATGATTTGAGAGGATGCAATAAAGAATATGAAATGAGCCTCGACTCAATTGTTTAAAAATGATTACGAAAATAGAATTGCCTAAAAGCGTTTGTACTCAATTCATGCCCATAAGTCACTGCTTTAACTAATGATTTGCTTTATAAATATATCCAGTGTGATTCGAGTTCTTACATACTCATGCGTTGAAATTGTACATTGTCATTTCTGGAAAAGAGTATTGCAAGAGTAAATGGTGTGTTGATTGTTTATGATTTTGATGTGTGTTTCAATTGCTGGTTGGTATGCCCCATTCTTCGGGAAGAAACCATTTATGTTTAAAGTTCCCATTACAAATGGATTTGAAGTATATGATTTCTGAAATATTCTATATGTTGATATTTGATAGTGATCTTTGAAATTGAAAGAGGTGAAAGTGTGGAATATGAAATACGGTCATCGTGTCAGGAATAAAGAATCTTGTGAATGGCCAAATGAGCCAAGAAAATATTGTTGTTATGAGTGACTGGAAATACTAATGAGAATTTATTCAATGTGAAAGAGGTTGAGGTGAGTACATTGTATTTATGTTACATTTGTGTGCAAATGAAATAATAAAAATATTTTTGGGAGTATCATTAGCAAAATCGAGGAAGGGTGGGTCATAAGGCTCACACCTGAAACTACACGTGCCGGTGTAGGGGTGGATTGGGATTATTCCCTTTATTTGAGATGAAATTGAAATATTGGTGAAATTGTGATATTATTCCCCATAATTGGGATGAAAGTGATAATAATTGTGGATTGAAAAAGTCAACCTACAAGGCATATGTGGGAAGGCGGCCTAGACGATCGGGCGTAATCGGACTCTGTGCTAACAAAGACGGTGGTATATCGGTGCTAATGATCTCCCAACCAAAATTGTATAAGAAGTTCGTATTTTGAAAATTGTTTTGTTTTAATTGGACATTTGGATATTGTTGATTGTGGCTTGTTGTTTCTATGGTTTGCTTTTCTTATATGGACATTCCATTTTGAAAAAGGACTTTTAGCTTTACATACTAGTGCTATTCGACGGTACTAACGTCTTTATTGCTGGGGGCGTTGCATCTTTAATGGATGCAGGTAGTTCTACAGCACGCGACATTGATCAGTGATAGTGGTACACTCTCTTCAGCTGACTTAGTGAGCCCCACTATATTTCGGGGTCATGTATCTTTTGTTTTACATGTACTGTGTTTTGAGGTATAGTCGGGGCCTTGTTGCCAGCATTTCCATATTACTCTTCTCTTGTACTTAGAGGCTTTGTAGACAGGTTGTGGGTTTTGGTTGAAGTTGGAAATTGAATTAGAAATGTTGGTATTTGGAAATCATGTTTTTATTAATTCTGTAAACTCGTAATATTTTGGAAATTATGAATGAAGCTGCTAATAGGAATAATATGGAAGTTGTTAATGAAATATTTACAATGTTTAATTAATGGAGTACATCTCCTCTTTATTCATTGATGAGTTTGGGTAGCTTGCTCGGCCGGATTCACTCGGTTGAGCGTCGGTCGCGCTCCCCGAGTTTGGGACGTGATAATATAGTATAGATATAGATATTGTCACGACTTAAAAATTCTAACATATCGTCATGGAGCCTATCTCAATACTAGGCAAGCCGACACCATCAATAACCAACGATTTCTTTTAAGTTTGAAAATATAATGTTTAAACATAATTCAAAAATCTTGCAAATACCGATACAAACACTCCCAAAACCTGGTGTCACCGAGTACATGAGCATTTAAACATTACAAATCTGGAAAGCACAGTGTATAATGATCTGATACCAAATACAATAAAAAAAAAGCATAAGGAAGGAGAGACGAGGTCTGCGAAACATGGCAGCTATCTCTAAATCTTCGAAAAATTAACTGTGTGAAAGAATCAACACCCTATGTGTCCGGGATCACCTAGATCTGCACACGAAGTGCAGGGTATAGTATGAGTGCCACCAACTCACCAAGTAACAATAATAAATAAGGAACTGAAAGTAGTGACGAGCTTCTCAGCTAAGTCCAAATACAGTACTTTCCAACATAAAAGGGTAGGCATTCTTTCAAGTTCAACATTTAAAACTCCACAGTAATTTCATATCAAATTTGACTGAAACAGAAAATAATGTTTTTCCGAAATTTCCAAAATAGCGATATATGACAGCTAAAGTACAGCAATAATGAAATCAATGCATCCTATCAGAGTAACAGTCACTCAGTACTCCCATTCACTCCAACCTCACAGTCACTCTTTCCTCACAGTAACGCGTTCCTCACAGCCACTCAGCACTCAACACTCAGCACTCGGCACTCAGCACTCACACTCACACCCAGTAGGTACCTGCGCTCACTGGCGGTGTGTACAGACTCCGGAGGGGCTCCTTCAGCCTAAGCGCAATATCAAGCCACCCATGGCATATAACAATGAAACATGATGCGGCGTGCAGCCTGATCTCATAAATATCCTCACAATTAGGCCCTCAGTCTCACTCAGTCATCAACCTCTCCAGTCTCTCAGGCCCTCGAAAATGATGATAAGCAGCCTAACAACAATGATATGATGCATCAATAATGAATAAGAGAGACTGAGGTAAAATGTGCAAATAACACTGTGACTGAGTGCAAAACAGCAATTTAGCAGATAATTCCACAAGTACACGACCTTTGTGGATCCCAACAGTTTAAACATATGATTTAAACATGATTTATAGATCAATTTCTCTAATACATGGAAATATGTATGGATATCAACAGATTATTCAACTACACAATTCCATGGAATTGACCAAGTCACAATTCCTACGGTGCACACCCACACGCCCGTCACCTAGCATGTGTGTCACCTCAAAACCAATCACACAACACATAATCCGAGGTTTCATACCCTCATGACCAAATTTAGAACTGTTACTTACCTCAAACCGTGTAATTCTTTAGTCTGCTATGTCTTTGCCTCGTGAATCGGCCTCCAAACGCCTCGAATCTAGCCACAAATGGTCTGATTCAGTCAATAAAAATTATTGGAATTAATTCCATATGATAATACAAAATTTCCATAAAAAATTGAAATTTAACTCAAAAATTGCCTGTGGGGCCCATGATCGTGGCCAAACCTACACCACTATATAGTAGCAAGGAGTGGTCGATGCAGTTTTACCCGATGAGGTCGGGATCGATTTCCACAGGGAGTTAATTTGGTTTGTAGTCGGGTATCTAACTAATCTGGATGTGCGTGTTGTTTCTAATTGCACTTCCAAACATTGTTATGATTGATTCTATTCTATTTTTTATATTATTGTATGCCAAGTGTAAGCTAAGTACAATATTTTTGGTGAAAGTTTTCAAGTGTTAAAAGGCACTAGGGTAGTGAGGTGAGTATCTAATGGGTGTCAAGAATTTAGGACAAGCTTGTTACGATTGGGGTCGTGATATAACCATCACACATAAGTGCTCACTCTATACCTCTCGGTAGTTTGAGTGACTTTGCCTGATTTGGCTTTCTCAAGCCCAAATAGGTGTTCGTACAATCCAAATGAAATTGGCTCAAGTCGGGTATTACTATCTCTAGGTTTAACCCTTAAATCGGGGCTATCAATCTCTTGAGTTCACCCTAATTCCTTGTTAGTCTAATTTTTCTAGACTTAGCCTCTCTTTCTCAAGAAAAGCCTAAGTCATAAAGGCATGAATCAGTGTTTGCAACCACTAATTCTACAATTTTAGCATGAATTAGGCTAAATATCACTAACTCATAAATAATTAAGCCCTAGAATTCAAGACCCATTAAATACTCACACTAGGATTGGGTCACCAGCCTAGATATGGGGTCTAGCTACTCATGAATACAGCAGAAATCAAAGGTAAAGATGAAATATAAGGTATAATATTAAGTACAAGTTTAAAATCTAAAGTTTGAAGGTAAATCTATTATAAAATTGCCCAAAAGGGGAAAAACCAGTCGTTCACGTATTCTGCTCTACAAAAACTTGACCTAAAAATGTTAAAAAGATCTATTTATACACAGTTGAAATTTTCGAACAAAAATACCCCTGCGGAGGATTCGCGGATGCGTAATTCTGACCGCATTCGCGCTTGAGCTTTCGCGACCGCATAATAATAAGCAAGTCCACATTTCTTCAATACTAGGCTTGGACTAGACTAGGTTTTGCGGACAGCGTAAACATATTCGGGTCCGCGTTAGCTTCAATCGCGGCAGCGTATTATGTTCGCGGATCACGTTCTTCAGTTAAGTTTCACTTGCCAAGTCTCTGAACCTTTTATCACGCTCCCAGTGGAAATTCCACCACGTCCACGTCTGATAACTTCGCGGCCGCGTAATGTAAATGCGGGTCGTGTTCTTTGTTTGAGCCAAGATTTCAAGGTCTTTGAACCTCGATCCTTGCTATCAGCGTTATTTCCCTCGCGGTCGCGCCACTGGTTTCGCGGTCGCGCTTTTGTAGCGTGGTCAGCGGTGGTGTTTTCTTCTGGATTACAGCTTCTCTGAACCTATATCTCGCCGACCGCGGAATTTTATCCGCCTCAGCGGTGAACCCTACGCGGCCCCACTTTTCCATCGCGGTCCGCGATTCAGTTTCAGCCTTTTTGTTTGTGCAAGTTTGACTCTTTCATGAGCTTATTTTTGGCTTCTTTGCGTCATTTTGACCAAATCCTGCAAGCAAGCACATTATGCTAGTTTTCGGGACTACTTTTAGCATTATTTTACCCAAAACCTAAGCAAAAGAGAGCAAATAATAGGCTAAAATCCCTAGTTGTCAGCCCACGTCTCGGAACCTAACAAAAGTTACAAAATTCGAAAGCCCATTCAACCACGAGTCTAACCATACCAATTTTACCAAAATCTGACCTCAACTCGACCTCAAAATCTTTAAATCTTATTTTCAAATCCCTGATTTACACCTTAAAAACATGTAATCTAGTCGGATTATTCAATGATAATTCAATATTATAGAGTAGAAATGATCACAAGTGACTTACCTCAAGACTTCCCGTGATTTCTCGCTCATAACGTGCCTCACCCCCTTTTGGAAATGTCAAAAATGACAAAATTTCTCGAACCCTTCTGTTTTGTACACTGCCCAGTGCTTTCGAACCTGTGGCTCATTAAGCCACTTCTGCGGTACACGCTTCTGTGACCAATATGCCGCTTATACGGAGCTTTTCTCAGCATCTGCAGACACGCTTCTGCGAAGAAGTTGTCCGCTTTTGCAATCTTGCCCAGCTCCCCTCACCTCTGTTTCTACGACTTTTGAGTCACTTCTACGGGCTCGCTTCTGCGAGTTTCCGCCCGCTTTTGCGGATCTTGCGCACCTGCGATTCCTATAGCTTTTCTGTGAGCTTGCACCTGCGAGCCAAGTTCCGCAGGTGCACTTGCACCAGAAGGTAGAAACTTCAGCTTTCTTCTAAGTCTGAATTTGATCTGTTAACCACCCAAAACTCACCCGAGGCCCTCGGGACCTCAATCAAATATAACAACAAGTCATAAAACATCATAAAAACTTGGTTGAGTCTTCAAATCACATCAAGCAACACTACAAATACGAATCAAACATAGATTCAAGCCTTATGAACTTTGAAACTTCCAATTTCTACAAACGACGTCGGAACCTAACAAATCACGTCCGATTGACCTCAAATTTTGCACACAAGTCATAAATGATATAACAGACCAATTCAAATTTCCAGAATAGGATTTCGACCCCGATATCAAAAATTCAGCCCCCCGATCAAACATCCCAAAAATTTAGCTTTCGCCATTTCAAGCCTAATTCCACTACAGACCTCCAAATAATTTTCCGAACACGCTCCTAAGTCCAAAATCGTCATATGGAGCTATTGGAATCAACAAAATTCAAGTCCGGGGTCGTTTACACACAAGTCAACATCTAGTCAACTCTTCCACTTAAGTTTTCAATTATGAGACTAAGTGTCTCATTTCACTCTGAAATCCTTCTGGACCAAAACCAACTAACCCGGTAAGTCATAAAATAACTGTAAAAGCATAGATTGAGCAGTAAATGGGAAAGTGGGGTTATAATACTCAAAACGATCGACCGGGTCATTACATTCTCCCCTCTTAAACAAACGTTCGTCTTCGAACGGGTGTAGAATCATACCTGGAGTCTCAAATAGGTGTGGATATTTTCTCCGCATCTCCCGCACAATCTCCCAAGTAACTTTTCCGAATGGCTGGCCTCTCCACTGTACCTTCATTGATGCTATGTTCTTTGACCTAATCTTTTGAACCTGCCAGTCTAAAATAGCCATCGGCTCCACAATATAAGTCAAATTACCGTCCAGCTGCACTGCACTGAAATCCAAAAATGAGACGGATCCCCAACATACTTTCGTAGCATGGATACATGGAACATTGGATGAACACCTGATAGACTAGGTGGCAAAGAAAGTTCATAAGCCACCTCTCCAATCTTCTTAAGTATCTCAAAAGGCCAATATACCGAGGACTCAACTTGTTGTTCTTCCCGAACCTCAACACGCCTTTCATGGGTGAAATCTTGAGCAGAACCTTCTCCCAAACCATGTAAGCAACATCACGGACCTTCCAGTCGGCATAACTCTTCTGTCTAGATTGCGCCGTGCGAAGCCGCTCCTGAATCAATTTAACCTTCTCCAAAGCATCCTGAACCAAGTTAGTACCCAATAGCCTAGCCTCACCCGGCTCAAACCAACCCACCACAGACCGACACCATCTCCCATATAAATCCTCATACAGAGCCATTTGAATGCTCGATTAGTAGCTGTTATAGTAAGTAAACTCTACGAGTGGCAGAAATTGATCCCAAGAACCCCCAAAATCAATGACACAAGCGCGTAGCATATCCTCTAATATCTGAATAGTGCGCTCGGATTGTCCATTCGTCTGAGGGTGAAATGTTGTACTCAATTGAACTTGTGTGCCCAATTCTCGCTGCACTACTCTCCAAAACTGTGATGTAAACTGCGTGCCCCGATCTGAAATGATGGACACCGGCACACCGTGTAAGAGAATAATCTCGCGGATATAAATCTCAGCCAACCGCTCCGAAAAATAATTTGTACCAACTGGAATAAAATGCGCGGATTTGGTCAACCAATCCACAATCATCCAAACAGAGTCAATCTTCCTCAAGGTCCGTGGAAGCCCAACTACGAAATACATGGTAATACGCTCCCATATCCACTCCGAAATTTCAAGTCTCTAAAGCAATCCTCCCAGTCTCTTATGCTCGTACTTTACATATTGACAATTTAAATACTAAGCTACAAACCCAACTATATCTTTCTTCATTTGTTTCCACCAATAGTGCTGCCCCAAATCCTAATACATATTCGCGGTACCTGGATGAATGGATTACTGTGAACCGTGAGCTTCCTAGAGAATTAACTCACGCAATCCATCTATATCAAGCACACATAGCCTTTCCTGCATCCATAATACGCCGTCATCCCCAATAGTGACATCATTGGCATCACCGTGTTTAATCGTGTCCTTAAGGACAAGCAAATGGCGGTCACCATACTGACATTCTCTGATACGATCATAACAAGAAAACTGAGAAACCATACAAGCCAAAACTCGATTCAGCTTCGAAACATCCAATATAACAAAATGGTTAGCCAAGGCCTGAACATCCAAGGCTAAATGTCTCTTTGCTACCGGTAAGTATGCTAAGCTGCCCAAACTCTCCGTCTTACGACTCAAGGCATCGGCCACCACATTAGCTATTCGGGATGATAGAGAATGGTGATGCCATAATCCAAAAGCAACTCCAACCACCTCCACTGCCGCAAATTAAGATCCTTCTATTTAAATAGGTGTTGTAAACTCCGGTGATCGATATAAACATCAAAATGGACACTGTATAAATAATGCCGCCAAATCTTCAATGCATGAACAATAGCTGCTAACTCAAGGTCGTGGACCGGATAATTCTTCTCATGTACCTTTAACTGTCTAGACATATAGGCAATCACCCTACTATCTTGCATCAACACTGTGCCGAGACCAATATGTGACGCATCAAAATACACAGTATAAGACTCTAAACCTGTAGGCAATACCAATACTGGGGCTGTAGTCAAAGCTGTCTTGAGCTTCTGAAAGTTCTCTTCACACTCATCCGACCACCTGAACGGAGCACCTTTTTGGGTTAATTTAGTCAAAGGTGATGCAATACACGAGAAACTCTCCACAAAACGATGATAATAACCGGCCAAGCCGAGAAACCTCCGAATCTCAGTAGCTGAATATGGCTTGGGCCAACTCTGAACTACCTCTATTTTCTTCGGATCCACCTTAATCCCTTCGCTGGACACTATATGTCCTAAGAATACAACTGAATTAAGCCAGAACTCACACTTAGAGAATTTGGCATAAAGTCTCTCCTCTCTCAGCCTCTATAATACAATACCCAAGTGTTGTGCATGCTCATCCTGGCAACATAAGTACACCAGGATATCATCAATAAATACTACAACAAAGAAATCAAGATATGGATGGAATACACTATTCATCAAGTGCATAAATATTGCTGGGGCGTTGGTCAGCCCAAAAGACATCACGAGAAATTTATAGTGGCCATAACGAGTCATGGATGTCGTCTTTAGAATATCTGAATCCCGAATATTCAACTAGTGATACCCAGATCTCAAATCAATTTGGGAGAACACCCTCGCTCCCTGAAGATGGTCAAATAAATCATCAATACATGGCAAAGGATATTTATTCTTGAATGTAATTTTGTTTATCTGCTTGTAATCGATGCACATCCATATAGTACCATCTTTATTTTTCACAAACTGAACGGTGCACCCCAAGGTGACACACTAGGCCTAATAAACCCCTTATCAAGAAGTTCTTGAAGTATTTCTTTCAATTTTTTTAACTCAGCTGGTGTCATACGATACAGACAAATAGAATTGGGTTGAGTGCCCAACACCAAGTCAATACTGAAATCAATATCCATGTCGGGTGGCATACCCGGTAGGTCTGCAGAAAATACATCCAGAATGTCTCGCACGACCGGTATTGAATCCATAGTAGGAGTATCTGCATCAACATCTCTCACAAAGGACAAATATGACAAACACCCCTTCCCAACCATACGTTGTGCTTTCAAATAAGAAATTACCCTGTTGGGAACATAATTTAGAGAACCTCTCCATTCGTCCTTCGACAACCCCGGCATCGCCAACATCACAGTGTTTGCGTGACAGTCCAGGATAGCATGACATGAAGACAACCAATCCATACCCAGAATTACATCAAAATCAACCATATTGAGCAATAAAAGATCAACTCTAGTCTCCAAACCCCTAATAGTTACCACACACGACCGGTACGCACAGTCCATAATAATAGTATCGCCCACCGGCATAGATACACGAACATGTGAAACTAAGGACTCACGGGGCATATACAAATAATGAGTAAAGTACGATGATACATATGAATAAGTAAAACTAGGTTCAAATAATATAGAAGATTCTCTGTGGCACACTAATACAATACATATGATCAATGCATCTGAAGCAACGGCATCTGGTCTGGCAGAAAAAGCGTAGAATCGGGCCTGACTGCCACCTAATCAGCCTCCCCCTCTTGGGTGACCCCTATCTGACTGACCCACACCCCGAGTTAGCTGGGCGGGTGGAGAAGTAACTGGTACTGAAATCGTAGTCTGACTCCTTTGCTGCACTAGACCTCTCGAGCGACGAGGACTCTATCTCCACATATGCCCAAATTTCCTGCACTCAAAGCCGCTTCCTAGTACTGGTGGTGGTGCGGACCGAACCGGGCCCCGAGAACCAGAATAGCTACTAGAAGCACCCGGTGCAAATGAACCCTGAACTGAAGGGGCACGGGACAAACTCTGGGCTGAAAGGGCACTGAGAGATGACTGGCCTTGATGAGAACTATATGAACCATGGACGGATGACGCACCACAGTGAACTGGACGACCCGTCTAAGCGTGTCTGTAAGAATGACCCCTACCGCGGAAAAACTAACCCCCTGAAGGAACACCGCTGAAATCACCTGGACCATGAGGCCTCTTGGCCTCCCTCTCTCCATGTTCCTGACTAGGGACTATCTCTATTTGTTGAGCAATGTCAACTACCTCATCAAACGTAGCACCAGATACTCTCTCCCGAGTCATAAGTAATCGTAGCTTATATGTGAGGCCATCAATGAACCTCCTAATCCTCACCCTATCAGTCGGAACCAACCAAACTACGTGACAAGCCAACTCAAAAAATATCATCTCGTACTGCGTCACAAACATGCCATCCTGACGTAACTGCTCAAACTGTCTACGCAGCACCTCTCTGCGAGACTGCGGCACAAACTTCTCCAAAAAGAGAACGGAGAACTCCTGCCAGGTAAGTGGTACTGCACCGACTGACTTGCGCCTCTCATAAGCCTCCCACCATCTGAAGGTAGCCCTAGAAAACTGAAAAGTAGTGAACGAGACCCCACTGGTATCCAGAATACCCGTGGTCTAAAGAATTCGATGGCACTTATCCAGAAAACCCTGAGCATTCTCTGACTCAGCAGTGCTAAATGATGGAGGTCGAAGCCTCCCAAATCTCTCAAGTCTCCTCTGCTCATCATATTTCATAATAGGAACTACTGGAGCCTGAGCAGTTGCAGCAGGTTGGGATGGTAATGCCCCCAGTATCCGAAGTCCCTGTACTACTTGATCTGGAGTACGGGCAACATAGGTATGAGCACCTCCCCCGGCCTGAGAAGTGATAGGTGTGGCCTGAGCCGAAACCACCTGAGCAAGGCCAGTGCAAACTGTCAATATCTCGGCCAAAGCTTCCTGAAGTCCTGGAATCATAATAGGTGTAGCTGGTGCCTGAGCTAGTCGCTCAATTATATCCGCAATCTGTTCCTGAGCTGGAGCAACTGGTGGTGTAACAGGTGCTGCTCCAACTATTGTACGAGCTACACCTCGACCTCTAACTTGGCCCCGGCCTCTCGCGATCCTAATTGGTGGCGCTAGTGGTTGTTCATCTTATCCGATAGTATGTGTTCTCACCATCTCTGAGAGAATAGAATAACAGAATTTGATTTCCGGAATCAACCAATTCGCACGACAGAATGCAAGAAGGTGAAATTTTCCTTAGGGTTCGGCAGCCTCTCGAAAATAAGTACAGACGTCTCTAAACCGATCTGCAAAACTCTACTAAACCTGCTCATGACTCGTGAGACCTATATAACCTAGGCTCTGATACCAACTTGTGACCACCCAAAATCCTAACCTATCATGATATCGCATATCTCAATACAAGGCAAGCTGACACCATTAATAACCCACGATTTCCTTTAAGTTTGAAAATATAATGTTTAAACACAATCTAAAAATCTCGCAAACACCGATACAAACACTCCCAAAACCTAGTGTCACTGAGTACATGAGCATATATACATTACAAGTTTGGAAAACACGATGTATAATGATCTAAAACCAAATAAAATAAACAAGAGGATAGGGAATGAGAGACAAGGTCTGCGGAATATGGCAGCTACCTCTTAATCTCCAAAAAATCAACTGTGTGAAAGAATCAATACCCCATATGTCCGAGATCACGTGGATCTACACACGAAGTGCAGGGTATAGTATGAGTACAACCAACTCACCAAGTAACAATAATAAATAAGGAACTGAAAGTAGTGACGAGCTTCTTAGCTAAGTCCAAATACAGTACTTTCCAACATAAAAGGGTAGGCATGCTTTCAAGTTCAACATTTAAAACTCCACATTAATTTCATATCAAATTTGACTGAAACAGAAAATAATGTTTTTCCGCAATTTCCAAAATAGTGATATATGACAGCTGAAGTACAGTAATAATGAAATCAATGCATCCTATTAGAGTGACAGTCACCCAGTCCTGCCATTCACTCCAAACTCACAGTCACTCTTTCCTCACAGACACTCGCTTCTCATAGTCACTCATTTCTCTCACTCACTCAGCACTCAGCAGTAGGCACTCGCACCTGCACTCATACTCAGTAGGTACATGCGCTCACTAGGGTATGTAAAGACTCTGGAGGGGCTCCTTCAGCCCAAGCGTTATATCAAGACAATCATGGCATATAACAATGAAACATGATGCAGCGTGCAGCCTGATCCCATACATATCCTTACAATTAGGCCCTCGGCTTCATTCAGTCATCAACCTCTCTAGTCTCTCGGGCCCTCAGAAATCATGTTAAGAAGCCCAACAACAATGATATAATGCGTCAATAATGAATAAGAGAGACTGGGGTACATTGTGCAAATAAAACTATGACTGAGTGCAAAATAGCAATTTAGCATATAATTCCACAAGTACACGACCTTTGTGGATCCCAACGGTATAAACATAATATTTAAACATGATTTATAGATCAATTTCTCTAATATCTAAAAAAATGTATAGGTATCAACAGATTATTCAACTACACAATTCCATGGAATTGACCAAGTCATAATTCCTACGGTGCACGCCCACACGCCTATCACCTAGCATGTGTGTTACCTCAAAACCAATCACATAACACATAATTTGGGGTTCCATACCTTCAGGACCAAATTTAGAACTGTTACTTACCTCAAACTGTGTAATTTTTTATTCTGCTATGCCTTTAACTCGTGAATCGGCCTCCAAACGCCTCAAATCCAGCCACAAATAGTCTGGTTCAGTCAATAAAAATTATTGGAATTAATTCCATATGAAAATACAAATTTTTCATAAATTTCGAAATTTTACTCAAATATCGTCTGTGGAGTCCATGTCTCGGAACTCGAAAAAAGTTACAAAATCCTAAAATTCATTCACTCACGAGTCTAACCATACCAATTTTACCAAAATCCGACCTCAACTTGTCCTCCAAATCTTCAAATCTTATTTTCAAATCCCTGATTTACACCTCAAAAACATGTAATATAGTCGGATTATTCGATGATAATTCAATATTATAGAGTAGAAATGCTCACAAGTGACTTACCTCAAGATTTCCCTTGATTTCGCGCTCAAAAATAGCCACATCCGCTTTTGGAAATGTCAAAAATGATAATTTCTCGGACCCTTCTGTTTTGTACACTGCCCAGTGCTTTCGCACATGTGTCTCATTAAGCCGTTTCTGCGGTACACGCTTCTGCGACCAATCTGCCGCTTCTGCAGCTAATTACACTTTTGCGGAGCTTTTGTCTGCATCTGCGGACATGCTTCTGTGAAGAAGATTTCCGCTTCTGCGGTTTGCCCAGCTCCCCTCACCTCCGCTTCTGCGACTTTTGAGTCGCTTTTGCGAACTTGCTTCTGTGAGTGTTCGCCCGCTTATGTGGACCTTGCGCACCTGCAATACCCATAGCGCTTCTGCGAGCTCGCACCTGCGAACCAAGTTCCGCAGGTGCGATTACACCAGAAGGCAGAAACTCCAGCTTTCTTCTAAGTCCGAATTTGATCTGTTAACCACCTGAAACTCACCCGAGGCCACTCGGACCTCAACCAAATAAACCAACAAGTCCTAAAACATCATACAAACATAGTCGAGTCTTTAAATCACATCAAACAACACTAAAAGCACTAATCACACATAGATTCAAGCTTTATGAACTTTGAAATTTCCAATTTCAACAAACGACGCTGGAACCTATCAAATCACGTCAGATTGACCCCAAACTTTGCACACAAGTCATAAATGATGTAACATACCTATTTAAATTTCCAGAATCGGATTCCGACCCCGATATTAAAAAGTCAATCCCCCCGGTCAAATTTTCCAAAATTTCAACTTTCGCCATTTCAAGCCTAATTCCACTACGGACCTCCAAATAATTTTTCGGACATGCTCCTAAGTCCAAAATCACTATACTGAGCTATTGGAATTATCGGAATTGAAATCCGAGCTCATTTACACATAAGTCAACATCCGGTCGACTTTTTCACTTAAGTTTTCAATTATGAGACTAAGTGTCTCATTTCACTCTGAAATCCTTTCGGACCCAAACTATCTAACCCGGTAAGTCATAAAATAACTGTAAAGCATAGATTAAGCAGTAAATAGGAAAACATGGTTATAATACTCAAAACGACCGGCCAGGTCGTTACAAATATAGATAAATACTATATAATTGACTTACATTCAGGTGCAAAAGATACTCAATTACTTTGAATTCAATTATTGCGTCAATATAATATCATTTATTATTCTTATTAAATTAATATTGCATCTATCTCGACATCAATTGTTATTACATACTAAAATTTATTCTTATTTTATATTATATACACATTTTTAATTATACACACAGAATTCACGTGCAACGCACGTACACAAATTAAAAGCATGAAGGTGTTTAGCTAAATGTAGTTCGTTTTTTTACCTTTATTTAGAAATATAATTCACATTTAACAAAATAGTTATTTAATTATTTTTCAAATATTTAGTACTTTAAAATTTACTAAAATTTTAGTTATTAAATACCCTTATTAGAAGTATGTAATTTACCAGATTTGAGTAAGGAAACTAATAACAGGACAAAACAAATCATGTTAGGAAGCTTTCGAGCACCTTTGAACTCTTATTAGGTTTAGTTGTTTTTTGTTTTTTTTTTTTTTGTTATTAAATTTTAACCAATTAATTATTCATAAATATTTAAGTAAAACTTTTGGTCACTTTCAACTCCAAATTGTCACTTTACGTTTAGGATTCGGAAATTTATGTAAATTGTCGTTGGGTAGAGGGGGAAGTAGAATATATTTAGAATTCAATCATTAATATCACTTTTGTGTTCAAAATTTACCATCTTCCACATTTTTTATAATTTAGAATTTTAAAACGAAAATCATTTAGATTAGGAGTTGAATGATTCTCTAAAAGAAGCAAGCATTCCATGTTCATTATCATAAGCTTTTGATAGGATAATTGTCAGAAACAATTGCTCGTGACTTGAGGTAAACTTTCTAATACTAGACGTTCGTTTATTCTTGATAAAAAATGCAAATTAAAAATTATCAATTTTGATTTTATTTTTCATATGTCATGTACGATTATCAGTTTATAGATTGACGTATTTATAAAATTTGTAGAGATTGTTAGGGTCATTGCATTCTGTAACAAAAATTGATAACACGTTTTGACTCATATCAATTAAAGATCTTATCAATTAAAGATTATTGTTGTACAATATATTACAATTACTAATTGTTATAATAACTCAAGTTGCCCATATTCTGTAAGAAAAAAGTAAATTTAAATGCCTATTTTGATTGATTGTATTTATATGTATTCCGTGATTTAAGAAATAGACATGGCAATTGGCTTAGACATTCTTTTATTCTTGATAGAAAATTGTAAATTATAAAGTTGTCAATTGTGATTGTTAGGGATATTGGATTTTGTAAAACAAAATAGTTGATAAACTCGTTCTAACTCATATTAGTTAAAGAACTTATTAATCCAAGATTATTTTTGTCCAATATATAATACTTATAATTACTAATTGTTGCATCAGCTCAAGTTGCTCATATTTTGTAAGAAAACAATAAATTTGATTATCGATTTTGATTGATTGGGTTATATATATTCCATGATTTAAGAGTAGACATGGAAATTGGCTTCATCATAAATATGTTACGGAGTATTAATTTTAAGGTATGGTGCAAAAATTATCTGTCTCTTTCACAACCCGGATTTCCAATATCGGGGTCATGATGGCGCCTAACATCTACTTGCTAAGCAAACCAACATTAGATAACCAATTTAACATTTTAACAGTGTAAAACAAAATAATAGCAATTATTAATGATAAATAAGCAATAACACATGAATAATCCCATAACATAACGCGATCTAGTCTAATCCACGAAATCTGCAGTCACCAGTACATGAGTAACTAGAATACTACAAGTATGGTTTGAACGAAATACAACTGTTTGAAATGGAATAGATAGTGAAGACAGAAATAGAAGGGGACTTCGGGGACTGCGAACGCCAGAAGCTCTACCTCAAGTCTCCACTGTAGATATGATCCGAGCAGAAGCACCACTAGACACTGTTGGGACCAACACTAGAATCTGCACAAGAAATGCAGAAGTGTAGCATGAGTACAACCGACCCAATGTACTCCGTAAGTATCGAGCCTAACCCCGACGAGGTAGATGAGGCTATGATAAGACACCTACAAAGATCATGTACAGATACATACATAAAGCAAAAAAAATAATAAATAGGGCATTTAACATAATAACGGGGAGGGAACATGTAGAAAGGAAAGTATGATAAGAATGGAAAATACAAAAATCACCAAGTAGCCTTTTCACAAAATAATAGACAACAATGCAATCGATTAAATCACAAATCTGGGCATCAAATAAAGCAATAAAATCAACAATGGCATGGCATCACCCTTTGTTCTTTTACTCTCATTCTCATCATGTAATATCATAAATGCAATGGCACGGCATCACCCTTCGTGCTTTAATCATCACAATCTCTCAGATAAATGATAGTATATGCAAATAAGGTATAGCAACACTCTTGGTGCTTTTCACTCTACCTCACCAAACAACAACACTAATCCATAACAAGAATGCAAGGTGAGAAGCAAATTTACTTCAATTATAGTGTCATGATAGACAACTCAACTTTTAATATCTCGATAACTCCAAAATAAACAATAAATATGAAGGAGAATAATTAAAGAAATAATAGTCCAATTAATGCATGAAAAACATACTCAATGGAGCAACATAGCACAATAAAACAACTTCCATCCGCATGCTTTAACCTAGTGATAACGCATATATACTCGTCACTTTACATATACATTGTCCCCACATGTAATTCACGTAGCAAATAGACCAACAAGTCCTAATTCCATCAAGTCAAAGTTAACCACGACACTTACCTCACTCATCAACCAAATCAATGCTCAACCACGGCTTTTCCTCTAGCATTAGCCTCCAATCCAATCAGACCTAGTCAAATATAATTTAAAATAAGCTTTAGCGACTACCCATGAATGAAAAAAATTAAATCTTTAATGAATTTTAAAAACTTCAACAAAGTCAACCGCAGACTCGTTTGGTCAAAACCCGAGATTCGGATCAAAACTCGATTACCTATTCATCTCCCTCCCCCCCCCCCCCCCCGAAGCCCGATTATGTAATTTATTTCGAAGTCCGACCTCAATTTGAGGTCTAAATTCACATTTTATAAAATTCATAATTTCTACCCTAAACCCCTAATTTCTACCATGAAATTCATAGATTAAAGATTACAATCAATGGATAATTATGAAAATACATAAAAACTAGCTAAAAATCACAAACCAATGAAGTTGGGATGAAAATCTCCTCAAAATCATCTCTAGGTCGAGTTCTAGCTTTCAAAAATGGTGAAAAATGGTCAAATCCTGACTTTTAGCTTTTACATAGCTGGGCGTCAAGTGAGCTTCGCGTTCACGAAGGATACTGGAACACGTCCCACACGTTCGCGAAGGCTTCTTCCCGGTCAAGCCTCCGTGTTTGAGACCCGTGGTTTGCGTTCGTGATGAAGAGCCACCTAACATTCCCCCAGATCCCACAAAGCATCGCGTTCACAAGATGCCTATCGTGTTCGCGAAGGGTAAGTCTCCCATTGCTTCGCGTTCACGACCAGACCCCATCCCAACTTTCCCATTCGCGATCATGATACAAGCATCGCTATCGCGAAGCACAAGACACCAAACACCAGAAACAACAGTCCTCTAAGTCCAAAAATGGTCTAAAGCCTATCCGAAACTCACCCGAGCTACTGGGGATCCAAACTAACATGCAAACAAGTGTAATAACATAATATGAACTCATTCGCATTGTCACGACCCAATATCCATAAAGGTCGTGATGGTGTCGGACTCCATTATCAGGCAAGCCAACAATAATTACTTAATTAGGTTCTCATTTTATTGTATTTGAAATCATATTTTCCTTTAATTTAAATAGTAAAGAATGGGTATTTACAGAGTAAATAATAATGCTTTTAACAAATTCAATACAGAACAACCCATAATCATCCCAAAACTTGGTGTCACAAGTGCATGAGCATTTATTAGGAATATATAATAAAATACAAGAGCTGTCCAGAATACAAATTGGACAGAAAAAAAAATGTAAATACTCTGAAGGAGACTCTGTTGGCTGCGGGTTGACAAATGGAATGCAGCTCACCTAGGTCCCCGCATGTATACATGCCTCTGCTCTCACTTGGCCTCTAGACATATATGTGCCTGCACAAAAAATGTGCAACAAGTGTAGTATGAGTACGTAAGCAACGTGTACCCAGTAAGTATCTAGACTAACCCCAGAGAAGTAGTGATGAGGGGTCGACATCGACACTCACTAGTGGTCCAACAACATAATGTACAGTAAGGAGGTAGCAAATATGAGGCAGAGTAAGTAAGTGAAATAGACAAATATAGATCACGTGGTACGAATCCCCTCTCTTTACGAGGAACTCAAGATCTTCATTAGAAATTCCCTCCTTAACCGGAGAATATATATATAGGTATAGTGAAACTCATCAAGTGGTTTCCATAATTCAAATCTGGAATTTACAGATACACTGGCTTCTTGCCAAGTTTACGCACGATTTCATGGGAATGTGATATAGGAAATGTTGAGGCGTACGACCCGATCCAACATAATAATAAAATTGTGCATTTTCGAGGGTCGAACGACCCGAACCATATGATAAATCAATTAACCTACCGAGGCAAACGGCCCACTCCCATGAGAGTGTGGTACACAAATCCTGCCGAGGTGAACGGCCCGATCCCATAAGAAGTGAAATACAAATTCATGTCGAGGCAAACAGCATGATACCATAAGAATAAGAAGGTTTGACTCGTCTTTGACCCCACTCACGAATAAACGTGTGAGTTGTAAGCGTGAGTTATAATTTATTTAACAAAAACCTTAAAATATATATATATATATATATCACGGAAACATGCCATAGGAGGAGTAAAGTTATTCGGCGACTAATCGTGAACTCGTGAAGTCTCTACAATAACAAGTCTAGTCTCAAGTAGTAATGTAAAACAGAGGAATTTAATAGGTGAGAGACTGCTCAAATAATACAGCTATAGCATGATGTGAACCTAAGCCTACCCGGACAATAACATGAATGTTGCTACGTACGGGCTCTCGTCATCTCGCATGTATGTAGCCCCCACAACAAGTAGCACACATCCATATACAATACCTAGGGGTAATTTCCTCCTCATAGGGTTAGCCAGGAGACTTACCTTGCTCTGAAATTCCATAACCAGCTACAAAGCCTCTATGACACCTCAAACTGATGCTCCCCGATCCAAAACTAGTTAAATAAGATGCAGCCCAATCAAAATATACTCTAATATTCATAATTAATCAATTTATAACAACTTCCAACTCCGCTCAAAATAATGATAAAGCGACAAACACTACCCATAGCACTACGAATTCGAACATATAATTTATTTTCAATTTCATGACCAAATTCGATATCAAAAATCTAGAATACTAATTTCTAGGTTTTTCTTCAAAATCCCAAATTTCTACCAAATTTCCATGCTTGAATCCACATAAAAACCACGTATTTGACTCAAAATAGGTGGGAATTACTTACCTCATAATAGATGATGAAATTCCCTCTTCAAAAGCTCCAAAACACGCACAACAAAAATGAAACAAACTGGGTGAAATGAACCTAAACCCCGCTTAAAAGCATTCTGCCTAGCACGAATTGCGCACGTGCGGCCTCTTCGTCGCATTTGCGGTCTAGCAGGTGCGGCCAAAACCTCGCACTTGTGTATTACCTTTGCCCAGCATAGCTTTTCATCTGCGCCCTACGCGGCACACCTGCGCTTCCACTTCTGCGATCCTTATGCGCATCTGCGCTCGCGCACCTGCCCATTTCTGCCCGTTTCTGCGGCCCCAAGCCTTTTGGCCAACCTCTGCTTCTTTGCACCTACGCCTTCGCAGGTGCGCCCAAATGTTCTGCACCTGCGGTTGCTTGCCATCCTCCTCTCCATCGCACCTGTGACTCATGGCTCGCACCTGCGAGCTCGCATCTACGTCCCTTTTCACGCAGGTGCGATTGCACTAGATATCAGTTGCCTCCTACTTTCTTCCAAGTCCTACTCGGAACGTTAACCATCCAGAATCTGCCTGGGGCCCACGGGACCTTAACCAATTATACCAATGCATCCCAAAACCCATTACAAACTTAGTCGAGCCTTTAAATCACATCCAACAACATCGAAACTACGAATCACCCTCCAATTCGTACTTGATGAACCTTAGAACTTCAAACTCCTACAATCGATGTCGAAACCCATCAAATCACGTCCGATTGACCTATTTTGCACCCATGTCATAATTGGCATTACGGACCTATTATAACTTTCGGAATCGGAATCCAACCCCAATATCAAAACGTCCTCTCCCGGTCAAACTTCTCGAAAATCATCCAAATTTCAACTTTCGACAAATGACCTCAAAATGACCTACGGACCTCCACATCCACATTCGGACGCGCTCCCAATACCAGAATCACCATACGGAGCTATTCCCAGACTCGAAATCCCAAACGGGCGTTGATAACATTGAAATGCACTTCAACTCAAATTTATGAAATTCTTCCAAAATGCCAACTTCCAAAATAGGCGCCAAAATGCTCTCGGGTCATCCAAAACCCGCTTTGGGCATACGCCTACATCCAAAATCATCATACAAACCTGTTGGAACCTTCAAATCATGATTCCGATTTCGTCTACTCAAAAATCACACTTTAGTCAATTCCTCCAACTTAAGGCTTCCGAAATTAGGATTTTCTTTCCAAATGAGCTCTGAACTTCCCGAAAGTAAATTCTGACCATGCGTACAAGTCATAATACCTGAAATGAAGCTGCTCAGGGTCTCAAACCGTTGAATGTCATGCTAGAGCTCAAAACGATCGGTCGGGTCGTTACATTCTCTCCCACTTAAACATACGTTCGTCCGCGAACGTGCTAAGAACTGCTCTGGAGTTGTCTGAAATCGTTGTTTAACACCTCGTGCACCTATCCATGCTACCATAACACAGTTGAGCACATTTGCTCGAACAAAACTGAAAATCCTCCCTTTTATCTAGTCAAATAAGCGTTAGAGCCAAATTCCAACATCTGAAATCCTCTACCAAGTATGTTTCCAACATACGAACGCCGTATTAATCATTACACGATACACCAATACATGTTCGCATACCTTCGCGGAATCCACACCATGCACCTCATAATTCATATGACCATAATAATATCCACTGATAACAACAGACGAAAACCCACGAATTTGATGCTCACAACATACCTCATAACTCATATAAGTCATGTTCCAACTCTTGCAATACTGCCACGATAGAGAAGATGTGCAGAACTCAGAACCACCTGCCAAATCACAATTTATAGATTCTTTCCTCTCGACCAGAACCATTACCTCATTATGGACTGAATAACAAAATTTACTCTTTAATATGCTTCATATAAATCTGATCGCACTGATCCTAGGTCCAATAATCTCGTTTCACTCAGTACAAGCTGCTCAGGCAGTAAGCCACCTCAGACACTGCCAAAAGTCTCATATAATGCCACAATGTGCCAACAAGCTACAAACTCGAATGTGATACATAAGGGAACGAACTCTGGAAAGAACTACTCGACCCACCTAACTAATTTAAACAATCGAAAGGATGTTATGAAAATTCCTCAGGAAATGAGAAGTAGAACACATAATAATAGATATGGGAAACTGTACTCAATAACACACTATTGTGGCGTGCAACCCGATCCACACATGATACCGTTGCGATGTACAACCCGATCCAAACATGACACCTGTGACGGTGTGCCACCCGATCCAAACAACATATCTGTGGCGGTGTGCCACCCAATCCAACCATATACCCATGGAGGCATGCCACCCGATCCACACATAATAATCTAAAGAAAACACACATCGATTCGTAACGCTTATACTCACGAAATGCCTGAATATCAACCATAAGCACGCCAAGTGCATAATACAAATCCTGGGAGACAGGTAGCGTCACGTGCTATAAAACTCAAGCACAACTAAGGTGCAATATATGATCTTCATCTCGAGAGCCATCCTTCTCACATAGTACCACAAATCATACGAGTGTGAATAATCAAACCACCTCACAACTCACCTCGTATAATATAGATTACACGGAATAGTTGATGACAGAAATAATATCCAACGCCCGAATACCCTTTTGAAAACAACGCTATGCTGAGATGAGCATATCTGGCCTGATATAGAGCCCACATTCATATTTAGATCCATCCACGTACCTCAAACCGATTTTGATCATACCATGCTTGGCTAAATAGACTCTCAAGGACGCACAATGACCTATTCACGACACATAAGAACAGCCGTCAAATCCTGAACAAATTTCCATATTCCACAACCAAATGAACCGAGCGCCCTTCAGGCATAAATTCTCACATTAGCGATAGTACCACAATCTCCATACTTGGTATTTTTTAAATCTTTAACCAATCAAGTGACTACATGTCACACTAGGTAACAAGTCTGCACATTCATACCACCGGTCATACTAATGATGTAAAGCAAATCAAGAAGCTGCAAATCAGTACACAAAGCCTCTTACATAGGTCACCGATCTCAGGGGTGAGGATTTCATCCTTGGGCAATTTTGGAGCTTTTTGGGAGAGGATTTCATCTAGAAACTTGAAGGTAAGTTAATTCTACACACCTTGAGTTAAATACATAGATTATGGGTAGATTATAACCTGTAAAAATTAGAAATCAAGGGTTTAGATGAAAAACCTAGATTTTGATAAAAATGAGAATTTAACCACAAAAATAGTTATGGAATTAGATGGAAATTGTATATTTGAGTTCTTGAGCTTATGGGTAACGATTTCCTATTGAAATTTCCGGTGTTCGGGCACGTGGGTCCGGGGTGAATTTTAGAAATTTTACCATTTTAGGTCGGATAATTAATTTAATAGTCTAATTTCGAATTATTGAGCATGTATTAATTATTTTTTATAACATTTGGATAGTTTCGGATTTTTTGACATCGAATTGAGACTTTAACGCGACATTATAATTGGGAAATGGACTTTGAGACAAGGTAAGTCTCTTGTCTAACCTTGTAAGAGGGAATTTACCCCATAGGTGATTTCAATTAATAATTGTTGCTAATTGTGGGGGCTACATACGCACAAGGTGATGAGATTTTGTGCGTAGCTACTAATTATACTATGTCCGGATAGTTTAGGACTCAAATCATGAATTACTTATAAATTGCATCCTCGATTAATTAAAGTACTGGAATTATATAGTAAAAGATCAAAATTTCACATACTTAATTTTTTGTGCAAATTACGTAACTATTAATAGAAATTGTACATCCTTATGTGTTAGTTTTATAATAACTTCTCATTCCGGAGGTTCATAAGAAAATGACCTCCTTTCTTTTGGGGTGGGCCGAACGCCTCGGCAGTATAGATGCATCATTGGATCGTGCCGCACATCCCTCGGCAGTGTACATGACATTCTGGATCGGGCCAAACGACCTCGTCATAAATCGTGCTTAAAATAAAAATTACACGATGCCTTAACATTTTATTGCAGATTGTGAAGATAATTGATTAATTGGAAATTATTGAATTTAAAAGAATTATTTATTTCCACTTGTTAAGAGAATTATTGTTATTCACATAAACCATATCTATTTAAATAATTCTATTTTAATATTATTGACCCGTAGTGAGTGTCAAAGTCGAGCTCTCGTCACTACTTCTCCAAGATTAGACTTGATACTTACTGGGTACACGTTGTTTACGTACTCATGATACGCTTGCTACACTTTTGTGCAGGATCTGAGACAAGAGCTTTAGGTGGTCCTATCGGTGCGCATCCACGCTACCCAGAGGCCTAGTAGTGAGTTGTCTTTCTGAGTCGTTCTGTAGCAACTAGTGCCTCTCTTTGTATTTGTATTCTGTCTATTTTATTTCAGACAGTATTTAGAATTTTTGTATAATCTACTAGATGCTCATATACTTGTGACACCAGGTCTTGGCACGCACACTATTAAATTTGTGGATTTAATTATTTATCTTGGTTTTTTTTAAATCAGAACCGTTATATTTTCTTAAATCTTGCAAGTAAGAAGAGTTTAATTACTCGGATAATTTTTAAAGGAATACATATATGTTTAATTCATTAGTTGGCTGGCCTAGCTGTGATGTTGGGAGTCATCACGACCTATAGGTGAAATTGGGTCGTGATATGTTATATGGATTCAAGCATGAAAATTGGTAGAAATTGTGAGATTTTGAAAGAAACCTAGAATTTGGTATTTTTGGATTTTGACCACGAAATTGGTCATGGAATTTAGGATAAATGATATATTTGAGTTCGTGGTGTTATGGATAAAATATATCTTTGAAATTTTCGAAATCTGGGCACGTGGGACCGAGGGTTTACTTTATGAACTTTTCGAGCGTAGTTCGGAATTGTTTAAATTGATTAATTATAGGTATTAGAGTATCTTTTGGTTGGTTAGCACGTTGTTTGAATAATTTTCGATCGACGGGCATCGGTTTGAAGTATTAGTATCACGACCCAAAATCCCACCACAGGCATCATGATGGCACTTAGTCTATAAGACTAAGTAAGTCGATTATAATTACAATTCAAGCCAAAAAAAATTTAAATAGATAATCGAAACCAACATGGGAAATAATTACAAACAACCTCCCAAGACTGGTTATACTGAGTCATGAACTCTATCTGAATACATGGAATGATCTCGAGGACCGAATATACAACACTGTTCGAATAAGAAATTAACAGTACAATAAAAAAAAATACTCCAAGGGACTGCGACGACCAAGTAGCTCTACCTTAAGTCCTTGCGATCACACTCTAACTTTGTCCGAGTCTGATATCTCCAATACCTGGCTCTGCACAAAAATGTGCAGAAGCGTAGTATGAGTACACCACAATCGATACCCAATAAGTATCAAGACTAACCTCAGTGGAGTAGTGACGAGTTACAGTCAAGACACTCACTAGTCTAATAACCTGTGCAATATAGTATACAAAAATAATAGAAAATAAATAACAGTGATAGCATCACCAATCAACTAGTGATATGAACAACCAGGCAGCAAGAACACCATAAATATTACTCAAACGAATAATAAATACAAGTACAGCCAATTAATCAAGTCCTTCAAAATATACATCTTTTATCTAAAGTTTTTCAAATAAAAATCTTTAGAATATAATCCGTACAATTAAATATATCCCGAATATACTTCCTTCAAATAAATATCTTACGAATATAATTCTTTCAAATAAATATCTTTCAAATATAATTCTTTCAAGTAAATATCTTTTGAATATAATTCTTTCAAGTAAATACCTTTCGAATATAATTCTTTCAAGTAAAAGACACCACGTGACACCTCATTTAACTTTTCTGATGTGAGAAATATATTCAACATATCACATCAAATGGTACGGTAATACCTTCGTTCACTTGTCTCATTCTCATATATATATATATATATATATATATATATAGAGAGAGAGAGAGAGAGAGAGAGAGAGAGAGAGAGAGAGAGATAGATAGATAGATAGATAGATAGATAGATAGATAGATAGATAGATAGATAGATAGATAGATAGATAGATAGATAGATGCATTTATCTCTTTCTCACTGTGCATTCATATAACAGTACCAACTAGGTGGGAGAAATGCTAATGACAATAAAAGAAATAAAATGGGAGGCACACAGGAAGCAACAACTACTACATGACACATAGAAAACATAGGTACACAATAACAGCTCAAGATAAAGGCATGAATGTATACACAACGAAAAGATATCACAATATAATGTATGTCTCTTGTCCTCACCTGCACGGAAACACCCTCCATGCCATGAACATATGATAATATAAATAATGACACGACATCACCCTTCGTGCTTTTACTCTCATCCTCACATGATAATATAAATGAAATGGCACGGCATTATCCTTCGTGCATATTAAGAATGACATGTCAACACCCTTCGTGCTTTATAATTTTTCTCACATGATAATATAACTGAAATGATATGGCATCACCCTTCGTGCTTTACACTCTCAAATGGCATGGCATCACCCTCCGTGTTTTACACTCTCCCTTACATGAATTAGTATATGAAATGGCACGGCATCACCCTTCGTGCCTTACACTCTTCCTTACCAAGCACATGTATATCATCAACAAGCAAGGTAGGAAGTATAAATAACATCAAGGAGAGTGTTTAAATGACAACACAATAAAAATAATTCATATCACAATTTGCCCACCCGCCACAACCAATTCCAAAGATACAGCAAAAATTAATTAATTTCAAAGCAAATAGCCCAAGGCTGAACAACGTATATAAAACCTCAAAACCAACAGAGATGGAAAAGTAACTCAGCATAGGACAACACCTTCTTTAACCCAATTTTTTTATAAATATATTAACGCTTCTTTTTAAGCTTATTTAATTAATTATTTACAGATAAAAAAACCATAATGAAATTAATTCCAAGAAATATCAAATCAACAAACACACAGAATTCACATAAAAATCCAAGTGGCAATCACCCCAAATTATCATATAAAATACAAACTCGACAAACAAGGAATGAGGCATGTCAATAAAGGATTTACTATGTTCCAACATTTTTTCAATTTAATACATAAGGGTATCTATGAATTTAAACCAATATAATTTGCACATATAAACCAAGTATGTACTCTTCACCTCGCGTACATGGTTTCCAATCACACAATTACCACATAAGACTCAATGTCTAAGTGGAATTTCCCCCACTCAAGGTTAGGCAAGATACTTACCTTTTTGAAGTTAGGCCGATAATCCAAAATAACCTTCTTGCTTGAATTGACCTCCAGACATGTCAAATCTATCCAGATTAATATTATAACTTCATTAAAATTCATCAAACATAATTCTGGATAATAAAACACCAACTTAGAATTTTATTCTAAAAAGTCAACGCGGGGCTCGCCCCTCGGAACCCGACAAAATTTTTTCGAAATTCGAACATCCATTCCAATACGAGTTCAACCATACCAAAATTATCAAATTTCAGTGGCGGATCGCCCTTCAAATCTTAAATTAAAGTCTAGATGATTTCTACCATTTTCAACCCAATTCACTAATTTAGTGATAAAAACAACAATAGATTCATGTAATTTAACCAAAATCAAGTTAGGAATTCTAACTCCAATGTTTTCCTTGAAAACTCTCAAAATATCGCCTCACCCGAGCTTCCTTGGTCCAAAAAATAGAAGAATGAGACGAATTTGGACTTTATTCTGCTGTCCAAGGGTTTGTTCTTCGCGTTCGCGACCCTCCCCTCGGGTTCGCAATGAACAAATTCTTCAACAGCCATTTTCAAACTCTTCTCAGACAGCCGCTAGTATAATGGTCATAACTTTTTGTACAAAACTCCATATGATGAATGGTTTGACTTTCTGATAACTAGACTTCATGGGTATAACTTTCATTTGTTTCTCATCTCCCAATTCTTTATAGATTGCGAGATATAAACTTCCAAAGTTAGCCCTGTGCAACAAAGATTTCCAAACACTTCCCAGGAAGCTTGTAGTCTATCTACCATAACGTTTTGTATACAACTCCAAATGGCATATGGTTTACCTTTCTGAAAACTAGACACAAAGTGCTATAACTTTAATTTTTGGATCATCTCCAAATTACATATAGATTGCGAGATATGAGCTTCCAAAGTCACACCAATGCAACAGAGATTTCCTTCTTCGCGAACGCGAGAGTCTCTTCGCGAACTCGAAGAACAAAATCTCAGGAGCCAAATCCTTCTTCGCGAACACGAAAAACAACACCAGACATCAGAAAATTATCATCCAAAGTAGACTAAAATGATCTGAAACACACCCGAGGCCCTTGGGACCCCAACCAAATATACCAACAAGTCCTAAAACATCATACGAACTTAGTCGAGGCCTCAAATCAAATCAAATTTTGCTAAAACCATGATTCACACTCCAATTCAAGCCTAATGAAACTAAGAAATTCGAACTTCTACATTCGATCTTGAAGCCTATCAAATCAAGTCCGATTGACCTCAAATTTTGCACACGAGTCATAAATGGCATAACGGAGCTATTCCAATTTCCAGAATTAGATTTCGATCCCGATATCAAAAAGTCAACTCCCTCGTCAAACTTCCAAACTTATCTTCCTATTTTTGTCATTTCTAGCCTAATCAATTATGGACTTCCAAATAGATATTCGGACACACTCCGAAGTCCAAAATTACCATACGAAACTATTGACATCATCAAAATTCAATTCCGAAGTCATTTGCTCAAAAGTCAAACTCCAGTCAAACTTTAGAAATACAAGAATTATAAAATCAAACCTGTTATTTTAGTTTAGTTTTTCAAAAATTAACGGAAAGTGTGCCTACGCACCTCGGAATAACTTTAAATTTTGTACATAAGTTACAAATATTGTTACGAAGCTTATAGAACTCTAGGAATCCAAATATGGACCCGGTATCAACAAAAATCCAATTATGGCCAAATTTTAAAAAAATCAAACCTTTAAATTTCTAATTTCCGTCAAATGGCGATAATCAAGATAGAGACTTCCAAATTCGATTCCGGGAATACGCCCAAGTCCCAAATCACGATAAGGAGCCACCGAAATCGTCAAAACACTGATACGGATCCGTTTACTCAAAACATTGACTGAAGTCAACTCAAATGAGTTTTAAAGGCAAAATTTCAAATTTTCTTATGTTTTTCACATAAAGAGTTTTCGGAAAAAGAAAAAAATAAGGATTGCGCACGTAAATCAAGAAAGGTTGAATGGAGCTATTCGAGGTCTTGGAATACATAAATAAAAGTTAAAATTAAAAAATGACATATCGGGTAATCATAGTTAGAGAGGCGTTGGAGCCGATTATGGTACTTCGGAGCGAGCTAAGTCTCTTGTCTAACTCTGTGAGGGGGAAACTACCCCTAGGTGATGTATTTGTTATGTGTTACTTATTGTGGGGGCTACATACGCACAAGGTGACGAGAGTCTGTGCGTAGCTAGATTCATGTTATGTTCGGGTAGACTTAAGCCCACACCATGCTATAGCTATACTACTTGAGTTGTTTCATGTCTCTTAGATTCCTTTATTTTTACAATGTGACTTGAGACTAGACTTGTGTAGAGTAATGGACTTGCTATCGTAGAGATTCGACGAGCTTCATGATTAGTCGCTATATAATTGTACTCTCATTACAAAATTCTCCCGTGTTGTGCATGTCACGACCCAAACTGATGGGCCGCGACGGGTACCCGGTACCTTACTCAACCGAGTACCAATATAACATATCTTTTCGTATCATACAATCATAGATAATTAAGCCTAAGAGGTTGTCGTAAGATAAGTAGAATATAACATGTAATACCAACTTATACATAAGACATATGGGCATCTAAGACCAAAATAACCACTCGTACAATGAACATAGGCCGACAAGGCCATACAATATTTTACGTACATGACATCTGTCCCCAAGCCTCTAAGAATACATAATTGTCATAAAGGTCGGCATAGAGCCCCGCCATACCAAACAATACACGTCTAAATCATACTGACAAAACAATAAAATCTGAAGCAAATAGAGCACATCAACATCTTCCGCTGAGCTGATAGCCTACTTGGAGGACTCTCGACCTGTCTATCGGGACCTGCGGGCATGAAACGCTGCGTCCCCAGAAAAAAGAGACGTCAGTACAAATAATGTACCGAGTATGTAAGGAATGAAAATCAGTAAACAATAGACATGAGAGAAACATGGAATAAAAGACTCAACATGTACGTCTACATAGCTATGTAAATCATTTTATTTTTTATAACGTTATGCATATGCGTATAAATTCTATACCATGCATAGGTATATGTGTTCATAACATCATCAAGCCTCCAAGTGCATCCCATCATATCATTTCGGCCATTGTGGGCAATTCATCAACGCATACCAACTGATCAAGTGGTGGTGCATATATAACGACGTAACCTTTTTTCATATCCCATATACATATAATATACGTGTATATAATGCCATATGGTCATGGGTCAATGTATATGTATAAATGCATGAAATGCATAAGAAATACGTTAATAAGATTTCTCAAAATGTCATAAAAATAATATGCATGTCGGATAAATTTTATCAAATATGTATTTTTCTGATACCCATGAACAGAAAATATAATAATAATTCACTTGGGAAATCAAGAATATAGATGCCCTTAATATTTCTATGTATAGTCATTTATGGAAATTGTGCACTTGCTCATTTCGTTCGTGTCGTATAGATCATGCCAAAAAGAAAGAAGGGATAGCCTTAATATACCTGGAGTAGGGAAAATCCGTACGATATCCTTAAGAAAGATTGTACCGTGCTCTGTCTATCTTGGTCTTCAAAATCTTCTGTCTGTGTATTAGAGAAAGTATCATCAGCATCTTCTGAACTACTAATAGAGAAAGGACCTCCCGCTAAAAGAGAATGAATATTTGCAATAGAATGAAGTAAATCACATTGCTCACACCTATATGAGTTTTGCTGAAGCATTCTTCTTTTCATTAGAGATATATGTATATCCCTTAAGTGATTTAGAGGGGTTCTTTTAATTGTAGGGGGTGTGGGCCCCACTTATGTGGTGATTAAGACACAAACTTCTCTAAATAAGACACCACTTCCTTAAGCATATGACTAGATGGCAACTTGCTGCCAATTTCCAAAATCCCACGTGGATGTTGCCCTCCTTCTAATTATCCAACAAATCTCTCTTAAATATTTATCCACAAATCCAATAATTAACCAATTACCCACATAATTAAGAATTATCTCAAATTATTTATAATACTACTCACTTTAAACATACCTTATACACCTTACTATCATTCCATGTGGTATCTTGTATGGTACTAGTCCATAAATACCGGGTATTTTAGCTCGGGCCGTATTTAATCCCAAAATGTCAAACTTTGACGAAATTTATTTTCTTCGATTTACTTACCCTCTCAACTTCACGAATTTACTCACCACTTGTTTGAAATAGCATAATGCTTATAATTTCAAAATAACCTCATTCCCGAATTCACATCGATTAACTTATGACGAAATTGTAACGTACAAAAATGCGGGATGTAACATCTCATTTCCAAGATTTCATCAATTTATTTATGGCGTACTTTCACGTACGAAAATATGGGGTGTAACATCATTCCCTCCTTTGGAACATTCATCCTCGAATGTTGACTGATGCACTCATTATTCTCATAATCCATAGCTCTTGCGAATACTTTAGTACTCCTCTTGCCATATCGGCAATTGTTATGTAAATGAATCCCAAAGGCCGGGGCATCCCCCCCCCCCAGGCCTCTTTCTCATACCATGACTAGTTGTCGGAATCTTTTCAATCTTGTAACTGTTGCTACCTTCTATCATGCAGCCTGTATGACACTGACATTGTAAGTGCGTCTATGCGACTCATCTCTAGGCCTCACTTTGTGAACATATACAGAGCTTGACAAGATGTCCCTTTGGGCTATAAGTACAATGAAGTTCTTCGCTCGATACGTTTTTGGACTTACAAATATTGCTATATCTTATTTCGTGGATTATCCATGGTAGGTCATACTATACCATAACTCTTACTTCGATTTATCATTATTGAGGTCTGCTACCAAACTCCAGGTTACTCTTTCGTTGCTTATCATATATGTATAAATCTAAGTCCTTTAATGCTTCCTCATCACTGTTCATCTTAAGAATGACGGCCTACTCGCATCTCATATTTTGTAACTCTTATCTATCCATTGTCGATTCACCTCAATATTGATCTATAATCTACCATTGATAACTTGACCTTTTATGTAACACCGCCGCTAGGGCTCACGTGTCATCGGGGAACATCTGAAATGATTAAACTGATCACCTGGGGTGATACCATGCTTCCATAACCGTATTTCATAGCATCCCAATGTGATTCACCTTACGTGAGTATTTTAATCCTGTATAATTCATGAAATCCCCCTCTCTTTTTTTCTTCAAATAATTACTCAATCGAAGGCCCAAACATCATCCTTTATTTATCACAATTACACCCTCATTTTATTACCAGGGCAGCATTCCATCTTTTCTAAATGCCACTAGTTTTAGACTCCTTTGAGTTCATTCAGGATATACTGAGCTTTGTATAAATTAGAGAAATCATTAGATCTCTTATTTTCATGGGCTTAATCTTGAGGACTTATCCATTCTCGTCACCTTCTCACTCGACCTTTCTTATCCTTACCCTTGTATTCCTAAAACCTTGTCGTTTTACCATTCTTTAGCCTGCAATCTACACATATTTATTTATATTACTCGCAACCTTCCTTTAACTTGCTTGCACCATAGATTTATCACATCGTATCTAACTCTTCTTTGCTCTCTTAATTAGACCTATCAGTACCTAGAAACGATGGGCTGGAAGATATGTCACTGACGACACTACTATAATTCCAGGATATTGAATCCCAATGCTTCTAGCCTTTTATCCGAAGTATGGACTATTCATAACCTTCTGCATTCGAATATTTCGTACGTTGTTCACTTTTACCTTACTACCTTAAATTCTTGCATCGTACCTTCAATATCTTTCATGACTCCCTTCCACATAACTATAATTCACATTGATAACTCAAAGCTCTATTATAATACTTTCACCTCTAGTGCATACACTATCCGGTGGGAGCTTCGTACTGACTTCTTATGAGGCTGGTACTTTTCCAACTGGCTTTATCATAGGGCCGTTATAGAATATGGTTGTTGTACTTTCTCTCTTGTACCACTGATATTAAGAGTGGTCCTGCAATGTTCTCAATCACGATTTCTATAATTTTCGGGGTCCAATAATCAGACTATTGATTTACTTGGTTAAGGTAACTCTTTAGTTTCCCCTTCCTTCTGATCAGCTTTTATGTAGGCTTAAGCTATCTTCCGATCTGGGGATCCTGGTATTAGTTATTACTTTAGCCTTTCATGGGCGTTATGGAATATCCATGATACAATCTTCTAACGACCCAATACTTCGTCTATGCCCTAGGCTCAATTCTTTGTTTTAACTTATACCGGAGTCTTCTATGACTATATGAATGTCAACATATATGCTGCATGTATAAAACTCCAAACTCTTAAGTGCGTTCATAACGTAACTAACTCTGGATTATTAATCGAATGATTCTTTTCGTTCCTTCTCAACTTTTTTTTTTAAGTAAGCAATTACTTTTCCTGGTCTTTCTTCCCCTTGTTGCTTGCATACTTAGCTCACCTTAGTGCCCACACACATTGGAATTCCATACAACTCATATGATCTTGAAGATCACTTCTGATTTTACTTCCCGTTCATTAGCCACGGTAGGTGTCATTTTCTTATGGGGCGCATACAATGTTGTTGTGAGACTGTTATTATAAGACCATTTCCTCCGTAGGTTACTGAGCTTAGGTTGAAGCCTTCTTCCTTTCTTCCTCAGCTAATCTTTTGTTTTATTACTTAGGGAGGACCCTCTGACTCTTGTAAAGCTGCGAGCTTATTGCATCGTATACCCGACGGACCTTTTGATGTCCTTCCTGCCTATAATTATCCGTAGCTACTTACCTACATGCCCTTATGCTTGTAGGGCTGCTTCTGAACTGATATTTTGATTGTCTTCCTAGTGGCACTCTCTCTTATTCCCGTAACATTTATATGGTACCTTTAACTACCCCGACTCATATCTGAATATATTTCAAGTATTATAATGACATTACTACGAGGCTGAATTCACTATATTGGGTTTTACTATGTTTATCTTGCACGATCTGCTGATTCATCTGTAACCACCTATCTAGCCATAACTAGGCTCTTCCTGAATCAACTGCTAACTGCTCGTTGGCCCATTGTCATATCAATATTCCACGTAAACTTTATTGGGTTATTTTCTTTATCTTAACTTACCTCTCGCACTGCTCTTCTTTTTATAACATCACGGGCTGGAAACCTTACTTCATCTCCTTGACATCGTGCTTGTATAATGTTCTAGAATCATAGCATATTTGTAGGATTTGGATAAGTTCAATCTCATTTTTATCGCATCCTTCCTTTACCATTCAATAATTACTAGAATCACTTAATTCTAACTTAACGCCACATCACTCCATATCTCCCCCCCCCCCTCCCTGGAGAGTACTGAGAGTTGGAGCTATGACGACCTATCTATAAATGTTTTACTTTTTCATCTTTAGCGTATTTTTGCATCATCGATGACCCTTATTGGCCTTGTGGCAATCCTTCTGCACCAAGGATAACAAAATTCCTTACTCACGAGGGTGACACTTAGTGTAACTGGCACACATAGCCCCTTAAGCTTACCTTTTCTCATATTGCTTGCTTTAGGGAAGCGTCTTCCTGAATGACCTTTAAAGATTATTCTTCTGTCGTCCATTCTATTATTGCTGGAACTAAATCTCTGAAATTCTCATGATACCGACTATTATCAAATCGCTCAGTCCCTAATTCATGTTTAGTTTATCTTGTTCACCTGCCCATATTGATTTCCATTACTCTGGGTCTAACTTTTCTTTCTTGTAATTATGTTAGAGTCGCGAACTTCTTTCTCGAAATAAGGGTATGACTTTATGGCACATATTCTTTTGTTGTCTCAAGGCCTGTCACCACTCGTCTTTTCCTTCACTTGACTATAGACTCTATAATACTGTCATTTTTTTTATCTACCATTGTCATCCATGTATCACATCTTACTCATAATGCTTTATTAATTCTCTTCTTATTTCCCGCTAACATGTATGTCTATTACTTATTCTGAAAAATCGAACAAGATATTCTTTTGATTTTAGCACTTCTTGCTCCATCCATTGGCTCTTTGGGTTGCCTAACATTCTTTCTCTATTAGGGACGGGAGCCATACTAAGGTAATATTTATCCCTTCAAAGCTTTCAATGCCTATCTTTGTAGTACTCATATCCAGCTACACTATTTTAGAGTGCACCATCTGGGTGTCTCACAAGGAGATCTATTAGTACATTTGCAATATCCTTCGGAAATGTCAACTAACACAAACAATCCATCAACCAGTTTGGGTTACTCTAACTCCAGCCGGATCCTGATATCTATCCTTCACTTATACTACTTCTGTTAGCCCCCATAGGGCATAAATAAGATGGGTATGGCCAATTGTAAATACCTCTGTTATTGTTGAAGGTAACTCAAAAGGCTTATAATCCTCTGCCTAAATTATAAATACTGATAATCTTCATTAACTGGGCACCTCGTACCCTTCTTCATCTTGCTTCTTTTACTTATTGAAACTTGTATCTATCTTCTGAATCTCTCATTGCCTTTCACCGTATGGGTGGATAGATATTCTTGCCTTAAGGCTCCTTATCAAGAGGCTTACACGTCTTAGTACACACATGATCTACTAAAGACCTTACATTTACTCATCATATGCATCATGAAAAATTGAGTTCCTCTGACTCAACTCATCTATATCCACATTCAATCTCTTACCAACTGTAGGTATTGTCTTATTATGAAAAATAGAAGTTAGGAGTTTGAATTCTTATAAGTGAGCTCTACCACACGATCTAGAGTAAAAAGAAAGAGTGACATTCCTAAATGCCCTGTAGCCTCCTGCTTATAAGTATGGTGCATAACACACCCATAAAAAAGACTCTACTAGATACGGCTTGTAGACTCTCTAGGACTGAACTACTCTCATACCACTTTTGTCACGACCCAAATCGATGGGCCGCGACAGGCACCCGGTACCTTACTCAACCGATTACCAACATGACATATCTTTTTGTATCATACTATCATAGATAACTGAGCCGGAGAGGCTGCCGTGAGATAAGTAGAATACAACATGTAATACTAACTTATACATAAGACATATGGCCCTCTTAGACCAAAATAACCACTCGTACACTGAACATAGGCCGACAAGGCCATACAATCTTTTACATACATGACATCTGTCTACAAGCCTCTAATAATACATAATTGTCATAAAGGTCGGGACAGAGACCCGCCATACCAAATAATACACGTCTAAATTATACTAACCAAACGAGCAACTCCGAAGCAAATGGAGCGCACCAACATCTTCCGCTGAGCTGATAGCCTACTTGGAGGACTCTCGACCTGTCTATCGGGACCTGCGGGCATGAAACGCTACGTCCCTAGGAAAAAGGGACGTCAGTACAAATAATGTACCGAGTATATAAGGAATGAAAATCAGTAAACAATAGACATGAGAGAAACATGGAGTAAAAGACTCGACATGTACGTCTACATAGCTATGTAAATCATTTCATTTTTTATAACGCCATGCATATGCGTATAAATTCCATACCATGCATAGATATATGTGTTCATAATATCATCAAGCCTCTAAGTGCATCCCATCATATCATTTCGGCCACTATGGGCAATTCATCAACGTATACCAGTTGATCAGGTGGTGGTGCGTACATAACGCCGTAATCTTTTCCCATATCCTATATATATTATATACGTGTATATAATGCCATATGTTCATGGGTCAATGTATATGTATAAATGCATGAAATGCATAAGAAATACATTAATAAGATTTCTCGGAATGTCATAAAATTAATGCATGTCAGATAACTTTTATCAAATATGTATTTTTCTAAGACCCATGAACAGAAGATATAATAATAATTCACTTGGGAAATCAAGAATATAGACACCCCAAATATTTATGGAAATTGTGCACTTGCTCATTTCGTTCGTGTCGTATAAATCATGCCAAAAAGAAAGAAGGGATAGCCTTAACATACCTGGAGTAGGGAAATCCATACGATATCCTTAAGAAAGATTGTACCGTGCTCTGTCTATCTTGGTCTTCAAAATCTTCTGTCTGTGTATTAGAGAAAGTATCATCAGCATCTTCTGAACTACTAACAGAGAAAGGACCTCCCGCCAAAAGAGAATGAATATTTGCAATAGAATGAAGTAAATCACATTGCTCACACCTATATGAGTTTTTCTGAAGCATTCTTCTTTTCATTAGAGATATACGTATATCCCTTAAGTGATTTAGAGGGGTTCTTTTAATTTTAGGGGGTGTGGGCCCCACTTATGTGGTGATTAAGCCACAAACTCCTCTAAATAAGCCACCACCTCCTTAAGTATATGACTAGATGGAAACTTGCTGCCAACTTTCCAAAATCCCACGTGGATGTTGCCCTCCTTATAATTATCCAACAAATCTCTCTTAAATATTTATCCACAAATTCAATAATTAATCAATTACCCACATAATTAAGAATTATCTCAAATTACTTATAATACTACTCACTCTAAACACACCTTACACACCTTACTATCATGTCCATGTAGTACCTTGTATGGTACTAGTCCATAAATATCGGGTATTTTAGCTCGGGCCATATTTTATCCTAAAATGTCAAACTTCGACGAAATTCATTTACTTCGATTTACTTACCCTCTCAACTTCACAAATATACTCATCACTTATTTGAAATAACATAATGCTTATAATTTCAAAATAACCTCATTCCCGAATTCACATCGATTAACTTACGACGAAATTTTAACGTACAAAAATGTAGGATGTAACATCTAATTTCCGAGCTTTCATTAATTTATTTATGGCGTACTTTCACCTATGAAAATATGGGGTGTAACAGTGTGTTCTCATCGAAAATGTTCCCTTAAACTATAACTCACCCGACTATTCGTGAGTGGGGTCGAGGACCCTTCAAAGCTTCTTATTCTAATGGGATAAGGTCATTTGTCTCGGTAGGATAGATACATCTATGGTTTGTGACATTCGACCATCGGCAATGCACACACTAATGGGATCGGGATGTACACCACGGTAAGATTTATGTACCACACTCTCATGCGAGCGGGTTGTTTGCCTCAGCAATAAAATAGATGTATCTATGGTTTGGTAATGTTATAACGGATCGGGTCGTACGCCTATGCATTTCTATAAAATACTACTATGAAATCGTGCGTAATAATGGGCAAGGATCCAGCATATCTATGAGCTTCCCCTGATCGAGCTATGACAACCTATCTGGTAAGATCCATATTATATATATACTCTGATTGAGGAGGTAACTACTAAATGAGAGCTTGAGATATCTTTGAGGAAAGTGTTGTACCACGTATTTACACTTAATATTTTCGTTTACTTACTCTGATTCACATCTATTTACTCTTACTTTATCTGTCTTATTGCATATCTAGTAAGTGTCGATATTGACCCCTCGTCACTACTTCTTTAGGGTTAGGCTAGATACTTACTGGGTACGCGTGTGTTTATGTACTCATGCTACACTTGCTGCACTTTTGTGCATGTACTTATATGTCAGATGGTCTTTTGGGCGCAACGGTGCGGCTGTTCCCGGGACTTTACCGTAAGTTGTATTCCATGTTACTCTCTGCAGCACAGAGTTTCCATCATAGTTATTTATATTTTTCCTATCTAATTTATATTCTAGACGGATGTTGTATTTATTTATGTTTCCCGGTTGATACTCATGCACTTGTGGCACCGGGTTTTCGGGGTTCCTACTGTTGTTTGTCATTGCAGATCACGTAGTTATTAACATTTTTTCTTGTTTATTCCATTTTATACTATTCAAGCAATGAAAAATATGATTTCAAAGTAACAAAATGAGTAATTAAATCAATCAATCACTGCTGGCTTGCCTGACGGCGTTAGGCGCCATCACGACCTACTGTAGATTTTGGGTCGTGACAGCTTGGTATCAGAGCTCTAGGTTCACTTAGGTATCACGATTCATGAGCAAGTCTAGTAGAGTCTTGCGTATCGGTACGGAGACGTATGTACTTATCTTCGAGATGCTACAGGGCTGTTAGGAGCACTTCCCTTCTTGATATACTTATCGTGCAGTTTGATTTCATTAAGGCTTGTGCCTTTAGTTCCTTCCTACTCAATCTTATGCGACGTGAAGCGCTGTTATCAATTGGGTATCGAGGAGTTGTAGTGGTACTATAGACGTGGTGCAGGATGTTTTCCATGCGTGTTTGGGCATGCTATTATCGGCACCTTGCGGATGGATGTTCTTTGTTCCAACTCAGTATCTGTATTTCCTATAGTTACGAGATGGTGCACGGATTGCTACGATATTTATATGTTATTATCGCACAATAATGGTATAATGGTAAGGTGCCCGTTGTGTGTTGAGGCAGTGAATGGCATGAAGAAAGGTTTCTCAAAGCATGATTAAGGGGTTCAGCATTTAATTCCAGCGAAGGAGAGGCAATCAGACTATAGATGTCCAGGTTTGGTTGATAAATTAATGAGACTTGATATTTTCGAGCGTCGTGGAATTTTCATAGTGATGTGGTGTCGTCATTCTTGTTTGAACGCATTATGGTTCGCCGGTGTTATGGTCTTCTTTGATTTTTGTGAAATGGTGTAGGGTGTTATGAAATGGTGCATGAGGGACAGTTGTCAGAAATAGCGGTGTGCAGCGGTTCAAGATCGAATTGGTATTTCTAATATGATGGCTCGAGGAAGATGATCTTCCAGGAGGTTCTGTAGCAATTTATTAGCTCAAGTGCTATAGAAATGGATTTTAATTTGATGTAACATTTGGGTAACGAATAATGAGGAAGGACATGTGGGAGGTGCCTTACCGTGGTTGAATTACTAGCAAGTCAAGTATGAGAAGCGGAAGTCGAGAAATTGCCTAAAGGAGATGGTTTAACCGAAGTGGGAGAGGCATAGTAGCTTATGGATTCTGTGGTCGGATAGCTACGTACCTTGAGAAAGTGTGGAACGGTTTGGGAATCGTGATGGAAGGTGGTTTGGCCTATGGATTTTACTTGGAGTGATGGTTACCGTACAAAGAAAGGAGTTTGTTTGAAATGAAGAGGGGTGTGAAGATCTGATTATCGTTTCAGGTACAATATGACTTGAGTTCGGAAAGTATGGTTGAACTTGCAGTTGATGTCAATGGGGAAGGAACAGACTTATACAGTCGGTGGGTGAGCATGACTTCAGGAGGATTTACTGATTTCGTGGTAGTAGTACCAGTGTAGCGTCATTGGAAGATGTCGGTAAGGAATTCCACAGGTGGGAAATCTCCTGGGAGCAGGTTAGCGGTTGCGTGATGTTGATGAAGTTTCTACAAAGAATTATACTTGCTACCCAGTAAGAGGTCGAATATATGATTGTGACTGGTGATTCAGAATGTTCATAAAAGCTTAACAAAAGACTTCGAGAAGTCTGGCGGGCTAACGGTGCGAGATCATGGTAATTGATATGGAGGAGTCATTGTGGGCTTTGCATTATGTGACGGTAGCTTAAAACCAAGTGGGGGATCCCCACCATCTACGATTGGACCACATGGTTGTCTACTTATGTGGTTTCTGGTTATCGGTGCGTTGGCGGATTACTTATGACTAAGAAAAGGAAATATTAGGGGTAATTCAGCAAAGAACTTGATGGGCGTGTGCTATATTCGGCGTTATCGATTCATGTTCATGTTTTGGAAAGACTCGGAGCTTATTCTTTTGTGGTTATGATGTACAAGGAAAAATGTTCAACCGGTTTCTTCTTCGAGAGGGTGTTCATATGCTAGTAGAGCATTGGAGTTTGGTCGTATTTGGGACCAGTTCAGAGTAGGTGATTCTCAACAATGGTCCTAGGGGATTCAAGAATTTAAGTGCAATATTAGAGGAAAGGAAGAAAATGCTTCGGACTCGCGGAAGGTCTTACAGAACGGATGCACCTGTTGGAGATGCTATTATGTACGTAAGGAGGTATGAGATGAGTCATGGGTATTGAGATGATGTGGTATCGCGATTGGGTCACTTGGGATGAGTGTGTATTGAGTTCATTATGTTGTGAATGGAGCTATCATATTTCTAAGTCCGGTCAAGAATAAATGTAAAGGCGTTGGGTCGGTTATTAATGGTTGAATCGGCATGATTGTACCAACGGTCAGTTCATTCGGTGTGTGAAGTTATAACATGTGGTTTGTGGTTGTACAGACGGGCTTGACAGCCGCCATAATTTGGTTGATTTCGGGAGGTATTTGATTCAAATGGCTTTGTTGTGTAAATGGATTCCGAAAGAGTTATTATGGTTTAGATCACGGTTTGGGGTTGTATTTTCTATGGTTAGGAATTCAGTTGCGTGTTGCATCGGTTCTTCAGAAATGAGCTAAGTGAAAGGTTTCCACCCAATGAAATGTTATTCTACTAGTAGTTCGGGGGTTATGATGAATTCGTGTGCTCTCACGTAGTGGCATGATGGGTGCAGTGAGCATCATGCGAAATTGAAATTTGAGGATCAAGGTTGTGGTTCGGTGTTGATAAGAATTTCACGAGCTCGGATGAGCAGGAAAATATTCAGATGTTTAGAGTGAGCTGGCGTTATCTTAGTGTCTCCAGAGAATGGTGTTTTGTGGAAGAGGCATTATGTATTGATTTGCGGATTGTAATTTACTTTACATAATTAGTACAGTTGGTGGTATGGATGTACGGACTTGGCTACCAGAGCGGAAGGTCGCGGGAGCGTTCCCCACGGGGAAATTGTATGAGTGTGACGTGATAGTCACTTGATGGTTAAAGATCGAAACCAAGTACGGAGATTTTGGTACTATTGTTAATGTGAGGGTTTATGCCTGGAAGGCGCTCTATTCCTTTGGTTATGAACTGTGAGGGTTGTGCCGGATTGAGACGGCTTGATTATTCACACGTGTGTTGAGGTCCCGTGTAGATTATGGGGTCATATGAATAGGATGGCTCTCGAGATGCAAGTCATTTATCGCACCTTAGTCGTGCTTGGCTTTTGTGACGTATTGCGCTATTTGTCTCCCCAGAGTTGTATTTTTGCACTTAGCGTGATTATGGACATTCTATAGGTAGAAGCATTATGGCTTGGTGAGTATGTCCTTATTTATTGTTATGAGTGGATCATGTGGCACGCCACAACGATATCATGTTTGGATTGGGTTGCACGCCACAACGGTATCATGTTTGGATCGGGTTGCACGCCGCAACGGTATCATATGTGGATCGGGTTGCACGCCGCAATAGTGACATATGGAGTACGGTCCCGTATACTTATTTTGTGTATTTGTTTCTCATTCTCTGAGGAGAGTTCATAGCATTTGTTCGACCATTTTATTCGTTACGTGGGCTGGGAAGTTCCATTCCAGAGTTCGTTTTCCTTATATATCATATTCACGTTTGTAGCCTATTGGCACATTTTTGGCGTCATACGAGATCTTGGTCAGTGTTTGAAGTGTCTTATTGCCGAGTATCTTATACTGGGTGAGACAAGACTATTGGACCTGAAATTCAGTTCAATCAGATTTATATATGGTACATTAAAGAGAGAAGCGGGAAGTATTGTGAGGATTTAAACAGGGCTTATTTGTATTATGAGGTGTATTGCGGGCATCAGGTTAGTGAAGTTTAAGCTATTGTGGTCGGAGGATGTTGCCTTGGGTAAATAAGTTATGTGGTGAGTTGTGTGATATCAGCATGGGTGCATGATCATGTGTGGATTCAGTATGTGGAGATTGATACGGTGTTCGTATGTTAGAATCGGGTATCGTAAAGAAATTCGGAGGTTGGAATTTGGTTCTAAGGCTTATTCATTGAATAAAAGGGAGGACCATCAGTCCAGCTCGAGCTGAGGTGCCAAACTGGGTTATGATGGCACGAGTAGGTGCATGAGGTGTTAAATAGTGATTTCGGACAACTCCGGAGCAGTTCTTAGCACGTTCGAGGACGAACATATGTTTAAGTAGGGGAGAATATAACGACCCGACCGGTCGTTTTGTGGTCTAGTACGTCGTTCGGAGGTTTCAGACCTTGAGTAGCTTCACATAGGGTATAATGACTTGTGCGTGTGGTCGGAATCGAATTTCGGGAAGTTCGGAGTTGATTTGGAAAGGAAATTTTAAATTCGAAAGCTTAAAGTTGGAGAATTGACTAAGGTTTGGATTTTTAGTAAATGACCTTGGAATCAGGATTTGAAGGTTCCAATAGGTTTGTATATTGATTTCGGACTTGGACGTGTGTTCGGGAAGAGTATCGGGTGGACCGAAAGTATTTCGGCACCTATTACGGAAGGTTAGCATTATGAAGGTTTAATAATTTCCTAAGCTTTGGTAGAAGTAGATTTTGAGGTTATCGATGTACTTTGAGATTCCGATCCTGAGAATAGTTCTGTATGGTGATTTTGGTCTTAGGGGCGTGTCCGGATGTTGATTTGGAGGTCTGTAGGTCATTACGGTGTCAATTGGCAAAATTTAAAAATTTGGATGATTTTGAGAAGTTTGACTGGGAGTGGACTTTTTGATATCGGGGTCGGATTCCGATTATGGAAGTGGGAGTAGGTCTGTAATGTAGATTATGACTTGTGTACAAAATTTGAGGTCAATCGGACTTGATTTGATACGTTTCGGTACAAGATATAGAATTTGAAAATTTATAAGTTTGACTCGAGGTGCGATTCATGATTTTGATGTTGTTTGACATAATTTAAGGCTTCTACTAAGTTCGTATTGTATTTTGGGACGTGTTGGTATATTTGGTTAAGGTCCCGAGGGCCTCGGGTGGATTCCGGATAGTCAACAGATCGAGTTTGGACTTGGAAGAAAGGTTGAAGCAGTTGTCTTCTGGTGTAACCGCACCTGCGAGGTTTTGGTCGCAAGTGCGGAGACGCAGAAGTGGACAAGAGAGGAGCAGATGCGGCTTTCGTTGGGCAGTGTTGAGACCACATATGCGGAAATCTCGTCGTAGAAGCGGGACCGCACCTGTTGAGTTGGCAGCGCAGATGCGTGGGCGCAAATACGCATAAGGGCTGCAGAAGCGGCCAACGACCTTGGCTTGGTTTCTCGCATGTGCAAGACTTGGAGCCGCAGAAGCGACCTTCTCACCGCATAAGCAAAAATTGTGTTGGGTATTGAGGCTTCTTTAAAACGGAGGTTTGGCCCATTTTCAACTCATTTCGTCCATGGGAGCCGATTTTGGAGCACTTTTGGAGTGCCATCTTCATCAACTATAATGGGGTAAGTGATTTCTTCACATTGTGAGTTAAGTACATGGTTTTTATATGGATTCAAGCATGAAAATTTGTAGAAATTGTGAGATTTTGAAAGAAACCTAGAATTTGGTATTTTTAGATTTTGACCACGAAATTGGGCATAAAATTTAGGATAAATGATATATTTGAATTTGTGGTGTTGTGGGTAAAATCTATCTTCGAAAATTTTCGGAATTCGGGCACATGAGCCTGAGGGTTGATTTTATGAACTTTTCTAGCGGAGTTGGGAATTGTTTAAATTGACTAATTATGGGTATTAGAGTATCTTTTGATTGGCTCGCACGTTGTTTGAATAGTTTTGGATCGACGGGCATCGGTTTGAGGTGTCATAGAGGCGTTGGAGCCGGTTATGGGACTTCGCAGCGAGGTAAGTCTCCTGTCTAACTCTGTGAGGGAAAAACTACCCCTAGGTGATGTATTTGTTATGTGTTACTTATTGCAGGGGCTACGTACACACAAGGTGATGAGAGTCCGTGTGTAGTTAGATTCATGTTATTTCCGGGTAGATTTAGGCTCACACCATGCAATAGTTGTACTACTTGAGTTGTTTCCTGTCTATTAGATTCCTTTATTTTTACAATGCAACTTGAGACTAGACTTGTGTAGAGTAATGGACTTGCTATCGTAGAGATTCGACGAGCTTCATGATTAGCCGCTATATAATTGTACTCTCCTTACGAAATTCTCCCGTGTTGTGCGTTCTCATCGAAAAGGTTCCCTTAAAATCTATAACTCACACGACTATTTGTGAGTGGGGTCGAGGACCCTTCAGAGCTTCTTATTCTAATAGGATCAGGCCGTTCGCCTCGGCATGATAGATACATCTATGGTTCGTGTCGTTCGACCCTCGGCAGTCGAGTCGTACGCTACGGCAGGATTTATGTACCACACTCTCATGGGAGCGGGCCGTTCGCCTTGGCAATAAAATAGATGTATCTATGGTTTGGTAATGTTATGATGGATCGGGCCGTACGCCTCGGCATTTCTATGAAATACTATTATGAAATCGTGTGTAGTAATGGGCAAGGAGCCAGCATATTTATGAGCTTCCCCTGATCGATCTATGACGACCTATCTGGTAAGATCCATATTATATATATACTCCGATTGAGGAGGTAACTACTAGTTGAGAGCTTGAGATATCTTTGAGGAGAGAGTTGTACCACGTATTTACACTTGTTATTTTCGTTTACTTACTCTGATTCACATTTATTTACTCCTACTGTATATGTCTTATTGGACCTCTAGTAAGTATTGATGTCGACCCCTCGTCACTTCTTCTCTAAAATTAGGCTAGATACTTACTGGGTACGCATTGGTTTACGTACTCATGCTACACTTATTGTACTTTTTGTACAAGTACTTATATGTCAAATGGTCTTTTGGGCGCAACGGCGCGGCCATTGCGGGGACTTTACTGTGAGTTGCATTTCATGTTACGCTCTGTAGCCTACACAATTTTCGTCAGAGTTATTTATATGTTTCCTGTCTAATTTAAATTCTAGATGGATGTTGTATTTATTTATGTTTCCTAATTGATGCTCATGCACTTGTGGCATCGGGTTTTGGGAGTTCCTACTGTTGTTTGTCGTTGCAGATCACGTAGTTATTAACAGTTTTCCCTGTATATTCCATTTTTATTGTTCAAGTAATGAAAATTATGATTTCAAAGTAACAAAATGAGTAATTAAATCAATCAATCACTGTTGGCTTGCCTGGCGGCGGCGTTAGGCGACATCACGACCTACGGTGGATTTTGGATCGTGACCGTTAGAGTCTCCACCTCTAAAAGAAACTAAGATTTTTACTTGATAGTAATCTTTAAAGTTGTTAGCATTAAATCACCTTATTTTTAAAATATGAATTAGCAATCTTATATTTACTGACATTTTAATATTATTTACATATATATTTATGATTGGAATCAAAAATACTAAATTCATTTAAAGTAGTAACACCAACTTATATCTGCCGGTGGGCATAGAAGCCACAAAAAGAGTATGGAAAAATAGGAAATGAGAAAGTTAGATGGATGGCTGTATCCACGAGACTGAACTCCTGATATCTTTTTGATAAAGAGAAACCAATATTTCCTTTTCTTTTCTTTTTTGGGAAGGGGAAGAGGGGTCTGATCCTGTAGCTTCGTGATGAAGGAATCACCTCAAAATTCATACTTTTACCGGAATTAAGAAATAAAGAAAGTGCTTTAATTTCTTTTCGCTAGACCAAATTTTAATATGTCTAATAGTACATTGTTTGATCAGTCCACACATAACAGGTTGTTTCTTCAAAGTAGTTAAGCAGAAAAGAAGGGAAATTAACTAAAGAGAAACAAATATCGGACCTGATCCGTCGTTTCAGCTTGTGAGGAAAAAAAATTATTCTTTCTAAATATTAGGTGTGAGGTGCTTTTTGCGGAGAAACTTCATCGTTTTCTTTCTCACGGAACGCCTATATAAAAACAATAATCCTTCTTGATTAGAGGGCATCACATTGTCAAATAAAAAGTTATCCTTTGAAAATTTGTTCTCTGGCCACTTTATTAGCCTCCAAATAGAAAGAAATCCTTTAAAAATTAGCTCTCGGTCTTTTTAGCTTTTCGTTCTAATAAACCACATGCTTATCAAACTTTGCCCCCTTCCTCGTATGTGTGCCACCTCGTTATATTGGTTTCTATCTCCACCTTGTTATATAGAATTTAAATTTAATAAATTCAACATTTATGTTCTTGGCATTTAATATATCGGTCATTTGTACAATTATGAATTCAAAGTTTGATATATATATATAAAAAAAAATTATTGGGAATAACCCCCCACAGAAATAATATTCACGGTAACAAAAGAGGAATAATAACGTAGCACCGGGATATGATAATTAATAAGAATAAAATAGTGACAACGACACCAAGACTTTTACGTGGAAAACCCTTTTGAATAAGGGAAAAAATCACGGTCCCGAGACGAGCAACTAATATCACTATAGCAAGAAATTTTACACTTTGTAGGTCCGAGTAAAATACTCCAAAGACCACTGCAACACTCAAAAGAAATAACCCTCTTTTGATATTCCCACCTCACTACAATATCGCACACTCTCTATTTTCTTCTACAGTCTATTTCTCACAATGCTTGAGAAAAACTCTCTGCAACTATTGTGTTGCTTCTCTTTTGGTATGGTGAAATGAAGAAGTCGAAGCTCTCCTTTTATAGGAGAAATAACCTACCTCTTCAACCAATCAGAAAGAAGGATTGGTTGCAAATTTTTCTTTCTTCCGCCTAACAATTTGACATATTCCTTCTGCAGCCTACCATTTTTGACAATGCAAAAGAAAAGATGGCTGTCAATCAAAGGAAGAAAGTTATCTTCCTTAATTTATGGGATGGACCCCATAAATCTCCTCCTCCAGTCTCATTCTCCTGAAGGAGGTAACACCAGATGTTCTAGTTCGAGTGCATGCCGACAAGTTCTTTGCATAGCTCAAACTTGTATCTTAGTACTACCCTGGTCAGCATATCCGCAGGATTCTCACTTGTATGGATCTTCTTGACTTGCATAGATCCATGCTCTATCCTTTCTCGAATCTAGTGATATCTCACGTCCATATGCTTCGTCTTTGCATGATACATGGTGTTTTTGCTCAGGTCTATTGTACTTTGACTGTCACAATAGACGACATAATCATTTTGATGTAATCCAAACTCTCGAAGGAACCGTTTCAGCCAAACCATCTCCTTGCAAGCTTCAGTATCGGTAATATACTCTGCTTCAGTTGTAGAGAGTGCAACACACTTCTGCAACTTCGACTGCCATGATACAGCTCCCCCTGAAAATGTGAACATGTATCCTGTAGTAGATTTACGATTATCAAGATCACCTACCATATCAGCATCCGTGTAGCTCTTCAAGATTGGATCAGATTCTCCAAAACACAAGCAATCTCCTATAGTACCTCTTAGATACCTGAGTATCCACTTGACTGCTTCCCAATGTTCCTTTCCAGGATTTTCAAGGAATCTGCTAACAACACCGACTGCATGAGCAATATCAGGTCTGGTGCATACTATTGCATACATCAAGCTTCCGACTGGTGAAGAATAAGGAACTCTAGCTATGTTCCATTTCTCCTCCACTTTTGTAGGACACATCTTCTTGCTCAACTTTAGATGACTAGCAAGAGGTGTGCTGACTGTCTTAGCATTCTTCATGTTGAAGCGTTCCAGTACACGGTCAATGTACTTCTCCTGAGACAGCCACAACTTTCTGCTTGTTCGCTCTTGAACTATATTCACACCCAGAATTTGTTGTGATGGGCCCAAGTCCTTCAAATCAAAAGACTTGGACAAATCTCCCTTCAACTTTGCGATCAACCCCTTGTCTTTTCCTACAATTAACATGTCATCCACATACAACAACAATATAATAAAGTTATTTTCAGAAAATCTTTTGAAGTATACACATGGATCAGAATATGTCTTTGTGTAAGTTTGACTTTTCATGAATGAGTCAAACTTCTTGTACCACTGCCTTGGTGCCTGCTTCAACCCATAAAGACTCTTATTCAGTTTGCACACCATGTGTTTTCTTTCAGCTACTTCAAATCCTTCTGGCTGCTCCATATATATCTCATCTTCTAATCTACGTGAAAAAATACAGTTTTCATGTCCAACTGCTCCACTTCAAGATCTAGGCTAGTTGTTAAGCTCAAGATTGTTCGAATAGAAGTCATTTTGACAACAGGTGAGAAAATTTTGTCAAAATCAGTACCTTTCTTCTGTTCGAAGCCTTTAACCACCAATCGAGCTTTGTATCTGACCTGCTTTCCATTTCCATCTTTCTTGATTTTAAAGACCCACTTACATTTGAGTGGTCTTTTACCCTTTGATTTTAAAGACCCACTTCCATCTCCTCTTGCATGGCTTTCATCCACTGGTTCTTTTATGGATGGGACATCACCCCCTTAAGACTTTATGGCTTCCCCTCATCACTGATGAGGACATACTCCGTAGAAGAGTACCTGCATGACTCTACCCTTGGCCTTTATGATATCCTCAGAGGTTGAGGTTGCTCTTCTCCTTGAGTGGGGTGATCTACTTTCTCGACATTATCATCAAGTTCCTCCCCCTGCTCAATAATCTCACCAGGTTGCTCCCCCTGCTCGGCAACCTTGTCGGTTGTACTTTCTGCACTTGTGGGATTGTTAGAAGTAGAAGGAATAGTAACAAGGTTAGGAATAATACCATTCTTGGTCTTCTCTGACATATCATCATCAGTTCCAACTTCACTTTCTCGGAAGACTACATCTCTACTTCTGATGACCTTCTTCTTTACGGGATCCCACAATCTGTATCTGAATTCTTCATCTCCATATCTGATGAATATGCAAGGAACAGATTTATCATCCAACTTTGTTCTTTACTCCTTTGGTACATGTACAAAAGCCTTGCAACCTAACACCTTCACATGCGAGTAGGGCACCTCCTTGTTGGTCCAAACTCTCTATGGGATGTCAAACGACAACGGAACTGATGGAATCCTATTGATAAGGTAACAGACTGTCTGAACTGCTTCACCCCAGAATGACTTAGGCAGTTTAGCCATTCAGAGCATGCTTCTCACCTTCTCCACAATGGTGTGGTTCATCCTTTCGGATACGCCATTGTGTTGTGGGTTTCCAGGAACTTTCTTTTCATGTTTGATCCCATGGTTCGAACAGTACTCTTCAAATTCCATTAAAGTGCACTCACCTCCATTGTCACTTCGGAGACGTTTTAGCATTTGGCTTGTCTTCCTTTCTCCCATAGCATGAAACTTCTGGAAAACTTGAAACACCTTATCTTTGGTTTTCAAAATATAAACCCATAATTTTCGTGAAGCATCATCAATAAAAGTAACAAAATATTTGTTACCGCCCATCGATTCAATTTTCATTGGACCACAAATATCAGAATATACTAAATCAAATATATTCAATTTTCTTTCAGACGATGTCTGAAATGAGACTCTATGTTGCTTACCAAATATACAATAGTCACAAGGTTTTACCGTTGTACCTTTGGCATAAGAAATGAGTGATTTCCTGGCAAGAATCTTCAATCTCTTGTCGCTCATATGACCCATCCTTTTGTGCCACAAATTTGCAGAAATCTCAACTTGTGCCGCGTTCAATTCACCTTGGCATATTTCTGCATTTGTCTTGTACAATGTGCCACGAGCAACTCCCTTTGCAATCACCAATTATCCCTTGGTGAGTCTCCACTTTTGATTTGCAAAATAGTTCTCGTATCCATCTCGGTCTAAAGCAATTCCCAAGATCAAGTTCATTCGTAAATCAGGTACATGTCGCACGTCCTTCAAAACCAATGTGCACCCGACATTTGTCTTGATACAAATGTCATCAATCCCCGCAATCTTTGAGTAACTTGTGTTACCTATTCGGCCTTGTAAAAAAGATACTGCACCTGCTACATATCTGCAAAAAAGATCTCTTACCGGTGTGGCATGGTAAGATGTTGTTGTATCAGCCACCCATTCCGACTTTGGACCTGATAAGTGCATGCATTCCACTTCTTCGTTTATAAAGAGGACAACATTATCATTATTTTGCACCATGGCGGTTGTGTTGTCGTCATTCTTCTGGCCACTAGTTTTACCTTTGTCCTTCCTTGGATTTGGGCAATCTTTTTTAAAGTGACCCAGTTGATCACAATTGTAGCAATTTCTAGCTCTTGTTTGGATCGGTTCTTAGACTTCCCACGAGCTCCGGATCTACCATAGTTTCTCGAACTCCTTTGATAACTCACGCCTCTACCTTCTGTGATGAGAGCATGTCCTTGATTTTCAGGCTTCTTTCTAATCTTCTCATTGAGTAGAAGAGTTGATGTGATATCTTTCAACTCAATGGTAGTCTTACTGTGCAAGATGGTTGTTGCCAGATTATCGTACGAAGATGGCAACGAGTTCAACAACAAGATGTCTTTATCTTCTTCCTTAATTTTCACTCTGAGATAGGCGAGCTGTGTGATTAGTACGTTAAACACATTTAAATATGACAAAAAATTCGTGCATTCACCCATGTGTAGGGCGTATAGTTGCTTCTTCAGGTACAATTTATTTGTTAGCGTTTTGGACATGTATAGGCTTTCCAACCTTGTCCAAATGCCACGTGCGGTGTCTTTATCAATGATGTTATTTACCACATCATTTGATAAGTGCAGCCTGATTGCACTAACATCCCTTTCATCCAAGTCAGCCCAATCCTCAGCTTTCATGGTATCAGGTATTTTGGCATCAGCATCTAGTACCTTGTGTAATCCTTGTTGGATGAGCAGATCTCTCATCCTTCTTTGCCATGTTGAGAAACCGTTATCTCCATTAAATTTTGCTACCTCATACTTTACTCCAGATATTTTTGTTTATCACCAAGTATAGTACTACCGACAGTGAATAGTATTTCTGTGAACGAGCAGAACATGTGCTCTGATACCAGTTGTTGGGAATAAACCACCCACAAAAATAATATTCACAATAATAAAAGCGGAATAATAATGTAGCACTGAGATATGATAATTAACAAAAATAAAATAGTGATAACGACACCAACACTTTTACGTGTAAAACCCTATTGAATAAGGGAAAAAACCACGCCCCCGAGACGAGTAACTAATATCACTATAGCAAGGAATTTTACACTTTGTAGGTTCGAGTAAAATACTCCAAAGACCACTATAACACTCAAAAGAAATAACCCTCTTTTGATATTCTCATCTCACTATAATATTGCTCATTCTCTATTTTCTTCTACACAGTCTATTTCTCACAATGCCTGAGAAATACTCTCTGCAACTATTGTGTTGCTTCTCTTTCTGTCTGGTGTCTTACAAATGGCTCAGAAGCTCTCTTTTTATATGAGAAATAGCCTACCTCTTCAACCAATCAGAATGAAGGATTGGTTGAAAATTTGCATTGCAAATTTTTCTTTCTTCCGCCTAACAATTTGACATTTTCCTCCTACAACCTACCATTTTTGACAATGCAAAAGAAAAGATGGTTGTCAATCAAATGAAGAAAGTTATCTTCCTTAATTTATGGGATGGACCCCATATATATATATATATATATATATATATATATATATATATATATATATATATATATATATATATCATTTTTTAGAATTTTTAAACTCAATATAACAAATACTACTACTACTAAATTCATATGAACATGTTGAAGCTATAGTGCGTGCCCTCCGTACATCCTTTGCACATCAACTCGTTGTGGTATGTGGTGCTGGCCCTCTAAATAAACGAAATTAAATTGCTCCAAAAATTATGGTTTAAACTTTAAAATAATAAAAATATTTCAACCTTTAACAATACTCAAAAGACCAAAATATTTAAATTGTTTTCAGAAAGATAAATTAATGATTAAAAGCCCAGAGTTCAAGTTTTAGTGTTATAAATTTTAGTTGTTAGTCTTTTTTCATCTTTTTTCATCTGGACATTTTTTAATTTTTTTATTAGCTATGTAAATTAGGGGTGTATATGGATCGGGTTGGTTTGTTTTTTATCAAAACCAAACCAATTATATCGGTTTGGATTGGTTTGATTTTGTTGGATTTTTCGAGTTTTTTGTTACATAATATTATTTCAATCTTACTTTGTTAAATTTTTTATAACTAAATATATGTTCAGTAAAAATTAAAAAATTGACAAACATATAATCTATTAAAATATTCTTATGGGAGAATTTTCTTAGTAAAACATGATACTATTTTTTAGTCGTCTTTCGTTGATGTACACTTTTAAGGTTAACCGAATTTAATAATTAAAAATAAAAATTAATATGATACCTAAATAATGGTATGTCCTATTTAGTTTTAAACTATCGAAATACCACTTCAAATTCGAAAAAGATATAAGAATTCAATAAATCTTGACGTATGAATATGAATGAACAAAGAGATTGACGCATTTCAGTAACACTTGATAAGAAAGTGATCATACAACCCATTATTTAAAGTTAATAAAAATGGAGCACTTCATATTTAACTAAATATTACATCCCATAAGAGAATCTCAAATATTTCTAGACATTTTTTAAAGAAAGTTGTATAAAACTTCTTAAAAGTATATATAAAAATTATATATTTATATGTCGGTTTGGTTTGGATTTTTTTACTCAATACCAAACCAAATCAAGCCAAACCTAGTCGGGTTTTTTCATCGGTTTGGTTTGACTTTTCGATTTAGTGCGTTTTTCCGGTTCGATTTGTACACCCCTAATGTAAATATAGTATGCTCGTTTAGATTATCCAAAACATTTCCCTCTGTTAATTTTTACTATATCCGTTCACTTTTACTTGTCATGTTTTATTTTTCGAGAGTCAAACTGCATAAACTTTGACCAACGTTTTAACATGTATATTTTCACCATATTGATATGAGAGAATTACAAATTATAATACTTTTTGTATAGTTTTCGAATATCTAAATTTTAATTTTAAAATATTAAGAAAATCTAAACTAATTTAACTTCAAAGATGTGGGATGATCATAACTACAAAAATTTTAGAACTAAATGCTATTATTAGCTGGGCCTACTGCTATTAGTAGCAGTGGAAGTGTTAAAGGAAATTGAAAGAAAAAACACAACAATGGCAATAATGCCATGTCAAAGTTTACTCCACTTTGAAGCGACCTTTTTAAAATTCCAAGCAAACCACATACGCAAAAGTCACACTACACACTGTCTCTATCTCGGCCTTCTCCCCTCTCTCTCTCTCTCTCTCCTAAGTCCTAAAGCAAAGCAAAGTCGTAAAACAATAGTGACAAAGCGAGAGAGACGAGGAGTGAGAAGTAGCACTTCCCTTTTACCAATTACTCCTCCTCTAAATTCCTGCTTCTCCACCTCCTCTTGCAACTGCTTGGCGCAGAAAAAAATATGACTCAGACCGTGAATGGCACCAACCATAATCATAACTCACATGATCCAGTACCACTTCAAAGTCACCCTCATTACTACCCACCTCCTTCTTCTTCATCCTCAAAAGCTTCTTTTAAAGGCTGCTGCTGTTGTCTCTTCCTTCTTTTCTCCTTCTTACTTCTCCTCATTCTCGCAGTCATTCTAGTTATCGTCCTCGCCTTGAAGCCCAAGAAACCCCAATTCGACCTTCAGCAAGTGGGCGTTCAGTACGTGGGTATCACTCCCAACTCCGCTATTGCTAGTGCCGCAGCATCTTCTGCTGCTGTTTCTCTCAATATCCACATGGTCTTCACCGCTGTCAATGATAATAAGGTGGGAATCAAGTACGACGAGTCCAGGTTTACTGTCATGTACCGCGGGATTCCACTTGGAAGGGGAATTGTTCCCGGGTTTTATCAACCCGCGCACAGTGTTCGGCGGGTCGAAACTACGATCGTCGTGGATCGGGTCAACTTGCTCCAGGCCGATGCAGCTGATTTGATCCGTGATGCGGCGTTGAATGACCGGGTCGAGCTTCGGATTTTGGGTGATGTCGGAGCTAAGATTCGGATCCTTGGGCTTACTTCACCCGGTGTGCAGGTTAGCGCTTTAATTTCTCTCTCTAAGATTGCTGTGTTTTTTTTTCCTTCTGCATTTTCTCTGTCTAGACTTTTAGGATATTTGTGCTCGAGAAACGCCGCATTTGCAGTGTAGAATATCAGCTTCGTGTCTCTCTCTCTCGCGCGCGCGCACACGCGAGAGAGACAAAGCATTGGGGGTCGGTGCTGACGTGTACGTTCCGTGGCTTTAGGGTGAGGGTGGTATGGATTTATATAAAAAAATTCTTAAACTAAGTTAAATATTTAATTCTGTCGCTCCCAATCGCAAACTAGACATATGTGTCGTGACCGGTAGACTTTTTTGAAAGTTTTTTTCACATGTAAAATTCAAATTCGAATTTATCCCGAAACATGTCTTACTTTTCATGTTCGTTGTGGTTTTTATTTCCTTGTCCCAGTTATTTTTCTTTTTGGCTACCTCTCAATTTTTTATTTGTCGTTTATTATTTTTTTTATATTTTTTTCCTATTCTATTATTTTATTTGTGATCTCTATCAAGAAATAATATGTGAAATTTCACGAGTAGAATCTAGGAAAGAGATGTAATTTTTATATATAAATAAAAATACTTCTTAAATTGCCCGAACAAACTAAAAAAAATGAATCGAACAAACGTTCCAAACAAACTCTATATTAGTCATTACAAGGTGTACATTAAAAGAAAATTATGGCACTCGTCACCTTCAAATCCTAAATCCGCTTCTGTGTACGATAGGTGCCTTTCTTTCTCGGCGCCTTCTTGTCCCCCTGATGGGCTTTGCTAACTTGTGCCAATAATGTGTACTAGCTTAGCTTTAAGAATTTAGGGACCAATTCAAGTTGAAGTCATATGCACGATAGCATAATAATAATAATAATGTTAGTGTACTTTAAAGCTGTCTATGTGAGCTTGATTACATTGCCGTGTTAACTAAAAGAGCAGTTTGTTGTAAATATCATTAGCCTAAAATTAGTTAATTTATGATTAATTCTTACCATATTCTTTTTTTTTTAAAGGTTGCCTACTCACATTATTAGAAGATAAAAATTAAGATTAGAAACTCATCATAAAAATTATATAAACAGTTACCTTATATAAAAAACTAAATCCTTTACTAAATATATTTTAGGCAATATATTAAACTTTTTATTCACCAATACTTTTAACAAGAATTAGGCTATTGTGCTACTTAAAGAATATCTACAAATTACAAGTAGCTGCATTTTATTAATGTGGATTGATAATTTATAAAATATGGTATATAACTGCTATTATTGCATACACTATACGAGGGAGCCTTGGAACAACGGTTAAGTTGTCTCCGTGTGACCTATAGGTCACGGGTTCGAGCTGTGGATTCAGTCATTGATGCTTACATTAGGATAGGCTGCCTACATCACACCCCCTCGGGTATGGTCCTACCCCGGACCCTGCGTGAACGCATGATACTTTGTGCACCGAGCTGCCCTTTTTTTTAATTCACTATAGATGCCTATTTAGGCACCCAGAGGCACAAAACTTCCATACATGACTTGTACTAAATTAGTCCAGATTGTATAATGTCAAACAAAGAGTTCCGTTACATTGAAATCAACTCCAGGTCTTGTATTCGTGTAGTATTCCCTTGAACTCGATTGTATCCACTCGAAATTGGGTTATTCTATTTTTTCACTAAGTACGATAATCTCTTTAAAAAAAACAACTAGAATACGAGAATGATGAGGCTAAAAACCAATATAGTGAACCAATCGTCCTTAAAGTAGTAGGAAATGAATTCTAAATTTGCCCAAGCCAAAATGGTATATTGTTGGCCCGTCCTTAAAGTAGTAGGAAAAGGGTGTTATTTACCAAAAGCCAATCTGGTTTCTTCTGGATTTGGTTAGGTCCAGAAGTAGGGGAAGCAAAAGTGGGAAAAAGGACTCAAAAAAGAAGGGGAAACTGAGAATCTAATAATTAAAGAGTGTGGATTTGGATGAATGATTCCACGAGTGTAGGAATGTTTTTCTCCTTTAGCTTTCTAAGTTACAACAAAAACCAATAATTTGAAGGAATGGGAGCCACCACCTTGCCTGTCATGTCTAGTAGTAATAGGTTTTGTTGTCTAGTTATACAGTACTCTGCCATTTCTGAAACTTTTTTGAGCTGGTTTGCCGTAGTTTTTTGGATTCCCCACTACACATGACCTAACAAACTATTCACTAAGTATTTACTCTGCTCTGAGAAAATAGGCCACTTTCTGAAGGGCACTAAAATTTTCTCCTAGTGCTGTGTAGGTGTGGTGTGCACTGCTTACACCTCCTGCGATTGGATCTTTCATTGAAAGGGACTTTCTTGTTGAATAGTGCTCCAACATTTAGTGGCTTTTAATAGCGGTAGGAGCACGGAACGTCATGATGTGTGGGTTAAGTACACGGCACTGGTTCGCATCCTACCGCAAAAAAATAATAATCATAATTAAGTAGAGAAGTGTAGAGGGTTGGGCCAATTTTCCTGAATTTTGAACCGTGCGCTATCAGTAAAAAGTTTAGTCAGTACTTCTTACTTTTGAGTCTAGTGTTTAGTTTATTTTGCTTAGCCAATTTACATGATAACTTATGTCTTGGACCGTGGTCGAGCATAATTGCTGGTAATAGTTATCCGATCCTTAGTTATATCATGTTTCCATGCACTTTTTTTAGGAGCTTAAGTGTAATCTGTTTGTTGCTTATTGAGCTATAATTATATCCTTAATTCAGTTTGCAATATCTATTCAAGAAACAAACAACTTACAGTATATTTCATCATTAAAAAGCTCTGTCTCCTTTGTTTCATTTATAACCAAAATATTACTAGCTATCCGTTTCCAACATTTCTATGTTCCCTTTGCTGACTTTTTGAGATGCTGAACTTTCCCTTCCACTTTCTTGAACTGTTTGTCTTCCTAAATCAAGGTTCATGTTAAATTCAGCTTCTGCACTGCTTAATTATTGAGATATCATTGAATGCAAGTGATGGTGCTTTCCCTATTTAGTGCATGCTTCAAACAAGTAGAAACATTAAACATAGGATATGATCATGGCTTCACTCGTGAAAGCTTCATCGCATTTTTAATGACATTGACAAATCGAAAACTTCTTTTGCCGAATTAATGGTTATATCTTGTGGCACTTCAGGAATGCATGTTTTAATCTTCCCCAAAACTCCAATCTGAACTATTTTCAGCTCTTCACGATCACGAGTTACCTTCACTTGAAAACAAAATGAATCTTATGTTGGTATTAGTATATTAATCGTTTAATTTAACAGTAGATGATTGAATCAGAAACATAACGTAGTGAGAATGGTTGTTGGAGCAGGTATCCGTGGATTGCGCAATAGTGATCAGCCCAAGGAAACAGGCTCTCACCTACAAGCAGTGTGGATTCGATGGCCTTAGCGTATGACAAATACTCAGTAATTAACTGGTCTTAATTTGTCTGCCTTTGGAACTTTTCCAAAGCTACATTTTCTCTTTAATTCCACAAAGGGGAAAAAGGGAGATGTACAATTTGTAGTCGGTAACAAGTGCACATGCTTATCATTGGGAAAAAGGTTAAAAAAAGAAAAGGCGCACATGCATCTGGTTGGACTTCATAAAAAAGCAAATTGAAGCCAATAAATAGCATTTGAAAAGTTTTCTGTCTCTTCTTCTTCTTATAGATTTAGAAAAATAAGAAGTTGAGCCCGTAACGTAGCTAAAGGGTATCTTGTTATTAGAATAGTTTTTTTTTTTTCTTTTAAAGATTTGGACTAATAGGTATTCCATGACTCATTGTGATTGGCTGACATTTAGAGTTTATTTTATTCATTAACTAGTAAGTTTACTCGCGTTTCGCGCGATCCTAAAAGACATTTGTTAGTTTACAAAGAAATCAATAGACTAATACCGAACTTAAAATACTATCAAAAAAAATTATTATAAACAATATACATTTAGGTTAAAAAATGTGTTAGTCCATAATATGGATTTATTTAAAGCAAATAGTCCATAGAAATGTATAGGTATATATTATCAAGAAAGCTTATATAAGTTTTGTCTAACTAAGAATGGTTCAGAGTAATTTAGTGTTAGAGAATTTGCCATTCCATTTTCAAAGACAACCGAGTACAAATTATATCGTATGCTTTACTTTCCGATTCTATCATCCGTATATGATGATTGATCGTAAGGAACTTTCTTAACCGAAGATTTATCACCTAAAAGCTTTTGAAAGAAGAGTGCATGATTGATTGAGGAGAGGAAGAGTGACACATTGATTTTGTTACTTTACTACTTTAAATTACAACAATCATGTAACGCTCCTATTGATCAGGCACGAATTTTTTTTATTAAATATTGCAACGGTTCCATAATTTTTAAAAGAATACGATCTTTGAAAACATAAATAGCAATCGTAATTGGTCGTAATTTGAGAATATAGCCGTTAAGCTTCTTCAATAGGCACCTTTTCAAAGAAGATGTTTCGCTTTTAGTTTAATTAATGAGTTAAATGGGAAAATAGTACAAAACACCCAAAAAAATGGAGGAAAAAGATAAATGCAAACGTGTAACAAAAATGGCAAACACGTTTAGGAATAAAAATCACAAAATATTTATATAACATTTAAATTGAGAAAATATTAGTTACAGAAGACTTAAAATAAGAAAAGGAACCAAAACTAACTTTGTGCAAATCCTATAAGTTGAAAAATTATTGCCTTACTTACAGTTGCTCGTGCATTTCAATAATTCGCAAAGCAGAGCATTTAAAAATTTTAAGAAAAAATCAGTTAACAAAATATATTTTAAGTAAAGAAGGAACAAAAACTAATTCCATTGACCGTTAATACTGGAAATAATTACCATGTAATAATTTTTTTTATTTTGTCTTTCTACCAAGATGAGACTTGTATACTCATCAAGATTCAAAGTATATTGAACTCTATAAAATGACCGTTTTTAATCATCTACGACGCAAATAAAAGTTTAGTGTATAACTATCTTAAGTGTTGTACTCTATCATTGTTAATGAGTAATTTAAATTAGTATTGTTAATTACCTTCAAAATGGATGGATTAATGATTGACTTGCTTGGCACTACCTTCACAATGAAACGTTGGTGGTGGAACTCTCATTCTCCTTATCAGTTATCGCTTACATTATTATCGTATTCATTTTTCTCCAACATTCATTCTTCTATTATGAATAGCAATGACAGGAATCTTGAGAAAGAATTTAGATTGCGAGGATAATAGTAGGTAGGAAAAAGATAGAGCCGAAGAAATGTAAAGTAAATTTTACACGCATGTTAAGAAATTGAAGAGTAATGATTGTTGAAAAAGATATTTCTAAAAAAAAAAAAAAAAAGGAAAGTGAACTTAGGTGCATGCAGAAAAAATGTATTGTGCAAGCGTTACAAATATTGGGGAAGTGGTGGGAGAAATAATAGGAGAAGTAGAAGGAAATAGAGAAAGTGCAATTAAGAGATTTGAAGAAGTGTCTTTTCGATTTGTAATTAAGATAGCAAATAAACGGTCAAAGAAGGCAAATTTGTGAGAATTAAGAAAAAATTGTATTCTCGTCAAGGAGACATGCCATGTCATCAGCCAATACCCCTAAATTATATATATATAGATTTAATATAGTACTATAATTTTATACAATTCTTCTGAACTCTAGAGGTCCAATGGTAGAATCTGCCAAGTTTGGGAAATTAATAAACCTTAATCTTATGCACAGTTACACCACCCTCCCCCTTTTTCCTTCTCTTCACTCTTCCTTTCCCTTTCCCAACCATAACTATTGCATGATATGAAATCCAAAATAATGCTGCCAAAGAATAATTTCAATCTTTAAGGATATCTCGAACTGTAATATAATTGAACAAGTCTCGTGGTAAACAAAGAAAGAGAAAGAACAAAAACGAATCATTGATATTGTTTTTAAACAAATAGTGAAAACCCAAAAGAGATTTGAGCAAGTTGTCACTAGAAAAATAGCAAACAGTTCAACATCCATTTTTCTTTGAAGAAACTAAAGATACCCTTGTTTATTTTATAATTGTTTTCAAACTACATTCTTTCTACCACACAAAGACTAGTTCACATTTGGCTCTGTAGAGTTAATTACAAATTCTAACCAAGTCCCAGAACGTTTTCTTTCCACAAAATCAGTAGTACATGATTAACTTTCAACAAAAATTGGTTTTGGCCATGGTTAAGTGATATGCATGCAAAAATAATGAATACAAAATATGTGTCTTTCGTAAACACATTTTATCATAGTTAAGTCATATATATTCTCACTATCGTTCGGTGTAAACACCACCTGGTGCAAATAAGTTTTTGCCATGTTTCAACCCACCTAAAGGAACGGTATTTTGGCAAGAGATAATCTAAATAGAACATGTCGCCCAATTAGCTCCTTCAATTCTCTCATCCCTAGTCCCTACACAAATAAAGCACTTGGTACTCCATTATACAACCAAAGTGTATCACCGTTTCTACTGCTAGAGAGCTAATTAAGCCTTAATTTCACACGGCATAGAGCACATCTGACTTTAATACCTAGAGGTGCACATACAGACACTATCACACCAAAAATAGTTTGACCCTCAAACAGAGCTAAGATAGAATGTCATGTCAAAGGAACAGAAGAAAGCATTCCTTACCCTCGAAATGGTTCATGAGACTCGAAAGAGCTGTCTTAATTTTTGCCTCTGTAAATCAAGATGACCATTGCTCCTTCATCCATAGTTAAACATAAGAGGCAAATTCAGCGATCAGACAAATTTCCAAGACAAAGAGGGTATAAAGCGAACTATTTCAAGGTTTCATGTTATGCAAACAAACACTCTAACTAAATTCCAGTTGGTGTTTAGTAGCATTCGGATAAACAGCACCATCTTAAGGTGACCTCATAATATAAAGACAACAATACCAATAACTTGTCAAAACTTCTGTTTTACCAAAATAATATGCGTTTTAAGCTCCGGCAACAATTGAAGTTCAACTAAAATCCTAAAGGCACTTGAAAGCATTTAGATAAACACCATTGTTTTCACAAAGACCTTACAAAAATAAAGAAAAAAATAACAATAACTTGTCCAAAGCTTCTCTTCTACCAAAGATAGCATGGGCTTAGCTCAGCAAAAAGTTGCAGTTCTATAACGTCACTCAAGCCTTCAGCCGACCATAGAACTTCTGTTTCTCCTGGGTGGTCTGGAAGCGACCATGTCCGAACTTTGAGGATGTGTCGATGAACTTGAGCTTAATCTCCTCAAGAGCAACACGAGAGGTCTGGTTGAGAAGTGATTGGCGAAGGGTAACAACCCTCTTCTTAGGACCTACACAGCATCCCTTGATCAACAGGTAATCTTCCTTCACCACACCATAATGGGGAAATCCACCCATAGGTGTGATGTCTTTCTCAGTCCTGTCATCGTCAAGGCAAGTGTAAGCAACAAATGTGGAAACTAAAAAGTGACAATCAAGGCACAACAAAGCTTCCACAGTGCCACTAGTACAAAATATGAGATATCTTCAGCAAGGGGGGTATAAAACATTGTTGAGTAAGAACTTTAAATCAAGCAATCTCAAATTGCAGTTACCACTAGCAAACCTAACAAGCACACTAGCACTAATTGCAGACAAATGGAAAGTAGAATATCATCTTTGAGGGAAAAGAATTTAGCAAGGAGACAGTATAAAAGAACCTGTCAAAATCAGTAATAGCTGCATGTGACTCTTGCCCAGCTTTGCCAAGCTTGTAAACCTTCTTGTTCATCTCGGTACGGTGATGGTATCCGTTTTGACCAGCACGGGCAACTGTGTAGGAAACTCTAGCAGGGTGCCAAGCACCAATACAAGCAACTTTACGAAGACCCCTGTGGGTTTTGCGAGGAAGACGTGTCACACCCCAACGTGTTACAACACCTTCATAACCCTTACCCTTGGTAACACCAATGATGTCAATCATCTCATCCTTTTGGAAAATAGCATCAACTGGCACCTGCTTCTCAAAGAAACCATATGCATAGTCAACCTTTTGGGCAATAGTCCCACCATTCACCTGGATTTCCATCAGATGTGCTTTCTTCTGTTTCAGACCTTTCATCTTCCTTATCTGAAGTAAAATATGGTAACCATTACAATGAGTATCCAAATAACTAATTTGTTCAAATATCCAGGACATCTAACACCTGGAAAGACCAATAAAATCAAAAGATGAAACTAAGCCTGGCCAAGAATGCCTAGCACACACGACCACCTACAGAAACAAATTCACTACATAAATAACCAGTCAGCATTTGTGAATTAGAAAGAACCAAATAGATCTTTTTTTATGAGGGTGGTGTCAGGGCAAGCTTGCACGCACCTAACACTATTCCATCAGGTACCTACTACCTCTCACCAGCACAAGTACCAGGCTTAGGCAGATAGGAAGAAATCACCTAGTATTTTTGCCTCCGCCGGGATTTGAACCTAAGAACTCATGGTTCTCCTCCAACTTCATTGACCACTAGCCACACCCATGGATGCAAGAACCAAATAGATCTATTGCTTACAAAACAGGAATAATATAATCAAAATATGAAACTAGGTCAGTATAAGAATGCTTAGCACAAATAACCACCTATAACAACAAATTCACTACATAAATAACCCTTTTTCTGTAACTTACATAAATAACCAGTATTCATGAATTAGAAAGAAACAAATAAATTTGTTGCTTAGCAAAAGATGATAACATGCAAGTATCATTAATATTATCCTAAATGAGCTTACTTAACTTTACGAGGTGCAAATATCAATGAGAAACTAATTCTTATAGCACCTCTTATTACAAGTATCTCGTGAAAGTTTGCCTCGACTAAAATTCGGAGAAAGCAGGGGAAAAATATAGAATTCATTTTATATATGCAACAAAAGCAGACATGGGTCATGGTCCCCGAAAAACAACAATATCTGTGAGAGATGGCATTAGGATAGTACCTGAGTGTGAGCCAACACACGAATGACTGAAGAATACTTCTTCAGTTTCTCCAACTGCGCCTGGATATCTTTTTTACCTTCATCGGTCTCGTATTTCTTCGAGTACTTCAAAAAGGCCTTCTTCTTGGACTTGCACCAATTCTTGTAGAACCTCCTCTTTAACTCTTCACTGAGATGCTGAGCCCAAACAGTGTTGAGGCAACGCAGGCCACGAGGTGTCGTAACATATCCAACAACACCAACTATCACCATTGGGGGTGTTTCAATTATAGTGACTGCTTCACATGTTTCTTTCTTGTGGAGTTCTACAATCACCAGATAAGATGTAATGTTTAACATCAACATGGCAGTTTTCCCCTTGGGGTAAAGCGGAGTAGGACAATGCATGAAACCCAATCAGTATCAAAGTCTAATTACTAACACAGCTACCGAATAATATGAATACAGAGCTGAAATACTAAATATGAAAAGGGGATTTTACTTGATCCAGGTTTTTCTACATCTCTCACAATGTGGGTCATTCCAGCCTTATAACCCAAGAAGGCAGTCAGCTTGCAGGGTTTGCTTTGATCATCCTTAGGGAATGCCTTCACTGAAAAAATAAAAAATAAAAAGACAAATGAAAACAGATAAAAATGACAAACGATGATTCCTTTTTTTCACTGAGTTTTCCTGGGATTTGCTAAAAAGATCTTAACACTTCTCTCTATTAAAAATAGCTGTTTAAACCGTCATAATCATAACTACAACCTTCTCAATTTAATGTAAAGTAGAAAATTGGATCAAAATTCTACTATCAATTATCTAGTAGTACTGAAAAGAATATAGCATACCCTTTCCCCTGTGACGAGCAGCTCTCTTTCTGGGCAGAAAGCCCAAAGACCCATGTCTTGGGTGCTCAAACTTCCTATGAGACATTTTTCTCGTCCTTCAATCTGTAAACACAACACAAAATGTAAACAATACAATTACTACGCTTCAATCCCACAGAAAATCAAAGTCAGCTAATTGTATACAATTCAGCTCTATTAGCCCAATATTACCTTACTTATAAATAATTTTCATTTCACTGCAAATTAGGTGCTCGCTAAAATCCTAAACATATATAAGCAAATAAAACAGCCCAGATTGCTTAAATTATGCACAAATCTAGCCAAAAATTTATGATAACACGTCCAAATAGCACTTAAAAAATGTGAAACCCATATACTGTTTCAAAGCTATATTACAAATTTACTAAGCTTTTGGCAATTGATAATGCCATAATAGCTCATTTAAAGAGTAACATGAATGTGTCCACCGATTCTCCAATTATATATGGATATTTTACGTAAAAAATAGCTAGCTAGAATTCAGAAATTAGAATGCATACATAAGTTTGAGGGGAAAAGGAGGGTACCTGCAAGGGACGGCTTTGGGGGGACTGCAGACCTGTCTCGAAGAGGAAAAACCCTAACTCAAACTGAGATTTATATATTATCGTTGTGTTGCAGGTAGGGGAATGGGCTGGACATTAGGCTTTTGGCCCAACTTTCTTTTGATCACTTTGTCAAGCCCAGCTATCAGAGCTGTAAATTAGCATAAAGGATTTCTTTCCTATAAATATAAATATGGGATTTTTATTTTCTTATACACTATTTGAAATCTTATTACCCTCAGTACTCAAGTTTTAATTTAATTACATGGTCATATATAATTTATCAATTATATACAAATAAATTTTAAATGAGTATCCTTTTATGTTATAAATTGAATAAGGAATATCAGTTATTTCATTATCCCTTTATACTTGCCCACACTCTCTCTCTCTCTCTCTCTCTCTCTCTCTCTCTCTCTCTCTCTCTCTCTCTCTCTCTCTCTCTCTCTCTCTCTCTCTCTTCGTCTCTCTACTCTCCTTCTCTGTTTTTTTCCCTATTTTTTCCTCATTTGATGTTCTCTTATGTTTTCTTATTGTATATAGTTTTAATGTATTTCAATCGTTTTAACTTAGCAATTTTCTTTCATGTTGCACAATTGGTGTTCAAATTGAAATTGTCAATCAATAATTTTTTAAGGTGTTTGACTCTCCATCATTGACATCCATTAAAAAGCTTTGAAGCTTTGAAATCGAATTTGGATTTTCAAAAACCATTATTTGTTTGGATTGGGTGTTGTTGCAAACAATTGAGAATATTTTTTGGAGTTTATATCTCAATTTTGAGGGTGTTTTGGTGAAGATTAGACTTGATTTTGGCTGAATTTCAGATTGAAACTCGAAGAAGAAGAAGAAGAAGAAGAAGAAGAAGAAGAAGACATGACATACAATGTACTTACGAAATTGTAGTAAAGTTGTATTATAATGATATGTAAACTGTATTCTGTTGTAGTTATATATATATTTTTATTTGAATATTGTGTGAAAGTTGAAAAATAGTTGTATAATGTATGAATCGTTGTATAAAATTTGTATTTAAGTTATCAATACTATCTTTTTGCATAAAGTTATTGATATGTATTAAAATTGTATTAAGAAAGTAAGTTTTGATTGGAATTTTAGAGAGGAAGAAGCACACACCACAGACAAAATATATACAAATGAGATACAAAATATATACAAATGAGATACAAAATATATACAAAAGACATATTGTATAAAAATTGTATTTAAGTTGTATGATATTGTAGTTGTATTTAACTGGGTAGAAATAATGTTTGAAAGTTATAGATAAGTTGTATAATATATAATTAGTTGTATAAAATTTGTTTTTACTATGTATGTTATTTTAGATATTCAAATTTGCATTAAATTTGTACGAAATTTATTTTTAATTTGTATGTTGATGTACCATATATTATTCTTAAAGATGGAGATTTTATGTGTTAGTTTGAATATAAATATGCAATGAAGTTTAGATTCAGTAGAAGTTCTCTTTTAGATTGTACTGATGAATAATACTGAAACCTAATCGATCAAAGAAAGATGCAAATGTATTAGACAAAAAATGACGCCAATTGCAAGCAATACAGAATCATTAAACATCTTATTGATGTAACACAAAATGTCATTAATGTGCAAGCTGAAAATTTTGTTGCACTCGACGTGCAACCTTACATTAGAACTGGATAAAGCTTTATGTGCTACTAAGGATTCAAGAACTGTTCCATCATGTTCAGTCTATTTGAAAACATAATTTCATGTCATAGTTGGGCGTCAACTCTCGGATGTAACCATGAGCTTTAACCCCTCAACTTTACTCTCTGCTAGTTTTAATAAAAGGAGACAGTTTAATTAAAACAAAAACTGCCAAAACATAAAACCAAGACCGAAACAATTATCAAACAAAAAACCCTAAATATAAGTTCGATCTGGAGAGAAGAGTGGAGGGAGGAGAGAAAAAGGAAAAGGGTATAACTAAATCTCTTGATTGAAGGCACTAATAATGGATTGAGAGCCTTTTAAGGTGGAATATATATTTTTTGTAGCTAAAACTTATTTAGGTCGGGTAAATACCAAAACTTGGATATTTTTTGTAATAAAGTTTCAAATAGTGTATAGGAACGAAAAAATTCCTATAAATATTCGATAATATTTATCCGCTTTAACTAGATTTTTGGTTTTTTTAAAAGTAGTGAGATTCTTTTTTATAGAATATAGAAAATTTAGTCAAAACATTCCACTTACATATAACACGGATATAATTACGCTGTTGTATATATTTTACTGTAACGACCCGGACGGTCGTTTTGAGTATTGTAGCCCCGCTCCCCTATTTTTTGCTTAATCTATATTCATTTATTGTTATGTAACTTGTCGGGGTGGTTGGTTTGGTTCCGAGGATGTTTAGGAATGAATTGGGATATTTAGCCCCAAGGTTGGAAGTCTAAGTTGAAAGAGTTGACTGGATGTTGACATATAGGTAAACGACTCCGAAATGGAGTGTTGACAGTTCTGATAGCTCCGTACGGTGATCTAGGACTTAGAAGTGTGTCTAGATATTGATTTGGAGGTCCGTATATGGTTTTTGGCTTGAATTGGCGAAAGTTGGAAAAATGAAGGTTTGGAGAGTTGAGAAGTTTGACTGAGAGTTAACTTTATAGTTATCGGGCTCGGATTTTAGTTTCGGAAGTTGGAATATGTCCGATATGTCATTTATGAGTTGTGTGCAAAATTTGAGATCAATCGGAGTTGATTTGGCGTGTTTCGGTATCGGTTTTAAAATTTTGAAATTTAAAAGTTTATTCGGCTTGAATTGGGATGCGATTCGTATTTTCGATGTTGTTTGATGGGATTTGAGGCTTCGACTAAGTTCGTATCGTATTTTAAGATGGTTTGGTATGTTTAGATGGGGTCCCGGAGGCCTAACGAATGATTCATATTGAAATCGGATTGAATTTTGGAATTTTGGAAGAGCTGGTGTGATCAGGTTTGCTGCAACCGCACCTGCGAGAAATGGGTCGCGGGTGCGGAGCTGTAGAATTGGCCATGGGGTCACAGGTGCGGTCCTGTGTGTTAGGCAGTGGTCACAGGTGTCCGGAACAGGTTCTTCGGTCGCATATGCGACCGCATAATGGTTATGCGGACCGCATATCGGTCGCATAATTGGTGTCCAAAATGATCAAAAATTTGCCTGAGTGTGCGGTCACTATGCGATCCGCATAACTGTTCTGCGGTCGCATAGTGCATCGTATAACAGTTATGCGGTCGCATAATGGACCGCAGAAATGCACTTTTCCACCAAAAAATTTTCTTTACTTTCCGGTGCATTGTTCAACCCAAAAAGTTCGACCTGTGGCTCGCAAGCTCGTCGCGAAGAATTTCTACAATCCTCAAATACATAAGCCTAGTCCGGCACCATGAAATATTATTTTCTTTGCAAACTTTACCGAGCTTTACACTTAAGTACTTAAAATTTTTTCGGGGTGTTACAATTGTGGACCGGTTGGCTAAGTTTGTGCATTTCATTCCATTTGGGACTACCTATTCTTCTGAGCGATTGACTGAGATCAATATCTGTGAGATTGTTCGCCTACACGGTATGCGAGTGTCTATTATTTTAGATCGGGGCATGCGGTTTTGGAGAGTAGTGCAACAAGAGTTGGGTACACAAATTGAGTTGAGTACAACATTCCACCCTCAGACGGACCGACAGTTCGAGCGCACCATTCAGATATTGGAGGATATGATATGCACTTGTGTCATGGATTTTAGGGGTTTTTGGGATTAGTTTCTACCGCTTGCAAAGTTTGCCTACAACAACAACTACTAATCAAGTATTCAGACAGGTCCGTATGAGGCATTGTATGGGAGGCGATGTCGGTCTCTGGTTGGTTGGTTCGAGTCGGGTGAGGCTAGGCTATTGGGTACTGACTTGGTTCAGGATGCTTTGGACAAGGTTAAGTTGATTCAGTATCGGCTTCGCACGGCACAATCTAGACAGAAGAGTTACGCCGACCGGAAGGTTCGTGATGTTGCCTACATGGTGGGAGAGAAGGTATTGCTTAGAGTTTTACCCATGAAGGGTGTTATGAGGTTTGGGAAGAAGGGCAAGTTGAGCCCACGGTATATTGACCCTTTTGAGGTGCATGAGAGGATTGATGAGATGGCTTACAAGCTTGCATTGCCACCTAGTCTATCAGGTATTCATCCAGTGTATCATATGTTCATGCTCTGGAAGTATTTTGGTCATCCATCTCATGTTTTGGACTTCAACACGGTTCAGTTAGATGGGAATTTGACTTATAATGTGGAGCCGGTGCCTAGTTTGGATTGACAGATTCGAAAGCTGAGGTCAAAGAATATAGCTTTAGTGAAGGTACAATGGAGAGGTCAGCTAGTTGAGGAGGCTACTTGGGAGGCTGAGCAGGAGATGCGGAGGAGTCATCCATATTTATTTGAGACTCCAGGTATGATTCTAGACCCGTTCGAGGATGAACGTTTCTATAAGAGGGAGAGAATGTAATGATCTGGCTGATCGTTTTGAGTATTGTAGCCCCATTCCCCTATTTATTACTTAATATATGTTCATTTGTTGTTATGTAACTTGCAGGGGGTGGTTGGTTTAGTTCTGGACATGTTTCGAGATGAATTGGGATATTTAGCCCCAAGGTTGGAAGCCTAGGTTGAAAGAATTGATCGAATGTTGACTTATGAGTATACGACTCCGAAATGGAGTTTTGATAGTTCTGATAGCTCCGTATGGTGATTTTGGTCTTAGAAGTGTGTCCGGATACTTATTTGGAGGTCCGTAGATGGTTTTGGCTTGGATTGGCGAAAGTTGGAAAAATGAAGGTTTGGAGAGCTGAGAAGTTTGACCAAGAGTTGACTTTGTTGTTATCGGGCTCAAATTTTGGTACCAGAAGTTAGAATTAGTCAGTTGTTTCATTTATAACTTGTGTGCAACATTTGAAGTCAATCAGAGTTGATTTGGCGTGTTTCAGTTTTGATTTTAGAAATTTGAATTTCAAAAGTTCATTAGGCTTGAATTGGGGTGCGATTCATGTTTTTGATGTTGTTTAATGGGATTTGAGGCTTCAACTAAGTTCGTATCGTATTTTAGGATAGGTTGGCATGTTTGGATGGGATCCTAGAAGCCTTAGGAGTGATTCAGATTGAAATCAGATTGAATTTTGGAATTTTGAAAGAGCTGGTGTGATCATGTCTCGTGCAACCGCACCTGCGAGAAATAGGCCGCAGGTGCGGAACCGCAGAAGCGGTCATAGGGTCGCAGGTGTGGTCCTGTGTGTGTTGGGCAGTGGTCGCAGGTGCAATGGATCTTCTGCATCTGCGAGCCCGCAAATGCGACGAGGTCTTCGCAGATACGGATTTTGGTAGGAGAGGCTAAGGTTGCAGAAATGGATTGGAATTTGCAGGCGCGCATGAGAGAAGCAAGGACCATAGAAGTGGTCTCGCAAGTGTGAATATTGGACCGCAGGTGTGACTGGTCGGGTGCTTAAGTGAATTTCGTAGAAGCGGAGCCGCAGGTGCGACTGGTGAGTTCGCATGAGCGAAAAGGTTGGGCAGATATATAAAATCGAGGTTTTGAGTCTTCTTCTCGTTTTGAGAGTTTTGGGGTGCAGACTTAGTTGATTTTTGGAGAGGTTTTCACCTAGATTGAAGAGGTAAGTGAATTTTGATCACTTTTATCCATGTATTTTGAATACCCATTGATTATTTTACCTATTTATCATGAATCTAAGTTGGAATTTGGGGATTTTTTGACCCATGTATTGGAGAGTAAGATTTGAGGGATTGAGGGTCGATTTGTGGTCAGAATTGGATGATTTTGGTATGGTGGACTCCTTATTGAATGGGTGTTCGAATTTATAAATTTTATCAGATTTTGAGACGTAGGCACAAGGTTGACTTTTTTTGGCTGGCTTTTTGACTTTGGTTAAAGATCTTAGCTTTATCATTTGGAATCAATTCCTATAGCTTATATTGATAGTATTACGTAAATTTTGGCTAGATTCGAGCCTTCAGGAGATTGATATGCATGGAAAGGGCTTACTAGAGGAGTGATTTGATTTGCTTGAGATAAGTATCTTATCTAAACTCGGTTGAGGCACTAGTTGCCTAAATTATTGTGATAGCTATGTGCTATTGGGTGCACACATGTGTGGGGTTGAACCCATGTGCGGGCATCGGGGTTATTTATTCATGTTCGGGTTGTGCTCAGGCTTTTATAAGCCCTAAATTTGACTGTTAAAAACTTAAGCTATGATGTTTCTCACATCTATGTCATTGTTGTGAACTATTTGAGCCATGTTTGAGGCTACATAGGGGTTTTGTTACACCCTATATTTTCGTACGTAAAAGTGCGTCGTAAGCAAACTAATGTAGGACCAAAAATGAGATCATCTTTGAAAGTATATAACGTAAGTTAATCATGTTACCTTGGAGGTTACAAATATTGAAGATCATGAACAACAAGTACAAAGAGGGTTGGAAGGTTCATAAGCTAAAGGAATTGAAGAAAATAATATTTCTTCGAAAGTCGACAAGTTGAAAAAGTTATAACATGTACTTTTGGGGTGAGACTAGGGTGATTAATATGATAAGGAGGTTATGTTATGAGTTATGTTTGTTGTATAGTCGTGTGTTATGTTTTGAAGTCAAGCGAGCTGTGGAACAAAAGTCGATGAAAGTTATCACAAGTTACGTATAAGTTTTACTGAAATTAGGGTCAAATGTAACTACAATTTTATCCCAATATACTTAGGGTTACGGGGTGTTCCACCCATTAAATTGAAGATCTATGAGTATATTTTCTAATTCATTAAACCGTTTGTCAATACGACATCGGAGTAGAGAGTTATATGCGTTTTTGCGAGACTGCACAAGCTACTAGGTGACAAGTAGGTGTGTCACTTACTTGCTTAAATGAGAGTCCAAAAATGGGCCAGTTCAGGTCGTCCAAATAGACCTTTTAAAAGCCTATTTTCTTTATATAATACACTTATAATAGGGAACAATAACTAAACCTAAACCCCTGCAAACATCCTCCCAAAAATTACACACAAACCCTAATTGAATTTCTCTCCTTTTCAAGTTCTAGTTGGAGTAAAACCTAGAGTTTGAAGAACCAAGATAGGAGCTGAGTTATTCAACAAACAAGGTAAGTTTACTGCTCTCTTTTATCCATTTTTTCTGCTGGATATGTATGTAAAGTCGTTCTATAATTGTAAGAACTCACGGGACGGTGATAGAAAGCCGTGAGTTCGAGTTATTCACTTGTAGCGGACTATTTTGTGTTGTTGTTGGATTACGTATTTTACTACTGTTTTATGGAGTTTTGAAGGAGGAAGGGTGTGGAGAAACACCACATAAATGCAGGGTGGTGGGCTGGTCATTCGTCGTAATATTTTACTATGGTGGTCATTTTGTTGAGTTGGTGCACATAACTCGCTCTCAAAAATATATTAATAATCTTGGCACAAGTAGTTTCCTCCACAATATGCATAAGGAAGATCAAAAATATAATTACCAATATTAAAACTCCCATAATTCCAAGATGCCATGTTTCTCAAATCAACAAGTAAAACTAAAATAAAAAAATTCAAATACTAAAAAAAATAAAATAAAAGTTCAAACTTGAAACCTAGCAATATGTATAACTAAAACTATACCATTAGTTCCCCGGCAACGGCGCCAAAATTTGATCATGCCCAACTCTAGTCCTAAAAATGATAACCGATCGCTGCAAATATAATCCAGTCTAAAAGTCTAGAGTCGAATCCCACAGAGGACTAAAGTTTAGCTATAACTGTTCACTATCACTAAGAAGACAAGTTCGAACAATTTTTAAGTTATAAATAATAAGATTCTTATATTTAATTAACTAACAAATTAAAGTAGTAGATTAAAAACTAAAGATAATAGGGGTTGGAGAAAAGATTAAGGAGGTCTAGAGTTATGATTTTCCCAATTGTCGAAATCCTTCCCGCTACGTCTTCTATAATTCGTCTAAGTATTCTCTATCGATCATGAGTACTTTGGGTTTCGTATCTCTGTCTCGAGTAACTACTACAATTTACTAAACGTATTCTCTCGAACTACGCTAGCTGGTACTAATTCACCGCTCACTACGATCACACCAAGGATTCGTTATCTCTAATCCCGCCTTTAAACCCTCTGTATTGATCTCTCACATACGTTAGGAGTGATGTTATTCAACAACTACCTAAATGTGTACTCTCTCTCGAGCAATATACACACTAAACATGCATAGTTAATTGAGAGCTCTTCAATCAACAATAATGGAAATATAGTTGAACAAGTAGAGAAAGATCAATGACAAACTTATATAAAAATGTAATAAGAATTCATCCTACAAAATGTTACATCAAAACCTTAGATAACAAGTTAGTTATTCATAATAGTATGCAAAACTACAATACTAGAATGCATAACCAAAAATGAAAATAGGAAGAAGGAAGTGAAAAACTCGTAGAAGAATTCTCCGCCTTGCTCCTAGTGGGTTCTTGCCTCCTTAGGTTAAAATCCCCTCTCAAAACGTCCTCCCTTTTTGGTCAAATCTGCTCTAAAAATGTCCCCCTTTCTTAGACATGTTTAGGGAGTATTTATAGGCTAGGGTTTGAGTTTCACGCACTTTTGATCACCGTGCTATAGATCTCGCGAGGCCAGGCTTATAGCACGGTCAGTCTAGCTACGAAGCTGGCTACGCCTGGCCTGTAGCACAGTCAAGCTGGCTATAGAGCTGGTTATGCTTGGCATGTAGCACGGTTTGGGTACTTGGTATTTTTGTGCACTTTTCTTGTATTTTCGTCCTCTTTTTGTGCAACCTTCACTTATCTTTGTCTTGCGATGCTCCTACACATAAAAAAACATAATTTAGCTCAAACGTCGCACAATTAACCACTAAACTAACAACATGTAAGGCGAGTAATGTACTAAAAATATAGCATTTTGGCCACACATCAGTTTCGATATGTCAATAATGTGTTCCCTAGACGGGTTCACCTTCTCTTGGGCCTCCTCCACACTATCATCAATATCAATCCAGACTTCATCTCATACTTGAACATTGTTGCTTGGGATCTCCTCCTCTTGGATCACTTGGTCATCATCCACAAGTTGTTTTTCATTTGAGGTGGGTGCTCTCCCGCCTCTTCCACTTCTTGTGATAACCATCATAGCATGCCTTATGTTGTTACCACCCTTTGGGTTTACTACCGTGTCACTCGGTAATGCACCCTTAGGATGAGTATTAAGAGCTTTAGAGATTTGCCTCATTTAAACTTCAAGATTACAGATTGATGTGGTATGTGAGGCAAGTTGGGCATCCGAATCCACATTCTTCTCCATCATTTGCTTGAAATTGTTCTCAGTACGGACCATTTCATTATTTGAAGAACTCAAACCATGGGAAGGATAAGGAGGCGGGTTGCTTGGTTGTTGATACATTGGGGGCCTTTGAAAACCCAATCTTCGATTTTCATGATTGTTGTTGCTTTCCCAATTTCCTTGATTATTGCCTCCCCAATTCCCTTGGTTGTTGTTATTTTTATGCCAATTCCCTTGGTTGTTAAAACCCCAATTGACTTGATTATTTTGAGAACGCCATTAATTTTGATTGGAGCCTTGAAAATTGCTCAGCTCCTCTTGGTAATTGTTCACAAATTGTACCTCTTCTTCTTGCTCTTGATAGGAATCATCTTGGTCAAAGCTACAATCATCTTGTGCATAATTCTCCACTCGGGATTGGAATTTTGGACCCTTAATCCTCCTCTTGTTGGCCAAAACATTTACGCCCTTCATAGCATGAACTTGCTTAGGAGCTTGTGTTTGATAAAGTTTGGCCTCAACAAGTTGAGTCATGGTTGTGGTCAATTCGTCAATAGCTTGCTCATAGTCTAGCAACTCTTTGTGAAGATGGATCATATTGGGATCACCTTAGGGAACATTAGCTCGGGATTGCCAAGCCAAAGAAGTTTTCTCCATCTCATCAAGAATCCCACATGCCTCCGTGTAAGGTATTGTTATAAAATTGCTTCCGGCCAATTGATTGAGCACACATTGGTTCATAGTATTAATACCACAGTAGAAAGATTATTGAATCAAGTTGTCATTCATATCATTGTTCGGGCACTCCTTCACCATTGTCTGATATCTCTCTAAAATTTCATGCAAAGGTTCATTGGGCTCTTGATTGAAAGCTAATATTTCACCCCGAAGAGTAGCCATGTGCCCGGGAGAGAAAAACTTTGCAATAAACTTTGCCGCCAATACATCCCAAATATGGATAGAATGATTAGGCAAGCATTCCAACCAATCCAAAGCCTTACCCTTTAGTGAGAAGGAAAAAAATCCTTAGCCTCAAAGCATCTCCCGAAATGTTTATTTGTTTGTTCCCCCAACACGTATCCACAAAACCCTTCAAATGCTTGTAAGCATTTTAATTTAGTGCCCTAGTGAAATAACCTCGTTGCTCGAGCAAAGTAAGCATCACATTGGTAATTTGAAAGTTTCCTGCCCTAATACGAGGGTGATTATGACACTCGTATAACCTTCATTGGGCAAAATTCGATGTTGCGCCACTTGTGGTTGTGGTGGTGGTGAAGGTGGGGGAGGTGGAGGCACATTATCTTGTTGACCATGGCCTTGGCGGTTTTGTTGTGGAGCTTGAGGCATTTCATCAAGTTGGTCCTCATCATTATCCACCTCTCCCAATGGCATAATTCCAAGTTCGTTGTTCGCCATTTGGAACCTACGATCACTTCAACAAATTAGAATCACAAAAGTAAAAGAATATATTTCAAGAAACAAACTCAAGTATACAGCAAACACCGTAAAACTCCCCGGCAACGGCAACAAAAACTTATCACGTTCAGTTCACACTCAAATAACAAGCATGAAATGGTCGTTGCAATTATAAAATCCATCACAAGTAGGGGTTGAATTCCACATGGATTTTAGATCGGTATTAAGGTAAACACTCAAGAAGAGAACGTGAGAGAGCTAAATTAGACTTTCAAACATGGTGGGTGATTGTTATCTAAGTTACGAGCTAAGGAATTAAACTGAATAACAACAACTAGAGAATAAAATATTTTTGGTCTTTTAATCAATTAAGGAAAAAGCCTAGTGATGTAACCTTCACCTAGGCGCAAATCTAATGGGTATAGTAAATTAATGCTTGTTAGGTAGATCAGGGTATTTTATGACTCTCAATTCTTAAGTACCCACCAGATACCTCTCGGTCATAAAGTGGTTATGTAACGACCCGACTTGTCATTTTAAGAATTAATACCTCGTTCAGTGATTTAAGGTCTTGAGCAGTTTTGTAATATATATTATGACCCGTGGGTGTGGTCGAGTTTGATTTTCGGAAGATTCGAAAATAAATTAAAAGAACAATTCTTATTTAGAAGCTTAAATGGAAAGAGTTTACCAGAGAGTTGACTTTTGAGAAAACGACCCCAGAATAAAATTTTGATGATGTCAATAGCTTTGTATGATGATTCCAGACTTAGGCGTATGTCCGAATTTGTATTTGGAAGTCCGTAAGATATTTCGACACATTTTGGCGAAAGTTGGAAAAATAGACGAGTTTCGAAAAGATCGATCGAAGGTTAAAATTTTGATAACGAGGTCGGAATCCGATTCTGGAAATTGAAATAGGTCCGTTATGTCATTTATGACTTGTGTGTAAAATTTGAGGTTAATCGGGCTTGATTCGATAGGATTCGGCATCGAATGTAGAACTTGAAAATTTCATAATAGACTAAAGTTTCAAGTGAATTCGCATAAGACCTAACTTCAAATAAGCATAACCCTCATCATACGAAGTGTTATATGGTGTATTACCTATCAAATGAAAGATCTTTGAGTCTAGTTTCTAACTTTTCAAATCGTTCATAATTTGGACACTCCTACAAGAAGTTATGACCAAATTACCAAAGGCTGAAAAAATACGATTCTGCGATCGCAAAATCGTTACGCGATCGCGAAACTGCTTCTGCGACCGCAAAACTGGTCGCAGAATGGACCAGAACAGCCCAGTTCTGGGCACCAATTTTGCGATCAATTGTGCGGTCCGCATACCCATTCTGCGGTCCATTATGCGACCGCAGACCTGCTTTCGGAGGGTTAATTTTTCTATTTTCATAACCAGACCCCATTTTGATAAATAGGTTTCGGGGCTTATTTTAGGGTATTATTCTGAGGGTTTTAGAGAGAGGTAAAAGAATTTTAGAGAGAGAAGGAGGGAACCTAACATTCTAATCATCCAATCTTCAAGAATCAAGGAAGCTAATCACAAGATCTTCATCTAAGAGGTAAGATTCAACCCCTAGTCTTCAATTTCGAGTTTGGGGTAAAAGATTGGTGATTGGGAGTATGATTCTTGGGTGTAAGAGTATTATGTATATATGCTTGTACCAATTAGGTCTGTAGAAAGATTGTTGAGATCAAATAAGTAAAGATTGGGTTGTGAAATGAAGAAAATCTTATAGAAGAACCTTGTAACCAAATTTGCACACCTAGTGTTTGATAAAATGCTCAAATGAGCTGAAACCATGAAAAGCTTCCTAATTATGGCTCACTTTTGTTATTCTTCTAAATAGATTGAAGTTGCTAGAATTTTCGGAACCTCGTAGTAATGTAAGGAAGGCTCAAGAAAGATTGGAGCCGTCCGGAGGTCAATTCACGTGAGAAAACTATTTTGGAATATCAGCCTAATTTCAAAAAGGTAAGTGTCTTGCCTAACCTCGAGTGGAAAAATTACCCCTTAGGCATCGAGTCTTATGTGCCGTTTGTGAAATGTGAAAAGCCGTGTACGCGAGGTGATGAGTACGTACTCGGGCTTGTATGTGCAAAATATATTGGGTTGAGTCTTAGGCATATTGTGTAGTAAATTAGATAATTGTTGGCATTTATTTAATCATCTATTTGCCATGCCTAAATACCTGTTGGTTGAACTTGTTTTTATATAACAATTTGATGTGATTGTTACTTAAATATTTATGTAATTCCGTGAGTTTGTTGGTTTGATAATTCTGGAAATTTAATTTCATTTTGAATTTTTCCTATGCAAATAATTAATTAAGCAAGTTTAAGAAGAAGCGCTAATATAATTATCTAAATTTACATTAATGAAGGCTTTGCTTTATGCTGAGTAATTTCTATCTCTATTGATTGTTTTTGGGTGTTATATACATTGTGTGGAGCCTTGAGTTATTTGTTGTGAAATTAATTAATTTTGTTATATCTTTGGAATTTGGTTGTGGCCATTGGGTAAATTGTGATATGACTTGATTTTATTATGTTGTCGTGTTAATTTTTTGTGTAAATTATTGTGTTGTGTGAGTTATTATTTTGGGGAGATAAGGGTGGTATTTCACCGTTGATATTATGTGGGTATAAGGGTGGCATTTTACTGTTGTTGTGTTTGTTGGAATATTATCTGGACGGAGCGATAAGGATGGCTATAGGAGCGATAATGGTGACAATCGGAGCGATAATGGTGGCTATTGATATTGTCTGGGCGGAGCGATAAGGGTGGCTATAGGGGTGATAAAGGTGGCAATAGGAGCGATAAGGGTGGCTATTGTCAGGGACGATACGTGATGATGTGGTGTTGTGGTGTTGATGATTTTTATGTGATGTTGTGATTTTTCTTGTGTTTATTTTTATGCCTTGTGCAATTGGTCTTGTTGATAGTAAATTGATAACAATCTGTTTTATATTGAAATTGAGAGCCTGTGGCTATTGCCAGGCGGATTATAAAATAAAATATGGGTACGAGGTGCCGTGAGTAAATAATAAGGATATTTGGCACATGAATTGTCCGTGCAGTTGTGATATGAAATGTGGGCACGAGGTGCTGTGATGAAATGATAATGATAATCGGCACGTGAATTATCCGTGCAGTTGTGATATGAAATGAGGGCACGAGGTGCCAGGAAAATATGATGATTTAATTATGGGCACGAGGTGCCATGGAAATATGAAAATGGGCTGAGACCCGTATTTAAGAAAAATATGAAAATAGGCTGAGACCCGTATTTTTATGATTATGAAATGAGGTGTCATATGGTGACTTTTTAATTGAAAGAATTATATTCAAAATATTTATTTGGAAGGATTTTTATTCAAAAAAAATTATATAAAAGAATTGTATTTTAAAGATATTTATTTGAAAAGATTTGTTGAAAGAATTGTATTTGAAAAATAATTATTTGAGAAAACTACACTTGAAAGAGAGTTATTTAGAAGAATTATATGTGAATGATATTTATTTGAACAATTTGAATTAATTGGGCGTACATGTATTTATTAATTATTGAGGAATATTTATTTGTATTCTTGTTGTCTTGCTGCATATACCACCAGTTGTTTTATCCTGCCCTTATTGCTATATGCTTCCTAGTATTTTGTATATTATATTGCACAGGTTATTAGACTAGTGAGTATCTTGACTGTACCTCATCTCCACTCCACTGAGGTTAGTCTTGATACTTACTGGGTACCGACTGTGGTGTACTCATACTACACTTCTGCATATTTTTGTGCCGAGCCAGGTATTGGAGATATTGGACTTGAGCAGAGTTAAAGCGGGATCGTAAGGATTCAAGGTAGAGCTGCTTGGTCGTCGCAGTCTCTTGGAGTCTTTTCATTTCATTGTACTGTTAATTTGTAATCAAACAATATTGTATATTCAGTCCTCGTGATCATTCCATGTATTCAGTTAGAGTTCGTGACTCAGTACTACTAGTCTTGGGAGGTTGTATATCGTAATTATTTCCGCGGTTAGTTTTGATTACTTATTAAAAAATGGCTTCAAAATGTAATTGAAATCGGCTTACCTAGTCTTAGAGACTAGGTGCCATCACGACGCATGTGGTGGGATTTTGGGTCGTGACAGGTTATGCCAAAATTGGCTTTCTCAAGACCAAATGGGTAGCAATCTAAGCAGTTGATATGAGTCCAAGTGGGATTATTCCTATCTATAGTTCAAAATCCTTTAATCAAACTAGTCAAAACCCTAACTAGCTCAATTTCTTATTAGCCAAGCTTTCCTAGACTAGGTTCCTCTTTCTCAAGTAAGAACTAAGTCAAATAGAATGAATCAATGTTTGCAACCATTAATTCTAGATATAAAGTATAAATCAGGCTAAATAGCAAAAACCCAATCATAAACAAGCATTAGTATTAACAACCCATAAGTTTTACATACTAGGATTGGGTCACAACCCTAGATAAAATCTAGCTACTCATGCTTGAAGACATAGAAAATAAAATAGAAGAAGTAATTGAAGACATAAAACTACAATTAGACGATAAAAGTAGTGGGTATTCTCTAATTTTGATCATAACGTTTCCAAAGTAGTAAACTATAACCGCTACAACTGTTAGGAATACAAAAGTAGCCTTAAAAAAGTGTTTCTCGTTTATTTATAGTGTCCAGAAATTTGCTGACAAAAATATTCTTCAGGAGCATAATTTGATGTGTCGACTGCACTTTCTTCTACTCTTGCAATGGGAGAAATTCTGCGGCCGCATAATAATCTTTGCGGCCGCACTTAAGCTTCTGCGACTACATATTTTGGTTGCAGACCACATTCTCAAGAGGCTTCATACTTAGTCTTCTGCAACTTATCTGAACATTTCAAGCTTGTCAGTGCGAACTACTTTTGCGGCCGCACAATTGGTGTGCGGACCGTACTTCTGCTAAACTTCCTCTAAGGCTTCAAGGGCAAGTCTGCGGCCGCACTTACATTTCTGCGGCCCGTATCTTCATCTACGGCCACAAAATAAGTTCTGCGGACTACACTTTTCTTTGCATTGCTCCTCTTTGCCTTGTTGAGCTGGAACACTCTTTTTTGAGTTAGGTTTCTTCATTGAGCTCAAATCTCCGGCATGCCTGTAATTTACACAATTTCGTTAAATTCGAAAATAAAAAATCACTACTTTTGGACTAAAAACTAAAACAAGAAAATACTAATAAGTGATTAAAATCCACACTTATCACTATCCTCCCTCACCAAATGACTATGCAAAGCATCCAAAAATTAATCATTGCATGAAAATGTAAAATGTCTCGCACGGGCCATTGTCATCTAGTATATATAAAAAGGTAAAAAGGTAGACATCACGATGCAATTTGATCACGTTCCGTCAGCTCTAAGGAAAGATGTTATCAACGCGGACGAATGCACTTTGTTTTTTCAGTAAGTGTTTAGGTCAGTCCAATAAACATGATACATGTCTTTACATACATTTTTATCATTAAATAATAGTTAATTAATATACATTCTCGTCTTAATTTATGACTTGACCATGATAAATAGGTGTAGTTTGGTAAATTTCAACCATTTCTGTTCTCTTTTAACAATTTGTGAAAAAACAAAACGAAAAAACTATTTATATATAATATTGGATAATGCTGCTGATAAAAGCAGCGTCTCTAGTGGTTAACCTAGTTTTCTTTCCAAGAGGGTCACCTGTTCAAATTTTTATGTGCATTCATTATTAGCTGACGTTTGAACATAAATTTGGTTGAAACTTCAAAAAAGAATTTTTGAAATTGTATTAGAGAAATAATTTTTGAAAGTTGAAGTTGTGTTTAGACATGCATTTTATTTGAAAAAAAAAATTTAAGTTTTGAATGGAAGAAAAAATTTTATTCAAAAAATGCCCTAAATTTGTTTTTGGGAACTTCAATTTTTTTGCAAAAACTAATCATATTCCGTGAGAAAACACTGTATTCAGAATTTTTTTGAAAAAAAGTAACCGAAATCTATGACCAAACGGAGCTTAAGTTTGTATTTCTCGTTCAACAAATGAGACTAGAAACTACGTTGTTTTAAGTAAAAGAAATGGAAACCTGTGACTGAACTTTAGCATTAAACCAGCATGACCACTTAAGATTAAAAGAAATATTACCATATCATTTTAGCAAATTTGGAGAGAAGAACTGAAACTCTAGTTCGGAAACTCGTCGAAAACAATCGTATTGATGTATTCAGTCAGATATGCAAAAAAAATTCTTCGTACACCACTGGTAATCAAAGACCAAAAATACAGGCGCAAATGAGATGCAAGTAATATGCTTTATTATACCCCCATTGAGGTTATTATGCACTACATTCTCACTTTCAAATAACTGAGCTTAAAACATGACTGTTAGTAAAATGATGAAGTAGATCTTACTTGAGAATCCCTTAACAATTCAGTTCTGCAGTATTATCTATTTCATGTTTTTTTTAATTATTATTGGAAACTCCTGTAGTAAATTGAAAGATCCATAGCATTTGAGTTAATCAGACCAAGGTACAATTCCCATGGATAGCCACACAATGTCACCAGCCCTGAACTATGATCAATAGTGAGTGTCATTGCACAGGCCAGAGCATAAAGTGTTTGGCATGTGTAGCACCACTTGGTGGCTTATCCAGTTTTCAAATGTCAAGACGCACAAGATCAGTGTCGCAATTAAATCAGGTTTTTACAAGATGATCGAAAGATTAGGGACAACCCCTAATTCTACTGGCGAAAATAAGAAACAAAATAAAATATATCCAGAACAAAGCCATCACGGTTAATTTTTTTAGCATCCTAATGTAACAACTTTTTCCTTCTATTCACATGCCAATTTGGTGTCAAAGCTGCTCAAGCATATAGCAAAAGCCTGGACTGCAGACAGTGGATACCTGTAATCCATAGTGAACATATCTTTGCCGATCTTTCCAAATTGAAGGATGACTTTGTCATGATCTGATTGACTTGACCGAGAGGTTGTGGGTCCGCCAGCAGGTGGTTGGTTGGCAGCAATCAACTGAAAATTCTTTACAGATGCAACTGTCACTCGCCCTCGGAAGTTTAGGCACCAGCACTGCAGTTGTTCATGCCAACGCGGTGACTTGTTCTTTAGAACCAACGGTTTCGCGTTGCTATCATCTCCCTCGTTGGATGATGCTCTAACAATTTCAGAAAATCGCGAGCTACTGAAGTCAGTAGAATGATCAAGCGACTTTGAGAAAGAGATACTTCGGAATGAATCCTCAAGGGACCTTGAGAGAAGCTCTGGTTGACCTGGCACAGAACCGCCAACATCAAGTGCAGAGGCAGGAATCGAGTGCATGACACAGTTCATTTTCCGTGGGCCCCTTGTTCCAAGAACATTTAGCTCGTATTTGATCTGAGCTATGCTGTAGCTTCCAGTTGGGACTTTAGGAGAGACTTTCTTGGAGAATCTACGGCTTGTGCGGCCGGGAGGGGGAATGTTCGCGGAGGTGCATGGAGGCTGTGTGTCATATATAACGAATTTTGTACCCAGAAAATTTGACCTGCAATGAACGGCGGTATTATGTGATCAGGAAACACTTTCTGATTAATCATATACTTAATAACAATGTAATTATGACAAAAACAGTGCATATAAGCACTCCAAAGCTGCGTTAGATGAAAACATATATAACACAAGATCTATTTTTTAGAGCAGTTGAGCAGACATTGCTGTATCAATCAAACCTATAGCAGAAGGCTGCAGACATAGTCACTACATTTACATTTCTTTCCCTCTCCCTTTCCCTTAAGGAATTTAATTCTTTCTGGCTGGGCATGATTTTTTCCCCTGATGTATGTATTAAATGCATTAACTAAAGTACTCAATAATTTCAAGCCTTTTGAGATGCTCATGCTTAGTATTTGATGCTAGGCTAACTTGTGAGAAAGCTTTTCTCTTTGATAAGTGTAAGGGGTAAAGAATATCTTTGTTTTACATTAGTATTTCCTGAAACATCCCACAAGAAAGATATGGGGAAAAAGAAAATGAATAGCTCCTCAGCATTACCTTAATTTTCCAACGTAAGTGTTGCTTGATCTCGAGATACTTTCTGCATTCATTGAGATAACATACTCCGTGCAAGTAGTACGCCTTGTTCTCTTTGCAGAGAGAAGGAACTTTCCATTTTCAACTAGTAAAGCTACAAATTAAGCAGAGGTTTTCATCAAACTCTAGAAAACTTTCTAGGCAACACAGCAAAAAAACCTCAAATCACAACTGGAAATATAAGTACATAGGAAATCATACATCACAGTTGTGCCCTACAAAAGACTTCAATAACATGAGTCTTTCTTCTTCTTCTTCTTCTTCTTCTTTTTTTTTTTCCTTTTTGTATTCATTTTTGGGGAGTGAGGGGGAGGTTACAGCTGACTAGAGAATAGTGAAAAGACATTAATGCCATCATTTAGCCTCATATTTCTGAATTGGCATTATCTTTCATGCCTCATTTATGTTTGGATGATATCATAAACTAGAAGGCATTAACCCACCCCGCAATAGCAAATTCAGAACGAATCCTTACCAGGACTGAGACACAAGAAAAGATGGTAAGTCAAATTAGATTTGTCCCTCTTGATGAAGCATTGAATCATTCCGTCACGAGGACCAGGCTGAAAAAAGAAATAAACAAACTCGTTAATTTTCCTCTAAAAGATTAGTCAATACTCTTCTCCACTATGAGAGTTGGGCTTCCTTACCTGCTTTAACGATACCGGAAAAGTAAGCTTTCCACAAACTTCAGGACTTCTAACAATTTCTTGGCACATAATTCTCCATGACCTGCAAACTGAGGCACATGCTACAACATGCTTACGAGCAGGCCATGTGTTCTCGCTCTCTTCTAATCTTCTAATTACATCAAAAAGTAGTTCTGGTGGGAGATTAGCCCAACAACTGTTCTGGACGACAACAAGCTGGTCGCTTATGTCATGAAATGAACAATGTGATTTACCCCTTTGATGACCAGAGAGCCTTACGTCAAAGCTTCGCCTAGATAAGCTGCCAAAGCTATCTCTTACATCCCGAACTATACTGCGGAACGACATCTACTACCAACACTTATAGATACAAGTCCAAATACCAGAATAAATGGTACTGCTTTTTCCGCTCTTCCTTAAAAGATAAGCCTTTTTCCAGTAAACTGAAGCAAACTTGTCAAAGGACAAGGCTGCAAAAGAACAAAGAATAAATCATGTTGCACTAACGAGAAGAATAAGTTGCCAAGAAGAAAAGCAAAGAGAGAGAAGCACGAAAGGCATATAAAGAGAAAAGAAAAAGGAAAAAAGAGAGTAGAAAAAAGATAAGTTCACAAGGACACCAAAGTACAGTAAAGTAAATCACATGAGATTTATCAGATACAAACATTTTAAGATTCTTAAAGTGATGCTAGTTGTTTTGGCTTAGTTGCAAGACAAGAACTGATGGAACATAAGAAAGATAACTGCTTTTCTGATGTAGCACTGTTTTAGCAATTCCAAGCACAGAGCAAAGAAGCAAAGAAAAAATAACATGTAAATTTTTTAGTGTCGACAACCCACTGCTGGCACCAGCAGGAAAACCAAACCTTACTCCACTTAGGATAAATTCAACTACTTGTTGGGATATCAGAAAATGTCTTGATTTAAATGTAAAAAAAAATAAAAATTAATCTATCTATGCAAAGAACCTTAAAGATGATTCGCAAATTGTACTATAAACATGATGTAAAATCCCATAAACAGCTGAAACAACAGGCTGAATCTAAGAAAATAAGGATAGTCTTTCAAGTACCAGATGAAAAAAAAAAATACTTTCTTTAAAGGTCCAGGTTTGTAAAGTTTTCATCAATCCTCCACCTCTTTTATTTTCCTTAGCCTAGTGATTTCGAGCCTCGAAGCTATTGCCAAACTCTTAATCTTTGAACTTTCTTTTTCTAGTCAGAAGCATAGCTTTTTTATTATTCATTTACAAAAAAACTTGTGATTTTGTCTTTTAACTTCAGATTTTCTTTCTCGGGCCGTTTATGACTCAAAAGATTAGGTTTTGTCTCCCTAAATATCTCTGTGTACAAACCGTAGATTCATGAGATTTACTACTTTAACATATAATTATACAGATATCAATCTATCACAGATAAATGAGTTAGCCCTATTAAGACAAACCTGCTAAAAGTCTTATAAGCTAAATCAAAGCTCCTCTAACTTCTCTTTAGCACACCTGCAGAAACCAAGAAAAGAACATAAATTTCTCTACAAAAACAAAAATTGAAGCTCAAAATCCCAAAAAGACACAAACTTTATACCAGTTTGTATCAATGAAATCAAAAGTAAGGAGCAAAATCCTCTCCGAAATGACTTAAATTTTACAGAAAAAGGATCCTCATATACCCAGAAAAAACTGGGATAAATAAAAGCCTAAAACTACACACACAAAAAATACAACAAAGCTAGAGACACTTAGAAGACAAGATCTGAAGTTGAAAAATCAAGAATCAGAATCAGAGATCTGTACCTTAAGAAGAAGAAGAACAAAGTCAACTTCGGACCCCAAAAGTTAAAATGAATGACCAAAAATTAAAATTCAGAGATCTTTGCAAAGAGAGAAGAAAGAGATGATCAAAAAGGAAAAGTGGGTCAACATCCAAGAAATGTTTATATATCTATTTATCAGCTTGTCTTTCGGTTTGGAATAAATAGTGCTACTACTCTATAACTCAATGAATGAAGTAAAGAGAAGATGAAGACAAAAGAAAGAAGAGGAAAAGCTGTATTGCATACTTTTCAGTAGAGTAGAAGAAGTATTGTTTAATGGTGGTAGATATTGCAAATAAAAGTATTAAATTGGTCACTACGTGAGCAGAACACAGCAACTACCATGGAAAATGGGAAATTAGAGCTTTTGACTTTTTGGTCTCTCGAGTTTATGATGTTTTTATTTCGTGTCCGTTTCTTGTTAATTAATTGAAAGTAGTTGATAAACGTCCAACTGCGTTAAAATTATTTTAAATGCTAAAATTTTAATAAATAATTACTGTAATTTTTTTGGTAAAAAGTATTAGCTATCAAAATAATTGAAATATCCTAAAAGTTGTTTATGGAAAAATATATCTTGAAGTATATATTAACAAGAAGAAGGTAGAACGACTATACTTGACACGAATTAGTTATACCTCTAAATTATTCGTGATCTTAATCACCCTCTTTTTGTTTCCGCTTGCCGAGGACCTATATTTCAATAACGATGAAGTGCAACTAGAAGGGAAATGGCTTCATGCGAGAAATACGGCTCGTCAAAACCACTAAAATCATAACATAAAAATGCATTGTGGAATATTCGAAAGCTTCTTTTTATAGTCCAGCAAAGTGATAAACATAAAAAAAAAAAAAAAAAAAAGAAGAGAGAATGACACTTTTATTTTGATTGGATTTTCTATTTTATATATTTTATTTTACTTTTATAAAAAATAGAAATTTTTACTTGTTGCTTAAATATTAACTATTCAATTAAAATAAAATATTACAACTTAAAAGAATTTACATGAAGAGGTAGAACGACAAAAAAGAAATGTAAAAGGAATTATTGATTTTGTCTGTGGAAGGATGCAATAATGGTTAAAGATATTAGGAATAAAATAATAAAAATTTTGATATCAAGTACTTTTTTTTGTAACGACCAGACCGGTCATTTTGAGCCCTAGCGTGTTGTTCAGCGGTTTGAGGCTTTGAATAGTTTCACTTCGGGTATTATGACTTGTACGTGTGGTCGAAATTGAATTTCGAAAAGTTCGGAGTTGATTTAGAAAGAAAATTCTAATTTCGGAAGCTTTAAGTTGAAGGAATTGGCTAAGGTTTAACTTTTGAGTAAGCGACCTCGGAATCGGGTTTTGAAGGTTCCAATAGGTTCGTATGATTATTTCGGACTCGGACGTAAGTTCGGGTTGAGTATCAGATTACCCGGGAGCATTTCGGTGCCTATTATGGAAGGTTGGCATTTTGAAGGTTTAAGAATTTCCTAAGTTTGGTCTGAGGTGGACTATGGTATTGTCGATGTCCGTTTGAGATTCCGAACCTTGGAATAGGTTCGTATTGTGATTTATGACTTGTGCGCAAAGTTTGGCGTCATTCCGGAATGCTTTGGTATAGTTCGGACGCGTTCGTCGAAGTTTGAAAGTTTAAAGAAGGATTTCGATCGTCGATTCGTAGTTTCGATGTTGTTTGGCGTGATTTAAGGCCTCGACTATATTAGTAATGTGTGTTGGGATGCGTTGGTATATTTGGTCAAGGTCCCGAGGGCCTCGGGTGGATTCTAGATGGTTAACAGATCAAATTTGGACTTGAAGCATTTGCTGGAACTCTGCCTTCTGGTGCAATCGAACCTGCGGAATTTTGCTCGCACGTGAGAGCTAACAGAGGCGACATGTGCTTCGCAGAAGCGGCCAGGCGTGACTGAGGCAGTGGTCGCAGAAGCGGACAGGTGGACCACAAAAGCGGAGTCGCACCTGCGACGGGTCAATCGCAGAAGCGAAAAGTGAGAGGGAGGGCTGCTTCGCAGAAGCGGCAGTGTTATCGAAGAAGCAGTCCGCAGAAGCAAGGGAAGCCGCAGAAGTGAAGGGGAGCATCGCATCTGCGAGAGCGCAGATGCGGCCAAGTGTACCGCAGATGCGAAAATGTCGCTGGGCAGAATTGTTTTAAGAACGGGATTTGGCCCTTCGTCTTTCATTTTTCACTCGGGTTGGCCGAATTTGGGGAGCCATTTTGAGGGGATTTTCATCAAGCAACATAAGGAAAGTGATTCCCACCTAGTACAAGTTAAATACATGGTTTATATATGGATTTTAACACGAATGTTAGTAGAAATTATAGAATTTTGGTAGAAAACCTAGAATTTTATATTTTTGGATTTTGACCACGAAATTGGACATGAAAATTGAAATAAATTATATATTTGAGTTCGTAATGTTATGGGTAATGATTATCTTCGGAAATTTTCGGAATCCGGGCACGAGGGGTGAGTTTATTGACTTTTCAAGAGGAGTTTGGAATTGTTATAAATTGATTAATTATGGGTAATAGAGTATATATTTATGGATTTGCACATTTGTTTGACTAGTTTTGGTGAGACGGGGCATTAGTTTGAGGTGCTTGAGAGGCTTTGGAGCCGGTTATAGAACTTCGGAGCAAGATAAGTCTCCTGTCGAACCTTGTGAGAAGGAAACTACCCCTAGGTGATATTTATTGTTATGTGCAACTAGTTGTGGGTGCTACGTACGCACGAGGTGACGAGAGTCTGTACGTAGCTAATGCATGTTTATGTCCGGGTAGACTTAGGACTATATCATGTAATAATTGAATTATTTGAACTCGTTATGCTGGCTTAATTAATTAAAGTTATAACTGAATTTGGTTTAGCAATAAATATATGTATAATAGGTCGAGTCTTAATACTTTGAGTTGTGGGCGAGTTATTTGAGAAACGGTAAAGATTATATTCATTTTGTGCTCATGTACTTGTGACACAGGATTTTGGGAGGGTTCCTACGGGTTGTTCGTTATTGTAGTTATGTAAATATTATCATTTACCCTGTAAATTCTATTTCATACTATTTAATTTAGGAAAATTTTAATTTTAAAATACTAAAATTAGTAATTAAGTTGATCAATCACTGTTGGCTTGCCTGATGGCGGTGTTAGGCGCCATCACGACCTTCAGTGTATTTTGGGTCGTGACAGCTTGGTATGAGAGCGTTAGGTTCACTTAGGTCTCACGAGTCATGAGCAAGTCTAGTAGAGTCTTGCGGATCGGTACGGAGACGTCTATACTTATCTTCGAGAGGCTACAGGATTGTTAGGAGCACTCCCCTTATTGATTTCCTCATCGTGCGATTTGATTCCTTTGAGGCTTATGCCTTTATTTACTTCCTACTCAATCTTACACGATGTGGGGCGCTTGTTATGAATTGGGCGTCGAGGAGTTGTAGTGGTACTGCAAACGTGGTGCAGGATATTTTTCCTTGCGTGTTCGGGCATGCTATTATCGTCGCCTTGCGGAAGGATGTTCTGTTGTTTCGACTCAGTATCTGTATTCCCTATGGTTTCGATACTGTACACGGATGGCTATGATGTCTATGCGTCATTATCGCACAATGTTGGTGTGACAGTAGGGTTTTTATATGTCGAGGCAGTGAATGACTTGAAAGGAAGATTTCTCAGTGCATGATTTAGAGGTTCAACATTCAATTCCAGCAATGGAAAGGCAATCGGACTATGGATGTTCAGGCCTTGGTTAATGAAGTGACGGGACTTGGTATTTTAGAGCGTGATGGAATTCTCATTTGTGATGTGGTATCGTCATCCTTGTTGGAACATATTAAGGTTTGTCGATGTTATGGTCTTCTTCAATTTGTCTTCGGGGCAGGATGTTGGGAAAGTGGCGCCTAAGAAGCGGTTGTCAGAGATAGCAGAGTGTAATGGTTTTAGAATCGAATTGGTATTTCTAATATCGATGGCTCGAGAAATATAATCTTCTAGGAGGTTTAGAGTTGGTAGCAATTCATTAGTACTGATGCTACATGTATGGATCTGATTTGAGGCAACATTTAGGCAACGAGGTATGAGGAAGGGCATGGCGAGAGGTGTCTCGCAGTGGTTGAATTACTAGCAGGCCAAGTATGAAAAGCGGAGATAGAGAAATTTCTTAAAGGAAATAGTTTGTCTGAAGTGGGAGTGGCAGAGTAGCATATAAGTTCCGTGGTAGGATAGCCACGTACCTGGAGGAAGATTAGAGTTATTTGGGAGGCATGGCGGAAAGTGGCTAGGTCCACATATTATAATTGGAATGGTGGCACTACTGTTCATGAATTTCCGATTACTTTCCGACCAAATTTGGTCGGTCAGAAAACAGTTGGTCGGAAAACTATTTCCGACTGAATTCGTCGGCGATTTCCGACCAAATTAGTCGGAACGTTCAAAAGGGCAGACAACCAAATATTTTTAAATTTCTTACCAAAGTGGTCGGAATTTACCGACCGAATCCGTCGTAATAATATATAATAAAAATAATTATTTATTTAAAATTAAATAATATAAATATATAATTTCCGACCGAATCAGTCGGAAACTACTAATTAAAAAATAAATTTTATTTAACTTCCGACAGAATCCGTCGAAAACCTTTAAATATTAATTATTATTTTTTAAATTTCCGACCGAATCGGTCGGAAATCTGGGAATTTTTGGCAAAATCTGGGCAGGTGTCCGACTGTTTCCGTCGGAAATCAGTCGAAATTTTCTGTAAAACTGGGCAGAATTCTGGCCAATTTTGAGCTACACCACCTGTCAAACATTACAATACAACAACACCAGCAACCAATCAATCATTAACACAACTTAAACACAACCAATCAACCATTAACATAACTTAAACACAACCAATCAACCATTAACCAACAATATAAATTATTAACATAATAAACCAACAATTAACACAACCTAAAACAAAATGCCAACCATTAAACCTAACATTTGTTTTAAAACATCCAAATAGTAGCCCACATTCAAGTTTTAAAACAAAACATAAAGTTGTCTCTAACAATCAAGTTTACCAATCAACCAAAATACCACACCTAAACTACTACACATCAAATTCAGTTTGTTCATCCTCATCATCAGATAAATCATGCCCATGTTTCCTCATAAATTTCTGCATCTTAACAAATGTTCCGAATTGGAAGTCCAATTGTTGCTTCAAATCACAAATTTCCTTTCTCATATCTCCCATTTGTTCTTGATTTTGAGAAGAAGAAGAATTAGCTAAGAGTGGGTTTGGATGACCTGTAGATCGATGTATTCCAAGTTCGTAGACTCTGCCTTTGTTTACTCCACCTGTTGCCTCTGTCCACAATGAAGCCATATCATCAGGTGTTGGTTGAGTTGAAGGAGGCTGAGTTTGTTGCCATTCTTTCACCCGTTTATGATAATCTTCCTGAAATGAAAACATAACTATTATGTAAACAAACTAATATTAATAAACCATAAACAATTATGAAGTTAGTATTTTACATATGTGTCCGAGGCACGCGTCTCCACCCAGTGTTCTCTTGTACCATCCTTCTTCTTTTTCTTGTGCATCTCCTCGAAGACCTCAGCGTGACTCATATCTCGCCCTTTTTCCTTTTCCTTCATAACAAAAAGTATAAGTTATACATTACAAATGTAAAATTCTATATGTAAAACTAAGAAAAGTTTTATAAGTAATTACCAATCTTAGTTTATGGGCCACAAAACTAATCGACCCTCATGTGTGCAATGAGCCACCTTTACTGGAGGCACAGTTTTCCTTTGCTTGTTCACTCTCCGCCTTCCATTCTGCGGTATTCTATTTCTCAAGAAGTTTATTCCAAACATCTTTTCTTAACCAGTCTAGCATTTTGCCGGCATTCCGAACAACGAACATAGTATCTTTAATCCGCTGAGCAACCTTCTTCTCGAAAATACTATTTATTACATTTTGATGCTGAGGATGCCATGTACACTGTGTCTGCAATATAAAAAAGTAACATTAGATGAAGACGATAATTATTAAATAAATGTAATCAATTTTTACCCTAAATTGATTCCATATTTGCTCTCTGATGCTGTACGGTATCTGTCTCCAAGAATTTCACGACTCATGATAAAATGGCTTCATAGAATCCACAACCAAATATGTAGACTGAAAGGATGGCAAAAATCTGCATTAAAGTTAATATATATATAATTAATAAACATCTTAAAGTTTCAAAAGTTTTAATTATAAACAAATATTCGTTAATGTTAACATATCTAAAAGTACATTCAAAACTTAAAAGATAGTATAAGAACCTTCTTACCCATTTTCGTAGGGGACGATTATCAATCGATTATAACTATCAAATTGTACATTCCCTCCAAGATTCTGCCTGCGTCTACTAGATGGTGCAGAAGCAGCACTAGATGTAGTTGGGCGAGAGCCTCCAATATCCAACCTAGATATGCTGGGAATGGATGATGATGATGGACTGGAAGATGATGGAGCAACACTGGCCAACATGAATATGGTGCAGCAGAGACAGCAAATGGAGTAAATCCATATGTGCATAATCCCAACCTAATATTTCTTGGTTCACTAGCAAACTCGGGGAACACCCTATCGAAATACTTCCACGCTTCTCTATCTGACGGGTGGTAGAGAATATCGGGTGGCCTTCCGTGTTCGTAGTGCCATCTCATATGAGGAGCAGAGCTCATTGATGCATACAACCGCTTTAACCTAGGTATAAGAGGTAAGTAATGCATTGCTTTAACTGAAACTTTCTTTTTTGTATTGGCATTTGTGACTTCCTTAAAACGAGGTTGATTACAAAATTTACAGTTCTCTAGAGATGCGTCATCCTTATAGAATAACATGCAACCTTTCTCACAATAATCAATTCTCTCTGATGAAAGACCCAACTTAGAAACCAATTTCTTAGCAGTGTAGAAATCTTTTGGTAAGTCAATGTTACTCGAATTAAGTTCATTTATAAGCCCAATAATAGAATCCATGCCCGCTTGGAAAATAGAACTATCTAATTTAATACTTAGCAATCTAACCGCAACAGACAACTTGGAATGCACTGAGCCTTCATACAATGGACGACTAGCTTCCTCTAACTGTTCATAGAAACGCTTAGCCCCATCATTTGGTTCGGATTGAACCCTAGGAAACATCCCAAAAGCACCCCTCATTATTTCATTGTATCGAGATTTTTCAACATTACGCTCCGCAATGGGGCTACCCTCACCACCAAAAAAATTATGAAAGTTAACATCATCTAAACTAGCATGATTCTCCCCGTGAACAGTCCATATGTAATAATTTTCTACAAACCCTTTTCTTGTATAGATGAACTTTAACTTCATCTAATTTTAATAACTTAACACACTTACATTTCATACAAGGACACCTAATCCTTCCTCCAATAAGAAAATCATCAAGTGTTTGAGTCTTAGCAATAAATTCAGCAACCCCTTCAATAAATTCATCCCTCAACACCGCACGATTAGGATGATTCCTATTATATATCCATCTACGATGCACAAATTCCATCTACATAAATAGAAATCTAGAAATGAGATATTTAAAATAATTTGATTAATTTAAGCTGGTTACAAAGTTATACTCTTTCAAAGGTTCGTTTTAGATATAGACATATCATTGTGTCAAAACACTTGAATTGATATATTTTATTTTTTAAATTAATATTTTTTAACACTCGAAATCTCACATTAATCCATATTCTAAATAATATAAGTTTTTAAATATAATAATTAAATTTGATATCTTCTTAAATGTTCATATAGTCCAAATTAACTAATGATTTCTCAAACAAAAAAAATAGTCGTAATTAATAATTATTTAAACTATTTCAACATATAAAAATTAAAGAATTCAAATAGAATATAAAAATTGACGCATTTAATTAAAGAGCATAATTGTTTAATATAAAGTAAAATGAATTCAAATATTTGGGATCTATAATAATAATTATGCAAAAAATAATGGACTAATCTACACAATAATTTAATAATTTAATGGATGAAAATGATAATAGATTTCAATTAAACTTAATTCCATGAAAGTCAAAAGATATTAAAAAAGTTAGGAGTAAGACATATTGTCAAAAGTAGTCAACTAGCACTAAGAGTTTTAATAGATTCTTCATACTTTCTCCTCTTAAAATTAATACCCTCCCCAATATAATCAAATGTGATGAGTTGCTATATATGTAACAACTGTACAAATTAGTTAGCAAAATTATTTAGTAAAATTATCCCCAACTTGGTAATGTTATCTTCAAATTAGTATGTAATTTACCAACATATAACTTTAACATATAAATTTAATTTAGCAACATATAACTCTAAATTACCAACATATAAGTTTAACATATAACCCTAAATTACCAACATAGAACTTTAACATATAACTCTAAATTACCAACATATAACTTTAATTTAGCTACTAACAATAGTCATAGATTTACTTTAACTAACACCAATCAATTTTTACAAACCAAACTAGGAAAAATTAAATAAAATCAGTGTATTTTAAAAAAATAACAAAGGAGGGTGAGGGAAACTTACCTGGCAGTGGAGGGTCATCGACGGAGCTGCAGCGGGGCGGCGTCGCCAGTGAATAGGGGTGGGCATCGGCCTGTTCGGTTCGGTTTTCATGAAGTTCGGTTCGGTTTGTTCGATTTTCGGTTTCTATTTGGTGCACCAATAACCGAATCAAAATTAGTTCAGTTTTTTCGGTTTTTGCTAATTCGGTTCGGTCGATTTTTGGTTCAATTCGATCGGTTTGGTCTTGTCGTATTGATCTTTTAAATTGGATTTTTTTACTAACAAATATGTCTAATTTCATGTTTTAGTGCAACTATAACTCGAAAACGCAATACTTATAAAGAGTTTTACATTGTTGGTCATTAATAAAAAGAAAATATTGTTGTGCTCTTGTGCAAAATTACTTTAAATGCTTAATTATGTCCAGATTGTGTAATAGCAAATATTGTTTTGCTCTTGTGCAAAATTACTTTAGATGCTTAATTATCGGAAGTAAGATGACTCTGGCAAATCATCACCAGTGCATATTTGAAGCCTACCACTCAAATTTTATAAATAACTTCATATATTATGGGAACAAAATTCCATATTCAAGGATGCTGCTTCATGAGTATAAAATAGCGAAGGTAAGAAGCATTGCATTTTACTCCTTCGTTGTTTTCACTCTCTTTTTTGACTACTTTGTCGTGGAAAAGTTGGGCTTGCCAACTTAAGAGCAGCCAAGAGAATAGGACGCATATTAGAAAATTTTCGATTTTTCGATTTAACCGAAAATCGAAGTTGTAAAATGGAACATCGAACCGAACATCGAAATTATTGAAAACAGAAACTGCAAACCAACCGAATAACCTGAAAAACCGAAATCGAATAAACCGAAATTTACGGTTCGGTCGATTTTTTCGGTTCGATCGGTATTATGCCCACCCCTACTGGTGAATGGCACTGGTGATGGCAGCGACAGATTGGGTGGGGGGAGGGAGAGGGGAGGTTTGAGTGTGAGAGAGAGAAGAGAGAAGGAAGAAAACAGGGAAAGAAAAAAGAAAGGGGTCGGGGGGTTTTAAAATTATATTCCGACCGATTCGGTTGGAAAATAGGTCAAATAGTCAAACCTCATTTTAATAAAAAATTTCAACCGAATCGGTCGCAATTTTTTTTTGTTTTGTTTTTTTAATTGTTTCCGACCGAATTGGTTGCTAACAGTTACACGGTATTTTCTGCCAAAATTTACGACGGATAAAGACGGAATTTTAATCGTAATTATTATTAAAAATTGAAAAATATATTTTTATGCAATTTCCGACCAATTCCGTCGGAAATTTGCGACTACTTTTTTCGGTCGGAATATGTCGGTCGAAAATTGGCCGTTTTTAGTAATGTGGTTACTGTATGGAGAAAGATTGAATATGACAGAAAGGAGTTTGCTTGAAGTGAAGAGGGGTGTGAATATTTAATTATCATTTCGGATGCAACATGACTTTGAGTTTGGAAGGTATTGTTGAACTTTCAATTGATGTCAATAGGGAAGGAACAGACTTGTACAGCTGGTGGACGAGCATGGGCTCAGGAGGGTTTACTGAACTCGTGGTAGTTGTACCCGGTGCAACATCGTTGGAAGATGTCGGCATGGTATACCACATGTGGGTTATCTCCTATGAACAATTTAGCAATTGTGTGATTTTGATGAGGTTTTTACGAAGGGTTCTACTTACTACCCAACAGAAGGTCGAGTATGCGATTGTGGCCGATAATTCGGAATGTTTCATGAAAAGCTTTATAAAAGACTTCGAGAAATTTGGCGGATAAACGGTGCGAGATCATAGTAATTGAGGAGGAGGAATCATTGTGAGCTCTACATTATGTGATGGTAGCTTAAAGCTAAGTGGGGGAGCCCACTGTCTACGATTAGATCGCGTGGTTGTCTGCTTGTGCGATTTCTAGTTATCGATGTATTGGTGGATTATTTATGACAAAGAAAAAAAAACATCAGGAGTAATTCGAGCAAGGAACTTGATGAATGTGTGCTATACTTCGCCTCATCGATTCAGGTGCAGGTTTTGGGAAGACTCAGAGTTTATGCTTCTTGTGGGTGTAATGTACAAGGAAAAGAATCTAGCCGGTTGCTTCTTTGAGAGGGTGTTGATGCGCTAGCAGAGCGTTGTAGTTTATTTATATTCGGGACTAGGTCAGAGTGGGTGACTCTCAATAACGATCCTAGTGGGTTCAAGAATTAAAGTGCAGTGCTTAAGAATTTCGGGTCCGTTGTGTGGTTAAAGACCAAGTTTTTGCAGTAGATTACGAACAGAACTTGGAATGTTCTATGTTACCATCGGGTATGCGGTACAATATCGGAGTAAAGGAAGAAATAGATTCAGATTCGCGGAAGGTCTTGCAGAACGGGTGTGCCAGTTGGAGATGCTATTGTGCGCATAAGGAGAGTATAAGGTAGCTTATGAGTATTGAGACGATGTGATCTCGTGATGTGGGTCACTCGGGATGAGTGCGGTTTTGGTTTGTTACGTTTTTGAATGGAGCTATTATTATTTCTAAGGTGGGTCGAGAGTAAATTGGAAAAAGTTAGGTCGGTTAGTAATGGTTGAACAAGCATGATTATGGCAACGATCAGTTCCTTTAGCGCGTAAAGGTATACATGTGGTTTGGGGTTGTACGCGCGGGCTTGACAACCACCACAACTTGATTGATCTGGGTGGTATTTGATTCAAATAGCCTTGCGGTGTAAATGGATTCCGGAGGAGTCATGGCGGTTTAGATCGCGACTTGAGGTTTGTATTTTTCTGCGGTTTGGGAATTCAGTTACGCATTGTATTGGCTCTTCTGAAATAAGATGAGTGAAAGGTTTCTAGCCAATAAAGTGTTTATTATACTGGTAATTCAGGGGTTATGATGAATTCTTGTATTCTCGCGTAGCGGCATGATAGGTGCAGTGAGCGGCATGAGAATTTTAAAGTTGAGGATCAAGGTTGCGGTTCGGTGTTGACAATAATGTTATGAGCTCGGATGAGCAAATGAGAATTCAGGTGTTCAGAGTAAGCTGGCATTTTCTTTAGTGTCACCTGAGAATGGTGTCTTGTGTAAGAGGCTTGTGTATTGATTTGTGGATTCTTGATTTGCTTTACAGAATTAGAACGATTGGTGGTATGGAGGTACAAACTTTGCTACCTGGTGCGAAAGGTCGTAGGAGCGTACCCCACGGGGAGATTTTTATAAGGGTGACAATGTTAGTCACTCGATTGTTAAAGATTGAAACCAAGTATGGAGATTTTTGGTACTATCATTAATGTGATAGTTTAGGCTTGGAAGGTGCTCTATTCCCTTGGTTGTGAATTGTGGGAGTTGGTCCGGAGTGGATGGTTGCTCGTGTGTGTCATGAATGGGGCCATTGTGGATCCTTGGAAGGTTATTGGCCCAGTATGGTATGATCATAATCGATTTGAGGTCCGTTGGTGGGTCCAATGTGAATGTGTGCTCACGCCAGGTCGTATGTGTTCATTCGTCATAGCATTACTTACGGAGGAGTCATCGGGCATTGGATGTTATTCCCATTGTTAGCTATTTCATGTAAATCTCTATTGTGCCATGTGGGTTGTGAAACGGCTTGATTATTCGCACATATGTCAAGGTCCTATGTAGCTTGTGGTGTTATATGAGCAGGATGACTGTCGAGATACAAGACATTTATTGCACCTTAGTTGTGCTTGGGTTTCGTAGCGTATGGCGCTATCCGTCTCCCCAAGATCTGTATTATGCACTTGGCATGCTTGTGATCTATATTCGGGCATTTCGTAAGTATAAGCATTACGGCTTGATGTGTGTGTTTTCTTCTTGATTGTTATGTGCGGATCGGGTGGCACGCCGCCACGGGTATATTGTTTGTATCGGGTGGCACGCCGCCACGGGTATATTGTTTGGATATGGTGGCATGCCGCCACAGGCATTTTGTGTGGATCGGGTTGCACGCCGCAACAGTGTCATATTGGATCGGGTTGCACGTCGCAACAGTGAGATGTTGAGCATAGTTCCTTACATTTATTTTGTGTACCTTGTTTTTCATCCCTGAGGTAGGTCCATATCATCTATTTGGCCGTTTTATTCGTTACGCATGCTGGGTAATTCCACTATGAGTTATATTTGAGTGGTGGCTTATTGGCGCTTTGATGGTGCTGCATAAGATCTTGGTCAGTGATTGAGGTAACTCATTGCCTGAGCAGTTTGTGCTGGGTAAGAAGAGATTATTGGACCTGAAATTAGTGCAATCAGATGTATATAAGGTACATTAAAGATAAAATATCGTAATTCAGTTCAGAACGAGGTAATGGTCCTTGTCAGGAGGAGAGGCTCCATGATTTATTGATTCGGTAGGTGGTTATGAGTTTCTACACGTCTCTTTCGTCGTGGCAGTATTGCGAGAATTGAACAGGGCTCACACGTGTTATGAGACGTATTGCGGGCATCAGACTCGTGAAATTTCAGCAGTTGTGGTCGGATGATGTATTATGGGCATATGAATTATGCGGTGCATGGTGTGAAATCAGCAAAGGTGTACGATCATGTTTTGGTACAGTGTGTACTGTTTGATACGGTGTTCGTATGTTAGAATCAGGTTTTGTAGAGAAATTCGAAAGTTGAAATTTGGTTCTAAAGCTTGTTAGCTAAGGTTATAAGGGGGATCTTTAGTCTGGCTCGAGCTAACATGCTCAACTGGGTAGTGGTGGCACGAGTAGGTACACAAGGTGTTGAACAGTGATTTTGGTAAACTCCAGAGCAGTTCTTATCACGTTCGAGAACGAACGTATGTTTAAGCGGGGGAGAATGTCCCTAGCGCGTCGTTCGGCGGTTTGACGCCTTGCGTAGCTTCACTTCAGGTATTATGACTTGTACGTGTGGTCAGAATTAAATGCTGGGAAGTTTGGAGTTAATTTGGAAAGAAAATTCTAATTTCGGAAGCTTTAAGTTGGAGGAATTGACTAAGGTTTGACTTTTGAGTAAACGACATCGGAATCGGGATTTGAAGGTTCCAATAGGTTCGTACGATTATTTCGGACTCGGCCGTATGTTCGGGTTGAGTATCGGATCACCCGAGAGCATTTCAGTGCCTATTATGGAAGGTTGGCATTTTGAAGGTTTAAGAATTTCCTAAGTTTGGTTTGAGGTGGAATTTGATGTTGTCGATGTCTGTTTGGGATTCCGAGCCTTGAAATAAGTTCGTATTGTGATTTATGACTTGTGCGCAAAGTTTGGCGTCATTCCGGAATGCTTTGGTATAGTTCGGACGCGTTCGTCGAAGTTTGAAAGCTTGAAATTTTAAAGAAAGATTTCGATCGTCGATTCGTAGTTTCGATGTTGTTTGGCGTGATTTGAGGCCTCGACTAAGTTTGTAATGTGTGTTGAGACGCGTTGGTATATTTGGTCAGGGTCCCGAGGGCCTCGGGTGGATTCCGAATGGTTAACAGATCTAATTTGGACTTGAAGCATTTGCTGGAACTCTGCCTTCTAGTGCAATTGCACCAGCGGAATTTTATTCACAGGTGCGAGCTCGCAGAAGCAGCCAGGCGTGACTGAGGCAGTGGTCGCAGAAGCGGAGTCACACCTGCGACGGGTCAATCGCAGAAGCGAAAAGTGAGAGGGAGGGCTGCTTCGCAGAAATGGCAGTGTTGCCGCAGAAATGAGTCCGCAAAAGCAGACCTTTTATCCGCAGAAGCGAGGGAAGCTGCAGAAGCGAAGGGGAGCATCGCATCTGTGAGAGTGCATATGCGGCCAAGTGTACCGCATATGAGAAAATGTCGCTGGGTAGAGTTGTTTTAAGAACGGGATTTGGCCCTTCTTCTTTCATTTTTCACTTGGGTTGGCCGAATTTGGGGAGCCATTTTGAGGGAATTTTCATCAAGCAACACAAGGTAAGTGATTCTCACCTATTACAAGTTAAATACATGGTTTATATATGGATTTTAACATAAAATTAGTAGAAATTGTGAAATTTTGGTAGACAACCTAGAATTTTGGATTTTGACCACGAAATTGGACATGAAAATTGGAATAAATTATATATTTGAGTTCGTAATGTTATGGGTAATGATTATCTTTGAAGATTTTTGAAATCCGGGCACGTGGGCCCGAGGGGTGACTTTATTGACTTTTCAAGCGGAGTTGGGAATTGTTATAAATTGATTAATTATGGGTAATATAGTATATATTTATGGATTTGCACATTTGTTTGACTAGTTTTGGAGTGACAGGCATCGGTTTGAGGTGTTTGAGAGGCTTTGGAGCCGGTTATGGAACTTCGGAGCGAGGTAAGTCTCCTGTCTAACCTTATGAGAGGGAAACTACCCCTAGGTGATATTTATTGTTATGTTCAACTAGTTGTGGGTGCTACATACGCACGAGGTGACGGGAATTCGTGCGTAGCTAAAGCATGTTTATGTCCGGGTAGACTTAGGACTATATCATGTAATAATTAAATTATTTGAACTCGTTCTGCTGGCTTAGTTAATTGAAGTTAAAACTGAATTTGGTTTAGCAATAAATATATGTATAATAGGCCGATACTTAACACTTTGAGTTGTTGGCGAGTTATTTGAGAAATGGTAAAGATTATATTCGTTCTGTGCTCATGTACTTGTGACACCGGATTTGGGGAGGGGGGATCCTACTGGTTATTCGTTATTGTAGTTGTGTAAATATTATCATTTACCCTGTAAATTCAATTTCATACTTTTTAATTAAGGAAAATTATGATTTTAAAATACTAAAATAAGTAATTAAGTTGATTAATCACCGTTGGCTTGCCTGACAGCGGTGTTAGGCGCCATCACGACCTTTAGTAAATTTTGGGTCGTGACTTTTTTTGGTAAGTAAAGATTTTATTTACCAAATAATATTTACAAAACAGAAGAAATATATAGCAAATATACACTGGACATACAACTTCAGGTGTATCGACTTCACTATCCTACTTTAACTACCGGGATATAGATCTAATGCTAGAATACATCACTTAAACACACGGGTAGTAATCTAACTCTTGCAAATATCTCGCTAGCTTCTGCTTCCGTTCTTCTCTACAGTGTATTTATTGAACAATAGCTCTGATCAACACTGCTGCATTTCTACTCTTAGCTTGAAAGATTCTCAAGTTTCTCTCCTGCCATATGTGATATATGGATCCTGCTAAGCTCATTCTGTAGACTTCAGCTGCTGCATTCTTTCCCCTATAGTTTGTGATTGCCTATTCTATCTCATGTTGCCAGCTCTTAGGTAATCTTTGTATGCCTTGCCATTGTAACAGTGCTCTCCATACTTGCGTAAAAAAGGTACAATTTAAGAACAAATTATCAGTGTTCTCTACTGTAGCATCGCATAAAAAGCAACTCATATCTTCTAAGCATCCCCACTTTGTTAGCCTCTCCTTTGTAAGCAGTTTGCCCTAAGCTGTCAGATACAGACTGAAAATCCACTTTTGAGGGGCAGCATTGTTGCATACTAACCTTCTCCAGTTGATCTTCTGAAAGTCACCCCTTAACTTCGAGTATATGTCTTTAATGAAAAGCTTCTCAATTCTTTGTACCTTTTCCTCAGTCCAGCCGAGTGCCTCAAAGTATTTTCCTGCCTTCAGTATCTTTTGTACTATCCAAGAGGCTTTCTTTGGTTGAGCTCCTCACACTGTGCCTTGTTTTTCATAGTAGATATGAACCCATTGCACCCACATCTTGTCTTTCTTCTTACATAAGTTTTACAAGAGTTTACATACAGCTGCCTTGTTCCATGTGATCACATCAAGAATGTTAGGACCTCCTGCTGATCTAGGAAAACATAATTTATCCCAAGCAATCAATGCCTTTTTTGATAGCTCTACACCTCATGTCCACAAAAATCTTCTGCATACAGATTCAATCAGCTGGATGATCTTCTTTGGTAGGGCAAAGATCTGAGACCAGTAGACTTGGATGGAGAACATAACACTCTTGATCAATTGGACTCTCCCAGCATACGATAGGAACCTTGTAGTCCATGACTGGATCCTCCCTAGCATCAATCAGAGGTTTGCATTGTGCTATTGATACTCGTTTAGTGCTAAGGGGTACCCGTAAGTATTTTATAGGAAGTGAGCCTTGTGAGAAGCTTAGCAAGTGTAGTATCTGTTGCTGAGTTTCACTACTTATACCTCCAAAATATATAGAACTTTTTTCTGTATTAGCCACCAGACCAGATGCTCGAAAAAACTCCTGAAAATGAGCATATAACATCTATACTGAGATTGTGTCTCCTCTACAAAACAAAAGAGGATCACTAGCCAAGCTTAATTGTACAATGTTTATCTTAGAGCATTTTGGGTGATAGTTGAAGTCGGGGTTCTTCCTCAGCTGCTTCAATATCCTTGTAAAGTATTCCATTACCAGAACAAATAAGAAAGGTGAGAGGGGGTCTCATTGCCTCAATATTTTCTTAGCTGGGAAAGGAGCAGTTGGATGTCCATTGATTATTATGGAATATGACACAGTCTTGATACATCTCATGATCCATTCTATAAATTTAGCTGAAAATTGTTGGCATACTAAAATCTGCTCCATGTAATCTCATTCCAGTGAGTCATAAGCTTTCTTTATGTCTATTTTTAGCATGCATCTTGGTGATACTCCCTTCCTACCATATCATTTGACCAATTCATGGCTCAAGATAATGTTGTCATTAATCAATCTACCAGGAACAAATGCAAACTGATTTTTATCCATTATCCAGTCCATAACTTTTTGCAGCCTCTTAGTAAGCACCTTTGAGATGATTTTGTATAGCAATGTGCAACAAGAGATTGGTCTGTACCTTGAGATCTTTGAAGGATTAGCCGCTTTTGGGATATGGGTGACAACAGTGCAATTTATAGCTTGGTACAAAGTTGTTTTGGAGAAGAATTCTTGGACTGCATCAGTAACTTCAGTTCCTATGACAAGCCAAGCTTTTTTAAAGAACAGGGCATTAAACCCATCACATCCAGGTGCTTTATGATCACTAATATCTTTCAAACCTTGATATATTTCCTCATTTATTATAGGGGCAATTAGTTGCAGTTGTTGATCTCTAGTCAATACCGGACCATCCCTCATGATAGTTGGATTGATTGCTGGTAGTATTTCTACAGTTGTGTCTAATAATTTCTTATAGAAGCCGATTACCTCTCCTTCAATGTCCTCCTTTGTTTGTAGAACTTCCCCATTACTACTAAGGAGGATCTTTATTTTTTTGGGTCATTTCTTTGCTTCAAGCTTGCAAAACATTAGGCAGAATTAGTATTCCCCTGCTTTAGCCATTGAACTCGAGATTTCTGTTTCAATATGCTTTTTTCAATGTTCACCCATTTTTCTAACTGCGGTTTCATCTCCTTTTCAGCTGCAATCACATTCTCGGGTTGGCCTGGTTCTCCCATTTGTTCTTGTAGTTCAAAGAGTTGTGTGTGTATAAAATCAAATACTTATAAATGACTTGATTTAGGTTTGTAATTGCAATGGAAAGATATACCAAAGTGAAAGAAGAAACACGTCTCCTTTCTTTCTATCTCTTCTTATTTACATTTTACTGCATTGCTTTTATTTTATAACACAAATATCTTTTTACTTTATTGATAATGTCCCGTTACTGACCAACTAACCTAGGTTTCGTAAACAAAGACAATCTTCTCCAAATGCTCTATCTTTTACTTGAACTTTAGAATAAAAGCGCGATTTCCGAATCTATCACTAATTACTATGGTATAGAATATTATATTATGATATTACTCCATTTATAGGAACATATCAATTATTGAACATGTCAAGTTTATACTTCATCATAGCTCATAGAAAATTATAATTAAGTAATAAACCACTGTCCATTATACAATTTAGCATTAAGAGATGATTCAATTTGCGTTGTAGGTCTATGATTTTTAAAAAAAAAATATTTTTATTGATCGATTGTTACATTAGATATCCTTTATATATGAATGATGTGTGGCCAAGATTCTATATTTTTAGTACATTACTCGCCTTACATGTTGTTAGGTTAGTGGTTAATTATGCGATATTTGCGCTAAATTATGTTGTTTTATGTGTAGGAGTATCGAAAGACAAAGACGAATAAAAGTTGCACAAAAAGGGGGACAAAAATGCAAGAAAAGAGCACAAAAGCATCAAGTACCCAAACCGTGCTACAGACCAAGTAAAGCAAGCTCTATAACCTGCCTTACCATGCTACAAACCAAGTAAAGCTAGCTCTATAGCCAGCTTGACCACGCTACAGGCCAGGCGTAGCCAGCTCTGTAGCCAGGCTGACCGCGCTATAAGCCTGGCCTCGCGAGGTCAATAGCCCGATAATCAAAAGTGCGTGAATTAAAAGAATCTGACCCTGATTTGGACTCTAGGACTTCAACCCTAGCCTATAAATACTCCCTAAATATGTCTAAGAAGGAAAGAGACGTTTTGAGAGGGGATTTCGACCTAAGGAGGCAAGAACACACTAGGAGCAAGGCGGAGAATTCTTCTACGAGTTTTTCACTTCATTCTTCCTATTTTCATTGTTGGTTATGAATTCTAGTATTGTAGTTTTGCATACTATTATGAATAGCTAATTTGTTATCTAGAGTTTTGATGGAACCTTTTGAAGGATGAATTTTTATTACGTTTTTATATAAATTTGGCGTTGATCTTTCTCTACTTGTTTAACTATATTTGTGTTGTTGTTGATTGAAAAGCTCTCAATTAACTGTACCTATTTAGTGTGTATATTGCTCGGGAGAGAGTACACATTTAGGTAGTTGTTGAATAATATCACTCCTAACGTATGTGAGAGATCAATACAAAGGGTTTAAAGGCGAGATTAGAGATAATGAAACCTTGGTGCGATCGTAGTGAGTGGTGAATTAGTGCCAACTAGTGTAGTTCGAGAAAATACATATAGTAAATTGTGGTAGTTGCTCGATAGAGAGCTACGACACCCAAAGTACTCACGATCGGTAGAGAATACTTAGGCAAAATTATAGATAATATAGCGGGAAGGATTCTGATAATTGAAAAAATCATAACTCTAGACCTCCTTAATCTTATCTCCAAAGCCCTAGTATCTCTAGTTGTTAATCTACTACTTTAATTTGTTAGTTAATTAGATATAAGAATCTTAATATTTATAACTTAGAAATTGTTCGAGCTTGTCTGAGGGGTCCATAGTAGAACACCAACAATCAATCAAACTAGAATTTGAGGATGCCGATGTTGTAGAAGAGATACTAGAGTCAACCAAGGACATTGGGAATACATATTTAGTTGACTCTAGTGTCATTGGTGTTTAGGATGCTGACAATCCCAATGTTCATATAGTTGAGCGCATTGGTCCATACTCCAAGTATTTTTCCACATTGTGTTTGGATGATGATATAGAAATAGAGTTATCTGAGCCAATTGAGGAGTCAAGTAATGAGGAACAAAGAGCCTACATTCTGGAATTCTTCTTGCCAGAAAGTCGGGATGACACACCTCATCTAAAGGTCAAGAAGTGCAGAATACTACATTGTTTTCTTAGGCCAGTTAGATTCGTTCCACCACCCCGGGAGCATAATCATAAACTAGGAGCAAAACTTGGGGTTCAATTCATAAGCTCGAGGTGGGGGCAAAAAGTGAATCGCGTCATGCCGCGACGTTAAATCAAGCGCTTGTTGGGAGGCAACCCAGCTTTACTTCTTTTTTTATTTTTATTTTTTATTCTTTATATTTTATTATTGTATTATTCTTGTAGGGATGATTTTGATTTCTCTAGAAGCATGGGAAGCAAAGCCATTGGAAGAAAGCAAAAGCAAGTGAGATGGTTAGAACTAAGTGTGGGGTGCCCGCACAAAGAACCAAGTATGGGAGAAGTCGGAGTACCCCATGATCTGCTAATGCTTCGGCCTTTGGCCTACCAGGGAGTTTCTTTTACCCTCTTGTATTTATGGGTGTGCATTGGGGACAATGCACAATTTTAAGTATGTGGTGAGAAGATTGTCTGAGTGACTTTCTATGTTATTTGAGTTGTGTTAGTTTAATTGAATAATATTTTTTTTTAGAAAAAAAAGAAAAGATTGGACTTTTCCCGACGATGGATCTATTAGACAGTTTTCTTGAGGGTTTAAAGTCTAACCAAAAGCACATAAAAAATTAAAAAATAAAAAAATCCAAAAATATTTTCTTTATTTTTGTAGGTAGTAATAATTCTCCGTGGTTTTTCTTTGTGTCTCGATTCTTTTTCATGTGATGTAGTTTGAACCGGGTCATAATTTTTTATTTTTAGAGTAGAATAGGATTTAGGGGAAAGAAGAAGGAAGATGAGATTTCTAGGCGCCTTTTACTTGTTTGATAGTAATATATTTAGGATCTAGCATGTGTATTACCTTCCCTATAGTTTGAGATTGCTTATGATCCCTTATTGAGTTAGATAGCATGTCTATTGATGCCTATGTCTCATTTTCTTGGCTCGTGTTCACTTTGTGCTTAATGCTTAATATTTTGTGGCTCCGTGAATACTTTTATTATTTGAGAATCGGAACGGAATAATCCTTAGTGAATCATGTGCCATGTGTGATGAGAAATTGTATATTCCGTGTCATTGCATTAGAGTCTAGAACTTGCCCGACATGTGAGTTGAAGCAAAATTTTAGGTTTAGCTCGATTTGAAAAATGATTTTAGGCTTTTTTGATTTGTTTGAGCTTAATGCTTACCACAAATAAAAATTATCCCTAGTCAACCCTTTTATGCCTGTAAACTTTTATTGGCAACCACATTACAAGCCTCTACCCCTTTATTCTTAATTATCATTATTTTGATCCTGTTACCTTTTAAATTACTTTAATTATAAAATTAGCGCTAAAAGAAGTAAGGAGGGAACTTGAAAACTTGTAAAAGAAAGAAATGTGCACTTGTATTGTAAGGAATACACCACTAGCAGGAATGGTAGAAAAAAAAAAGTATTGTTGAAAAGAAAAAAAAATATGTAGCAAAAGAAAATAAGAATATCTTGTCCTTGCTAGTAGGTATGAATTAAAATATTGCTTAAAGAAAGAAGAAATATTTCTGGGGGTAATATTGTTTGTGAAATTGAAGTTGTGTTGAAGAAAAATGAGCTTAAAGTTAAGTTTGTGATATGTTAAAGTGCTTAGAAAGGTTAGTCACTATTCCTAAATTTATCCTATCCGTTCCTTAGCCCATATTACAACCATAAAAAAGTCCTAATTGATTGTAGATTGAGCAAGCCTACATTAGTAGATGTTTACATAATGGGCAAGCCTATGGTACTTTGTGCATGCATGTGCCTTTTTTGTGAGAGTGAGGAATTTCTTTGATTTATCTAAGTCCTTAAAATATATTTGAGCATTTGATTTGAATGTGTGGATTCAACTTACTCTCTTGTTCTTGTTACGAGAGCACATGATTTCGCAAGGGATAGGCGGCGTTATTAGATGTCTCTATGATGTTAAGTGTTCAAGCTATGAATGCATTGTGATATTAAGTTGGTTTGTGAGGCTAGGATTGTTATAAGCATGTTGTCTTGTTGTTGAATAAATTTTTGAAGTTTGGCATATAGTAAAGGGAAGTGTATGTTAAAGGCATATGCTAAAGTTTAATTGTTTCTATCAACCATAGCCATAGGTATGTTGTGCTTCGGATGTGCTAAAAGAAAATAAAGTGCTTAAGGTTAGTGTGAATTGGTGGTTGACTCGAGGACGAGCAACGTTTAAGAGTGGGGTACTGACGTGTGGCCAAAATACTATATTTTTAGTACATTACTCGCCTTACATGTTGTTAGGTTAGTGGTTAATTGTGCGACGTTTGAGCTAAATTGTGTTGTTTTATATGTAGGAGCATCGAAAGACACAGACGAATGAAAGTTGTACAAAAAGAGGACAAAAATACAAGAAAAGAGCACAAAAGCATCAAGTAGCCAAACCGTGCTACAGACCAAGTAAAGCCAATTCTATATCCTGCCTTACCATGCTACAGACCAAGTAAAGCCAGCTCTATAGCTAGCTTGATCGCGCTACAGGCCAGGCGTAGCCAGCTCTGTAGCCAGGCTGACCGTGCTATAAGCCTGACCTCGCGAGGTCTATAGCCCGGTAATCAAAAGTGCATGAATTAAAAGACTCTGTCCCAGATTTGGACTCTAGGACTTCAACCCTAACTTATAAATACTCCTTAAACATGTCTAAGAAGGAAAGAGATATTTTGAGAGGGGATTTCGACCTAAGGAGGCAAGAACATACTAGGAGCAAGGCATAGAATTCTTCTACGAGTTTTTCACTTCCTTCTTCCTATTTTCATTGTTGGTTATGAATTCTAGTATTGTAGTTTTGCATACTATTATGAATAGATAATTTGTTGTCTAGAGTTTTGATGGAACCTTTTGAAAGATGGATTTTTATTACGTTTTTATATAAATTTGGCGTTGATCTTTCTCTACTTGTTCAACTATATTTCTGTTGTTATTGATTGAAAAGCTCTCAATTAACTGTGCCTATTTAGTGTGTATATTGCTCGAGAGAGAGTACACATTTAGGTAATTGTTGAACAATATCACTCCTAACGTATGTGAGATCAATACGGAGGGTTTAAAGGCAAGATTAGAGATAACGAAACCTTGGTGCGATCGTAGTGAGTGGTGAATTAGTGCCAACTAGCGAAGTTCGAGAGAATACATCTAGTAAATTATGGTAGTTGCTCGAGAGAGAGCTACGATACCCAAAGTACTCACGATCGGTAAAGAATACTTAGGCAAAATTATAGATGACATAGCGGGAAGGATTCCGACAATTGGGGAAATCATAACTCTAGACCTCCTTAATCTTATCTCCAAAGCCCTAGTATCTCTAGTTGTTAATCTACTACTTTAATTTGTTAGTTAATTAGATATAAGAATCTTAATATTTATAACTTAGGAATTGTTCGAGCTTGTCTGAGGGGTCCATAGTAGAACACCAACAATCAATCAAACTAGAATTTGAGGATGCCGATGTTGTAGAAGAGATACTAGAGTCAACCAAGGACATTGGGAATACATATTTAGTTGACTCTAGTGTCATTGGTGTTTAGGATATTGACAATCCCAATGTTCATATAGTTGAGCGCATTGGTCCATACTCCAAGTATTTTTCCACATTGTGTTTGGATGATGATATAGAAATAGAGTTATCTGAGCCAATTGAGGAGTCAAGTAATGAGGAACAAAGTGCCTACATTCTGGAATTCTTCTTGCCAGAAAGTCGGGATGACACACCTCATCTAAAGGTCAAGAAGTGCAGAATACTACATTATTTTCTTGGGCCAGTTAGATTCATTCCACCACCCCGGGAGCATAATCATAAACTAGAAGCAAAACTTGGGGTTCAATTCATAAGCTCGAGGTGGGGGCAAAAAGTGAATCGTGTCATGCCGCGACGTTAAATCAAGCGCTTGTTGGGAGGCAACCCAGCTTTACTTCTTTTTTTATTTTTATTTTTTATTCTTTATATTTTATTATTGTATTATTCTTGTAGGGATATTTTTGATTTCTCTAGGAGCATGGGAAGCAAAGCCATTGGAAGAAAGCAAAAGCAAGTGAGATAGTTAGAACTAAGTGTGGGGTGCCCGCACAAAGAACCAAGTATGGGAGAAGTCGGAGTACCCCATGATCTGCTAATGCTTCGGCCTTTGGCCTACCAGAGAGTTTCTTTTACCCTCTTGTATTTATGGGTGTGCATTGGAGACAATGCACAATTTTAAGTGTGTGGTGAGAAGATTGTATGAGTGACTTTCTATGTTATTTGAGTTGTGTTAGTTTAATTGAATAATATTTTTTTTTAGAAAAAAAAGAAAAGATTGGACTTTTCCCGACGATGGATCTATTAGACAGTTTTCTTGAGGGTTTAAAGTCTAACCAAAAGCACATAAAAAATTAAAAAATAAAAAAATCCAAAAATATTTTCTTTATTTTTGTAGGTAGTAATAATCCTCCGTGGTTTTTCTTGTGCCTCGGTTCTTTTCCATGGGATGTAGTTTGAACCGGGTCATAATTTTTTATTTTTAGAGTAGAATAGGATTTAGGGGAAAGAAGAAGGAAGATGAGATTTCTAGGCGCCTTTTACTTGTTTGATAGTAATATATTTAGGATCTAGCATGTGTATTACCTTCCCTATAGTTTGAGATTGCTTATGATCCCTTATTGAGTTAGATAGCATGTCTATTGATGCCTATGTCTCATTTTCTTGGCTCGTGTTCACTTTGTGCTTAATTCTTAATATTTTGTGGCTCCGTGAATACTTATAATTGTTTGAGAATCGGAATGGAACCATCCTTAGTGAATCATGTGCCATGTGTGATGAGAAATTGTATATTCCGTGTCATTGCATTAGAGTCTAGAACTTGCCCGACATGTGAGTTGAAGCAAAATTTTAGGTTTAGCTCGATTTGAAAAATGATTTTAGGCTTTTTTGATTTGTTTGAGCTTAATGCTTACCACAAATAAAAATTATCCCTAGTCAATCCTTTTATGCATGTAAACTTTTATTGGCAACCACATTACAAGCCTCTACCCCTTTATTCTTAATTATCATTATTTTGATCCTGTTACCTTTTAAATCACTTTAATTATAAAATGAGCGCTAAAAGAAGTAAGGAGGGAACTTGGAAACTTGTAAAAGAAAGAAATGTGCACTTGTATTGTAAGGAATACACCACTAGCAGGAATGGTAGAAAAAAAAAAATATTGTTGAAAAGAAAAAAAAATATGTAGCAAAAGAAAATAAGAATATCTTGTCCTTGCTAGTAGGTATGAATTAAAATATTGCTTAAAGAAAGAAGAAATATTTCTGGGGGTAATATTGTTTGTGAAATTGAAGTTGTGTTGAAGAAAAATGAGCTTAAAGTTAAGTTTGTGATATGTTAAATTGCTTAGAAAGGTTAGTCACTATTCCTAAATTTATCCTATCCGTTCCTTAGCCCATATTACAACCATAAAAAAGTCCTAATTGATTGTAGATTGAGCAAGCCTACATTAGTAGATGTTTACATAATGGGCAAGCCTATGGTACTTTGTGCATGCATGTGCCTTTTTTGTGAGAGTGAGGAATTTCTTTGATTTATCTAAGTCCTTAAAATATATTTGAGCATTTGATTTGAATGTGTGGATTCAACTTACTCTCTTGTTCTTGTTACGAGAGCACATGATTTCGCAAGGGATAGGCGACGTTATTAGATGTCTCTATGATGTTAAGTGTTCAAGCTATGAATGCATTGTGATATTAAGTTGGTTTGTGAGGCTAGGATTGTTATAAGCATGTTGTCTTGTTGTTGAATAAATTTTTGAAGTTTGGCATATAGTAAAGGGAAGTGTATGTTAAAGGCATATGCTAAAGTTTAATTGTTTCTATCAACCATAGCCATAGGTATGTTGTGCTTCGGATGTGCTAAAAGAAAATAAAGTGCTTAAGGTTAGTGTGAATTGGTGGTTGACTCGAGGACGAGCAACGTTTAAGAGTGGGGTACTGACGTGTGGCCAAAATACTATATTTTTAGTACATTACTCGCCTTACATGTTGTTAGGTTAGTGGTTAATTGTGCGACGTTTGAGCTAAATTGTGTTGTTTTATATGTAGGAGCATCGAAAGACAAAGACGAATGAAAGTTGTACAAAAAGAGGACAAAAATACAAGAAAAGAGCACAAAAGCATCAAGTACCCAAATCGTGCTACAAACCAAGTAAAGCCAATTCTATATCCTGCCTTACCATGCTACAGACCAAGTAAAGCCAGCTCTATAGCCAGCTTGATCGCGCTACAGGCCAGGCGTAGCCAGCTCTGTAGCCAGGCTGACCGCGCTATAAGCCTGGCCTCGCGAGGTCTATAGCCCGGTAATCAAAAGTGCATGAATTAAAAGACTCTGTCCCAGATTTGGACTCTAGGACTTCAACCCTAACTTATAAATACTCCTTAAACATGTCTAAGAAGGAAAGAGACGTTTTGAGAGGGGATTTCGACCTAAGGATGCAAGAACATACTAGGAGCAAGGCGGAGAATTCTTCTACGAGTTTTTCACTTCCTTCTTCCTATTTTCATTGTTGGTTATGAATTCTAGTATTGTAGTTTTGCATACTATTATGAATAGATAATTTGTTGTCTAGAGTTTTGATGGAACCTTTTGAAAGATGAATTTTTATTACGTTTTTATATAAATTTGGCGTTGATCTTTCTCTACTTGTTCAACTATATTTCTGTTGTTATTGATTGAAAAGCTCTCAATTAACTGTGCCTATTTAGTGTGTATATTGCTCGAGAGAGAGTACACATTTAGGTAATTGTTGAACAATATCACTCCTAACGTATGTGAGATCAATACGGAGGGTTTAAAGGCAAGATTAGAGATAACGAAATTTTGGTGCGATCGTAGTGAGTGGTGAATTAGTGCCAACTAGCGAAGTTCGAGAGAATACATCTAGTAAATTATGGTAGTTGCTCGAGAGAGAGCTACGACACCCAAAGTACTCACGATCGGTAAAGAATACTTAGGCAAAATTATAGATGACATAGCGGGAAGGATTCCGACAATTGGGGAAATCATAACTCTAGACCTCCTTAATCTTATCTCCAAAGCCCTAGTATCTCTAGTTGTTAATCTACTACTTTAATTTGTTAGTTAATGAGATATAAGAATCTTAATATTTATAACTTAGGAATTGTTCGAGCTTGTCTTCTTAGTGATAGTAAATAATTGTAGATAAACCTTAGTTCTCTGTGAGATTCAACTCCGGACTCTTAGACCAGATTATATTTGTCGCTTATCTTTTTTAGGATTAGAGTTGGGCGTGATCAATGAATGATGTACTATTTCTTAAATTAGACATAAGTTTGAGTTAGATTCTGCAAATGTGAGAGACGTAAGGAAAAAATGTCAAGACACATAGGTTCTCTCTGATTTTTTTATATATTTATTTTTTGTGAGGGAAAATGTATACACTTTTATAAAATGAGTAGTCAAAAATTGACGAACTCACCAAAGCCTTTTCATCTCAAAATGGTTTTCATCAAAATTATGGTAAAACATTCGAAGATACACGATTTTCTTATTTCCTCATTCATCAAATAATTGTAGAATCAATAAAAGCACTTCAAAAAGTAAGCACTTATTGCGACAATCAAACTAAAATAAAATAAAATACAATAAAAGAATCAAAAGTCAATGTTTTTCTTCTTCTTTTAGTATCCAATATTTACAATTCACAAGTTGACTTATTCAAATCCGTGTAGGATACGTCCGTTAAAAGGAGTAAATTGTTCGTTATCAAAAAGAAGATTCTATATTCCAGGACGTAAACTCAGTGATCTCTGATTAATACGACACCGTTTGAAAATAATCAAAAGTCAATAATAAGAGCTCCTTTAATCATCAAATTTCCATGTAAATAGTACTAGTTGTTAGGAGTTGGTTTAACTTGCCTAGAGAAGCATCTTCCTTCGTCGAAGAAGAATAAAAAAAAAACCCATATATCAATTCATATATGTCAAAGTAATAATCTTTTCTTTTCTAAAAGAAAAAAGTTAATTCACTTTTTTTTCTATTGTTCTTAGGGTAAAAGGGTAGCCACATGCAAGTTCACGTTCAAAGCGGTGATGGCTTTTAATAAGTGAATTGTAGTAGCTTTTTATCCACCAACTACATTGCATTACTGCTAAGCTCCAAAGCAAAGGCTGGCTATTCACATATGACTTTTGACAAATTCCAAAGAGAAATTTGTTTGACGAATTAAAGTCTTTTTCATGCAATTTCCTGGAAATGACCATTTAAAGCTGACCTCTTAAGCTATATCAGTTTACATGCTGTCTAATTTTTTTATACAACAAGTAGACGTAGTCTTGTATTTTGTAAGTAGATATAAGACTTGTTCTTTATTTTATTTTTTTCTCCTTTATAAGACTTGTTCTTTATTTTATCATCTGCGTCATTTTCATTTTAAGCCACATTTTGTATTTTCCTTCTATATATCCTTCATGGGCGTTGAAATATACCTGTTCAGATATAAATTTATTGGCAGATAGTTTCTTGAACAAACTTAAGTTATAACCATACATGTAAAAGCTAGAGCCAATATATGTAATTCAAATTGATCCATATGTAAGAGAACTTATTAAAACATAAAAAAATATTTTTTTTCTGTTTGTTCGTTGGATATAGTCATAATTACTTTTAAAATAACTTTTATTAGTTTGATTTGGATTAAAAAATTTAAAAATGAATAAAAAATAAATGAACAATAATTTTGAGTTGCACAGATTGATTAATGACCCATTGTCGGTCCAAATTGACCAGTCTTTCTTTACCCACGTAAATCATGAACATATTATAAGCCAACTCCTTTATAAACTTTACCCGTTTTAACTTGCCAAAACTATATCCCAACCTGTCCATTTCATATCCCATTTTGGAAATATAAATAGGGAACTTTTTCGTATATATATGAAAATTTAAATATATTTAATAAATCACTTAAGTACAATTTTTATACAACTTGTATACAATTGTGTTAGTTATATATATTTCATATGCCGTTTCTACCCTCAACATATAAAATATATACAATTTGTTTATGTCATCTTCTTCGAGTTCCAATCTGAAATTCTAACCAAAACTACCTCGAATCTTCACCAAATTCTCTCAGAATTAAGATATAAACTCCAAAGAATATTTGTAATCATTTGCAACAACACCCAACCCAAACAAATAATTCGCAAAATTTAATTTTCGAATTCAAAGCTTCAAAATTTTTTAATGGCTTTCAATGGAAATTTTTAATAGCTGTCCTTTTTCTAAGTGATCCACTTGTGTGCATGTTCAGGTGTGTGCGTCTGGCTTGGTTTGAAAATGATCGCACGATATCTTTTATACCTACTGATGGATCATTCAATCTGATGATATATAGACACAGTGCTCAGGTTCAATTAATGTTCTCTATTACTGTATTTGTATTTTCATTAGTGATTATTCTTCTTTGTTAGTTGAGGCGGACTAAAAGTGCATAACTTTACTAGTAATGCAATTAGGTGAAGCCACTAATTTGGGAAGAGAAAGAATGAATGGATGCTGACTGAAATTAGTTTGAAGAGGTTTGATTGTTTGAATTTGGAGAAGGAAGAAGAGGGAGAGAAAATAGGTAAAATTGGAGTCTAATGAGTATATTATTTTGTATATAAATAGTAAATTGTGTATGCTAATGTAAGTAAGTAATAACTTCTCTGGTAGTGGTAAATAAGGTTATAATATACGTCTCATATATTAAGTATATTACTTTTGGAGTGAATTAAGTATATTACTTACATTTTCAATTTTGTCACATATATTAGGTCCGAATTAAAGACAAGTCGCATATTAAATCGATAGTCCAAATCCGTCCTCGAAGACAGTGATTGATAAGGTTTTAGGAAGGAATTCATAGGGTTATTTACTTTAGAATTTTACACACAAAAAATTGATGAAGAAAGTGAAGTAAAGAATGAAAAGGAAAGAATAATGCTTTTAGCAAAGCTAAGGAAGGCATGCTTTTTATCATCATGAATTCATTAATCATGATTCATGGTATAATTGGCCTCAGCACAATTCAAGATGGCGATGATGCAATGCTTTCTTTATTCTAGTATTAACTAGTTGGTACGATTGAAAATTTTCTCGAATTTTTTTTTTCCTCAAGAATGACTTACCTTTTGAAAAACTATTAACAACATTCTTAAGAGAAAATACTGATAATATTATTAGCAAATAGAATGGTATTTTCATGAAAGTTTTGAGTATTAAAGATTGATAATAAAGTACAAGTATTAGTTGGAGGGATAATTTAACGTTAAGATAGTTGTCAACAAAAGCGAGCAAAATTATCATTTTGGTGAAAAATGTTTACCTTTAAAAAAGAGTTAACTAGCGAAACTCAAAAAATAACTTACTTTTTTGAAAATATTTTGATCATATCAAACACTTAACAATATTGGCCCTCAAAGTGAAATTTGTTTTTCTTTCTAGTACTAAGACCTATACATATATGGATAATTGTGTCATGATATGGATCTATGTGAATATCCAATAACACCGCTTTTACATGTGTTGCTTCTTATAACATTGTCGTCTTCTTCTTTTTCTTGGCATGAAATTTTGTACAAACACCGGCTGTTTTCTAATTAAAGCGACACATAAGTTGAGTTCAGAACGTCGTGAGATAGTTCGTTGCATATGGGGTGTAGATGTTAAAGATGAACTTCATACTAGTAGTGTGAAGTTCAAGTGCAGTAGTTCCAACTTGGAGGCCACTGGTCTACAGTTCAAATGCAGTATTTTGAATTTGAATGGTCTAAAGTCAGGTGAGTAGCTTGAATTTCAGACCAGTTCGAACTTCAAACAAAAGTTTGATTGTGGCTAAGGTTGCACTAATTTTAAATTTTATAATCATATTTATAAAGGAAAACTTACACAAATGACTCAAATAAGTCTCAACTTACCAACCTTAGTCATTAGTCATAGACTTACCAAAACTAGCCAAGCACATATAAAAATTGAAAAGCCAAATAAATAAGGTTCTTTCTCTCAAAGAATCACATGCAAAACTCTCCTTCTATATTTCTAAACGTGATTAGCAACATTAGATGCAAGAGGGAAAGTAAATTTCATGGATGAGGGAGCAAATAAGGTGATGAAATACAAAAAAAAAAAAAAAAATTCCAAAAATCTAAGCGAAAAAGGAACTTTTTCAATGGGTATAGTTGAAATTCATTGAAAACATCTAGATAAGTCAATATACAAAATTTGAGGAAGATTGGAGGTGTTTTGGACTGGTTTTGTATCAAAATTCGTAATTAAATCGAGTTCAAAAAATTCTTCTGCGACACATGTATCAAACATGTATCACGCATGTATCCCACACACAGGTATACATGTGATACACAATTGATACAAATATGATACATATGTGATTCACAAATGATACACAGTGTGATACACATATCATTTTTTTCATGTTCAGTTTTTACTTCAAATTTTCAATTCAAACCACCTCAAAACTTCACCAAATCATCCCAAAACCGAGATTCAAGCTCCTTAAGATGTACCAAATCTATTCTAATAACACACACTCAAAAAAAAGTAAAAATTTGACCTTTTTTTTGCTACAAATAGATAATTGGCTAATATTAGTAATATTTAGCTAATATTAGTAATATTTTATGAATTGACCAATTTTGATAATAAGCTACTTATAAATGGACATAATTGGTAGTTTTCCATTTAAAAACAACCTTGAAAGTGGCAATTTGTGCAAATGACCAATTAGCTCATCTAAAAGTTGGTGCCTATATGGGCCGCATATGTAGCCTAAATTGACCCATAAGACAACTTCAAGAGATCTTAAGAAAATGTTTAAAATAAGCCCATCACATACTTACTAAAACTAGTCAAACGCATACAAAATTAAAAATCCCAGATAAATAAGGATTTTTTTCCCTCCGAGAATCACGCGCAAAAATCTTCTTCTATATTTTTAAGTGTGATCAACAACATTAGATACAAGACGGAAATAAAATTTCATTCATGAGGTAGCAAACAAGGTGATGACACACAAAGTAAAAATATACAACATTCCAAAAATCTAAGCAAAAATGGACCTATTTCAATGGGTATGGTTAAAATTCATTGAAAACATATAGATGAGTCAATATACAAAATTTGATAAAGATTGGAGGTGAGTAGGACTAGTTTTGAGTCAAAATATATAGTTGAAATCGAGTTTTCTAATTTCTATGAATCAAACATATATTTCATGTATAAGTATACATAGATATACGAGAGATACACAAGAGATACATATTTGATATACAAGTGATACACAAAAGATACATGGGAGATACACATTCAGATACACATTATCTTCAATGTTCATCCTATGTACATCAAATTTGGCTTAACTTTCAATTCAAACCACCTAAAATCTTGATCATGCCTAACTATGCCTTATAAAAAGGACTAAGCAGTCGTTGCAAATATAATCTGATTTATAAGTCCAGAGTCGAATCCCACAGAAAACTAAGGCTTAGCTACAATTATTTAATATCGCTAAGAAACACAAGTCAATACAATTTTCTAGTTCGAAAGATTTAATTTTTATTTCTACTAATTAACTAACAAATATTATAAAGTAGTAAAATTATCAACTAAAGATGATGAAATTGGAGACAAGCCTAAGTAGGTCTAGAGTTATAATTTTTTCAATTGTCGGAATCTTTCCCGCTACGTCTTCTATAATTTTGCCTAAGTATTCTCTACCGATCGTGAGTACTTCGGGTGTCGCAGTTTTCTCTCGAGCAACTATCATAATTTACTAGATGTATTCTCTCGAACAACGCTAATTGGCACTAATTCACTGCTCACTACGATCACACCAAGGTTTAGTTATCTCTAATCCCACCTTTAAACCCTCCGTATTGATGTCTCACATACGTTAAGAGTGATGTTGTTCAACAACTACTTAAATGCGCACTCTCTCTCTCGAGCAATATACACACTAAATAGGTCATTCAATCAACAACAATAAACACGTAATTGAACAAGTAGAGAAATCCAACGGCTCAATTATATAAAAATATAACAAGAATTTTTCCTATAAAAAGTTCTATCAAAACTCTAGATAACAAATTAGCTATTCATAATAGTATGCAAAACTACAACACTAGAATTCATAACCAATAAATCTCTACCTTGCTCCTGATGTGTTCTTGCCTCCTAGGTCGAAATCCCATCTCCAAAAACATCCCCTTTTGTTGAATCTGCCCTAAAAATGGCTCTTCATGTGCTTGGCAGCCTTATTCTTCTCCAAAATCGTGTCCAACCCTAGAATAACTCGTTTGGGGAGTATTTATGTCAATCCCCTAGTCCAAATTCGGGTTTGGGTCTTTTAACCTCGCGACTTTTAATTACCGTGCTATAGAACTCGCAAAGCCTGGTCTGTAACGCGGTCGACATGGCTATAGACCTCGCGAAGCCTGGTCTATAGCGCAGTCGACCATGCTATAAACCTCGCAAAGCCTGGTCTATAGCGCGGTCAACCTAGCTATAGACATCACAAAGCCTAGTCTATAGCGCGGTCGACCTGGATATAGATCTCGTGAAGTCTGGTCTATAGCACAGTCAACCTATCTATAGACCTCGCAAATCCTGGTCTATAGCATGGTTTGGGTACTTGATACTTTTGACTCTTTTCTTGCATTTCTTGTCCAAATTTTGTGCAACTTTTATTCGATGATTCATTCTGATGTTCCTACACATAAAACAACACAATTTAGCGCAATTGTCGCACAATAACTCACTAAACCAACAAAATATATGGCGAGTAATGTACTAAAAGTATAGCATTTTGGCCTAACATCACCACCCCACACTTAAACGTTGCTCATCCTCGAGTCAACTACCAATTCCTAGAGCTCTTTTATTTTTTTAGCACATTTGAAGCACACCATACCTATGATTATGGTTGATAGCAATAATTAAACATGAGCATATGACTTCAAACTTCCCTTTACTTTATGCCATACTTCAAAAATTTATTCAACAAAAAAAACAACATGTTTATAACAATCCTAACCTCACAAACCGACTAAATATCACAATGTATTCATGGATCGAATACTAATTATCATAGAGAAATCTAATAACGTTACTTATCCTTTGCGAAATCATGTGCCCTCACAACAAGAACAAGAGAGTAAGTTAAATCCACACATTCGAATCAAATGCTCAAATATATTTTAAGGACTCACATATATCAAAGAAAGCCCCCACTCTCACAAAGAAGTCACATGCATGCACAAAGTACCATAGGCTTGCCTATTATGTAAACCTCTAAGGCTTGCTCGATCTAAAATCAATTAGGACATTTTATGGATGTAATGTGGCTTAAGGGAAGGGTAAGATATATTTTGGATTTATAGTTCATCTTCCGAAGTACTTTAACACATCACATAATAAACTTTAAGTGTAAATTCTTCAATCCACTTTAATTTCACAAACATTATCACCCCCAAAATATATTTTCTCTTTCTTTAAGCACCACATTAATTCATACACACTAGCAAGGACAAGATATGCTTATTTTCCTTTGCTACATTTTTTTTTCTTTTCAACAATACTCTTTTTTTTTCTTCTACCATTCCTGCTAGTGGTTTATTCTTTACAATACAAGTGCACATTTCTTTCTTTCATTGGTTCCACTCAAAAGCCACCAAAGTTCCATCCTTATTTCTTTTAGCGCTCATTTTATAATTAAAGGTCTTTAAGAGGTAAAAGGATCAAAACAATGATAATAAAGAACAAAGGGGTATAGGCTTGTAATGTGATTGCCAAATAAAAATTTTTAGGCTCAAAATGGTTGATTAGGGATAATTTTTATTGTGGTAAGCATTAAGCTCAAACAAATCAAAGAAAGCCTAAAATCATTTTTCAAACAGAGCAAAACCTAAAATTTCGCTTCGACTCACATGCCGGGCAAGTTCTAGACTCTAATTCAATTATATGGACTATACACGTTCTCACCACACATGGCACATCAATCACTAAGGACGGTTCCATTTCGATTCTCAAACAATTGCAAGTATTCACGGAGTCACAAAATATTAACTATTAAGCACAAAGAGACACAAGCCAAGAAAACGAGATATATGCGTTAATAAACATGCTATCTAACTCAACAAGGCATCATAAGCAACTTCAAACCATAGGGAAGGTAATACACATGCTAGAGCCTAAATATGCTACTATCAAACAAGTCAAAAAGATGTCCAAAAATTTCATCTTCCTTTTTTTATTCCCTAAATCCTAATCTACTCTAAAAATATAAAAAATTAAAACTACTATCCGGTTCAACTACATCCCGTAAAAAAGAACCGAGGCACAAAGATAAACCACGAGGGATCATTACTACCTAAAATAATAAAAAGACATTTTTTTTTCTTTTGGATTTTTCTGTTTTTCATTTATTATTATTATTATTATTATTATTTTGTCCGACTTTAAACCCTCAATAAAATTGTCTAGGATATCCACCATCGGGAAAAGTCCAATCTTTTTCTATTTTTGTAAAAATAATATTATTCAATTAAACTAACACATCTAAAATAGCATAGAAAGTCACTTAGACAATCTCCTCACCCCATACTTAAAATTGTGCATTATCCCCAATGCACTCTATACTAATAAGAGAGTAAAATAAACTCCATGGTAAGCCAAAGGTCGAAGCATTAGCATCTCATGGGGTACTCAGGCTTCTCTCATACTTGGTTCTTTGTGCGAGCACCCCACACTTAGTTCTAACCATCTCACTTGCTTTTGCTTTATTCCAATAACCTTGCTTCACATGCTCCTAGAGAAATAAAAAACAACACTACAAGACTAATACAATAATAAAAAAATAAATAAAATAATATAAAAATAAAGAAGTAAAGTTGGGTTGCCTCTCAACAAACGCTTGATTTTACGTCGCGACACGACGCGAATTACTTTCTGCCTCTGCTTCGAACTTATGAATTGGACCCCAAGTTTTGATTCAGCTCTATGATCATGATCTTGGGGCGATACAAATTGTTGCGAGCCAAACATTAAGTGATTCTTTATGTACTTTTTGGCTTTCAACCGAGGAGTGTCACCTTGCCTAGACGGCCTTGAAAATTTCAGAATATAGGGCTCATCCACCTCTTCCTTTGACTCTTGCATTGGCTCATACAAATCAATTTCCATACCTCCTTCCTAGCACAGTGCCGAAAAATGATTGAAGTGAGGACCAATGCTCTCAAACTGAAAATTCAACTTGTTATCGATCTCCTCTTCTTGCCGCAAACTAGAATCAATTAAAATTGTATCTATAAGGTCCTTAGTTGACTCCAGTACCACTTCTTCAACATCGACATCATCAAATTCTAGTTGGTTGGTTTGGTCATATTCTACTCTCAACTCCTCCATTATAAAGGCAATTTCTGCAGCCAATTCATGTTCTTCTTGGCTACTATCCACACTGTAAGCATGTTGCGCTTTACAAGTTTCAATTAGTTTATTCACTTGAGCCTCCAAGTTATGAATAATTGCCTCTTGCCTTTGTATCTGCAGTGGTTTCTCATCATATTATTCCACAAGGCACTTCAACTTATCTTTGATCTCCTTCAGGTCAGCGTCCCCAGGTTCTTTGTTTCTATTAACTTCACATGAAAATGTAGAACCATAATAATAAGGGGTTGGGAGAGAATAAAAAATATAAGCACAACCATGAAAGTGTCCATTTTGACCACCACACATTTCACATACATTCCACACATAAGATTGAGTTGGTGCACATAACCCTCTCGGGAATATTTTGACAATTTTGCCACAGGTGATTTTCTCCACAATACACGTAAGGAAGATCAACAGTAGAATTACCAACATCAAAACTCTCATAATTTCACGATGCCATATTTCTCAAATTAATAAGTAAAACAAAATTTTAAAAAAATCAAATACAAGAAAACAAAAATAAAAGTTCAAACTTGAAACCTAACAATATGTAAGCCAAAATCTTGATCACGCCCAACTATGCCTTATAAAAAGGACTAAGCGGTCGTTGCAAATATAATCCGGTTTATAAGTCCAGAGTCGAATCCCACAAAAAACTAAGACTTAGCTACAGTTATTCAATATCGCTAAGAAACACAAGTCAATACAGTTTCCTAGTTAGAAAGATTTGATTTTTATTTCTACTAATTAACTAACAAATATTATAAAGCAGTAAAATTATCAACTAACAAGGATGAAATTAGAGACAAGCCTAAGGAGGTCTAGAGTTATGATTTCTCCAATCGTCGGAATCCTTCCCTCTACGTCTTTTGTAATTTCACCTAAGTATTCTCTACTGATCGTGAGTACTTCGGGTGTCGCAGTTCTCTCTCAAGCAACTATCACAATTTACTAGATGTATTCTCTTGAACTACACTAGTTGGCACTAATTCACTGCTCACTACGATCGCACCAAGATTTCGTTATCTATAATCCCACCTTTAAACCCTCCATATTAATCTCTGATATACGTTAGGAGTGATGTTGTTCAACAACTACCTAAATGCGCACTCTCTCTCTCGAGCAATATACACACTAAATAGGTCATTCAATCAACAACAATAAACACGTAGTTGAACAAGTAGAGAAATCCAACGGCTCAATTATATAAAAATATAACAAGAATTTTTCCTACAAAAAGTTCTATCAAAACTCTAGATAACAAATTAGCTATTCATAATAGTATGCAAAACTACAACACTAGAATTCATAACCAATAATGAAAAAAGGAAGAAGGAAGTGAAATACTCATAGAAGAAATCTCTACCTTGCTCCTGGTGTGTTCTTGCCTCCTAGGTCGAAATCCCATCTCCAAAAACATCCCCTTTTGTTGAATCTGCCCTAAAAATGGCTCTTCATGTGCTTGGCAGCCTTATTCTTCTCCAAAATTGTGTCCAGCCCTAGAATAACTCGTTTGGGGAGTATTTATGTCAATCTCCTGGTACAAATTTGGGTTTGTGTCTTTTAACCTGCGAATTTTAATTACCTTACTATAGACCTCGCCAACTGTAGCATAGTCGACCTGGCTATAGACCTCACGAAGCCTGGTCTATAGCGCAGTCGACCAGGCTATAGACCTCGTAAAGCCTGGTCTATAGCGTGGTCAGCCTGGCTATAGACCTCGCAAAGCCTGGTATGTAGCACGATTTGGGTACTTGATGCTTTTGGCTCTTTTCTTACGTTTTTGTCCGCGTTTTGTGCAAATTTCATTCGATGATTCATTCTGATGTTCCTACATATAAAATAACACAATTTAGCGCAATTGTAGCACAATAACTCACTAAACCAACAAAATATAGGGCGAGTAATATGCTAAAAGCATAGCATTTTGGCCTAACATCAAATCTCTCCCAAATCGTTCTAAAATTGAGGTTCACATTCCTTAAGATGTACCCAATCTATTCCAATAACACCCACTTAAAATAAATTCCAATTTTGAAAACCCTAATTTTTGACTTCAAGCTTAAACAAGCTTCAATGGCTGTCCATGACGGTTTCAGTTTAATTCTTCGACCCAATCCAACAAACTAACGTTTAATATTAATTTTTAAATGAATCAAGATGCTCGATTCTATGAATTTCAACTTAAATGAATTAGAATATTACATTATTGCTCAAGTCTAGTATCTCATAAAGTTTGAACTGTCTTTGTGTTTTAGCAAAATAAATTTGTGTTACAAAATGACATTTAGGCTATTTCCGATAGATATTTTGCATTGGGCTATGTTTGGGTGAAATTGTTTATGGACTGACAGTTTAGGTAATTTTTCCAAAACTTAAGTGTAGAAAATAGTTAAATAGTTTTTTTTAGATAGTTACGATAATGAAAGAAAAAGCTTTTATTAGTTTGACTTGGTAATTGAACAATAATAATTAATATTGTCAATATTATATGCAAATAGAAATAAAATGTATTTTAGAAAAGCATAAGACTTACAATTAAAGTATTAACATGCAGAAAATATATTCTCAATTAGTAAGTATCGACTGTATGTATTTTTTTCTTAAATTATACCTTATCTTCGCTAAATCTATATGATCTCCATTATTCAGTCCAAATTAATCCATACATTTTGACCCAGGCTAACATTAGGTGGGTTATAACCCATATGTAGTTCAATCCACCATTTGACACCCCTAGCTTTAATGTAAAAATTATACGGGGCTCCCTATTTAATCGTCCCCATTTAATTTGTACCCACTTTTTAAAAAGATTTTAACTACTACCCAAAGTTCAAACAACTTCATGCATTTTTCTCCTCTTTCTTCTTCTTCTCTTCTTCTTCTTCTTCTTCTTCTTCTTCTGATAGTGATTTTATATGTTATTTGTGAATATATTTTAAGTTTGTAGTTTATGATGTTTTACAGTGGTGAGCTACTGTGGAGCTTTATTTTTTACCATTGCTTAGTATTTTTTCTTCTTCTTTTTCTTAATTACAAAAATGAATTCGTTAGATTTATTTTTGTTTAGACAAATTGATGATTGAAGTTTGTTCTTGATGATATTTGGAGGTTATGTTTCAAATTTGAGCTCATTTGGAGTATATTTAGGTATTAAATCGTATATTAGATTGTTAAAATTCGAAGAACAAATTTCTGTATCTGGGCAATTTGCACTTCAGGCCTATTTGGCCTTAAGTGCATGAAAACGTTTGTTGCACTTCATACCTATTTGGCCTTAAGTGCATCTGAAGTATAATTTTTTTACTTCAGACTTATTGGCCTTAAGTGCATGAAACCATTGGCTTCACTTTAGACCTATTTGGCCTTAAATGCATCTGAAGTGCAATTTTTTCACTTCTGAGTTTTTGGCATTAAACGCATGAAATCATTGGTTGCACTTTAGACCTATTTGGCCTTAAGTACATCTGAAGTACAAATTTTCACTTGAGACTTATTGGCCTTAAGTGCATGAAACCATTGGTTTCCCTTCAGACCTATGTGACCTTAAGTGCATCTAAAGTGTAATTTTTTCACTTTAGACCTCTCTGACCTTAAGTGCATGAAAATATTTATTGCACTTTAGACCTATTTGGCCTTAAGTGCATCTTAAGTGTAATTTTTGCACTTTAGACTCGATAAGTCTGAAGTTAATCGTAAAGTGAGTAAATTTACAAATTATTTGCAAAGTGGGTATAGCTTCAATTGTAACCCAAAAACCGAATATAGATGCAAAATCTCCAACTTTAATTAGTCAGTGTTATGACTTCATTTTATGATATTCAATTCCATCTAATACTCCCTCTCTTCTTCCTTTCACTCATAAGTTATTCACGAACTTATCCCCTAAAATTTTAAGTAAAAATAAGGTGAAAGAAAAAAAATAGGCCCTTTTCAAAATAGATGATATTGCTTTAGGTAATTGACATGAATGGTCCTATAAGAGATTAGTCTTTAAATATTGTCCTCGTTTTCTATTGTATTTAGAAAAAGATGGGAGATTTGCTTCTATACCCAGTATTTGGGTCACAATTTAACTCATACCACTTTGCAAAAATAATTACAAGTATACCCATTTTTCGGGTAACTTCAGACATACAGGGCCTGAAGTAGCAAGAATTTATGTCTGAAGTTTGAACTTCAGAATTTTTTGCTTGAAGTGTGACCTTATCAAAGTAAAACTTTAGATATTTTCGTCTGAAGTTTGGCCTGACTTGCAAAAGCAATCAAAAAAACTTCAGTTCATAGTGCAAACTTCAAACAAATTAGTCTGAAGTTCTTTAGTTTGTAGTGAAAACTTCAGACAAAATCAACTTGTTATATTTGAACTTCAGATAATTTTTCTTGACATGATAGTTGTAAACTTCAGACAAAATTTAACCTGGTAATGTCTGAAGTTTGTCTCTACAGTCCCAAACTTCAATTGATGTTTCTTCGAGTTTTGACAATAAACTCTTATTTTATTATTTACGTACTTTGTGTTAGGATGTATTAATGCTTGAGAGGTAGTGGCTAGTCTTTCTTTCTTCTTGATTTGTCGCTTTGTCCAATTTTCAGAAACGATAACATGTGTAACTTACAGGATAACATGTTTGAGAGAGAAAAGAAGAAGAAGAGGAAAAGAAGAGGAGGAAGAAAGGAGCACATAGATCGCAGGATATGAAATTGTCAAAATTAGGGTATATGTTAAATAATTTTAAAAATATGGGTATATGTTAAATGGGGGCGATCAAATAGGGCGCCCCATGTATTTTTTACGAAAAAGATAGACCCCACACACATGTATTGCTTGTCAGTGATTTCTCTACCGGATTGATAGATTTTATACTATATTTACTCTACGTATATTGTTACTCTACCAAATTGGCATGATTTTGTGCTAGTTCAATTGTTCATCAAACTCTAGCAAATTGGCATGATTTTGTGTTATATGTAATTATAACGACTCGGCCAGTCGTTTTGAGAATTTAAGTCCCGTCCGGCGGTATAAGTCCCTGAGCAGCTTCATATTATGTGTATTGACTTGCGTGCATGGTTGAATTAGGTTACCAGATGTTTCAGAGTGATTTGGGACACTTAGTCCCTAAAACGGAAGCTTAAGTCTTAGGATTTTGACCGTAGTTGGAACTATGTGAAGACGACTCCGGAATAGAGTTCCGTCAGTTCCATTAGCTCCGTTGGGTGGTTTTGGACTTAGGAGAGTGTCTGGACTGTAAATCCGAGGTCTGTAGCTGAATAAGGTTTGAATTGTCGGAAGTCAAATTTTTGGAGATTTGGGCCGGAAGTGGACTTTTTGATATCGGGGTCATAATAATATTCCGAGAGTTGGAACAACTTCGTTATGTTATTTGGGACTTGCCTGCAAAATTTGACGTCATTCCGGGTTGATTTGATAGGTTTCGGCACGGGTTTTAGAAGTTGAAAGATTTGAAAATTTATAAGTTCGATTCATGGTGCGATGCATAGTTTCAACGTTAGTTGATGTGATTTGAGGGCTCGACTAAGTTCGTATGGTATTTTAGGATTGGTTGGTATGTTTGGTTGAGGTCCCGGGGACCTCGGGTGAGTTTCAGGTGCTTAATGAATTAAAAGTTTGATTTGTATTACTGCTAAGTCTTCAGGCTTCTAGTATTTTCGCACCTGCGATGAAGAAACTGCAGGTGAGGGAGCGCACGTGCGGAGAGGCAAGCGTAGAAGCGAAAAAGTGGAGGAGTGCTAGGGGTCGCAGGTGCGAGAAAAATTTCGCATCTGCGATGCCCGCAGATGCGAAGATTGAGGCGCAGGTGCGAGAAGAGCTGGACTTGACAGCCTCCGCAGGTGCGGAGAATTTGTGCGCATCAGCAGCTCCGCAGAAGTGGATTTTGGCACGCAGAAGCGAGAGGAAGCGCAGGTGCGGTTTGGACATGCGCACCTGTGGTCGCGCAGATGCGGCTAATTATGTCGCAGGTGCGGTTACGCCTGGGCAGAAAAGAGAAATTCGAGGGTTTGGTTTCATTCTTCGTTTTGGGACTTGAGAGCTCGGAATTTGGCGATTTTTCGAGGGATTTTCAGAGGAAGCTTTGGGGTAATGATTCCTAACTCGTTTTTGGTTGTATTGCATTAATCTATAGTTGTTTTCTCCATTTAGTTTCTGATTTTTGGGGTTGAAATTGGGAAAAATTGGAAGAACTTCTTCAATAAAGATTTTGCGTTTTGAAAGGGGATTTGTGGTCGAATTTGAGTAATTCTTATATGGTTGGACTCGTGAGTGAATGGGTGTTCATATTTTGTGATTTTTACCCGATTCCGAGACTTGGGCCCGGGTCGACTTTTTAGGAAGAATTTCGAAATTTTTATTAAAATATTGATTTCATTGATTAGATAAGTCTATTATTGTTGTATTCATGTTATGCAATTGTGTTTGGCTAGATTTGGGTCATTCGGAGCCGGATATTCGTGGAAAGGCATTGTGACCGATTGTTTGAGCTTGGTTCGAGGTAAGTATCTTGCCTAAACTTGTGTGGGGGACTTCCCCTTAGGATTTGAGTCTTCTATGTTGATTGAAGTCCGTGTACACGAGGTGACGAGTGCGTGCACGGACTTATTTGTGGAAAGTTAGCCTTTTAGGGTTCTTAGGTCCTTGTATTCGTTGAATATGCAGTTGTTCTTGTTATGATTATATATCTTAATTACTAGATTCACATCTACCTGCTTAATTAGAATAAATTGCTTCATGATCCACTATTATCGTTACTTGATTCATATGTGCCTTAATTGAAACTGTTATCTCTTTTATAGCCATGTTATCTTTTCATAACTGCTTATCTTTATTTGGAATTTATATTATTTTATCCTATAATTGTTCTGTCTTAATTGATGTTATGATTATTTTTCCGTTGTTATCTTTAATTGAATTGTTGAATATCCTTCGTAATTTTCTCAACCTTAAAAGAAGTTTAGATATCTTATATCTTAGTCTACTTGTTTAATTTGGCATTATTGGATTCGTGTTAGCTTCCATGTTGTTGAAGTGTATATTGTGGGATTCGTTACTACACCTTAGTTTTCTCTTTGTTGAGTTGTTCGCTTTACGCCTAGCATTTCAGACTGTGGTTATTCCTTGTGATTTGGTCCCACATTTTCCTGTGATTTAAAAGTTCTTGAGTTGATTTACTTGTCATACTTTGTATTATTTCCATTATTGTTGGTATATTTGTTGTGGTGATGCATGAGGTTTCTGCCGTGCGGTTGTTATTATTGTGATGCACGAGGTTTCTGCCGTGCGGTTGTTGTTATAGGGTTGTACGCGATTTCTGTCGTGCTATTGTTACTATTGATATTTGCACATGCGGCGTGACAAGGTGGGATATATATATGTGTGGGTTGCGCATGTGGTGAGACAAGGTGAGAACATTATTATGCACGTGTGGCGAGACAAGGCGGGCATTTATGTTACTATTGCACACGTGGCGAGACAAGGTGGGCTGTATCATGGATTGATTTGTGATAATTTGTGGCCTGGGGGCATTCTTGTTGTTGATATTTACGAAGTGGTATGCATACCTATATGAGCTTTATCTTGTGAAAGCTGTGAGAAAATATTCTACGTATTGTCCGTTCTTTTTTCTTATGCTTATTTACTGATATAGACTATGGTAAGACACTTGCACAAGCATACACGTAGTTAAGCACTCTTATCGGATAAGAGGTGTTCTTGATATTGTTGACCATAGATGCTCACCCTTGTTTACTTGTCTTCTATGTGAGAATGGCTCTATTGGCACGTGAGTCGTCAGTGCGGTTATGAGATGTTATGAGGGCACGGGATGCTAAGTGTTAGAGTTCAGGTATTGAGACCCGTGAGTTGTGATTTGTCCGAGGTTCGGTACCTCATGGAGTTGTTGACTAAAACTTGGTGTAAAAGCAATTGTAGTTGCTGAGTTATTACTTGTCCTTGTTGTATTTTTGATATCCGATTTAGGTTGTGTTCCATTCACCTTTCTGTGTCATTTTCATGATATTCCGCTGATACTTGTTATTGCCTTCCTTATTGCCATCACTATACTGTGAGCCATATTGCATAGTCTTCATGTGACATCATATTTCTATTGTTCATGTACTTATATCTGTTCAGTTTATTAGACCAGTGATTTTCTTGACTGTTCCTCGTTACTACTCCACCGATGTTAGTCTTGATACTTACTGGGCACCGCTGTGGTGTGCTCATGCTACTCTTCTACATATTTTTGTGCAGATCCAGGTACTTGTTCGTTAGCTAGCTGTGTGAATTGTTGTTGTGGAGACTCAAGGCAAACCTGTTGCTGCGTTCGCAGGCTTCGGAGTCACCTTCAACTTTTCATTTTGCACTGTTTATTCTTATTTCTGGACAGTTGTATTTAGAAGTTTTCTAGCAAATACTCTGTAGAGCTTATGACTTGTACTACCGGTTTTGGGGAATTTTAAGAGATTCTATTTAAATAATGTTGTTTTAATTATTGTTAGGCTTACCTAGTCCCTAAGACTAGGTGTCAATATTATATGCAAATAGAAATAAAATGTATTTTAGAAAAGCATAAGACTTACAATTAAAGTATTAACCTGCAGAAAATATATTCTCAATTAGTAAGTATCGACTGTATGTATTTTTTTCTTAAATTATACCTTATCTTCGCTAAATCTATATGATCTCCATTATTCAGTCCAAATTAATCCATACATTTTGACCCAGGCTAACATTAGGTGGGTTATAACCCATATGTAGTTCAATCCACCATTTGACACCCCTAGCTTTAATGTAAAAATTATACGGGGCTCCCTATTTAATCGTCCCCATTTAATTTGTACCCACTTTTTAAAAAGATTTTAACTACTACCCAAAGTTCAAACAACTTCATGCATTTTTCTCCTCTTTCTTCTTCTTCTCTTCTTCTTCTTCTTCTTCTTCTTCTTCTGATAGTGATTTTATATGTTATTTGTGAATATATTTTAAGTTTGTAGTTTATGATGTTTTACAGTGGTGAGCTACTGTGGAGCTTTATTTTTTACCATTGCTTAGTATTTTTTCTTCTTCTTTTTCTTAATTACAAAAATAAATTCGTTAGATTTATTTTTGTTTAGACAAATTGATGATTGAATTTGTTCTTGATGATATTTGGAGGTTATGTTTCAAATTTGAGCTCATTTGGAGTATATTTAGGTATTAAATCGTATATTAGATTGTTAAAATTCGAAGAACAAATTTCTGTATCTAGGCAATTTGCACTTCAGGCCTATTTGGCCTTAAGTGCATGAAAACGTTGGTTGCACTTCATACCTATTTGGCCTTAAGTGCATCTGAAGTATAATTTTTTTACTTCAGACTTATTGGCCTTAAGTGCATGAAACAATTGGTTGCACTTTAGACCTATTTGGCCTTAAATGCATCTGAAGTGCAATTTTTTCACTTCTGAGTTTTTGGCATTAAACGCATAAAATCATTGGTTGCACTTTAGACCTATTTGGCCTTAAGTACATCTGAAGTACAAATTTTCACTTGAGACTTATTGGCCTTAAGTGTATGAAACCATTGGTTTCCCTTTAGACCTATGTGACCTTAAGTGCATCTAAAGTGTAATTTTTTCATTTCAGACCTCTCTAACCTTAAGTGCATGAAAATATTTATTGCACTTTAGACCTATTTGGCCTTAAGTGCATCTTAAGTATAATTTTTGCACTTTAGACTCGATAAGTCTAAAGTTAATCATAAAGTGGGTAAATTTATAAATTATTTGCAAAGTGGGTATAGCTTCAATTGTAACCCAAAAACCGAATATAGATGCAAAATCTCCAACTTTAATTAGTCAGTGTTATGACTTCATTTTATGATATTCAATTCCATCTAAAACTCCCTCTCTTCTTCCTTTCACTCATAAGTTATTCACGAACTTATCCCCTAAAATTTTAAGAAAAAATAAGGTGAAAAAAAAAAATAGGCCCTTTTCAAAATAGATGATATTGCTTTAGGTAATTGACATGAATGGTCCTATAAGAGATTAGTCTTTAAATATTGTCCTCGTTTTCTATTGTATTTAGAAAAAGATGGGAGATTTGCTTCTATACCTAGTATTTGGGTCACAATTTAACTTATACCACTTTGCAAAAACAATTACAAGTGTACCCATTTTTCGGGTAACTTCAGACATACAGGGCCTGAAGTAGCAAGAATTTATGTCTGAAGTTTGAACTTCAGAATTTTTTGCTTGAAGTGTGACCTTATCAAAGTAAAACTTCAGATATTTTCGTCTGAAGTTTGGCCTGACTTGCAAAAGCAATCAAAAAAACTTCAGTTCGTAGTGCAAACTTCAAACAAATTAGTCTGAAGTTCTTTAGTTTGTAGTGAAAACTTCAGACAAAATCAACTTGTTATATTTGAACTTCAGATAATTTTTCTTGACATGATAGTTGTAAACTTCAGACAAAATTTAACCTGGTAATGTCTGAAGTTTGTCTCTACAGTCCCAAACTTCAATTGATGTTTCTTCGAGTTTTGACAATAAACTCTTATTTTATTATTTACGTACTTTGTGTTAGGATGTATTAATGCTTGAGAGGTAGTGGCTAGTCTTTCTTTCTTCTTGATTTGTCGCTTTGTCCAATTTTCAGAAACGATAACATGTGTAACTTACAGGATAACATGTTTGAGAGAGAAAAGAAGAAGAAGAGGAAAAGAAGAGGAGGAAGAAAGGAGCGCATAGATCGCAGGATATGAAATTGTCAAAATTAGGGTATATGTTAAATAATTTTAAAAATATGGGTATATGTTAAATGGGGGCGATCAAATAGGGCGCCCCATGTATTTTTTACGAAAAAGATAGACCCCACACACATGTATTGCTTGTCAGTGATTTCTCTACCGGATTGATAGATTTTATACTATATTTACTCTACGTATATTGTTACTCTACCAAATTGGCATGATTTTGTGCTAGTTCAATTGTTCATCAAACTCTAGCAAATTGGCATGATTTTGTGTTATATGTAATTATAACGACTCGGCCAGTCGTTTTGAGAATTTAAGTCCCGTCCGGCGGTATAAGTCCCTGAGCAGCTTCATATTATGTGTATTGACTTGCGTGCATGGTTGAATTAGGTTACCAGATGTTTCAGAGTGATTTGGGACACTTAGTCCCTAAAACGGAAGCTTAAGTCTTAGGATTTTGACCGTAGTCGGAACTATGTGAAGACGACTCCGGAATAGAGTTCCGTCAGTTCCATTAGCTCCGTTGGGTGGTTTTGGACTTAGGAGAGTGTCTGGACTGTAAATCCGAGGTCTGTAGCTGATTTAGGCTTGAATTGTCGGAAGTCGAATTTTTGGAGATTTGGACCGGAAGTGGACTTTTTGATATCGGGGTCGTAATAATATTCCGAGAGTTGGAACAACTTCGTTATGTTATTTGGGACTTGCCTGCAAAATTTGACGTCATTCCGGGTTGATTTGATAGGTTTCGGCACGGGTTTTAGAAGTTGAAAGATTTGAAAATTTATAAGTTCGATTCATGGTGCGATGCGTAGTTTCAACGTTAGTTGATGTGATTTGAGGTCTCGACTAAGTTCGTATGGTATTTTAGGATTGGTTGGTATGTTTGGTTGAGGTCCCGGGGGCCTCGGGTGAGTTTCAGGTGCTTAATGAATTAAAAGTTTGATTTGTATTACTGCTAAGTCTTTAGGCTTCTAGTATTTTCGCACCTGCGATGAAGAGACTGCAGGTGAAGGACCGCACGTGCGGAGAGGCAAGCGTAGAAGCGAAAAAGTGGAGGAGTGCTAGGGGTCGCAGGTGCGAGAAAAATTTCGCATCTGCGATGCCCGCAGATGCGAAGATTGAGGCGCAAGTGCGAGAAGAGCTGGACTTGATAGCCTCCGCAGGTGCGGAGAATTTGTGCGCATCAGCGGCTCCGCAGAAGTGGATTTTGGCACGCAGAAGCGAGAGAAAGCGCAGGTGCGGTTTGGACATGCGCACCTGCGGTCGCGCAGATGCGGCTAATTATGTCGCAGGTGCGGTCACGCCTGGGCAGAAAAGAGAAATTCGAGGGTTTGGTTTCATTCTTCGTTTTGGGACTTGAGAGCTCGGAATTTGGCGATTTTTCGAGGGATTTTCAGAGGAAGCTTTGGGATAATGATTCCTAACTCATTTTTGGTTGTATTGCATTAATCTATAGTTGTTTTCTCTATTTAGTTTCTAATTTTTGGGGTTGAAATTGGGAAAAATTGGAAGAACTTCTTCAATAAAGATTTTGCGTTTTGAAAGGGGATTTGTGGTCGAATTTGAGTAATTCTTATATGGTTGGACTCGTAAGTGAATGGGTGTTCATATTTTATGATTTTTACCCGATTCCGAGACTTGGGCCCGGGTCGACTTTTTAGGAAGAATTTCAGAATTTTTATTAAAATATTGATTTCATTGATTAGATAAGTCTATTATTGTTGTATTCATGTTATGCAATTGTGTTTGGCTAGATTTGGGTCATTCGGAGCCGGATATTCGTGGAAAGGCATTGTGACCGATTGTTTGAGCTTGGTTCGAGGTAAGTATCTTGCCTAAACTTGTGTGGGGGACTTCCCCTTAGGATTTGAGTCTTCTATGTTGATTGAAGTCCGTGTACACGAGGTGACGAGTGCGTGCACGGACTTATTTGTGGAAAGTTGGCCTTTTAGGGTTCTTAGGTCCTTGTATTCGTTGAATATGCAGTTGTTCTTGTTATGATTATATATCTTAATTACTAGATTCACATCTACCTGCTTAATTAGAATAAATTGCTTCATGATCCACTATTATCGTTACTTGATTCATATGTGCCTTAATTGAAACTGTTATCTCTTTTATAGCCATGTTATCTTTTCATAACTGCTTATCTTTATTTGGAATTTATATTATTTTATCCTATAATTGTTCTGTCTTAATTGATGTTATGATTATTTTTCCGTTGTTATCTTTAATTGAATTGTTGAATATCCTTCGTAATTTTCTCAACCTTAAAAGAAGTTTAGATATCTTATATCTTAGTCTACTTGTTTAATTTGGCATTATTGGATTCGTGTTAGCTTCCATGTTGTTGAAGTGTATATTGTGGGATTCGTTACTACACCTTAGTTTTCTCTTTGTTGAGTTGTTCGCTTTACGCCTAGCATTTCAGACTGTGGTTATTCCTTGTGATTTGGTCCCACATTTTCCTGTGATTTAAAAGTTCTTGAGTTGATTTACTTGTCGTACTTTGTATTATTTCCATTATTGTTGTTATATTTGTTGTGGTGATGCATGAGGTTTCTGCCGTGTGGTTGTTATTATTGTGATGCACGAGGTTTCTGCCGTGCGGTTGTTGTTATAGGGTTGCACGAGATTTCTGTCGTGCTATTGTTACTATTGATATTTGCACATGCGGCGTGACAAGGTGGGATATATATATGTGTGGGTTGCACATGTGGCGAGACAAGGTGAGAACATTATTATGCACGTGTGGCGAGACAAGGCGGACATTTATGTTACTATTACACACGTGGCGAGACAAGGTGGGCTGTATCATGGATTGATTTGTGATAATTTGTGGCCTGGGGGCATTCTTGTTGTTGATATTTACGAAGTGGTATACATACCTATATGAGCTTTATCTTGTGAAAGCTGTGAGAAAATATTCTATGTATTGTCCGTTCTTTTTTCTTATGCTTATTTACTGATATAGACTATGGTAAGACACTTGCACAAGCATACACGTAGTTAAGCACTCTTATCGGATAAGAGGTGTTCTTGATATTGTTGACCATAGATGCTCACCCTTGTTTACTTGTCTTCTATGTGAGAATGGCTCTATTGGCACGTGAGTCGTCAGTGCGGTTATGAGATGTTATGAGGGCACGGGATGCTAAGTGTTAGAGTTCAGGTATTGAGACCCGTGAGTTGTGATTTGTCCGAGGTTCGGTACCTCATGGAGTTGTTGACTAAAACTTGGTGTAAAAGCGATTGTAGTTGCTGAGTTATTACTTGTCCTTGTTGTATTTTTGATATCCGATTTAGGTTGTGTTCCATTCACCTTTCTGTGTCATTTTCATGATATTCCGCTGATACTTGTTATTGCCTTCCTTATTGCCATCACTATACTGTGAGCCATATTGCATAGTCTTCATGTGACATCATATTTCTATTGTTCATGTACTTATATCTGTTCAGTTTATTAGACCAGTGATTTTTTTGACTGTTCCTCGTCACTACTCCACCGATGTTAGTCTTGATACTTACTGGGCACCGCTGTGGTGTGCTCATGCTACTCTTCTACATATTTTTGTGCAGATCCAGATACTTGTTCGTTAGCTAGCTGTGTGAATTGTTGCTGTGGAGACTCAAGGCAAACCTGTTGCTGCGTTCGCAGGCTTCGGAGTCACCTTCAACTTTTTATTTTGCACTGTTTATTCTTATTTCTGGACAGTTGTATTTAGAAGTTTTCTAGCAAATACTCTGTAGAGCTTATGACTTGTACTACCGGTTTTGGGGAATTTTAAGAGATTCTATTTAAATAATGTTATTTTAATTATTGTTAGGCTTACCTAGTCCCTAAGACTAGGTGCCATCATGATACCCAGACAGAGAAAAAATTGGATCGTGACAGTAATTGACATTCTATTAAATTGTTCATCAAAATCTACTCAAATAGCATAATTTTTCTGTGTTGCTCAACAAAGTGTTCTTCGAAATTGTAATTTTAGTTTTGATCAAACCATCCCAAATCTGTTTCGATCTCAACTTTAAAACAAACCTCTAATACCAACACAAACAATTTTCAATCACCAATTTAGTGAAAAAACAATAAATCAAGAAAATTCACTTTGTCTTTTTTAATATTTTTTAAAGACCAACAATGAATTGTTGAGATTTTTAAAGTAAATCACTAAATTATTATTTGAACTAAAAATTTAAGCATAAATTATCAATTCAAATAATTTTAATAATAATCAATCATTAACTTTCAATTTTTATCCCAAACAAGAATTTCAAGCTTCCAATATTGAAGAACTACGATATTCTTGGTGAAGAAAAAGCATATTTTTGCAAAAAAGTAAAAAATAAAATAATTTTTAAAGATCAATTCCTTACAGGACAACCGGTTAATTTTTTACATTACTTCTCAAGGGAGAAATACTCGAAGATCGAACCTAGAAGTGCATGCAAACCCACACGTACCCTTCTCCTAATTTTCCGTTAACAAAATGATGGGTCCAAACATATATTGAAAGTCATTGGCCTATTGGTGATGTGAATTACCAAATCATTGGACAAATTAACATTGAATTGTTTTTATTGAGACCATTCACTTCCCTTAATATTTTCTGTGTCTGAGATAGAAAATCGGAAATACCACAAAGGCCAAGTTTATTTTCAATTCCATGTATATATATTCCAATCAAAATTCCTAAGAACTTCCTTGCAAATTACTTGAAAGTCATCTTCTTTCTCTCTTTGGCATTGTTCCATCTTTCTTTTTTTCTCTCACAAACATTACATTTAAGTTTGTGAGAGGAAGAAAGAGAAGGTTTCAAGCCTCATTTGCTAATACAAAGACAAGTTAAAAAAGAAAAAAAAAAATATGGGGGCTTGTGCTAGTGTACCAAAGGGAATGAGGGCTGAGGCAATGGCAGCTCCTCCACCGGAGCAACCGAAGGAGGAGAACACCACCTCCGCCACCACCACCACCGCACCTGAGGTGGTGGAGGTGACAGAAGGTAGTGACAATGCCGAGCCAAAGGAGGATGAGAAGGTGGCTGAAGAGAAAGATGCTGACAACAAGCACCAATCTCTAGGATCTTTGCTCGACGAGGTATTTATGATTTTAAATTTTATGTCTAACAATGTAAAAAAAAAAAATTATTTATACAATCGGGTCAATTATAAGTTGAATATAAGTAAATCTCAATCATTAATTGGTGACCCAAAAAATTAAAATGATACCTAGCTAGTTTGCTATCACATCTTAAAATTGGGACCTCGCGTATAGCGGGAGCTTAGTGCACCGGGCTGCCCTGATGAGTTACATAATTATATATGTTACCTTCTAAGTATATATTGTTGATGGGAAACATGGAAAAAGATCAATGAGTTGGAACAAAATACTACTAAGATTCAAAAAACTATAATACCCCAATTAAAATGTCCCCTCAACCCTTACCAATTTTTATATTGTACTTTGACAACCAGCACTAAACAAATAAAGCAGAATTCAAAATTTTAAGTTAATGGATGCAAATCAGAATTTTTAGCTTGATGTGTTTAACCTGGTAAATTATGAGTTCAAGATTTAATAATTGTTATAAAATTTTAAGGGATTGTTTGGTGTGCTAGATAAAGTGAGATAAGGTGTGGTATTGAATTTATACTATGTTTGGTTGATAGTATAAATTTATTTCGGAATAAATTTATACCGTCAACTAAACATAGTATAAACTTAGTCCCAGACTTAATCTCGGATATCCCATCTTGTCCCACCTTATTCCATCAAACTTGATATTATTTTATCCCACCTCTCAGGTGGGATAAATAATTAGTCTAAAAATTATAATTCCAGGACTATAACCCATGATAATTTAGTACGCGTACCAACCGAGCTTAGTAGATTTTCATATATACACTTATACTACGTGTCAAAAATATTGGCTTAGGTTTAAGTGGATGAGACTCATCTCCGTTTTCTATTTTCTCCATTTTCGCAAGTTCCTACTTGGATGGAAGCCACATGGCATAGTTAAGAATTAAAGGTTGAGATTTAATTAACAAAAGTAATGCTCTAACTATGGTTAGGATAATTAATTCCTTCCATATATTTGCTCCAAATACTTTTTAACAATCCCATAATTCTAGCTACACATTATCTCTTACCTAAAAGCTTTTCTCTTTTCTGGCGTAAACCTTTTTCAATGCGTCATTCTTTTTGCTACTTTCTACGAAATCTTCTTATATTCCCATTCAAAGTTGAGAACCATTAGCAGTCCAACCAATGATGAATTTTTTTTAAAACCGTATAAAATATATTTGCCGGATAAAAAATTAAAAGCATTTGTATGATATTAAAATTATGTACATGACAAAGAATTATTCCAAATTAGCAGTGTCAAGAAAAGGTATCAACACATATAATCTCGAATTTTGAAGTCTTATATTTGTCTTGTCCTTCTCCTTGTATAGGCAGTGGAGGTTAAAAGGAAGGGTAACCAAAGTTCAGAAAACTGGGGGAAAAAAAATTATTGGAAACTTAAGAAATTGATAAGGAAATTCTAATTATCCTATATGAAAGGAATTAATTATTCTAACTATGGTTGGGGTCTTGCTTTAGTTAATTAAGCTTCCGACCAAGTAAAATAAGTTAATGAACGAGCCCGAGTGAGCTTATATTCTGTAATTGATAACAAAGTATAGTACAAGTTTAATATAAATATACATTTTCTAGAACAAAATTGAGAATTTTATCTATTAATATATCCTTTTTTTTCTTTTTTACAACAATATATCCTCAATGCATCTCTCAATATCTACATGTATAAGAATAAGAGACCCATCTCCACATAAGATGACAACCGATAAACAGTATAAAGCAAGCATGAGCCAGAATTTAAAGTTTATGGTTTCTAAACTTGTCACTGAACTCATAGCTTGTCTTAATTATTTCTGGTTATATATTTTTGATGGATTTCCTAAGAGTAAAAGCTACTGGGTTCGTCCGAACCCCTACCTAATACTCTAGTTCCACCCCGAAACTGAAAGCAAGAGTTTTTTGATTTTATATCTACGCTATATGATTGATTACTTTGAAACATGAATGTAACAGAGCGAAGCAGCCAAGGAGTCAGATAAAGATGAGAAGAGCTCAGACACTAATGCTGAAACCAAAGAATCAAAGGATGAGGAGCTTCCAATATCAGATGCAGCTGTTGCACAAGCCTCTTCTTAATAAAATGCCTACATTATTTGTTGGTTCTTCAGAGGCAAGCTCAAATGTGGTGAAATGGAAAGAAAACTTATAGGAACTTTACATGTTTTTTTGGTGGATATATGTTTAGAAATATCTATATTTTCCATGGGATATTTCATATTGTTGGAGTTCTCTTCTTCTTATGTTGAATGCTTTTGTTAGTCTTTCCAATCACTCGCACAGTACATTTAAGTCGCCAACTATCTTTTCTCTCACCATTCATCTGTAGTTTTCCATACACTTATAGCTACTCTTATCTGGTTGTAACATGTTATATACCATATTTTTCAAATTACCAATTAATGATTACTATAATTGGGGGAATTTCCAATTTCCCCATATTTGGTTGACTTTTAATATTTTTCAATATTCTTGAAAAAAAAAAAAGAAGGAAAACAATGTTCACATATTTATAGAGAACTCTAGCTAGATGTGGCTCCACTATGACCAACAGTTCTCAAGAAGGAAATGCAAAGTTTCAATCAAGCATCACATAGCAAAAAGAGGAGTGATTAGCAAGGTGAAAAGAAAAACTACATCAAAAGAGCAACCATCAATTTAGATACTAGCATCCCTCTATGTGATAAAAACCAAAAAATGTCATCTCAGACAAATTTGCTTATAATTCAAATATTGCAGGCAGCATATGGTACATGCTATAAAGCCTCTGATACTTCAGCCACCCTTTGACAACTTTAATGAGATATAAGCAGAGATCCAAGGATTTCCGAAATTCTTCCAAATACCAGGTGCAAAGGTAGAAATGAGGAACACAATTAAAGTAGTAACGATTTCATGTACCAAACATCCCAACAAAGTGCCAACAGGATAAATTAACTACCACACCATACAAGTTACGACTTTGCGTCTTATACACCAAAAGAAAGCAAACAGGAAGCAAGAGACAAAAGGTACGTTGTAAGGGTAACAGGCAAGGGCATAGAAAGAAAATTACAGACTGCGTATGGCGCCTTGCTAAAACATATGCTGATAGATTATTCAGTCTGAAGACTTGTTTCACAGCGCTTGAGCTGAAGCTCCATGCGCTCATTCTCAAGTATCATAGCTTTATTTTCCAGCTTCAGTTCTTGTAGCTCCCTGTCTTCTCTCCGCCGGAACCTCAGGCACTTGACTCTCTGCTTCTCCAGTTCCAGAATTTGGGCCTGAATTTGTAACTTCTGTTCTTCCAACTGCAGTAACCGATACATAATCTGCTGCTCCTGCAATTTTTCTGCCTCTTCATTGTTAGTAGAATCATGAATCCCACTGCTGTTAGGATTAAGCACATTACAATCTGAATTAATGAATGCACAGACCACATTGGAAACTCTTTCTTCCCCGGCTATCTTTCTCTTTGCAGGCATATCCTGCACAACATACTCAGGCTCATACCTGTCCTTACGTTTGAGAGCCAACAGTACGGATCGCTGGAGTTCCCGATCATCTGGAAGGAATAATCTATTTTGGTTGTTGTATGAGCACATTTCTTGATAGAATAACTGTTTGCTACTTAACAGCTTCTTCACTTCCTCCTGCACATCATGAGTCAGGCCCATCATTTCCATAAGGCCGGGGTTCTCCACAACACAACATGCAGTGCCTCTCCCAAGAATATCATTCAGTCTCTTGAACTTTTTGTTCAGATCATTAAACTTATCCTCACACTGCTGAGGTGAGACATGATGACCACTTTCAGCCATAGCATTGGAAATAGCCCTCCATTTACCTTTCTTTGGGAATATCCCATTGGACCAAACATCTTCTCCGATGTAAGAAACAGCAGTGATCAAAAGCTTAACCATCTCATCTGTCCATTTCATACGACTGTATACAACAGGCTGTTTCTCTTTATTCATCTTCCATCTTGTACGCCGATACACAACTGGCTGTTTCTCTTCACGACGTACAGTGACTTCTCCTACATCATCTGACCTCTCATTATAAGCTTCATACACATTAAGTCTACTGGTTTCAATAGCATCTAGAGACAACACTTGTTGGTTCATGTCATGCATGTTGCTAAAACCAAAGGATGCGGCACCTTCCAGAGCATGCTGCAAATCCCCTGAACCCTGGTTAGGGGAATTGCTTTGTTGGTGATTAACTTGCATTGAACCGCAAAAATCTAGGATATCACAGGATTAATCTGGTACATATGAAGCAAGCTGATGAATGCTATTTCTACATTTAGCAGATTGGCAATCTTAATAACTCACAAACTTACAGATCCAGTACGATTTTGCTCATTCAATTAAGAGGAGACAGAAAAGATACAAAATAGATTCTATGACTAGATTCTGCAGAGATAAAGGGCAAAACTAAGGCAGAGAGTCATGCAATACAGTTGAGTATAAATTTTTTACTCCTATGATCATCTATAAAGCAGAATTAACAGTTACATTGGTGCAAACGATTATCAATAGAACACAACCTAACAATGATATAAATAACAAGAAAGGAAAAGAATTGATTCAGTCACATTTTACCAAATGCAGATGCAATAAAGAAATAGATTTACCATAGAATAAATGAGATCAGTTGCAACATAAATCAAATGTTTTTTTACCCCTACAAAACAAGTTCTTGTTTACTTCTACAGAAGAGGCTTATAAATTTAGTGAGTACTTCGAGGGTGCTTCGTGAAACACATTGTTTTAATCGCCCAAGAAAGAATAGAACTTACAACAGATGTGAGATCTGCTAACAAGTGCCGTCGCTTTTGACAAATGGGATGATGGCAGCAGAAACAGGTGGATTTTAGGAGACTTTGCTCGGGGAATTGGGCGGACTAATTCCCGGATAAGTTAGGTTAGAAGTTGAAATAGGCAGCATACTTATTGTTTTATACACATAGGTATCTCGGACTAATTTGTATATGTATTCAAAACAATGTCACATGGAAAGTGAGGTGTTCTGGGAAATTTTCTTAAAACTAATTAAGGAAAATATTTAATCCTTAATTCCCTTCCTCCCTCCAGTTTTTTTCCAAGAAAAATGGGGATTCAGATAACTTCTGATTAAGTTCTATAAGAATAAGGATCAAACAAAATACTTACAAGTTTTAACACAAATCACAACCAGTGGATAAAAGTTGCATTTGATTTAATTTACCCATAAGACAAAAAAAAGTTGCGGTAATTCTTTTTATAACTGCGAAATCCCCGAGGGCCAGCTGGCGCACAGTTCGAAACTCGGTAGATAATGGGCCTTCCCCTCTAGCCTTCTCCACAAAGAAATTGTGGTAATTCAGCACAGATAATATCATCTCAGATTATATGACCTAATTGACAAAAAGGCTTGGTCAGAATAAGAGAGAAAATACAAACAATCAGCTTATACCAAGCTTCCGAATGTAACTTTCACTCTTTGCAAGAACAATCAAGTAGACAGCTTGAAAAAAAAAAGTAGACAGCTTGAAAAATAAGTAAATAACGGCTCATTTCTGATGTGGTAACCTAGTTATTCTCTCTTTCCTTTTTCTTTTCCTATTTATTTCTTTAGACTATATTCATGTCACATTTCTTTCCTTTCCTCTTGTTTCCTCTTTTCACCTTTCTTGGTTAATTCAATTTTGTAAGAATAGGGCGAAGAAGTCCTCAAACAAAGATGAACAAGTAAAGTCTTGGAGAAACAAAATCTAGATACCGAAGAAAAAGGGAGACACTCTCTGAAACTTTTCATTTTTCTTGTCGATTATTTCCTGCTATTATCATCCTAGAGATGATCGTCTTGGAATTAAGCTTGTTAATTATAGGATATTAAATATGCACCACTACCCTCCCCACTAGTGGGTTGCTCTAGTGGTGTGCACCCTCCACTTCCAACCAAGAGCTTGTGAGTTCGAGTCACCCCAAGAGCAAGATGGGGAGTTCTTGGACGGAGGGAGCCGAGGGTCTATCGGAAACAGCCTCTCTATCCAAGGGTAGGGGTAAGGTCTGCGTACACACTATCCTCCCCAGACCCCACTAGTGGGATTATAGTGGGTGGTTGTTGTTGTTGTTGTAAAATGGAGTTCCTTATCAAAATTTTAAATTAGTTTATAGTTTGTATTTTCCCGTTGTCATCTCTCTCTCCCTCCCTCTCCTCCATTTTCTTCAAGTTGAGGAGTGTTTCTTGAAAGATTAATTGAAGAGTATAAGGTCAGACGGGATGAACACAAATGGTCCTATGGGCAGTACACAGAGTAAGAAGAGGACAGAGTAAAGATTATGAGCTTGGGAGAGTATTTAAGAAGATGGACAATTGTTCAAACAGTAGTAACCACAAACTAAGTGGGCGTTTGGACATAAGAATTGTAAAATTCCAATATAGGGGGAAAAAAAATTTCAAGTAAAAATGGTATTTGAAATTTAGAGTTGTGTTTGGACATGAATATAATTTTGGGTTGTTTTTGAAGTTTTGTAAGTGATTTGAGTGAAAATTTTGAAAAACAGTTTTTGGAGTTTTTCAAATTTTCGAAAATTTCCAAAAAGTATCTTCAAGTTCAAGTGAAAATTGGAAATTTTATGAACAAACGCTTATTTCGAAAAAAAGTGATTTTTTGGAAAAAAGAAAAAAATTTCTTATGTCCAAACGGGCTCTTAGAATACCGCTTTTTGGTTACATGGAGGAACTCGGAATTACAAGCCAATACCTGGGGAAAAAAAATCTTTTTCTGGCTGAAAACTTCTCTTGTAACTTTATGTTTTTCTGCAGACCCTGAACCAATGACCGATACCTATTCATACAAAGACTACAAGAAAGACAGTCAGCCAGATAAGTGATATCATTTAATTTTCATACAGCTGGATCAAGTCACTTAAATAGTTAATCCATCCAGAAGAAAATTCACATTCCTTATTCATCTTTTCAGAAAGTTTATTTGCCAAGCTTTATTCAAAAGTTCGTATGACCTTTAATTTCACAATGAATACAGTTTTTTTCTTTTTTTGGCTCAACTAGAGAATCTAAATAATGAAAACAAGTTTTCTTTTTTGTCTTCACTAGCCATCTAAATAGCTCAATGGAGTATTTGCTCTACAGCTCTTGTTGTAATTGTATTTATATAATATTCATGTGTAAACTGCATGTGTAAACTGCAAGTTTATCATCACATGCTCGTTTCCAATTATGCAAAGTTACCCAAGGGGATCTTTTATTTCCATGAAATTACTTCATGGATGAAGGATTGAATTGCATACTCTAGATCCAGAGATGTAAGGTGATTTCACATTTAAAATAGGCTACATAAATGCATTAGAATTTTTTTTTGCTTCTTTTATCTAATCCTGCTTATGGTACTTTAATAATGAGAGCTTTCGATTTTTTGGGATAGTTACAAGATCATTTTCTTGTCAACATTAAGTGGGGAAAATTGACAAGAGTATAAAGAGTCAAAACTGACGAATATTGTACTTCGGTTGGGCACCTATATAAACTACAAAGCATGAGCTTCTTTTAGCTTCTTTTATCTCTCTTAAATCTGCCAAAGAGTTGTTTTCAGTGGTTCTATTATCTTCTAGTTGAATGATAACCTAGGATGTATAATTTATAGCATTTGCAGCAAAGTGGACTTCACTTTGAATTTGGACCAAACTGAAAGGTCGACATTCAATTTTGGGATGGAAAGTGTACATTCTTCTCGTGTTGGTGCTGTATTTTCAGTTTAACAAATGCCTACTAAGATCCGCTCAAGGTTATCCTTTCTGATTCAGTCAATAGCAGATCCTTCTTTCTTGCTAACAGGGCAAAGATGTCATTATCACAGTTTATCAACATTTCCTCAAAAATTGGAATTCACAGGCAAAATTTACAGCACACTTGCTTAGAAATAGAATTAGATCATCCTGATCAGAAATAGCATCAGGTCATAGTCTAATTGTCTTTTGGTAAGAAGGAAAGAAACAAAAGATAACAGTTTCTGTTAAGAGGGAAAGAAATGTAAAGTATTTAATATTTTGTTAATGAAAAACCAAGTTTCCATAGAAGAGCTCCAAATCAAAACTTTGCAATCTTGCAATTTGCAGAGCCATGTAAGAATGACCATTCATGACATTATCTTCATTAATATGCAGGGACACAATTCACTACTGCAAGATGGTGCAACAACAACAACAACAACATACCCAGTATTATCCCACATCGTGGGATCTGGGGAGGGTAGTGTGTACGTAGACCTTACCCCTACCTTGTGAGGATAGGGAGGCTACTGCAAGATGGTGCGTGGAGATATATTTGCTAATAGGTAAGTCATCAGTGTAAGTCAAAATTTTCCCATTATCTCCCCAAAACTTGCTCCAAAGATATCTTTCCATTATTCCAGTAAACAATATTAAGTACCCCAGAGTTACTCCGAAGAACATATTATGTGTTAGCAGACCAACTAGATGAAATATAACTAGAAAGACAGGTGGATAAAAAGAATCAAACACAAATAATATAATTATCATGCATCATGACCTTAGACATTTCAACTAACAAAAGAAGTGTGAAGCACCACATCTATTCAATCCAAGATGGCGCACAAAACTATTATTATAGCACATCTTATGTGAAACTCATCAGGCCACCATAAACAATTAATAGACAAATAAAGGGATGAGAAAATCAAGTAGGTACATGTACCTGGAACAAAAATAGCAAAATGTCAGCTAATATACACTTGGATTGAGCATCCATTTCTTGTTGTTTTATCTCCAATTCCAGACAATTAATTCTCAAGCATCATGCACTCTTTTTCCTTTCTCAACTTCTGCAGATCCTTGTCCTTGATGTGGTTGACCTTTTTTACCACTCAAGTTGCTTCTTTCTAGTTCTAACATCAAACTCTGAAGTTATAGAGCTTCTTCCAGCCAAGTTGAGCTACCTATGACCCAGCAATTCTCTAGCCTTCTCTCCCTCCCCAGTGCCAGCAAGAACTTGATTTACATCTAGAAGGCAATGAGCATTTTCTCTCCACTACGAGTCAGGAGTTTCGAGGAACGAGGACCCAGGAATTCAAGTTCTTCCTCGTAATTCTTCCTCTGTCAGGATCCCATGACGTATTAAGACTTTATCAAGTGTATAATCATCTCTGCTGTCATTGCTTTGACCTTCCATGCCAGCATCTCTCGAAGTTGTGAGGCTTAGAAGACCTGACTACAGGAAGCTCGGAGCATCAGAATCATTGTCAGTGTTATAAACCAACCACAAGGATCATTGAAGATATTAATAAAGGAAGGTAAAATCCGATTCAGAAATCTAACAACAACGAACCCAGTGTATTCCCATAAATGGGGTCTGGGGATTCAGAAATCTAAAATGGTAAAACAAATGTTCCACGCTAAAAGTTTTCCTAACATCGTCCTCGGCATTATCAGAAACATCCACCAAATCTACAAGAGGTGGATGGTCAACAACCTAAAAATAAGTACCTCGCCACAGTATATCACCAAGTCTTACATCTTTTACAATCTTTCTCAGGCATTGGAGTATGTGATAGCCTTCCACTTCTTCTTCTGCTTTGTTCCGATACTGCTGAAGATGGAAGAAGCATCCTCTCCAATGTATGAAACAGCGGCAAATAAAAGTTCACCATCTTATCTTTCCAGCTTACCCACTGCCATGGTGACTCCTTTAAATCTCTCCCACCTACAATATGCCCATGGACACTTTTTCCTAACCTGCTAGTTTTTCATCATCACCAGCAGAATCTTTAACTGTTTCCACCTTTGTTGCGAGCAAGAACAGAATCCAGAAGGTCCAATTCTGTTTGACCCAATTGCAAGGTATGGTATGGAAGGGATTCAATGATGGCCTTGGAGTCTCCCACCTCAAATATCTAGCTTCTTTCCTGCTGCTACACCTATAATGACTAATATTTTGGACTTCCTCCGAAGGGTAAAGCACCATTGAAGAGTAAAAATGTCTGTTTTCCAGGTGACTGACTTGCAATGATCCTTGTATGCCTACAAAACCACAAGATAGTCACAGCTGGTTGATTATATTCCAGCAGCTATTAATCACAGAAATAACTTGAAACCAAAAATCCAATGAATATCTGCATACTGCCCCCAAACCTTTCAATCAATTACACGTCAATTCCAAATTAATTGGGGGCAGCTATACAAATCCTATGTATCCGGTGCGATATTCAATAATTTGTCTTAAGATAATTTAGGGTTCTCTGAAACTAGTACCATATCTCACACTTCCGTACAAGGATATACAAGTCTCCAACCGAGATAAAAAAAGGTCTTGGGCAAACACAGGATGCATATACAAATCTTCAACCAAGATAAAAAAGGTCTTGGATAAACACAGGATGCAAGGTAAGTATAACAACAGAAGATAAACTTTAATCCCAACTAGTTGGTATCGCCTATGTGGATCATCCAAACAACAAAAGAAAAAATTCAACGCAATGCATTCGTCAAAAAGCTATTGAATGCCTTAAAAAGAAGAAGCAACACTAAGGCAGCAAGCACTCAACAAGTCCACGAATTTCTGATTTTACAGGCTTCAAGTGAGTATTAATATTAAGAAAATATGTTTGAACCTTCCCTGCTTTTAGAGTGCAAATGATGCCATAATTGCGATAATTAGCAGCAGAATAACCAAACATTGTTGTCTATAGAAAAGTTCCACAACTCAGTATCAAGATTTTGAATCAAAAACTGAATCTTTTGAATCCAGAAAACTTATTGGAACATGTAAGTCTCGCTGTAGTAAAAAAGGGTAGAGTGACAGGTTATCAAGGCCGTCACAAACTGTCTCGTTTGACAAGTATATGTGAGGTGCTTACCAATAGGTCAAATTAAGGCGGGTATAAACTCAAACTTAGGCCCCTCCACTTTTCTTTTTCTTTTTTTAGATTAAGATAAGATTTCTATCTCTAACGTTAAGATATGGTCTTCAAACCTAGATCATCTTCAAATCATGTCATATGCCCATATACAAATCTTCTTTATTTTTAATTTTCACTTAAATGCAACAACAACACATCGATGACAATAATAAAAACAGCTACAATGAAAACTGCCCTCTCCTCTTCGTTGCATCTCAAATTACTAGCTTCATCTGTCTCTATACCCTCCTTCCCTCCCACACCCTCAAGTTTATTTCATCTTTGTGGACTCTACAATGAGGATTTAACATGTTTGCAATAATTAGACTCTAAACTGCTAAGATCAAATTATAGAAACACAAACCCAAACTGATTATGGCATTATTCCCACTATCAATTATCCTTCTCTATTAGGTTAGGCAAAACCACAATTGATTGAAGAAATTTAACAAGAAACTACATTTTCTTTGTTTGGAGAACAGAGTTAACAAAAGAAACAACATCGTCGTACTAATCAAGAGAAAAAGCGCGCGCGGGGGATAATTACCTCTTGCAACCTCTAATATAGTAGTCTTACTTAACTATTGAGTTGTGACATAAATTGTCCAACACCATGTTAAATCTTCACCCTATTATCTATCATAAATTATTCAATATCATGTTAAATATTCACATTATGAACTCAAACATACAATTTTAATAAGCCCCTCCGAAAACCTGCTGAATCAGACTGAGCACAACGCCAATGGAGCATATGTTCAATGTTTGCAAGAATCAAACCTAGCGCAAAGGCAATTGATCATATGCTCAATGGCTTCAATTGACTCGATAACACAAAATATAGATATATGTGTGAAAACCTGATAAAAATTCATAAATATTAAATTTGAACCCATAATTTCAAGAAATACAATGCGTTCACAGCTAATAAGCTAGTGCCCTAGTCTACTACCACAAAGTGATATACAATATGCATACCTGTTGGAAGGTGTTGCGAGAAGCTAAAATTGATCCTCCAATCCAGACTCTGTTCTTCCTTTCAGGGGGTGCCACCACCTTGATCTTCATGCTACTGGGAGCTGCAAGGTGGTAATTTCCTTGCTCAACGATCAGTGATATCCAGAAATGTAGTTCCTTCACCACTGAGGACAATGTTATCATAAAAATCCTTCCTAAGATCTGCATCACACTTCATGATGGAATCGTAAGACATCTGATGCCAGCGGCTTCAATTCCAACCAGTGATGGCTGGAATAAGACATCTGAGCATCTAATCCTCTCTGCTCCAACAGTATACACCAGGCCATCTGGCAACTGATATGGATATCTTCTCTCACCAGCCGAGATACTCTCTTCACTCCAACTCTTGCTTATAGAGAAGAGCACGACAATATAGTTTATCTTTTACCTTATGATGACAAAAGTTGAATCGAAGGATTGCACGTGGAAGGGAAAACCCTTCATAGATTGGAATTGCATGTGTGAGAAAGATCACAAGAATCCATTACAATACCTATTGAGAGAACAAATATAGTGTAAGATGAATAGAAAATTCTACAAGAAGTACAAAGATACAAGAGTTAAAAGTTGATATTTGGAAGTTATAATACATTCTTGTCAATCATTCCCTAAAGCATAAAAGAACAAGCTTTACATCCATTAGACAAGATAATAAAAACCAAGTTAGCAACAAAAGACAAAACTTAAAATGAGCCAAGACCACTAGCTTCTTCATCTCAGAGTTATATGAATTTAATATAAAATAACTTCCAATAATCACCTTATTTAACCCATCAAAATCTGATTTTATAGTAAGGGTAGGACTTGTTTCTCACCTGTCATTCGGCCACTGGGATAAATAGACAAGACAGCCTGAATAGCAACGTACATGGAAGGCACGTTGAAAGTTTCAAACATGATTTGGATCATTTTCTTTCTATTAGCCTTAGGATTCAAAGGTGCTTCAGAGAGCAGCACAGGGTGCTGTTGATTGACACCTAGCTCATTTTAAAAGATGTGATACCAGATCTTCTCCGTATCATCCCAGTTGCTTACTATTCCATCCTAAGTTGGGTATTTCAAGGTGAGGATACCCCTCCTTGAGTTGGCTGCATCACCAACATAAAATTCCAAATGATCCATAAAACTAGAAATTAAGTTTCTACGACCACGACTTTAACAAGATGAACATATATATATATATATATATTAATATCAAGTTGTTCCTCAATAATCTGTTCATATTTAGAATCAGAAACATCAAATTATCAGAGTTATATTCACTTTCATTATTAACAGTTCAAAAACAAAGGGGATATTAAACATTTCTTTGGATAGATTAGAGCAAAAAGGAAAAGGGCTTTAGCTTATGCACTAACTTTAATCATTGTAGTCCCATTCTCACATACAAGGGGCTGAAGGTGTTCTAAGTTGGCCATCTTTTAATACCTAGCAGAAGGTAAAACAGAAAATGTTGAAAAAATTATGGAGAAAATGAATAGCAACAAAGTTTAAAATTAAGATTTCAAGATACCAGCAAATATATTTGCCCCCAAAAAATCCTTCTTTTCTTGGGAACCTACATCCTTTTCAGTAAGGACTATCAATGGTTTTTGCCTTTCCCTTCGATAACTCAAATTCTCGAGATGAAAATGGATGCTCTTAACAGTGGAGCAACCTCTGTCGTATCCCACACAAAGTTTGCTAGGTTTTAGGCAATATGATTCCACGATAAAAAGAAACTTTATGAATTCTGCAACTAATCAATACTGAAGAAATTCTAGTGCTTCTCTCATTCTAAATTTTGAAATTCGTTGTAGTACTTGTGAAGGATAAGCATCGCGACTTTACATGATTGGTCATTTGGTCTACTAGTTATAGACCAATAAAGACATGTTTTCATGTAATTGTGTCTTTGCTAGGGGTTGTGTGCATACTTCTATGAAATGTCACGTACTTACAAATGATAAGGTTCTATGGGAGAATGTAACCTTCCAATATGACATGAGATCAACTATTATATTGTTATTCAGGTTTATCCAACCAAAAGTCACCTACAGTAAAATGGTTGGGAAATTTGTAAACTATCATAGTAACAATCATGCACTTATTTGCAAAATTCTCAGATATTAAAGTAAATCACATAGTCATGTGTATGGAGAGCTATCATCAGATTCAAACCTTCCATTTAATGTAGACATTTGAAAGTCACAACACATTCATATATATGTGACTAATCACTATCAAATTAAAACTGGAAACACCACGCACACAACCTTATCTTAGGCATAAAACTATTAAGTAGGTAGTTATTTAGGTTTATCCAACCAAAAGAAAGTCAGTAAGACGAGAATAATTGTAAAACTTTCAAAGTCCCAACATAGATATAAGCTAGTCATGGTTTTGACACCGCATTGATGCTTTATCAATGAATCTTTTTTATTTACTAAAAAAACTACTCTTAGCAAAATAAAATTCTTTTTCTTAACAACGGTTGTACCCGGGACAGCTCGGTGCATCTTGACTAAAGTACCAGGTACCTATTACCTCTCACTAGTAGAGGTACCGGATTACTCTGTTCACCATGACTTAGACAAACCAGAAAACATCTAGCATTTTTTACGAATTGATATAATAAAATAGTTAGTACCCCTAATTCGACATGAGTGGGTTGCTCTAGCGGTGAGCACCCTCCACTTCCAACCAAGAGGCTGTGAGTTCGAGTCACCCCAAGAGCAAGGTGGGGAGTTCTTGGAGGGAGGGAGCCGAGGGTCTATTGGAAACAGCCTCTCTACCCTAGGGTAGGGGTAAGGTATGCGTACACACTACCATCCTCAGACCCCACTAGTGGGATTATAGTGGGTTGTTGTTGTTGTTGTTAGTACCCCTAATTCCAAGTATAGTTGACAGAGATCAATACCATAATCAACTATTTTACCGTTACCATTCTCAAAAAAGAATCACCATGATCAACTATTTTGTTCCGCAAGCATGAAAATCAAGTAAAGATAGTTCATAACAACTGTTCCAACTTGTAATTTCTAATTCATTTTTTACCATATACATATTCAAACAGAATCCAAGAAACCCATATAGTGGTTAATACACTGCCTTCTACTCGGCCCCTCTATATATAATGAAAACTCAAAAATACATATATTTTATTCCTGCAGTAAAAAATGGATAGTGGGTGGTATTTCACATTTGTTGTCTTTAAAAATCCTAAAAACCACTTCTGTGCCCTTTGTTCACTTGTTATCCAAAACAAACTTGCAGATGGTGATCTTACTTAAGTAATTAATTAATATCTCCATAAATTTTGACTTGTAAGCATCCTAACAAACATAAATAAACAAAAGCCCCTGAAAACGTCACATGCAATAAGCAGGTTGATGACTTGAACCCTTAGTTTATTCTACATATTTTAAACAAACAGAACATAAACATGATCAAACGCACAATCGAGTATGACTGGAAAACCTGGAAGAATGAGCAGTAATTAAGAACTTGTTCAATTGCAGAGATACCATGAAACTGAAAAAGATAAATATTTTTAAAATGATTGTGATGATGTTGTATACCAGTTAATGACGAAGTTCACGTGTCTCGTGAAACATGAGGGAAGGGGATATTCTTTGTTTAAAAGCGGGTATGATTTCCCCATAAATGGAGGAGTTATATTCGTTTCAAATGTAAATTTTGTTGACAGAGTTATTTCAAATGTAAAGGTAGCAAAAGTGAAGGAATTTATATATTGTGTTGGGCCAAACTTCTAACATTATTTTTAGAAAAATCTGTGTGTAGAATATTAATTTTTATTTGGCTAATTAATTTAAAAAATTATTTTGCTATATTAGAGTAGTAATGTTTCGAAGTACTTAAGGCCAAAAGCTACCTTTTCAGCTTCTAAAAAATAGTTTTTGCTAGTACTTTTTTTCCTTAAAAACTTGACCAAACACGTCAACTTTATAAAATAAATATTTTTTAAGTGAAAAATACTTGTAACTTCACATAAGCTTTGCCAAACAAGCTATAAGCAGGGGAGAATCTAGTGTTATAGCCTATTTGGCCAAGCTTATTGGAGGTAGAAAATACACTTTTTCCTCAACAAGCACTTCTTTGAAAATTGAGGCGTTTGGCCAACAGATAAAATTGCTTTGAGCTGTAGTAAAAGTATTTTCTTTGCTACTGGGAAGAAACTATAACTTTTTGCTTTTTCCAAGAAGCCGAATTTGAAGCAAAAAAATTAATTTTTTCAAGACAAAACAATCATTATCATAAATTTAAATTTACCAAATTATTCCTCATTAATTTAATACATTTATCTTTTAATTAAATATATTTTTTTCTCTTTTTATTTTATTTCTATTGTGCCTTTTCCTTTTTTTTAATTAACTATTTCTCATCTCTTTCTCCTCTTTCTCTTTAGAATTCGTATCTTGTTCACTCAGTTATTGTATTTTAGTTTGATTTATATGTGTCACGATCCAAAATTCTTAATAGGTCGTGATAGCACCCAACGATACTACTAGGTAACCCTACGCGTGAACCTCACCTTAATTAACTACTTTTAACTTTTAAAAATAGTGATTTTATTAAATAAATATAATTAAATTTAGAACTCGTGGAAACATATGCTCTTCTTTACCAAATTAATGAGTATGAAACAAGTCATAAAGCGAAACGATAATAATAATATTAAGTACAACTATGAGCATCTATTAGGAACCCTCAAAATCCGGTGTCACAAGTGTATGAGCATCTACTAGTGAGTAGAGTACTAATACAACATCAGTCTGGAATATAAATAGACAAATGAATATGATAGCGACTTCGTGTGCTACGGATCGTAACATAGAATGCAGCTCACCATAAAGTCCCCTCAGTGGTTGCGCCTATGCGCCAAGATGACCACCAAATGAACATGCCTCAATACATGCACAGTTAGTATAAAAGTGTAGCATGAGTACGTAAATCAACGTGTACCGAGTAAGTATCTAGCTAGCCTAACCCCGAAGGAGTAGTGACGGCAAGTCGACATCGACACTTACTAGTGGTCCAATAAATCATGTATAATGAAAGTAAACAGATATGAGGCATAGTAGGTAAAAACAACGAAATAGATATAAGTGCATAATACGGTCCTCGACAGAAGAATAAACACGAGTACCTCGAATGGAATACATAACGGTCAACACCAGATAAAAGGTCACATCTCAAGTCAGACAAACTCATGGGTACACTGACTTCTTATCAATTATTACGCACGACTCTGCCGAGGCGAACGACCCAATTCTGCAAGAGTAAAGACAAGATTTCCTGCAGTGGCGTACGGCCCGATCCCAGCTGAGGTGTTCAGCCCAATCCCATAATCGTGTACACTGTTGAGGGTCGATCGGCACGAACCATATATGCATCTCATAATACTGCCAAGGTGAATGGTCCGATCCCATACTGATACTGCTGAGGCGTTCAGCCCGATTCCATAGGAATAATGAAGACTTAACGGGTCACTGGCCCCACCCACGAATATATGTGTGAGTTATGAAATTCAAGAAACTTTCGGACAAAATTCGTACAACACGGAAAAAATTCGTATAAGGAAGTGTAATCTCTACTGCTAACCTAGTAGCTCGCCAAATATCTAAAATCACAAGTCCGATAATTTACGCAAGTCTAGTCACAGAAAAAATGTAAATTTAAGAAATTAAACATGTAATGATATCTCAAATATTGAAATTAAAGTATGGCGTGAGTCTAAATCTACCCGAACCTAATCAGGAAATCTAGCGTATGCACGGACAATCGTCACCTCATACGTGCGTAGCTCCCACAACATGTAGCACATAGAAAATATAACACATATGGGGTAAATTTTCTCTCACAAGGTTAGACAGGAGACTTACCTCGCTCTGAAATCCGATAACCGACTCTAACACCTCTCTAACTCCTTAAACCAATGCTGAACGATCCAAAACTTGTCAAATAACGTGCAAACCAATCAAAATATACTCAAAGGCTCGTAATTTAATAATTCATAATAATTCCCAACTACACTCAAAAAGTCAACAAAGTCAACCCAACGCGTCCGGATTCTGAAAATTTTCAAAGATAAATATTACACATAACACCACCAACTCAAATATATAATTTATTCCTAATTCCATGTCTAATTTCGTGGTCAAAATTCAAAAATATCATTTCTAGATTTTTTCAAAATCCCATAATTTCTATAAAATTTATGTTTAAATTCGTATATATTCTATGTATTTAACTTACAACAAGTGGGAATAGCTTACCTTGCAATAGATGATGAAAATCTCCCCTCAAAGTACTCCCAAAATCGGCCAACCCAAGTTAAAAATGAGAGAAATCAGCAAAGTCCCGTATAAAATTCATGTTCTGCCCTGGTCTTTCTTCTTTGCGATCGCGAAAGTACCTTCACGATCGCGAAGACCAAAATCATAGCTGCCCAAAAATCTTCTTCGTATTCGCGACCCCCAGGTTGCATTCGCGATGCCTCCTGTTCCGTACACTTCGTCTTCGCGGTCCCTGAGTCGCGTTCATGAGGCTCAACGCATGTCAGGCCCCAACTCCCCATCCTTATTCGCGTTCGCGAGGCTAGTTCCGTATTCGCGAAGAGGAGCCAGGTCCTCCATCACATTTGTGGGGACCTCCTAGCGTTTACGAAGAGCAAACCTCAGGGCCCCCTTATAGCCTTTTTCGCGATAGCACACCAGTACACCAACAATTGCAAAACAAAGAGAAATGATATGAAGCCACCCTGAAACACTCCCCAGCCCCCCGGGACCCCCTCCAATCATACCAACAAGTCTCAATATCTTATCCAAACTTATCCAAAGGCTCGAAACGTCAGGAATACCATCAAAATCATGAATCGATGATCAAATCCTTCTTTTAACTTTCAAACTTCGCCGAACGCATCCGAATCACACTTAGACATTTCGGATTGCGACCAAACTTCACACACAAGTATCAATCAATAAAACAAACCTATCCAAAGTCCCCGAACACTGTTTGGAGTCCTTAACGCCAAAGCACACTCCAAGTCAAACTTAGCAATTTTCAAAACTTTCAAAATGCACACTTCCGATAATAAGTATCGAATCACTCCCAGACCATCCGATACTCAACCCGAATATATATCCAAGTCTGAGATCACCTTACGAACCTATAAGAACCTTCAAATCCCAATTCTGAGGTTGGTTACTCAAAAGCCAAACCTTGGTCAACTCTTCCAACTTAAAACTTCCGAATTATTCTTCCAAATCAACTTCGAACTTCTCAAAAATCAAAACCGACCACACGTGCGGGACATAATACATAAAGTGAAGTTACTCAAGGTCTCAAACCACCGAACGGCATGCTAGAACTTGAAACGATCGGTCAGATTGTTACAGTACAAAAAGAATTTGATAAGTGCCATATTTCTTTAATATTATATTTTTAATTGCTTTTGACTTAATTTAAATTTTACTTAATATTTTTCTAATCTTTTCATAGTGTCATTTCTAAGTGTTGCCCTTGTTTCCGTTAAACCTATTAGTAATTGATCATTGTCAAATTGATTGTAGTATCATCAACATGTACTTGTGCGGAATGAATTTTTGATTTATATTAATTGTTATAGTTTAGTACATTCAAATAATCGTCAAATGAAAATCATCATAAGAGATATTTAATATTATTGCTTTGGTTTAACTATATTTTACATTGATTAAAATTATAATATATTTTTTTTATTTTAGTGGTTATTATTTTAATTAAATAAAAATAAAAATTTAATTAAAGTCTTTCAAAATAAATACTTAAAATTATTTCTCTATTTAAGTAATCATATATGTAACGAACATTGATACTTGTCTTTTTTGCAATTTGAAACTCAGATGTACTTTTTGAAAAGATTGGCTAAACACAATTTATTTATCAACTAGTAGAAAAAGCACTTTTTAAACGAGTTGGCCGAACACAAGTTGTTTCTCCCCAAAAATACTTCTCTAAAAAAGTATTTTGACAAAAAAAATTCTTAAAAGAAATAATTTTTAACAACTTGGCCAAACAAGCTCATAAGCCTGTGGGTTTTCGCGAGCCCATCAGCTTTTGTCCAACCTTGTATTTCTATTAAAAAAATTCTAAATATCTAAAAAAATTGACTCTCGAGCCGAATTACTATTATATATATAACTCGAGATCACTGTAGGAACCTATTGTATAACCCAAAATTTGGAGCTAGGTTTTTATATAATTAGATTTATAATAAAAATGGTTAATCTAAATCAAAATTAATATCCAAATGATAGATCTAGTGTATTTATAAAGAATATCGAACGTGTGCTATTAGGTAACAATATCTTGGAGCAATAATTGAGTAATAAATGATTCAAAGATGTAGAAAAAGTAATAAATAACAATAAATTATATTTAAGTAAATAATGAAACAAAGTTCACTCGACAAGGGTGAGATTTCACAATGATTCGTCTGACTATGATGTATAATAATAAGCCATTGAATATTCCAATTCTTCTTGGATTGGGAGAGAAAAGATAGATAAAGATGTGAAAAAGGTAAGCTTTGCATGTATATGATAAAGAGAGAATCTTCAGAGAATATCAATGTATTGTTCTTTTCAGAAAGTGTCCAATCCCGTTCTATCACTACATATCTTTCTATTTATAAGGATACTTGGGCCACAAAATCCTATATAATACAACTGGGAAGAATATTCACTGAATATTCTCTAGGGAATAGTAATCCTAGAACTAGCCGTTACTGCTCTCCGAAGAGGAGTCCTCGTCCTCGTCTTTTATCGAGTCACTTCGACCTTATCAACAACCTGTTATCTTCTCGTGACGTCGACCCTTTGAAATCAGGTTATCGTATCATATTGACGACACATGGCAGCCTTCGAAGGCTTCGTTCATGTTGACCTAGTCCACATGTAACATGATGATTTTTGCCCATATAGTGAGTCCCTCCGCTTGTTGAGGTCATCCTCGTAGGCGAATTCAATGAGCGGATTGCAGCGGCCGTGGCCGTTATGAAAAGCGGGCGACATGAAACTTCGAAGATCACATATTTCAAAATCTTAATCTTCCCGAGTGATTTAATGGAACTATCCTGTCAAGGAAAAGATGTGACGTCATGACATCATTCGTCATGATGACGCTTGTTCCCGATGCACTGCGTCGATATGCGCATGACCTTTGATTGGTTCTACTGCATCGATACGCGCACAACCTTTGATTGGTTCTGTTGCATCAATTTTGGTTGTAATCATGATGATCCATTTTAGATTCGGTGCCTCTCCTCTATAAATAGGGAGTGTTTCACCATTATTCAAGTTTTACCTCCCTTAGAACCACTTTTTCTTTCTCTTGTTTCTCTGGTTTAACATCCCCGGGTTTTCTTCTTATCTTCTCAGTTTTTTCTTATAATCTTCTTTAAACTTCATAGCCATGTCAAATTTAGCTTCTGGTATTAATGAAGAGACTCAACCTATCCCACTGGCGGTTGGGGTTCCTATTCATAGGGGAGACGCCACCTCCACTGTTGAAGATGAGGTTTTCCCTTCAGTGGAGGAGATTATCTCCCGCAACCTTTATGCAAAAACCGATTTGCAGCGGCCACCGAAGGTAGTGACTGAGGTTTTTCGATCATCTTTGACGGCTGAGCGCTTAGCAGAATTCAAAGTCAAATATGGCAAATGGAAGAGAGACGGCTTTCCTTTCGGATGTTGCAAACGCACAAACGAAACACCTTAGTCAGCGGAAGAAGTCACTCTCAATCCGATCTAGCAAGAAATGCTTTACCGGTAAAGTAAAGCATCGTCAATCAAGTAGAACTTATACATGTAGGCGAGGATGAAGTGGGTACCCATCGCACAGGATATTGCGCTCTCTACACATATCCCTTCATCGTTGGTTACTCTCTTCCTCTCCCACCTATGGTGGAGGAATTTTACTACCGGGTCTGCCCGGCCCAGCTCGGCCCTACGTATATAAGGTGAGTAAAATGATGTCCAAGTTTGCCGAACTAGCTGGCATTGAGATCATGGTACGGCATGTAATACATCTATTCGTGCTAAGCTTTTACCGAGGCACGATGCTGAACCTACGACATCGTGGAGGCAAGTGCTTGGTGGTTAAAATGGATGACAAAAGTAGTCGACAATTTTGGCTCGACTTCTTCTTTGTCAAGACCGAATGCCGCAGATTTCCCTGAGGCCTGGAACCGCACCCGTAAGTATTCGTATTCTCGCTTTTACCTTTCCTCTTTTTAAAAAAAAGTTATTCATTCCGATTTTGTGGAATAAACCTTCTTGTTTTGCACCTACTGATCGACCTCTTCAGTTGGTGGCGCATCTCGCTGACTGGCTCAGACAAGTCCTCCATTGCACTGTGGGGATCCGTGACTGGCCGAGTTTCTTGAAGAAGTTCAAACCGGCTTCCAGTCGGCTTTGCACTTGTATTCGCTTATATTATCGTGCTCGTCTTTTTATGCTTCCTCTAGGTTCTGTTAGGGGGGATGCAAGAAGAAACATGGAGCCTACGCCTTCTTTTAGAAGGAGAAGGATCGCTACATCTTCTGTTCCCGCCTCCATCTTAATTTCTGTGCTTGCTCCCTCCTCGGTGTTGTTCCATGTTGAGGATGAAGAGGTTTCTTTGCTTGATGCGGACTTGAGGCCTCGTAAGAGGAAAGCCATGGACATGGGAGAGGGCGTACCTGCGATCGTTGACTTATCGGAGGGCAAGATCACGATACGAGAGACCACGACTATGTCTATCGAGGAGGATGTCAGAGCGGCCTTTGAGGTGCCCCCTTTAGAAGAGATCAATGCAGTTGTACCTTCGCATCTCCAAGGGAAGGCGGTCGCAGAGGGTGCGTCTGGTGACGGCTCTGCGCTTTCAGGTGCTAGGGGCCTCATCTTCTAGACCTGCTAGGTATGTCTCTTATTGATGGGGATAAAGGCAAGGGTCCTGTTGAACAAGATAATAAATCCGGCTCTGACCTCGACCCTGAAGACCTTAAAATAATCGATAGTAGGACTACTCAGGTCGAGATTAGGATAGAGGGAGGATCAAGAACTATCACGATTCCAATGAATCGTGATTTATAAAAGGATACCGAGGACATAGTTAACGCCCTCAGCTCCCTCTGCTCTAAATATGAGCATGTGACTTTTTGAGAGCTGAGAGACAGCACCTTATCAAAGAGCATCACCTGCCTCGCTTTCAAGGTAAGTGTCGATATTTTTCATTCTTTCTTATTTGCTTCGATTTGCTTCTAAGTCTTATTATTACTTTTCTTTGGTTTGTAGACCATTATCCTAGAGATCGAGAGTGTGTAGAGAGAGAAGAAAAGAAAAAAGATCTACCAGAGGCTGTGGACTAAGTGCGTAGAGTTTCGCAAAAAATACAAGGAGACTCAGAAGCGGCTTTGTGAGGAGGGCGACGTCCCGGCAGAGCTGAAGAAGAAAGACGAGGAGTTACTCGCGTTCGTAGAGCGGTTCAACATTCTCGAGGAGTTACATGTTCGAACTAGTAGAACGTACCTTCCATTAAGTCGTGGCCGAGGGCCGATAGGAGTTGTTCGAGCTGGTCGAACGTACATTTTCATTTAAGTCGTGTTCGAGGGCCGATAGGAGTTGTTCGAATTAGTCGATCATACATTTCACTAAGTCGTGGCCAAGGGCCGATAGGAGTTGTTCGAGCTGGTCGAACGTACCTTTTCGTTTAAGTCATGGCAGAGGGCCGATAGGAGTTGTTCGAACTGGTCGAACATACTTTTCACTAAGTCATGGCCGAGGGTCGATAGGAGTTGTTCGAGCTGGTCGAATGTACCTTTTTGTTTAAGTCGTGGATGAGGGCCGATAGGAGTTGAACGTACCTTTCACTAAGTCGTGGCCGAGGGCCGATAGGAGTTGTTCGAACTAGTCAAATGTACCTTTTCAGGAGAGCAGTTTCAATGAACATGTATCTTATTTACTTAAATATCATTGCTTTGATTACATCATTTCGCCTTGAGGCGACTTTTAGAGAAAATTACAAGTTTCGGGTGATGCCTAGCGTCCCATTCCCATTATATCTAGTCCCTTCATTGTTCGACATAAAGATTCTTGAGGAGTCGGGCAATGAAAAACGTGTCTGCTATCACGTATTCCAACTCGAAGTGTCCCGTTCGTCGCCTCGTTAAAAACCTCCTTGAGAAAACTCTCTTGGGACAAAACTCAAATGAGGGAAAAAAGAGTATGACTCTACTGGGCATTTCTTATTTTTCAGAAGTTGAAGTATTTGAGGTGGTTGATGTTCCAATTGTTTCGTAGGAGCTTTCCTTCCATAGTTTCCAGTTGGAATGAACCCTTGTGTAACGACATGGCCGGTCGTTTTGAGTATTATAGCTATGTTCCCCTATTTACGACTTATTCTATGCTCATTTGTTGTTATGTGACTTGTCGGGGTGGTTGGTTATCCTATGCTCATTTAGTTCCGGGGATGTTTCGGAATGAGTTGGATACTTAGTCCCAAAGTTGGAAACCTAAGTTGAATGAGTTGATCGGATGTTGACTTATGTGTAAATAATTTTGAAACGGAGTTTTGATTATTCTGATAGCTCCGTATAGTAATTTTGGACTTAGGAGTGTGTTCGGATATTGATTTGGAGGTCCGTAGATGATTTTGGTTTGAATTGGCGAAAGTTGGAAAAGTTGAAGTTTAGAGGGTTGAAAAGTTTGACCGAGAGTTGACTTTGTGGTTAACGGGCTCGGATTTTGGTTCTATAAGTTGGAATAGGTTCGTTGTGTCATTCATGACTTGTGTGCGAAATTTGGGGTCAATCGGAAATGATTTGATAGGTTTCGGCATCGATTGTAGAAGTTGAAAATTCATTAGTTTCAATAGGCTTGAATTGGGGTGCGATTCGTGTTTTTGATGTTGTTTGATATGATTTGAGGACTCAACTAAGTTCGTATCGTATTTTAGGACTTATTGGTATGTTTGGTTGAGGTCTCCGGGGCTTCGGATGGATTTCAGATGGTTAACGGATTGGAATTGGGACTTAGAGGATTGTTGAAGAGTTTAGGTCTGGTGCGATCGCACCTGCGAAGGATTTGGTCGCAGGTACGAGACCGCAGAAGCATGTTTGGTATCGCAAAAGTAGATTTTTTTTTGGGCTGAGGGGATGCACAGGTGCGAGGTTTTGGCCGCACCTGCGAGATCGCAGATGTGGGAGTGGCGGGGGGCAAGCGTTTCTGCAGAAGCAGAGCCTGGTCCGTAGAAGCGAAGGCAGGGGCCTTCATGGAAACCGTAGAAGCGGAGGTTTGGCCGCACCTGCGGAGCCGCAGAAGCGGTTAAGTGAACCACATGTGCGAGATGACCGGCAGATTCTTAAGGTCAAGGGTTTGAGTTATTTCCTCATTTTTGGACTTTTCAAGCTCGGTTGGAGGCGATTTGTGAGAGGGCTTTCATGAGATTTTAAGAGGTAAGCCACTTTTGGTCATTTTTATCTATTAATATTGAATACCCATTGAATTTCCCACCTAGATTATGTGTTTTTAAGGTGAAATTTGGGAAATATTTTACTAGGGATTGGAGAGTAAGATTTGGAGATTTGAGTGACGATTTGATATCGGAATTGGGTAATTTTGGTATGGTTGGACTCGCTATTGAATAATTGTTCGGATTTTGTTATTTTTGTTGGATTCTAAAATGTGGGCCCGGGGTTGACTTTTTGACTTTTGTTAAAGATCCTAGTCTTATCTTATGGAATTGATTCTTATAGTTTATGTTGATTGTATTAAGTTGTTTGTGGCTAGATTCAATTCGTTCGAAGGCCGGTTCGCTAGACAAGAGCTTGTTGGAGTAGATATTTGCACGGTTTAAGGTAAGTAACACTTCTAAACTTATTTTTGAGGGCATGGATCCCTGAAATACGTGTTATGTGGCTGGTGTTGAGGTGACGCACATGCTAGGTGATAGGCGTGTGGGCGTGCACCGTAGTAATTGTGACTCGGTTGATTCCGTGGAACTATGTAGTCATCTAATCTTGCTATTATTCATGTTTACTCCACGTGTTAGAGAAGTTGAGTTGTGATTCATGTTAGAGATCATGTCTAGGCTATATGCTAGTACTGTTGGGAACCACAAAGGTCGTTCTTTTGTTGTTGAGTTATTTGCTTAAATTGCAGTTATGTACTCAGTCGGATTCATCATTTGCATATCATATCCCAGTCTCTGTTTATCATTTATTGCTACATCACGTATCATTGTTTGGGCTGATTGTTATGAGATTTGTGAGCCCGAGAGACTGGAGAGATTGATGACTTAGTGCGGTCGAGGACCTGATTGTGAGTGATATTTACGGGATCGGGCTACACGCCGCAGCATGCTTTATTGATTCATGCCATGATTGGCTTATATTAGTGCTTGGGCAGGATCCACCCCTACGGAGTCTGATATATCAACAGTGAGCGCAGGTTCCTACTGATAAGTGTGGATTTTGACCACTTATTAGTACCTTTTTACTTTTGTTTTAGTCTGAAAGTATTGATTTATGTTCCCAAAACTAATAAAATTGTGCAAATTACAGGAATGATGGAAATTTGGGCTCTTATGAAGAAGTCCGACTCAAAAATGAATGATCCGACTCACAAGGCAAGAAGAGGCATAACACACAAGAAGTGTGGTCCGCAGAAGCAAGTGCGGACCGTAGAATTCCCTCTGCGGCCGCAGAATTGATGAAGAAACCCTGAAGTACTTGAAGCAGAAGTGTGGACCGCACATGAATTGTGCGACTGTAGAACATGGTCAGCACTAACAAGAATTTAAAAAGTTCAAAGAGTGTGCAAATGACCAAGACTGAAGCCTTACCTGAAGTGCGGACCGCACAAGAATTGTGCGGCCGCAAAAGTTGAATTGCAGTCGCAGACCAAATTGTGCGGCTGCAGAATCCAGTTCCTTGTAGATTCAAGCAATGTGTGAACCGCACATGAAATTGTGCGACCGCAGAACCACCCGAGGGGCATTTTTGTCACCGAATTTTGAGCCACTATAATTAGACGGGAATCACATTTTAGGTCAAGTTTTGAAGTTCTAGCAGCTGTAGCCGTTGTAGTTTTCCATTTTAGGAAATTTGTGATCATTTTGGGATAAAAACATCATAGTTTATCATTTTAATTTTATATTATGAGTTTAATTAGTATTTTTCTTTGTTTTCTACTATGAGTAGCTAGACTTTTACTAGGGTTGTGACCCAACCCTAGTGTGTAAACCTTATGGGTATTTAATTTAATGCTTGTTTGTGATTGGGTGTTTATTATTTAGCCTTGTTCATTCTTTAATTCTATAATTAATGGTTGCAAACATTGATTCATGCCTTTTTGACTTGGTCTTTACTTGAGAAAGAGGGACCTAGTCTAGGAAAACTTGGCTAACAAGAAATTGGGCTAGTTAAGGATTTGACTAGGCTAATTAAAGGGTTTGAACTGGAGATAGGGAAAACCCGACTTGAGCTTATATCAACTATTTAGCTTGATACCCATAAAATAAGTGTTAACATACTTAACCCATTAAGCGAACACCTAGGTGAAGGTTACATCCCTAGACTTTTTAACCATTTGGTAAGAACAACAAAAATAATTACTCGCTTTCTAGTTTCTTCTCATTAGTTTATAATTGTTAGCGTTAATTTAGAAGTAGAAAATAAAATCCTTTATTTGGAAGCGTAATTGAGTTATTTCATTTACTCTCATCAAGTGTACACCCTAACACCCATATTAAACTCCCTGTGGAAATTGACCCTTACTTTTGTTGGGTACTATTCTTCCAACGATCGTTTCCACTCACTATTGAGTGCAGATTGGACGTGGATCAATTTTTGGCACCATTGCCAGGGCGTTAAAAGGGTGTTAGCTATCTCTAATTCGGATTGATATTGATGATAGTGTGGAAGAGACTCAAGATGAGGTGAACCCGTCTAGGGAACACATTTTTGACATACCAGAGCTGGTAGTGCAAAAGGCAAAGGCACCATTGCCTAAGCCTCCACCTTCATACCCTCAGAGACTTGCCAAGAAAAATGGTGAGAATCAATTCAAGAAGTTCATTCAAATGATGAATAGTCTTTCAATCAATGTGTCATTGGTCGAAACTTTGGAACAAATGTTCGGTTATGCAAAATTTATGAAAGATCTTGTGACAAAGAAGCGGTCAATGAATTTTGAGACCATCAAAGTCACTCATCAAGTGAGTGAAATTGTTCATTCAATGGCTCCTAAGTTGGAGGATCCCAGTACTTTCACGATTCTTTGTACAATTAGAAGTATCGAGTTTGTAAAGCTCTTTGTGATCTTGGGGCGAGTATAAATTTGATGCCCTATTCGATTTTCAAGACTTTGGGGATTGGGCAATCAAGAACCACCTCTATGAGATTGCAAATGGCCGACCGTACCATGAAAAGGCCGTTAGGTGTGATTGAAGATGTTTTGATCCGGGTTGATAAATTCATTATTCTGGCGGATTTTGTCATTCTGGATTGTGATGTTGATTATGAGGTGCCAATTATTATTGGGAGACCTTTCCTTGCTACGTGTAAGGCTCTTTGTGATGTTGAAGTCGGAAAACTCACTTTCTGGGTGGGTGATAAAAAAGTGGTATTCCATGTGTGTAAGTCCATACGACAACCAAATAGCAATGGGGTGCGTTCTTTTGTGGATTTGGTGACTGATGTCATTGTTGATGATACAAGTGCTACAATCAACGTTGGTGATATGTTGGAGACCGTCTTGCTCAACTTTGATGATGATGAGATGGATGGCTTCATGGAATGTGTGAACTCTTTGCAAGGAATGGGGTCGTATAACTATGCACCCCAAAAATTATCCTTGGATCTTGAAAATAGGAAGACTCCTCCTACAAAGCCTTCTATTGAAGAGCCACCTACCTTGGAGTTGAAGACATTGCCTCCATATTTTAGGTATGAATATCTTGGTCCTTGTTCTAATTTACTGGTTATTCTTTCCTCTTATTTGACTAACGTGCAGGTAGATTCCACATTGGTGGTGCTACAAAAGAGGAAGAAGGCTATTGGGTGAACCTTGGCGGATATTCGGGGTATAAGCCCCGCCTTTTGCATGTATAAGATAAAGTTGGAGGATGGCGCTAAACCATCTATTGAACATCAAAGAAGACTCAATGAGGTTATGCAAGAAGTTGTCAAGAAGGAGTTTATCAAGTGGTTGGATGTCGGGGTTGTCTACCCCATTTCCAATAGTTCATGAAATTCTACGGTTCAATATGTCCCAAAGAAGAGGGACATGACGGTGGTCACCAATGACACGAATGAATTGATTCCTACAAGAACGGTGACCGGTTAGAGGGTATGTATGGATTATCGCAAGCTCAATAAGGTTACAAGGAAGGATCACTTTCCATTCCTTTCTTAGATCAAATGCTCGATAGATTGGCCGATCGTGCTGTCTATTATTTTCTTGATGGGTACTCGGGCTACAACCAAATTGTCATTGCTCCAGAAGATAAAGATAAAACAACTTTTACATGTCCCTACAACCAAATTCTCATTGCTCGATAGTTTGTGCAATGCACCGACGACTTTTCAAAGGTGTATGATGGCTATTTTCACGGACATAGTGGAAGACTACCTTGAAATTTTCAAGAATGACTTCTCGGTGGTTGGGGATTCTTTTGATGATTGTCTTGCAAATTTGGACAAAGTATTGGCCAAATATGAAGAATCTAATTTGTTGCTCAATTGGGAGAAATGTCATTTCATGGTTGAGGAAGGTATTGTACTTGGCCATAAAATCTTAAGGAATGGAATTGAAGTTGAAAAGGCAAATATTGAGGTGATTTCTAAGTTTCCACCCCCAACTTCGGTGAAGGGTATGCGGAGTTTCTTAGGCCATTCTGGTTTTTACCGGCGCTTTATCAAAGATTTCTCTAAAGTGGTAAACCCATTGTGCAAGCTTCCTGAGAAGGATTCTAAGTTTAATTTCAATGATGATTGGTCACGGTAGATTATGTGTCCAAATGGGTTGAGGCCATTGCTTTACCCAGCATTGAGGCGAGAAGTGTAGTAGCCTTCTTGAAAAAGAATATTTTCACAAGGTTTGGTACTCCACGTGCAATCATAAACTATGGGGGGTCACACTTTTGCAACAAAGCTTTTGACACTCTACTTAGCAAGTATGGTGTTAGCAAGTATGGTGTTACTCACAAAGTCATGACTCCCTATTACCTACAAGCTAGTGGGCAAGTGAAAGTCTCCAACCGGAAGATAAAGAGTATCTTGTCGAAAACGGTGAATGCTAATCGGACGAATTGGTCCAAGAAGCTTGATGATGCGTTATGGGCTTATTGACGGCTTATAAAACACCTATCAGAATGTCTCCAGACCAGTTGGTGTTCGGAAAATCTTGTCATCTTCCAGTGGAACTAGAGCACAAGGCAATGTGGGCTCTAAAGAATTTGAATCTTGACTGGGATGTAGCCACTAACTTGAGGGTTACACATTTGAATGAATTGGATGAGTTTCGGTACCATGCATATGCGAGTTCGTCCTTGTACAAAGAAAAGATAAAATATCTTCATGACAAATACATTTGGAATAAAGAGTTCAAGGTGGGCGATCATGTATTGTTGTTTAACTCAAGGTTGAGAATGTTTCTCGGTTAGCTAAAATCCAAGTTGAGTGGTCCATTTGAGATTGTTGGTGTGACACCTTTTGGTGCATTTGACTTGAAGAACAAAAATAATGAAGTATTCCGAGTCAATTGTCACTGGGTGAAGCATTACTTGGGCAAGGTTGGAGATAGCCATGTGGTAGCGGTCATTCACTTCACTTGAGGGTATTTTGCGTCGTACTGCAACGTTAAATCAGGCGCTTCTTGGGAGGCAACCCATGTTCTTTTCCTTTATCTTTAGTAGCTAGGTGTTATTTGTGTTCTAACTTGATTGGAAGTGTGCTACAAGGATGAGTGTGACTTTCAAGAAAGGTGAACAAAAATTTGGCTAAGTGTTCAAATGATCTGCGGACCGCACTTTATTTGTGCGGGCCACACATTTATGTGTGCCACAATAGAAGGGAATCGCGGCCACACATTTCTCATACGGATCGCACATTTGGAATATTGAAAAAGTGTCAAAATGCTAACTCTCTGAAGTTTGAGCTTGTCAGTGTAGAGGCTGATCTGCGACCGCACGTGAAATCTGCGGCTGCATCTGAAAATGTGAGGACTGCACATTGAGATCAGAGACTTTCAACCCATATGAAAGAGTGCAGACTGCGCATGAAAATGTACGGCCGCACTCGACTCTTTTCCCTTTGTAATCACTTGGTATAAATAGAGGAATAAATATCATTTTATACGTTTACCCCTCTTAACAAACATTGTTGCTCTGTTGATTTTATTGAGAGATTTTAACTGTCCCCAAACACAACTACCTGTGATTATTCCCCCATTGCACTCACTCTATCTGGTATGCTTCATTTCAAGTTAAATTTTTGTGTTAGTTTAATTTGTATATTTTTAGTTCTTTTTAGGCCTTCAGTTATTAGAGTTCAACTATGTGTCCATGTGGGGTAGATCTGAACTGGGTAATCATAATACATAATCTAATAGGTTTGGGTTAGTGAAATTTCATGTTTTTACCATGTTGCCATGTCTATTTGTGCAAGAAATTGAAAAATCTAAGTAGAAAAAAATATGACTATTCGTAATTTTTGAAATCTGTGGCCATATTTGTAATTGTGTGGAACACACTTCCTTTCTGCGGCCGCACAACCAAATTCTACAGACCGTAGTTCCTTTCTGCGACAACCACAGAACCCATTACCTACACCCCTGTGTTTTAATCATAACACCACTGTGTCCACATGTGCCTCTATTGCCTATATAAGTCCTGAATGTGCTGAATGATAACTTGCAACTAATGATCTTCTTTACTTTGACACAAACAATGGTTCGATCGCGAGGCCGAAGTGACACTACAAAGGGAAGTGGTGAATCTTCTAGGGGCCGAGCTAGAGGTACCTTACCCCTTGGCCAGCCTAAGACCATCATAAAGAAAGCGACAACAGGCAGAGAGAGAGGTGCAGACCTCTCCGAGTCTAGTTCCTATGTCCCGTCTAGGGAAGTATCAGAGGGCAACTTAGCCTCTATTCATGAGGAGCACATAGCCACTCAGTCTAGGCCATAAGGGCGATACCAACTCAGGGATGAGCCCTCTTCATCTCACAGCACCACCGAGGGGTCGGAGAGAGCTAGCCAGACCTCTAAGCTAGCAGCTACACCAGACAAAGAGGCACATACCGTACAGGAGATCCCTGATGATGGTAGAGAGGGAGATGGTACAACCATCGGTATGGAGAGGTTTGTCAACTTGGACGCCTTCACTGATTTTCATATGTGGTGGCCAGTGAGGTCTTTGACACTTGAGAGACAGTTTATATTGAAGGATTTGGAGAAATATAACTCGGCGATCTTGAGGCAGTTCAGAGTAAGAAAGGATTGGATGTGGTTTACTGAGAGAGTTGAGGATGCCAAGAAATACCTCGTCTGAGAGTTCTACGCTAGTGTTGCTCATATAAAGAAGGGGACGAAGGTGACTAAAGTACGCAACCTCAAGGTAAGGTTTGATCAGCATATGCTAAACGCGTACTTGGAATTTGAGGACATGGAACCAAAGGAGTACCTGGAGAAATGTGCAATGAAGGAAGAAGTCCAACCTTGGCTGGATGAGATCTTAGCACCACCACGGCCACCACCATGGATTACCGATGGGGTTCCCATTCAGCGAAACACATTGAACTTCAAGGCAATTTGTTTGCAGCAGACTAGATCCATGCCAGAATGAGACTCATCTACCTATTCCTCGGGTTGTTCTTGTGGCTTCTATCATGGCCGGGTACCCAATTAATATGGGATGTCGGCCAACATTTCTTTGATAGCATAGCAGGCTAGCTCGGCCTACCCTTATCCAAACACTATCACAGAGTACCTTACTGATGCAAAGGTAGAGCCGAGATATTTTGACACCAAGGTGAAGACGAAGAAGCTATTTGACTGGTATTCACTAATGAATGAGACCAACCCAAAGAAGAAAGCCCAGCCTTCTACACCATAGGACAGTCTGATGAACCGACAATGATAGTTACTGAGTCAGATGACCTTCCATCCACCTCTGTTGAGCCCTCTTACAATACTGCTACTATGCATCTGCCATCATCCTCGGTTCCTACCACAACCCCTAGAGCATCCCCTGCTTCAGCTCTGAGGCCAGTGCCCATGCCTACAACTCTATTATCTGCTCTACGAGTCTCCCAGACATTGGCGAGTCTCAACAACTGAATGTAGACAGCTACTTCAAAGCCGTCTGACTTATCTAGTACTGTAGTAGCGCAGTCCACTACACATGCCCCACATGCCTCCTCTGACATTGGTGAGATGCTCAAGAAGATTTTGGACAATCACAAGATGATCATGGACACTTTGGTACAGCACGGGTCGGTTGTTGAGGAGTTGGGAAAAGAAGTGAAGAAGATGAGGAAGTCCCATGCAAGCAAGAAATAAGTTGACAAGCTCATAAAGGAGGTGACTAGACTTGCGACAGTTGGGGACCTGCCTTTTGATATGCTACTTGACCCATATCAGTCCGCCCCAGATCCATTGGCACCATCCGCACCAGTTGCACCAGCTGGCCACTCTAAGGAGCCAGACCTTGCTTCCGACACTACTGAGGCAGTGCACGCGATGTTCACCACTCCAACCATACCCAGATTTAATGATGATGAGATACAGTTGGCTGACCCGGCGGGAGATGATATTGCTAGGGATACTGAGATATCCAAGGATCCTTAGGGAGTTTTCTTCAGCCTCTCTTCTTTCACTCTTATTTTTCTAATCATTGAGGACAATGCTTACTTTTATTCGGGGAGGGGGTTGGAGTTTATTTGATACGTTGACACATTTTGGATACATTTGGACTGTAATAATTTGATAATTCTATTCCTTTTCTTATTTGTAGTATTTATCTTTAGTGGTTATTGTTCATTAGCTTCTTTATTTTTCCACTTTAGTTCTTGTTTTGTAGTAGCTTCTTTTTATGCTTTCGTAGATAATAAGCCTTTGATTTTCTTAATGCCACGATTTTTTCCAAAGGAAGTTTTTGTGTGAACCGGGTGACTTGTCCCAACGATGGATGGCGTGACAACCTTCTTAAGAGAATAAGTCTATTTTTGTGTATATGTAATAATAATAGTAGTAGTAATGAATAAAAGTCCCAATCATGTCTTTCCCAAAAAAGAGTTATTCATGCTTCAGTTAGTACCAACACATTTAACTACGTGCTTATGGTTTGAAACAAGATTTTTGAAAGAAAATAGCTCTAGTTAGTGACTGATAAGTAGGGATTTTAACCTATTATTTGCTCTCTTTTACTTGTGTTTAGGGCCAAAAATGCGTGAAGGTATTTCCGGAAACTAATGTAATATGCTTGCTTGCAGGGATTGTTCAAAATGAGCCAAAGGAGTCATAATCAACTCATAAAGGAGTCAAAAGTTGAACAAAAACCAAGACTGGGCCAAAAGATGTGAAACGTGGACCGCACAAATATTGTGCGGCCGTGAAAGCTACAACGCGGTCGCGAGCACTATTTCGAGGTCCGCAAAAGGAAGATTCAGAGAGATGGAATTTTGGGCTAAAACATGAACGCGGACCGCGTCAGAAAGGTGCGGCCGCGAAAGTACCTGCGCGGCCGCGATTGGAATTACGCGGATTGTGATTGCTGATGTTCAGAGCTTACATTTTAAGAAAAAATAAGAAGTGCAGTCTGCATCAAGATTATGCAGCCACGGAAGTCTCCTACGCGACCGCAATGGAAATTACACGGTCCGCGAAACCATGCTCAACCCAGATCCAGAAGTGAAGAACGCAGACCGCGATCAGAATTACGCGGCCGCTAAAGCAAGAGTGCGGCCGCGGTCAGAATTACGCGGCCGCGTAACCTCCGCAGGGGTATTTTTGTCCGAAAATTTTAGCTTAGTATAAATAGAACTTTTTGTCATTTTTAGGTTATGTTGGGTATTTGCTGAGCACATGAGACGGCTGGAACTTCTCTTTTGGGCAATTTTGTATTAGATTCACCTTATAACATTAGATTTTCATCTTTTAATCTAGTATTATGAATTTTATCTTCTTTTCATCTTTGATTTCTGCTATTTCTATGAGTAGCTAGACCCATAGCTAGGGTTGTGACCCAACCCTAGTGTAGGTATTTAATGGGTACTGAATTTTAGGGCTTGAATGTTTATGGGTTAGTGATATTTAGCCTAGTTCTTGCTATAATTGTATAATTAGTGGTTGCAAACACTAATTCATGTCTTTATGATTTAGTCTCTTCTTGAGAAAGATGGACTAAGTCTAGGAAAACTAGGCTAACAAGGAATTAGGGTGTACTCAAAAAATTAATAGCCCCAATTAAAGGGTTAAATCTAGAGATAGTAATACCCGACTTGAGCTAATATCACGTGACTTACATGAATACCCATTTGGACTCAAGAAAGCCAAATTGGACAAAATCACTCAAACTATCAAGAGGTATAGAGTGAGTACTTAGGTGTGATAGCTATATTACGACCCCAAATTAATCAAGCTTGCCCTAGATTCTTGCTACCCTTTAGATATCCACCTAGGCGGAAGTCACTACCCTAGTCCTTTTAAACACTTGAAAACCAACATAAAAAATATTATACTTAGCTTTAATCATTGCATACAATAGAATAAAATTAGAAGTAGAATCAAAACCAAATGTGTGGAAGCGTAATTAGGAACAAAACACACATCTAGACTTAGATATAAACCTAATTCCAAATCAATTAGCTCCATGTGGATTCGATCCCGACCTTGTTGGGTAAAACTTCATCGACCATCCTCGCTACTCAATAGTAGTGCAGGCTTGGACCCGATCAATGACTTTGAGGCTATTGAGTTGACTTTGGTAATCATCGAGTGATTAATTGTACCATAGTGATCTTTAACTTGATTGTGGTTGTTGTAGGCTCTCGACTCTATCCTCTTTTGCAGTCTAGTTGCGTGAGGGGTGAGGTAATTTGTGGCTAGTCCAAATATCCATGTGAATGGTCTAGAACTTGCCCCGAATATGCTTCAAGGCGAAATTCTAAGTTTTGCTTGGTTTTAAAAATGATTATAGGCTTTCCTTGACCCATTTGAGCTTTATATTGCCAACCAATATCGTTATCTCTAGTCAACCCCCTTTGAGCCTCTAGACTTTCTCATTTGATAACCATGTTATAAGCTTTTACCCGTTTTGTCGTGATCCTCTCTTGGCACCCGGACTTTACTTAACACTCTTTTGAAATAAGTGGTTTAAAAAATTAGTTTGGGGGAGAGATGAGGAATTTGAAAAAGGTATCAAGGCACAAAAAGAGAAGAAATGATCTCTATGAAAAGAGAAGGCAAGAAAAGAAAAAGAACAAAATAAAAATGCAAAAAGAGAATAAGTTGGAGGGTTGATGGATTCAAAAAGAGGTAATTATCCCTAACATGAGCATCAAGGGAGAAAAATAATGAAATAAATAAGAAAGAGTGATGTCAAGTCTCTCTAGCCCCCAATAAAAAAAAGAGAATGCCTCTAAGGATTGGTAATTGTGAGCCGAGAAAGAAAAATGTGGAGTGCTTAAGGAAAAGTGTAACCACTTACCCATATGGTATCCTACCCTAATCCAAAATCCTTCATTACAATCCAAAAGAAGTGCTACTTGATTTCGAACCGAGTGAGCTTACATTAGTAATGTTCTACATGAGGGGCAAACCTATGGTACTTGAAGTTGTACTTGTGACATTCTCTTGTGAGAGAAGAGTGAACCTTTTATGAATCTTAAGATTGAGTGCTAACTTTTGAAGTGAGCTTGGCAAATGGAAGGTAGAGGAGGAAGAGTTTGGAGTCCACCATGAACTACATGATAGAACAAGAGTCCTTGATGAGTAAAGCCAATTCTTGAAGCTCAAATGTCACATTAGAACTATATGTGCATGAATATTTGGCTTGTCACTTTGTTGATAATTCATGAGTAATGTGGGTAATTGTTGGTCCCGACTGAGTATGAATGGCTTACCATTGACTTGCTGAAATGACCTTTCACTTTGAGGAGGTGGGAACTAATCTATTTGCTTGAGGACAAGCAAAGACTTAATTTTGGGGGAGTTGATAAATGTGGATTTTGACCACTTATTAGTATCTTTTTACTTTTGTTTTAGTCCGAAAATATTGATTTATGTTCTCAAAACTAATGAAGGTATCCAAATTGCAGGAATGTTAGAAATTTGGGCTCTTATGAAGAAATCCGACTAAAAAAGAGTGTTCCGACTCACAAGGCAAGAAGGGGCGCAGCACACAAGAAGTGCGGTCCGCACATGGAATTGTGCGGCCGCAGAACCTCCCGAGGGGAATTTTTGTCACTAAATTTTGAGCCACTATAAATAGACGAAAATCACATTTTTAGGTCAAGTTTTGAAGTTCTAGCAGCTGTAGCCGTTGTAGTTTTCCATTTTAGGAAATTTGTGATCATTTTTTGACAAAAACATCATAGTTTATCATTTTGAATTTTATATTATGAGTTTAATTAGTATTTTTTCTTTGTTTTCTTTATTTTCTGCAATGAGTAGCTAGACTTTTACTAGGGTTGTGACCTAACCCTAGCGTGTAAACCTTATGATTATTTAATTTAATGCTTTTATGATTGGGTATTTTTTATTTAGCATTGTTAATGCTTTAATTATAGAATTAATGGTTGCAAATATTGATTCATGCCTTTTTGACTTGGTCTTTACTTTAGAAGAGGGACCTAGTCTAGAAAAACTTGGCTAACAAGAAATTGGACTAGTTAAGGATTTGACTAGCCTAATTAAAGGGTTTGAACTAGATATAGGGAAAACCTAACTTGAGCTCACATCAACTATTTAGCTTGATACCCATTTGGGCTTGAGAAAGCCAAATTGAGCAAAATCACTCTATGCCCGAGAGGTATTGAGTGGGCGACTTGGAGTTGCGAGCTATAATACACCCCGATCAATAAAAAAAGTGTTAACGTACTTAACCCACTAGGCGAACACCTAGGTGAAGGTCACATCCCTAGGACTTTTAACCATTTGGTAAAAACAGCAAAAATAATTACGCTTTGTAATTTCTTCTCATTAGTTTACAATTGTTATTGTTAATTTAGTAGTAGAAAACAAAATCCCTTATTTGGAAGCGCAATTGAGTTATTTCATTTACTCTTATCAAGTGTACACCCTAACACCCATATCACACTCCCTATGAAAATCGACCCCGACTCTTGTTAGGTACTATTCTTCCAACGACCGTTTTCACTCACTATTGAGTGCGGATTACACGTGGATCACCTACTAAGTGCGAGTGCCGAGTGCGAGTGCCAAGTGCGAGTGCCGAGCGCAAGTACCGAGTGATTGAGAGTGTTGAGAGACTGGGAGTACTAAGTGATTGAGCGTGTTGAGTGAGATTGAATACTCCGTGAGTATGTATATGACTTTATCACTGTGTTGCATTACAGTTGGCATGCATAATTGACATGTAGATATAGAGACGTAACATTCTTCGTATCAGTCACACTTGGCATATTTTATCCGTGTTGAACTTAAACTGTTAAACTTGAAAGCATGTCTATATTTTCTGTACCGTTAAAATCTGGATCTGGATCGTGTGCAGATCCAGGTACTTATGGGTACAACAGTTGCTAGCTTTGGAGCTTTATATGTTTGGAGACTATTGAGGTAGCTGCCTTGGCGTCCGCAAACCTCGACTCTCCATTTTTTTCAATTTATTTGCACTGTTCTATCTTTCTAGATAGTTGTTTTAGCAGTTAGACTGTATTCTCATATAGATGCTCATGTACCTAGTGACACCTGGATTCTAGGGGATTTTTTATTTAGTCGTGGTATTTTCTTATCAGTTATTTATGAGGTTTTCACTATTAAGCTTATTTCATTATGTTTTCAATTTAAAGATGTGTGGGTATTTGTGATTGTCACCTTGCCTAGTATTGCGATAGGCGCCATAACGTTGTGTGGGATTTTGGGTTATGACAAGTTAGTATCAAAGCCTAGGTTACATAGGTCTCACAAGTCATGAGCAGGTTTGGTAGAGTCTTGCGGATCGGTACGGAGATGTTTGTACTTATCTTCGAGAGGTTGCCAAACCATTAGGAAAACATCACTTTCTTGTATTCTTGTCGTGCAAATTTGTTGATTCCAGAAACTAAACTTCTTTTATTCTATTCTTTCACATATGGTGAGAACACGTGCTATTGGATTAGGCAGACGGCCACCAGTACCACCAACTAGGGCCACGAGAAGCGGGGGCCACTGTAGAGGCTGAGGTATAACTCGTACAGCAGCTAGGGCAGCACCTGTAGACCCATTAGTTGCTCCAGCTCAGGAGCAAATCCCAAATGTAGTTGAGCCGGTAGGACCAGCTCAGAAACCACTATGCCTATTGTGATTTCAGGCCTTCAAGAGGCTTTGGCTCAGATATTTACTGTATGCACTAGCCTTGCTCAGGCAGTTTCAGTTCAGGCCACACTAGCCACTTCTCAAGCCGGAGGAGGTGCTCATACTCCCGCCACTCATACTCCAGAGAAAGTAGTGCAGGGACTTCAGACACTGGGGGTACTACGAACTCAGTTGGTTGTAGTTGCTCAGGCCCAGGTGGGCCCCCTATAAGTGACGAGGAGCAGAAGCGACTAGAGAGGTTTGGGAGGCTCAAGCCTCTATCATTCAGTGGGGCTGAGTCAAAGGATGCCTAAGACTTCTTGGATAGGTGCCAGTGGATTCTTCGCATGACGGGTATTATGGAGATTAGTGGGGTCACATTTACTATTTTTCAGTTGTCGGGGGTAGCCTTCAAATGGTGGGAGGCCTATGAGCAAAGCAGGCCAGCCGATGTTGTACCACTTATGTGGCACGAGTTCTCCGTTCTCTTCTTGGAGAAGTTTGTTCCACTGACCCGCATAGAGGAGTTGCGTAGGTAGTTTGAGCAGCTACTCCAGGAGGGTATGTCCGTGACCCAGTATGAGATGAGATTTTCAGAGTTAGCTTGTCACGCGATCTGATTGGTTCCCACGGAGATGGAGAGGATTAGAAGGTTCATTGATGGCCTCAACTATGGACTACGTTTTGTCATGACTCAAAAGATAACATCATGTGGTAGGTTTGACGAGGTGGTTGATATTTCTAGGTGGCTAGAGCAGGTCCGTAGTTAGGAGCGTGAGGAGAGAGAGGCCAAGAGGCCTTGTGGTTAGGGTGGTTTTAGCGGTGTTATTTTCTAGAGGGCAGTCCCAACACAGTAGGGGTCATCCTTATAGGCCTGCTCAGATCGCTTGTCCGGTTCATCGGGGTGCATCAGCTAGCCATGTTTCATACAGTGCTTGTCCGAGTCAGTAATCTCTCAGTGCCTTCCCAACTCAAAATTCATCTTGTGCTCCATCTGTTCAGGGTTCATATGTGCTAGGTTCTTCTAGCAGTTATTCTAGTTCTCGGGGTCCGATTCAGTCTCCACTACCATCGGGGAGTTGCTTTGAGTGCGGGGAGTTTGGACATGTGTGGGAGGCAGTGTCCCCATCGCTTTGGCGGTCTAGTTCAGCAGAGGGGTCAGGCTATGACTTCCGCACCAGTTACTTCACCACTCACCCAGCTAGTTCGGGTTGGGGCTTAGGCAGCTAGAGGTCACCCTAGAGGGGGAGGCTGATCAGGTGGCGGCCAGGCTCGATGCTATGCTTTCCTTGCCAGGCCAGAGGTTGTTGCTTTAGATACAGTGATCACAAGTATTGTCTCAGTATGCCACATGGATGCTTTTATATTATTTGACCTTGGTTCCACTTATTCATATGTATCATCATATTTTGCTCATTGTCTGGTTATGCCTCATGAGTCCTTAGTTTCACTTGTTCATGTATCTACGCTGATGGGCAATTCTATTGTTGTGAGTCTTGTGTATTGGTCGTGTGTGGTGACTATTGGGGGATTAGAGACTAGAGTTGATCTCTTATTGCTTAATATGGTTGATTTTAATATGATTCTGGGTATGGATTGGTTATCCCCATGTCATACTATTCTGGATTGTCACGCTAAGACCGTGACGTTGGCGATGCCGGGGTTACCTAGGATTGAGTGGAGAGTTTCTCTGGACTATATTCCTAGTAGGGTGATTTCATATTTGAAGGCCCAACGGATGGTTGGGAAGGGGTGTTTGCCATATTTGTCTTTTGTGAGGGATGTTGGTGATGATACACCTACTATTGATTCTATTCTGGTAGTGCGAGACTTTCCGGATATATTTCCTGCAGACCTGTCAGGCATGCCACCCGACAAGGAAATTGATTTAGGTATTGACTTGGTGCCAGGCACTCAGCCCATTTCTATTCCTCAGTACTGTATGGCACTAGTAGAGTTGAAGGTATTGAAAGAGCAACTTTAGGAGCTTCTTGATAATGGGTTAATTAGGCCTAGCGTGTCTCCTTGGGGTGCACCGGTTCTGTTTATGAAGAAAAAGAACGGTACCATGCGAATGTGCAATGAATATAGGCAGTTGAACAAAGTTACAATTAAGAATAAGTATCATTTGGCGCGCATTGATGACTTATTTGACCAGCTTCAGGGAGCTAGAGTGTTCTCTAAGATTGATTTGAGGTCTAGTATAACCAGTTGAAGATTCGAGACTCGGATATTTTGAAGACGGCATTCAAGACCTGCTATGGTCACTATGAGTTCCTTGTGATGTCTTTTGGGCTGACCAACGCCCCCAACAACATTCATGCATCTAATGAATAGTGTGTTCCAGTCATATCTTAATTTGTTTGTCATAGTGTTTATTGATGATATTCTGGTGTACTCACGTAGCCAGGAGGAGCATGTACATCATCTGAGGATTGTACTACAGAGGTTGAGGGAGGAGAAGCTTTATGCCAAGTTCTCCAAGTAAGAGTTTTGGCTCAGTTCAGTGGCGTTCTTGGGGCACGTGGTGTCCAGTAAGGGGATTAAGGTGGATCCAAAGAAGATTGAGGCGGTTTAGAGTTGGCCCAGACCGTCTTCAGCTGCTGATATTCGGAGTTTTCTCGGCTTGGCCATATATTATCATTGCTTCGTGGAGGGTTTCTCGTCCATTGCAGTGCCTTTGACCAGGTTGACCCAAAAGGATACTCCATTTAGGTGGTCGGATGAGTGTGAAGAGAGCTTTCAGAAGCTCAAGACTGGCTTAACTACAGCTCCAGATCTAGTTTTGCCTTCAACATCGGGTTCTTATACAGTGTATTGTGATGCTTCTCAGATTGGTATTGGGTGTGTATTGATGCAGGAGGGTAGAGTGATTACTTATGCTTCACGCCAGTTGAAGCCTCATGAGAGAACTACCATGTTCATGATTTTGAGTTGGCAGCCATCGTTCATGCATTGAAGATTTGGAGGCATTATCTCTATGGTGTGTCTGGTAAGGTATTTATGGATCATCAGAGCCTTCAGCACTTGTTCAAACAAAATGATCTAAATCTGAGGCAACGGAGATGGTTGGAGATGCTAAAGAACTATGATATTACCATTTTGTATCATCCCGGGAAGGCCAATGTGGTGGCCGATGCCTTGAGTAGGAAGGCGGTGAGTATGGGTAGCCTTGCATTTATTCCGGTTGGTGAGAGACTGCTTGCATCAGATATTCAGGCCTTGGCCAATCAGTTCGTAAGGTTAGATGTTTCGGAGCCTAGTCGGGTTCTAGCTTGTGTGATTTCTCGGTCTTCCTTATATGATCGCATCAGAGAGCATCAGTATGACGACCCCTATTTGTTTGTCCTTAAGAACACGGTTCAACACGGTGATGCCAAGGAGGTTTTTATTGGGGATGATGGGGTGTTACGGATGCATGGTCGGATTTGTATGCCTAATGTAGATGGGTTACGTGAGTTGATTCTTGAGAAGGCTCACAGTTCACGGTATTCCATTCATCCAGGTGCCGCAAAGATGTACCAAGACTTGAGGCAGCACTATTGGTGGAGAAGGATGAAGAAAGACATAGTGGAGTTTGTAGCTCGGTGCTTGAATTGTCAGCAGGTAAAGTACGAGCATCAGAGGCTGGGCGGATTGCTTTAGAGGCTTGAGATTCCGGAGTGAAAATGGGAGCATATCACCATGGACTTCATAGTTGGGCTCCCACAGATTTAAAGAAGTTTGATGCTATTTGGGTGATTGTGGATCGGTTGACTAAGTCCACACATTTCATTCCAGTTGGGACTACCTATTCTTCGGAGCGGTTGGCTGAGATCTATATCCGCGAGATTGTTCACCTTCACGGTGTGTCGTATCTATCATTTCAGATCAGGGGACGCAGTTCACATCGTAGTTTTGGAGAGCAGTACAGCGAGAGTTAGGCACGCGGGTTGAGTTAAGTACAACATTCCACCCTAAGACGGACGGACAATTCTAGCACACTATTCAGATATTGGAGGATATGCTACGCGCTTGTGTCATGGATTTCGGGGTTTCTTGGGATCAATTTCTACCGCTTGTAAAGTTTGCATACAATAAAAACTACCAATCGAGTATTCAAATGGCTTTGTATGAAGCTTTGTATAGGAGACGGTGTCGGTCTCTAGTTGGTTGGTTTGAGCCGGGTGAGGCTAGGCTATTGGGTACTGACTTGGTTCAGGATGTTTTGGACAAGGTTAAGTTAATTCAGGATTGGCTTCACATGGCACAGTCTAGACAGAAGAGTTATGCCTATCGGAAGGTTCGTGATGTTGCTTATATGGTGGAAGAGAAGGTATTGCTCAGCGTTTCACCCATGAGGGTGTTATGAGGTTCGGGAAGAATAGCAAGTTGAGCCCTCGGTATATTGGGCCTTTTGAGGTGCTTGAGAGGATTGAAGAGGTGGCTTACACGCTTGCATTGTCGCCTAGTCTATTGAGTGTTCATCCAGTGTTTTATGTTTCCATGCTCCAAAAGTATTTCGGCAATATGTATCATGTTTTGGATTTTAGCATGGTTCAGTTAGATGGTGATTTGACTTATAATGTGGAGTCGGTGGCCATTTTGGATCGGCAGGTTCGAAAGTTGAGGTCAAAGAATATAGCTTTAGTGAAGGTGCAATGGAGAGGTCAGCCAGTCAAGGAGGCTACTTGGGAGACCGAGCGAGAGATGCGAAGCAGATATCCACACATATTTGAGACCTCAGGTATGATTCTAGACTCGTTCGAGGACGAACGTTTATTTAAGAAGAGGAGAATGTAACGACTCGGCCGGTCGTTTGGAGTATTATAGCCCTGGTCCCCCATTTATTTCTTATCCTATGCTCATTTATTGTTATGTGACTTACCGAGGTGGTTGGTTTAGTTTCGGGAATGTTTCAAAATGAGTTGGGACACTTAGTCCCGAGGTTGGAAGCCTAAGTTGAAAGAGTTGACCGGATATTGACTTGTGTATAAATGACTTTGGAATGGAGTTTTGATGGTTTCGATAGATCCGTATAGTAATTTTGGACTTAGGAGTGTGTCTGGATATTGATTTGGAGGTCCGTAGATGATTTTGGCTTGAATTGGCGAAATTTGAAAAAGTTGAAGTTTGGAGAGTTGAGAAGTTTGACCGAGCATTGAATTTGTGATTACTGGGTTCGGATTTTGGTTTCGGAAATTGGAATAGGTTTGTTGTGTCATTCATGACATGTGTGCAAAATTTGGAGTCAATCGGAGTTGGTTTGATAGGTTTCGGCATCGATTGTAGAAGTTGGAAATTCAATAGTTTCAATAGGCTTGAATTGGGGTGTGATTCATGTTTTTGACGTTGTTTGATGTGATTTGAGGCATAGGCTAAGTTAGTATTGTATTTTAAGACATGTTGGTATGTTTGGTTGAGGTCCCCGGGGCCTCGGGTGGATTTCAGATGATTAACGGATTGAAATTGGGACTTAGAGGATTGCTGAAAAGTTGAGGTCTGGTCCGATCGCACATACGAAGGATTTGGTACCGCAGAAGCGTGCTTGGCATTGCAGAAGCAGATTTTTGTTGGGCTGAGGGGATATGCAGGTGCGAGGTTTTGGCCGCACCTGCGAGATTGCCGATGCGGGAAGTGGAACACAAGAGCGAAGTGGCGAGGGGCAGGCGTTTCCGCAGAAGCGGAGCCCAGGTCGCAGGTGCAACTCCGCAGAAGCGGAGCCTGGTGCATAGAAGCGAAGGCAGGGGCCTTCATGGAAACTGTAGAAGCGGAAGTTTGGCCGCACCTGCGGAGCCGCAGAAGTGGTTAAGTGAACCGCACGTGCGAGATGACTAGCATATTCTTAAGGTCGAGGTTTTGAGTTATTTCCTCATTTTTTTAACTTTGCAAGTTCGGTTGGAGGCGATTTTTGAGAGGGGTTTCACGAGATTTCAAGAGGTAAGCCACTTTTGATCGTTTTATGTATTAATATTGAATACTCATTGAATTTTTCACCTAAATTATGTGTTTTTAAGGTGGAATTTGGGGGATTTGGGACAAGAGATTGGAGAATAAGATTTGGGGATTTGAGTGACTATTTGATGTCGAAATTGGGTAATTTTGGTATGTTTGGACTCGTTATTGAATGGGTGTTCGGATTTTGTTAATTTTGTTGGATTCCGAAATGTGGGACGGGGTTGACTTTTTGACTTTTGTTAAAGAACCTAGTTTTATCTTATGGAATTGATTCTTATAGCTTGTGTTGATTGTATTAAGTTGTTTGTGGATAGATTCGAGTCGTTCAGAGGACGATTCGCAAGGCAAGAGCTTGTTGGAGTAGAGATTTGCACGGTTTGAGGTAAGTAACACTTCTAAACTTGATTTTGTGGATATGAATCCTGAAATACGTGTTATGTGGTTGATGTTGAGGTAACGTACATGCTAGGTGACGGGCGTGTGGGCGTGCACCATAGTAATTGTGACTCGGTTGATTCCGTGGAACTGTGTAGTCATCTAATCTTGCTATTATTCTTGTTTACTCCACGTGTTAGAGAAATTGAGTTGTGATTCATGTTAGAGATCATATTAGGCTATATGTTGGTACTGTTGGGACCCACAAAGGTCGTTCTTTTGTTGTTGAGTTATTTGCTTAAAATGCAGTTATGTACTCAGTCACATTCATCATTTGCATATAATATCTCTGTCTCTATTATCATTTATTGCTACATCATATATCATTGTTTGGGCTGAGTGTTATGAGATTTGTGAGCCTGAGAGACTAGAGAGATTGATGACTGAGTGCGGCCGAGGGCCTGATTGTGAGTTATATTTATGGGATCGGGCCGCATATCGTAGCATGCTTTATTGATTCATGCCATGATTGGCTTATATTAGCGGTTGGGCACGATTCGCCCCTCCGTAGTCTGACATACCAATAGTGAGCACAAGTACCTACTGAGTACGAGTGCCGAGCGTGAGTGCCGAGTGATTGAGAGTGCTGAGTGACTGGGAGTACTAAGTGATTGAGCGTGTTGAGTGAGATTGAATACTCTAAGAGTATGTATATGGTGCCGAGTGATTAAGAGTGTTGAGTGACTGGGAGTACTAAGTGTTGAGCGTGTTGAGTGAGATTGAATACTTAGAGAGTATGCATATGACTTTATTATTGTGTTGCATTATAGTTGGTATGCATAATTGACATGTATATATAGTGATGTATCATCCCTTATATCAGTCACACCTGGCATATTTTATCCGTGTTGAACTTAAACTATTAAACTTGAAAGCATGTCTACATTTCTGTACTGTTAAAACCTGCATTTAGACTGTACCTGTCTGAACTCGTTAATGCTTTCAGCCCAAGGTTAGCTTTGTTACTTATTGAGTACATTGCCAGTTGTACTCATACTACACTCTGCACTTCATGTGCAGATCCAAGTACTTATGGGCACGGCGGTTGCTAGCTTGGGAGCTTTATCTGTTTGGAGACTATTGAGGTAGCTGCCTTGGCATCCGCAAACCTCGCCTCTCCTTTTTTCAATTTATTTGCACTGTTCTATCTTTCTAGATGATTGTTTTAGCAGTTAGATTGTATTGTCATATAAATGCTCATGTACTCAGTGACACCCGGATGCTGGGGGATTTTGTATTGAGTCATGGTATTTTCTTTTTAGTTATTTACGAGATTTTCATTGTTAAGCTTATTTCATTATGTTTACATTTTAATGATGTGTGGTTATTTGTGATTATCGGCTTGCCTAGTATTGCGATAGGTGCCATCACAACGTGTGGGATTTTGGGTCATGACACCTTGTCCGCTTTGCCTATGATTTTGTATGGTCCGTACCAGTTGGTTCCTAATTTCCCCTATCGCAGATCTCTGCCTACTTGGGTCTTTGCTTTGAGCATGTTGTCCCCTATCTTGAGTAATCGTACCTTTGCCTTTTCGTTGCAATACCGTTCTGCTTGCTGTTTTTGTATGACCATTCTTATGTATGCCATATCTTGTCGCTCCTCGACCTCGTCGAGGTCTTGTCTCCTATTCTCGTCATTGTAGGTACCGCTTTCAAGTACCTTAGGCTGGGTTCTCCAACTTCGACTGGTATGACCGCTTCCGTTCTGTAAACTAGAGAGTAAGGTGTTTCTCATGTGCTCGTTTTTGGGGTTGTTTTGTGCGCCTATAATACTTCGAGGAGTATTTCTGGCCACAGTCCCTTAGCCTCCTCGAGTTTCTTCTTCATGATATTTAAGATAGATTTGTCGGAGGACTCTACCTGCCTGTTGTCGCTTGGGTGGCAAGGAGTTGAGAGTATCCTTTTGATGTGCCACTTTTCGAGAAACTCTATGGTTTTTATTCCCGTAAATTGGGCCCGTTGTCATAGCTTATCTCTTTAGGTAGGCCGAATCGGCAGATGATGTTTTTTCATATGAAGGTGATTACCTCATGCTCACAAACTAGGGCGAATGCTCCTACTTCCACCTATTTTGAGAAACATTCAGTTAAAACTAAAAGGAATTTTGACCGAACCGGTCCCACGATGTCCATCCCCATTTAATAAATGGCCTTGGAGGGATGACAGAGTGGAAGTTCTCGCCTGCTTGATGGATTATTGGTGCGTATTTTTGACACTGCTCGCATTTCTTCACAAATTCTAGGGCGTCTTTCTTCATGGTAGGCCAATAATATCCAGTCTGTATAAGGCACCTGACAAGTGCTTGGTCACCGAAGTGACTGTCGCAATGACCTTCACGGACTTCCTCAAGAACGTGTTGAGTTTGGTTCAGGCCTAAGCATTTTGCTAAGGGGTCGCCATACGATCTCTTATACAAATTGTTGCGAAGGAGGCTATACCTAGTGGCTTGTATTCTCAACTTCTTGGCTTCCTTTTTCTACGTTTGGGAGGGTGTCGTCCTACAAATAGTTTATAATACAATTGTGCCAGTCCCAAGTTAAGTTTATAGATTTTACCTCGATGTGGTCTAACCCCGAGCTGAGGAGATATACTACGCTCCTAACCCCAGGAATTATGCTCTGGGTGGTGGCGGCCAATTTGGCGAGGCCGTATGCTTCGACATTTTGAGTTCGAGGAATCTAGTCGAGTTGGCATTCATCGAAATCGGATAGTAACTTGCATATCTCGGTCTGGTACTTCTGTAACCTCTGTTCTTGATTTGGAAAGTCTTAGTGATTTGGTTGACGACGAGCTGAGAATCGCAGCGTAGCTTTAATCTCCTTGCCCTATATTCGAGTGCTAGTCTAAATCATGCAACTACGGCCTCATACTCGGCCTCGTTGTTAGTCATATCTGGGCATCTTCTAGATTGGCAGATGACTTCTCGATGGGAACCTCGAGCATGAGTCTTAGTCCGAACCCGCAAGCATTGGACGCGCCATCGGTGTGTAGGACCCAAAGGTACTATGTTTGGTGAGAAGCTTGAGTGGCTTCTTTCTCATCCTCGGGCATCACTTTTTCACTAAGGTTTGCGGTGAAGTCGACGAGCACTTGTGACTTTATTGCTGTGTGAGGCTGATAAGTGATGTCGTGCTCACTTAATTCAATTGCCCACTTGGTCAGCCTCCCTGACAGCTCGGGTTTGGGTAATATGCTTCTTAAAAGAAATGCGGTGACGACCGAGATTGGGCATCACTAGAAGTATTGTCTAGGCTTTCGTAAAGCTACGACCATGGCCAGTTTCTCGAGGTAAGGATACCTCATCTCAGCGCCGACAAGTGTTTTACTGATATAACAAATTGGAGATTGCGTACATTTGTCTTCTCGAACTAGGACTGCACTAACTGCTACTTCCGAAACAGCAAGGTAAACGAGAAGACGTTCCCCAGGCTCGGGCTTTGAGAGCAAAGGTGGAAACGATAGGTATTCCTTAAGTTCTTTCAATGCTTGTACACATTCAGGCATCCACTCTAGGCCGTTATCCTTTTTTAGCACGTTGAAAAACCTGTGGCACCTATCAGATGACCTCGAGATAAATCTGGATAGGGTGGCAATTTGACCCGTCAGTCTCTGGACTTGCTTCTTAGTGGATAGGTATTCTGATATCCCGTCGATGGCCTTAATCTGATTTGGATTGACCTCGATTCCTTGTTGTGATACCAGAAAGCCCAAAAACTTTCTAGAGGTTACACCGAACGTGCATTTTTCAAGGTTCGGTTTTATCCCATATTTTCTCAATATGTCGAATGCTTCCTTTTGTGACCAACATTTGATAAGTAGCCCCCGCGTTCTTCAACCCGAATGGCATGACCCTATAACAGTACGTTCCCCCGTGAGTGATGAACGTAGTCTTCTCTTGGTCATCTTCCTCCATGAGTATTTGATTGTAGCCTGAGTAGGCGTCCAAAAAACTTAGCAACTCGTGTCTTGATGTTGCGTCGATGAGTTGGTCAATGAGTGGTAACGGGAATGAATCATTTAGGCATGCTTTGTTCAGGTCGGTGAAATCCACACACATCCTCCATTTCTCGTCCTTTTTTTTTACCATCACCACATTGGCGATCCACTTAGGATACTTCGACTCCCTGATAGAGCCGTTGGCCAATAACTTTTCTACTTCTTCGTGGACGGCCTCGTTGATTGCGGGGTTGAACTTTCGTCGCACCTGCCTTACTTGGGGGGTAGTAGGGGTCGATGTTTAGCCTGTGCATGGATATCTCTTTGGGGATGCCAGGCATATCTGTATGGACAACAAATCTGCATTAGTTATTAAGAATTGATTAAATTTACCTAGGTCTTGGAGTTTGAAGCCGATCTAGGCTTTTTTGCTAGGGTCACTATGCTTTAGCTGGACGGGATCGAGGTCTTCTATGGTCGGCCCTACGGCTTCGACCACTTCTGGGTCCACAATGGTATCTTTGGATTCGACCGGTAGAGACCTCGACCTTGCTGATTGATATGCCTCTTTTTCCTTTTCTTTCTCTTGTTGAATTGTCGTGCCATCCAGGGCGATCTGATAGCATTCCCGGGATGCGTGTCGTTACCCTCATATTCTGAATATTCCCTAGGGGGTCGGGAACTTGATCACTTAGTATAAGTTGGAGGGGACCGCTCTCATGGGATGTATCCATGGCCGTCCTACGATGGCGTTGTATGCATTGTCCTGATCCATGATATAGAATGTTGTCTCTAGAGTCACTCCACCGGCGAGGATAGAGAGTGTGATCTCTCCCGAAGTCCGTTCAACTGCATAATTAAAATCGGTTAGTGTAATGCAGCGCGACACTATCTTATCCTCAAGTCTCATCTGTGCGAGGGTTCAAGGATGGATGATGCACGCTCCACCTCTATCATCTACCATAATTATCCTAACATCAGTATCTAAAATTCATATAGTAACAACAAGTGCATCATTGTGAGGGAAAGTCAAATTGTCGGCATCTGACTCATCGAAGATGATACTTTCTTCGAGTTCGTCGTACCGTTCATGGGTGATTGATCTTTTGAGTTTGCGAGTGGCTGTGAATTTGATGCCATTAATGGAGGTGTCGTCACTACCACCAATAATCATATTGATGGTGCGAGCTGGTGAAGGTGGCTTTGGTAGGCCTTGGCATTCTCGACCCCATGCTAAAGCGTTCCTGCCTTTGCCGTTGAGTAATTCTTTGAGATGTCCTTATTGTAGCAAGTTTGCTATATCTAGTCTTAGAGCGTGGCAATCTTCCGTTTTATGTCCACGTTCTTGGTGGAACTTGCAGAGGGCGTCAGACTTCCTGGTGCTCGGTTCAGACCTCATCTTTGGTGGCCACTTCACCCTCGTTCTGAGATTCTCAAGGGTGTAGACCACCTCTGTAGATGACACACAAAAGTTGTGAGTAGATAGTAAGGGGGCATACCTTAATCATTCATGTGAGTGCCTGATCTCGGCCTAAAGGGGCCGTCTTCATAGCGGAAGGAGGGGACGGGTACCCTAATATAGGGTTGATGTCGTTCCCTGCCTGGCCACGATATTGGATGGTCTCTCCTTGTGTTTTCCCTGCGTTCCTTTCTAGGTTCGGATTGTACCAAGATGAGTCGTCGAGTTGGCCCGTTGAGGTTGTCATCGTCTGCCCTGACCTCGGCATAGTAAGCATAGTGGATCTTGTCCCAAGTAGCCGGTGGATACTTCATTAACTGGCTCAGTAGCTTTATGGTCTCTCTCGAATCCTCTCTGCACAACCCATTCTAAAAGGCGGCCACGATCATCCCTTTGGAGACATTTAGTAAGGTCATCCTCGCCCTGTTAAATAGGGCGAGGAAGTCTCTTAGTCACTCTCCTAGGGATTGCTTGATGGCGAAGATGCCATTCACCTTTGTTTCAGCTTTCTTGGCCCCGGCATGCACCGTTATAAACTTGTCGGCCATCTCTTCAAATGTTTATATGGAATAGGCTGGCAGCTGTGAATACCATGTCAACGCCCCTCTAATGAGAATTTCACCAAATGTTTTCAGCAAGATGGAGGACACCTACTCTTTAGTCAGGTCGTTGCCTTTTTATGGCGGTGACGTAGTGAGTTACATGATCTTCGAGATCGGTCATTCCATCGTAGATTCTGAGATATGGGATCTTGAAGGTTTTTGGTATGAGGAGCCGCTTCTTCCTTGTATGGCTGCTCCACAAAACATACCGGCGTCTCTTTTAGGTAACAATTTGGGGGCACTGGTATTTTGTCTACCCATTCCTAGTGCTGCTTCATTTGTTCCTGGAGCACCTTGTTCTCGTTTTCCATTTCTTCCATTCTGTTTAGCATGGCGGCGAGGACACTATCACCTGCACTATCAACAATCGCATTAGTATTACCTGAAATAAGAGGGTTCAGTTGGTCGTCCTGTTCATTCCTGCGTTGTACTGCATGGACCATCGTGTTTTCTGTGGTCGTGCATGGGGCTTGTTTACTAATCATGCTGACTAGAGTGCCAACTAACCATCTTCGAGGAGATTTTTCATAGCTTGTGGTGCTCCCACTCCCATGGACGTAGATGTTCCCTTCCCATTTGGTTTGGTTATGCTGAAGAAAGGTGTAGGTGACTTCCCTAATCTGGGGGATGCCGTGGGAGTCACCTCCTCATCTTGGGTGTTGTACCCTTCATCTATGGCACTTATGATGTTGAGCGGGACGTTGTCCGTTGCTTTGGTTCTGTTTCTCTGGTTACCTGCCATGGAGTTTTTATATACACACACAGAGAAAAAGAATAACCTTTACCGTTTGAGATTGGGAAGTCACATGAGTTATAGATCTGATGGAAACTAACAATTTGAATGAGAAAATCCCCACAGACGGCACCAAACTGTATAACCCAAAATTTGGATCTAGGTTTTTATACAATTAGATTTATAATGAAAAGGGTTAATCTAAGTCAAAATTAATGTCCAAATGATAGATCTAGTATATTTATAAAGAATATCGAACGTGTGTTATTAGGTAACTATATCTTGGAGCAATAATGGAGTAATAAATGATTCAAAGATGTAGGAGAAAGCAATAAATGACATTTAAGTAAATAATGGAACAAAGTTCACCCGACAAGGGCGAGATTTCCTAACGAATCTTCTGACTATGATGTATAGTGATAAGCCTTTGAATATTCCAGTTCTTCTTGGATCGGAGAAGAAGAGATAGATAAAGATGTGAAAAAGGTAAGCTTTGTATGTATATTATAAAGAGAGAATCTTCATAGAATGTCAATTTATTGTTCCTTTCAGAAAGTGTCTAATCCCCTTCTATAACTACATATCTTTATATTTATAAGGATACTTGGGACACAAAATCCTAGATGATACAACTGGGAAGAATATTCACTGGAATATTCTCTAGGGAATAGTAATCCTAGAACTAGCCATTACTGCTCTCCGAAGAGGAGTGCTCGTCCTCGTCTTCTATCGAGTCACTTCGACCTTATCGATGACCTGCTATCTTCTCATAACGTCGACCCTTTGAAATCAGGTTATCGTATCCTATTGACGACACGTGGCAGCCTCCGAAAGCTTCGTTCATGTTGACATAGTCAACATATAATATGATAATTTTTATCCATATACCCATAAACTTTAAATTTTGGATCCGCCTCTCACTATGAGATATATTCGTTGCAATAATGGAATACTGTTAGACTTTTTCTAGAGACTTTAAGTTTGACCATCCGAAAATGTAATACATCTAGTAATTAACTCATACATTAAGAAACAGAAAGTTTCACCAAATAATGAAGACTGCAACTATACTCACACCTTCAATATCGTAATAACTCTACCATCCCAATAAAGCGACTCAGATCCTATCTTAATATGTTGACATGTCCTATGTAAGACGAAAATTCAACACATAAATATATACACAACATTTTAATTTATAACTTAAATATAATTTATTTAATATATATCGTGACCTCATGCATTCACCCTTAAATAGTGACAGAAATTACAACAACAATAACAAAAAATTTAGTATAATCTCATAAGTGGATTTTGGAGAGAATAATGTGTACATAGTCTTATTCCTATCTTGCGAAAGTAAAGAGACTTTTTCCGCCAAGTAGCGACAAAAAATGTATTCATCAAACGAGTTATAAAAATATATTGGTCAATTACACTGTGTGTACTATAAACACATATGAAATTCACAAAATGCATAGGTGCCATGCGACTTAAGTACAATAATTAAGTTGAATGCACAAAGCCTAAGAACTGTACAAGTTGTAATGATAAGTAATTCATGTAGTCACAATTACTGAATGCGTTTTAAAGCAAATATCCTAAGAGTAATATTCTCCCCATGCGAGGAATCTCTGTATGTTAAGGAATGCAAAAAGCTAAATCGCAAGTGATGAATGTGTTTCATTAATTGCAATTTCCAATTGCACTTGAAGTATACAGACTCTACAAATGATTAGATTATGAAACTCATTCATCAATTGAGAGGTCGAGCCTTATAAGCTGCCTCTCAGAATTAAGTTTTATAAACTGTTGGAAAAAATAAACCCCCACATAAATAATATTCACGGTATACGATTGTAATAAATGCGGATTACTAAAATACTGTAACCAGCGGTAATAATAAGAGAAACAAGGACACCAAAATTTTTACATGGAAAACCCTTCTGAATAAGGGAAAAACCACGCCCGAGAGGAGCAACTGATTTTACTATAGCAAAGATTTTACAATTTGTGGTACCGAGTAAAACCCTCCATTACCACTACACACTCAAAAGAAATAACCCTCTTTTGATTTTTTCACCTCACTACAAATACCGCTCAAACTCTCTATATTTTTCCTTATAGAGTATTTTACTTCTTACTCTGTAAATCACCATCTTTCTCTCTGTTTGGTGTATCTTTCAACTGAGAGCATGGGACCTATTTATAGTGCTTACATTGCTTCATTGATGTCATCAATATTTTTATGTTAATGGCAAAAGTCAAATATTACATTGTGAAATCAAGGAATGATTTGTCGTAAAATCTTCCTTACTATTCGTTTAGTTGGCTTGTCATTTCACAATCCAAAGGAAGTTGTCTTCCTTTCACATGGGATGGACCCATCAAATCTCCCCCTCCAGCCTCATGCACCTGAGGGAGGTATCTCTAATTTTTCATATAGAACAAGTTCTTTGCATAACTCAAACTTATCTCTTGGTATCGTCTTGGTCAGCATATCCGTAGGATTTTCACTCGTGGTAATCTTTTTGACCTGCAAAGATTCGTTCTCCACTTGCTCAGAAATCCAATGATATCTCACATCGATATGCTTTGTTCTTGCATGGTACATGAAATTCTTGCTCAAATCTATTACACTTTGACTGTCACAATAGACGACATACTCCTTATGATGCAATCCAAGCTCTTGAAGAAACCGCCTGAGCCATATCATTTCCTTGCCAATTTCTGTACCATCAATGTACTCCGCTTCAGTTGTTGAAAGTGCATTGTACTTCTGTAATTTAGACTGCCATGATATATCTCCCCCTGAAAAAGTAAATAGATATCCAGTAGTGGATTTTCTATTATCATAATTACCGGCCATATCAGCATCTATATAGCCCAACAGGACTGGATTTGATCTCCCAAAATACAAGCATTCATCCGAGGTTCCTTTTAGATACCTGAGTAACCACTTCACAATGTTCTTTCCCGGGATTGTCAAGAAACCTGCTAACAACACCAACAACATGAGCAATATCAGGTCTAGTACATACCATTGCATACACTAAGCTCCCGACGGCAAATGAATATGGAACTTTAACCATACTTTATTTATTTTCCTTTGTTGTAGGACACATCATCCTGTTCAACTTCATATGACCAGCAAGAGGCGTGATAACTGGTTTAACACTCATCATGTTGAAGCGTTTAAGTACACGTTCAATATACTTCTGTTGTGATAACAACAACTTGCTATTTGTCGTGCTGGACCCAAGTCTTTCATGTCAAATGACTTGGACAAATCTTCCTTCAACTTGGCAATCAACTTCTTGCCTTGTCCTACAATCAACATGTCATCCACATATAACAACAAGATGCTGAAGTTATTGTAAGAGAATTTCTTATAGTATACACATGGATCTGAAAAAGTCTTTGTATATGTTTGACTTCTCATGAATGATTCAAACTTCCTGACCACTGCCTTGGCGCTTGTTTCAGCCCATAAAGACTTTTTTTCAATTTGCACACCATGTGTTTCTTTGCCTTTACTTCAAAACCTTTTGGCTGCTCCATATAGATTTCTTCTTCCAAATCTCCATGTAGAAATGCAGTTTTGACGTCCAACTGCTCCTATTCAAGATCTAAGTTAGCTGCCAAACTCAAGATTGTTCGAATAGAGGTCATTGTGAGAAAATTTTATCAAAATCAATACCTTTCTTTTGTTCGAAACCTTTTACCACCAATTGAGCTTTGTATCTGACCAGTTTGCTGTTTCTATCTTTCTTGAGCTTAAAGACCCACTTGCACTTGAGCGGACTTTTGCCTTTTGGAAGTTCAACCAGTTCATACGTGCCATTCTTCCATAGAGAATCCATCTCTTCTCGCATGGCTTCCATTTGCTAGATTTGTTCTGGATGAGATAACACCTCCTTGAAATTCTCTGGCTCCCCCTCATCAGCGACGAGGATATACTCTAAATAAGGATACCTCGTGGACTCGACCTTCTCTCCTTCAGATCTTCTCAAAGTTTGTTGTCTTTTTCTTGTTGTTGTTGTTGCTTTTATTCTTCCTTTTGTGGAATAGGATGCCCCCTGCTCATCAACCTCTTCATCTACACCTTCCGTGTGCCATTCTTTACCTGTGGAAGGATTACGTACATGTACAGTAGGAGCAGTAACAAAGTTAATGACTGTACCATTATCATTTTTGGTCTTTGTTGATTGATCACCATCAATCCCGACCACATCTTCTCTGAAGATCACATCTTTGCTTCTGATGATCTTCTTCCTTTTTGGGTCCCATAATCTGTAGTCAAACTCTTCATCTTTATAACCAATGAAGATACAGGGAATAGTTTGTCATCCAGCTTCGTTCTCTGCTCCTTCGGCACATGTGCAAAAGCTTTACATCCAAAAAATTTCAAATGGAAGTAGGACACCTCTTTATTGGTCCATACTTTCTCTGGAATGCCAAAATCCAATGGAACTGATGAACTTCTGTTAATCAGGTAACAGGCTATGCGATCTGCTTCTCCCCAAAATGACTTAGATAGTTTTGCCATTTTGAGCATACTTTTCACTTTTTGATAATGGTGCGATTTATCCTTTCAGCTACACCATTGTGGTGTGGGGTTCGAGGAACTGTCTTCTCATGTCTGATTCCATGGCTTGAGCAGTAGTATTTAAAATCCTTTGAAGTATACTCTTCTCCATTGTGTGTCCTGATACACTTCAATTTTTTACATGTCTCTCTGTCCACCAGAGCATGGAATTTCTGAAAAACTTGAAATACCTGGTCTTTTGTTCTCAAAAAATAAATCCACAATTTCTATGAAGCATCATCAATAAATGTGAGAAAATATTTGTTACCTCTCATTAATTCTACATCCATTGGACCACAAATATCAGAATATACTAAATTAAGTATATTCGATTTTCTTCTATGAGTTGCTTGAAACGATACCCTATGTTGTTTTCCAAATAAACAATAATCACAAGAATTCATAGTTGTACATTTTGCAAATGATATGAGTGACTTCTTGGATGGGATCTGTAGTCCCTTCTCACTCATATGACCCAATCTCTGGTGCCATAAGTCTGCAGGCGTAGCATCCACAACCGCATGTAATCAAGCTTCATATATCTCAGTGGTTGTCTTGTACAACGTACATGGAGCAACTCTTTTAGAAATCACCAATGATCTCTTGGTGAGTATCCACTTCCTATTGGTGAAGTGATTCTCGTAATCGTCTCGATCTAGAGCGATCTCTGAAATCAAATTCATTCGTATATTTGGTACGTGCCACACATCTTTTAAAACTTATGTGCATCTAACATTTGTCTTGATACAAATGTCGCCAATCCCCACAATCTTTGAGTAACTGGTATTTCCCATCTTGATCATCCCAAAGTCTCAAAAAAATTCTCTTATCGGTGTGACATGGTAGGATGTTGATGTGTCAACCACCCATTCTGACTCTTGGCTTGCTAAGTGCATGAATTCTTCCTCTTCGTGAACAAAGAGAACCACCGAATCATCGTTGTGCACTGCAACAGTTGTGTTGTCATCATTCTTCTAACCACTATTCTCGCCTCGACCTTTCTTTGGGCAATATCTTTTGAAGTGATCGGGTTGACCACAACTGTAGCAATTTCTACCCTTTGACCGATTCCTGGACTTTCCATGAGCTTTGAATTTATTACGGCTACTCGATGCTCTATAAAAACTTCTTCCTATGTTTTCCATAATAAGAGTCTGCCCTTGATTTTTGGGCTTCTTCCCCGTCTTATCATTGAGTAGGATGGCTGATGTGACCTCCTTTAACTCGATGGTATCTCTACCATGCAGGATGGTTGTTGCCAATTATCATAGGAAGATGGCAACGAATTTAGAAACATGATAGCCTTATCTACTTCAGTAATTATTTCTAGGTTTGCCAGCTGCGTGATTAATCAATTGAACATATTTAAATGGGATAAAATATTTGTACCTTCACTCATATCGATGGCATAAAGATATTTTTTTCAAAAATAACTTGTTTGTTAAGGATTTGGACATGCATAGACTTTCTAGTATTTTTCAAATACCACATGCATTATTTTCATCCCCGACATTATTGAGTACTTCATCGGACAAGTGCAGTTTGATTACACTAGCCGCTTTCTTATCCATGTCTGCCCAATCCTCGACTTTCATGGTTTTCGGCTTTGCCTCTTTGCCATCTAGTGTAATGTTTAACCCTTGTTGGATGAGTAGGTCCTTCATCCTTCTTTGCCATATTGAGAAACTGTCATTACCATTGAATCTTGTTTCTTCATATTTTACTCTAGACTTTTTTTTTGTCACGAAGTAAAATTGACTATAAATAATATAGTGTACGCGCGCTGAGCATCCCCCTGTATAAATGAGATTGTTTTTTAAAATAGCATAATTAATTATTCGAAAGATGTATTTGTGTTACATCTTTTATTTTCACTGTCTCGATTCGGTTCTGAAGCCAACGAATTTGATAGCTTGCGGTCTTAGATAATGAAGATAATGATCATCGCGTGAATCTCTATAAGAAGTTAAAATAATTCTTTCATGTAAATAATTTTTTTTCATTTTTTTTTCCGGTCACAATAAGCTTATTTCGTTTGTCATTAAAAAATAGTATTTCTTTTGTCAAGTGGAATTGAGATCATTCAGGCGCAAGCAGTCATGTAGCCATGTATTTTGTGATTTGATTCATAGCATATTCTAACTTTTAACAATTTTGCATGCAGTAAAAATATAATTTGATTATTCATTGTTCGATCATACATGCTTTGAATATTCTTGGCTCATTGTTTTGGAGAAAATTAGCAAATATGCATACTTTTATAATTTTCTAAATTTTTGAGCACGCACTCTGAAAATAAAGCTACATATCAATTGTGAGATCACTTCATATCAATAATATTTTGAATGAGCAACCAGATTTCTTTGTGTATTGTTACTTCGTGTCTAGTATTTGGAACATGATCCTAAAAGAATCATAAATAATATTTAAATAATAATAATATTTAAATAAGTACACTTTTGTAGTATTACTTCGCGTCGATGATGGCAGGTTTTTGTGGCTTTTTAGCTTCGTGTGAGATTTTCAGCTTAAAAGGATTTGTTATATTGCCCAACGAAGAGAAAAAATCTAAATGGAGGAATTTATTATACATTGTAGTCCTAAATATTAGGCTAAGTATTAATTGAAGTTGATTTGAAAATCCTAAATATTAGAAAGTTAATTTAAATTATAATTTAATCCATTGTGAAATCTATTTTTAAAGGGTAAAAAAGATGAACGACATTTCGCTAAAGGCCTTTTGCTTTTAATATAGTATAGATAGATAAGCAGAACCTGTGCTCTGATACCAGTTATTAGGAAAAATTAACCTCCACATAAATAATATTTACGATATACGATTGTAATAAATACGGATTACTAAAATACAGTAACCAACGGTAATAATAAGAGAAACAAGGACACCAATATTTTCACGTGGAAAACCCTTATGAGTAAGGGAAAAACCACTGCCCAAGAGGAGAAACTGATTTCACTATAGCAAGAATTTTACAATTTGGGGTACCGATTAAAACCATCCAATACCACTACACACTCAAAAGAAATAACCCTCTTTTAATTTTTTCACCTCACTACAAATACCTCTCAAACTCTCTATATTTTTTCTTATAGAGTATTTTGCTTCTTACTCTATAACTCACTCTCTTTCTCTCCGTTTGGTGTATCTTTCAACTGAGAGCAAGATACCTATTTATAGTGCTTACATTGCTTCATTGATGTCATCAATAATGTCATATTAATGGCAAGAGCCAAATATTACATTGTGAAACCAAGGAATGATCTGCCGTTAAATCTTCCTTACTATTCAGTTAGTTGGCATGGCATTTCAAAGCGAAAGGAAGTTGTCTTCCTTTCTCATGGGATGGACCCATTATAAACCTCATTTGATTGAGCTAACACCACTTTCAAAACATTTTGTTATCTCAATTAATTTAGGATAATAGGATGCATGCAATCACATTCGTAATATGTGTTTTGTATAATTTTGGAATTCTCACAAACATTACATATTCCTTAAACTTGGCAGCGAAAAATGCATATTTTGAGAAAAAATCTCAAATCTCATTAATCGGGTCTTTATATGACCTACATCAATTAATCGTTGCTAGTTAGTATGAATTTTCACTTTATTTTTATCACTATCATGATAAATAAACAACGTAATTTAATGTAATCAAAGGGTGTGAATAAGCATTTTTATTTCATATTGTGTGTGTGTTTTGTGTGTGCTATTGTTAGTTCCTTCCGTTTGGACATAAGAATTTTTTTATTTTTTTTTCGAAATCAGTGCTTGGCTATAAAATTTTTAATTTTTACTTGAAAATAAATTTTGGAATTTTTCGAAAATTTGAAAAACTCCAAAAAGCTGTTATTCAAAATTTTTATTCAGATCACTCACAAAAATTTAAAAACAACTCAAAATTATATTTATGTACAAACACAATTCTAATTTTTAAATACCAATTTCAATTGTAAAAAAATTTCACTTTTTAATTTTTTTTTTTTACAATTCTTTTTTCCAAACGGCCACTAAAAATATATGGTGGGTATAATTGGGAAAGCGAAGAGAAAGGTCCCATCTAGAAATATCTCCTTTGGGAATTCTCCTCAAATAACGACAACACGGAGCGGGGTATTCCAGTAATTACATTAAACCCGGCGTACCCTACGCACTCGGCGCAAGCTAATTGACCAACAGCCATCACAAAGCCCAAGGAACCTTCGAGATTCTCCTCTTGCATAGTAATTGCCCTTTGCAGCTCCATTCCACTCTGCGACTCTCAAATCCCCGTAAGAGAAAGAGGTTACGCTTTCTCCGGTCATTTCGTCATTCTTTAGATCTATTTCTTTTTTCGATCTGCGTATCTAGGTATCACGATATTCTTTTTTGTTTATAAGTTTAGTGTATCATTTTCGAATCGTTAACTGGATGACTTTGTTTGATTAATTGAAAAATTTGCGTGTGCAGGTGAATCTACGGCATCGATATTCTTTCGCCATGTGAGTAATGTTGAACCATCGATAATAAACCATCGCTATGTATTGTTTAATTTTTTCAGCTTCACTTTTGATGTGCTATATCTATTGCGAGCTTTTAGAATATCAAATAATCGCGCATTCAATTTGTGCCCTTATTTTAATTGTTTGAATTATTCATTTTGAGTTTAGGTTGTATGTTCGAAATGGATTATATGCTTAAAAGTTATGTGAGCGTAAAAGAAAAGATATTAGGCTAAAAAGACTAGGGTCCGAATCCTGGCAACACAAAAAATTTAGGTGATCTCTTTTACATCTGCCTAAGATGTGGGCATAAGTTATCCAGTGAGACGGTGCAAGTACCCGGTTGAATACCCGAGCGGTGCACAAATTGATCTGAATGCCACCTCTTATTTACGAAAGGAAAAAAACTAGAAGTGACTTAGTTGAGTGTAATGGATAGACAAAAGATTTTACAACCTCAGCCCTATGAATTTATAGCTAGAAGTGGAATAAGGGGTGAATTTGAGCTAAAACTTGAATGTAGACCTTGGCAATTGCTTTAGCGTTTACTGCTTTATTAATATTATATACACTGCATTGAATTTATGTTTTGTGTTTTATGTTGTGTTTCATATCATGTACACTATGAAAGTACCTTATTAATAGTATGTTTAGCCGAGCTTCTAAAATCAGCTTATTTTGAAAAGTTTTTTTTTCAAAAGTGCTTTTCAAAAAAATATTTTTGGTAAGAATCAGTTTGTGTTTGGCTACTTAATTTGAAAAACATTTTTGAGCGACAATAAGTGTTTTGGCCAAGCTTTTAAAAAGTGCTTCTAAGTGTATTTTTTTTCAAAAGTGCTTTTGCAGAGAAGCTACTTTTTTCTGCTTCTCAAAAACTGCTTCTGCTTCTACCTAAAATCACTTCTTTCTTTCTAAAAACTTGGTCAAACACCTTAACCTTCCAAAAAAGTACTTTTGGCCAAGCTAAAACTTTGGCCAAGTAAGCTATAAATGTTGACACTAATATGAATATCTTATCTATTTGTAGCCTTTAGTGTGCTTGTATGTTAAGTAATGTTCAGAGAATTTCGATTCGGTGTTTCTCATCACAGTTAGTTTATTACTATACTACGGCTACAAAACATTACTTAGGTGAAGAGACAAGTTTTGACCAGTACACTTCATAAAATTAGTACCCGATCAAAAAAACTTAATAAAAAAATATATTTGACTAGTAAAAAAATACCCCAGTTTGATTGTAGATTTTTTTTTTTCTATAGTAAAATTTATTGATATTGAGTAAAAGGCCAAAAGTGGAGAACTTATACAAAAAATGTTCCTTTATGATTGACGCACAATCATCCATACTAATAGGGATCTAGTGGGCGCACCAAAAGTTAACCACAAAGGGAAAACAAGCCCTCAGTTAACTAAACTCATATTTTAATCCCTTAAAGTATTTACTATTTTTGTCCCTTCTAAGAGTCCAAATAAGGTCGGAAGGAGCCACATTCCATGCTCTGCACCTCCATATTCTTCTTCTAAATGTCCAATTACGCATCACATCCTCAATTGTCTCTGGCATTTGCCGTTGTATTTCAAACACGTTTAGTCCTGTCTATAATAATTGGCTACCGATTTGACATTGCTCTAGCAAGTAATTTTCTTTTATCTTCTCCTAACCGTTTGCACATGAAGCACTATAACCATTGATCAATCATTTTCTTTATTGGAGCTCAAGTGGCAGTAGCCTGCTTTGACTGAGTAAGTGCCTTCTCTGCTGTTACTCCATTTAAGTCTATCTCTTCTCTTGTTGGTGACTATGCTATTACGCAGAGTCTTGGAAGTGAATCCAGATCTTCTATCTCCCAACCATTAAGATCCTTTCTTAGGTTTGGATTCCATGCGTTGTCTCCCTGTTTTGAGCAATACTAGAGTATGGATTGGTTGCAATTAGGAATACTCTTTGATAGGCCTCCTTTAGTGTAGTGTGCCCCAACCTTTTGTCCTTCCAGAATTGGATGTGTACCCTATTTCTTAGGAGCAGTGATGTATTTCTTGCGAAATCCTCCCAAAATTTCACGATACACTTCCACCGTCCAGTTTCATATGGTGCTCTAATCACATTAGTGCACCCGTGACTAGAAATCCCATACTGTGCTTGGATGATCTCTTTTCTAAAGCCAACTTCCTCCTGGTTATATCTCCAGTGCCACTTCATAAGCATGATTTTGTTGTGAAATGCCAGTTCTTTAACCCAAGGCCCCAAGTGTTTTGGGCATTGTAAATTTGGACCATTTGTCTAAGTGGAACTTATGTTCTTTACTATTATCCTCCCATAGGAAAGATCTTCTGAGTTTGACAAGCTGTTTTTGCACTTTGACCGGGATTGGCAATAGGGACATAAAATAAGTAGATGACCATCCGAAACACTGCTGATGAGTGTTAATCTGCCCCCCCAAAAAAGTACTGTTGTTGCCATGATGCCAATCTTTTCTCAAACTTTTCAATGATCACATTCTAGATATCAGTTGCCCTGTGTCTAGCACCTAAGGGAAGACCTAAATAGGAAAGGATCCTGTGGTGCAACACATAATGTCACCAAGCTCCTCCAAGTCAGGATAAATGATACTCTTGGAGATGTGTATGTTGAAGTCCTGAAATAGATTCAAAAAGCATCAGGGTAAGATTGAGATATTGCACTTTAGTTTTTTTTTGCACCACAGAAAATAAGGGTGTCATCAACAAATAAGAGGTGTGATACAGAGATTGATGTTCTTGAGTTGTTCCCCACTTCAAAACCTTTTAACCATTGCAATTACTTGGCCTTTTCCATCATTTTACCGAGCCCCTCCATAGCCAGAATGAAGAGAAAAAGAGATGGGATCTCCTTGCCTAATCCCTCTTTTAGGAGAGAAAAATCCCACTGGGTTTATCGCTCACCCTCCCTCCCGGTACCTACTACGCGAAGAAACATATCTTATTTCGGTACTTTAGGCATCTAAACTGATAGATATAGGAACTCAGTATCCCCTCTTTTTAGTAAGAAGTGATAGGACTTTACCAAGAGAAACAACTACCCTTGTCGTTCCACTTGCACCTTATTATATGTGGTTTACTATGTAGAAAATCAAACATTACTTTGCCTTCAGGAGCATCAATTATTAAACTTTGGGGTTAGACCCTACGCTCTCTCTTGTGAGATCCTTCAAAGTGATATGGGATTACCACTTGAGTAAGAGACTTCACTTATCTCTTTTCAACTACAAGTGCAAAAGAGTTAATTGTGGTTAAGTTCTTAAAATAGATAGAGATAAAATATCTCGGCCTTTTAAGAAGGTTCCTATCGGATTGGGAGTGTGATGAGGTAAGAAGATTAATGCAAAGATTGTACTACAAGCTATATGGAGAGGTTGATAAATCACTATAGCGAGTATCATCTTCAAAATGCTTTTAGGTGAAGTTATATCACACTCACCTAGTTAGTGGAGTGGATCAAAACATTTTGTAAGTCACAATGAAAGTCAAAGGCGCCCAGAAGAATTGCCTTCTTTACTTCGTGTGCTATGTCTTATTTGTGCTATGTCATATGTCATATTTAGACAAGAGTGGGTTGCTCTAGTGGTGAACGCCCTCCACTTCCAACCAAGAGGTTGTGAGTTCGAGTCACCCCAAGAGCAAGGTGGGGAGTTCTTGGAGGGAGGGAGCCGAGGGTCTATCGGAAACAGCCTCTCTACCCTAGGGTAGGGGTAAGGTCTGCGTACAAACTACCCTCCCCAGACCCCACTAGTGGGATTATACTGGGTTGTTGTATCTATGAAGGAAAAACCGTATTATAGTTAATTGGTGTTATTTGTGTGATCGCACATTGAGTTATGGGTTGCCCATATCCCATATATTTAACATTCAATAGGCACTTCCTCAATAGTGGTGGATGCATTAGCAATTAAGATGTCTCAGCCTTTTAAGAAGGTTCCTATCGGACCGGGAGTGTGATAAGGTGAAAAGATTAATTCAAAGATTGTACTACAAGCTGTTTGGAGAGGTCGATAAATCACTATAGAGAGTATCATCTTCAAAATGCTTTTAGATGAAATTATATCACTCACCTAGTTAGTGGAGTGGATCAAAACATTTTGTAAGTCACAATTGAAGTCAAAGGCGCCCAGAAGAATTGCCTTCTCCACTTCACGTGCTATGTCATATTTGTAGCTGACTACCTATGAAGGGAAAGCCGTATTATAGTTAATTGGTGTTATTTGTGTGATGGCACATGGAGAATGTTGATCATATCTCTTGCGTACTATTATTGTTGTTGAGTTATGGGTTGCCCATATCCCATATATTTAACATTCAATAGGCACTTCCTAAATAGTGGTGGATGCATTAGCAATTAGAAGGATAAGCAATAAGATGCTAGAAAGAAATAATTAGGAAATTAGCTCCTGTTTTAAAGTATTATGTGAATATAAGATGCTAGAAAGAAATAGTTAGGAAATTAGCTCCTGTTTTTAAGTATTATGTGAATTTGTTTGTCTGCTTTGTAAAGAATTGTGGGGTTGACTTGTGAGGTTCTGAGGTTCAAACCATTCGATAAGTATTTGAAATATGCAGGTAAATATCATAGTCAAAGAAAAACTAGTTGATTCTCATAGTAAGTATTTGAAATATGCAGGTAAATATCATAGTCAAAGAAAAACTAGTTGATTCTCATAATAGTTGTAGTTTTCTATAAAATTGTATGGAGAGAGTAAATATTTTGGGACTCTCGAACTCCATGAGGGAGTTAAAAAAAAATCCCTTTTTAACTTATTGGTATAAAGTGTAAATTTCATGACACCCAAGAGTGTGATCTAGTGGTTAGTGAAGTGATTGAAAATCATGAGATTTTCGAGTTCAAATCTGTAACCCAGCGGGAACAAAAAACACTAGGTGATTTTTCATCTGCAGTCTTGGTAGCCAAAGTTACCCGGTAGAGACAAAAAATACTAGGTGATTTTTCATGTGCACAAGCCTTTGTAGATAGAATTACCCGGTACTTGTTCTGGTAGAAGGTAACATGTACTTGGTGGAATAGTCGGATGGCTCATTCATCGTAGCTAGGAAAGAACATGATAAGCTAATGCTTTTGTTATTAAGCCTTCACAAAAGTATTTAGAAACCACACCATTAGCAAGATGTTATATGACTAATGTATCGGCGGTCTACCTAAGTTTGCGCACCTTGTGGACTAATAGGAAAGTTGTTCATAGTATTTATTAGGGTAGATATATATAATACATAAATACCTCCAAAATAGTCCTCTTTTCACGGTTACGAGTTTAAACTATTTTTTTTGGGGTGGGGGTTTCCTAGTACTCCTCTGAACTCGTTTGAAGTGGTATTAATACCTCCTTACTCGGCCCCACCTGGCCTATCGTATTAGTAATTTTTTAGGTAAGCAGTTATTGTATTTTGATATGCAATTAAGGATGTACACTTGCTCTGCTCCTGTAATTCTTCAAATAAATACCACGTGGAAAAAAAGTTTTAAAGGCTAGGTTCATTTTGTAATTATTTTTATTTATTTCATTAATTAAGTAATATCATTTTAACCAAAGTGGGGTATTTGTATAGTTTCTCCAGTCCACAAGTTAGCAAACTTCTCTTTCCCCAGTGCCCCAGCAAATTAGTTGATATCAACATGTGTTTTAAATGGGATTTCAAGTTGGGGAGATTCAACTAATGCGTAGCGGCTCATTGGATATGAGAAGGTACAAAGGAAGCTCGCAATTGCATAACCATTCCATGCTATTGCCAGAACAGTAAACAACACAAGCGTAATGACAAAACAAAAATCAAGGCTTGATAGAAATTAAAGATGGTTAAATGGGATTTCAAGTTTGGGAGTAAATAGCTTCTAGTAGCAGGTGAGCATGATAATAATAAGAGGAAAGTTTATCGCCCGAGATAATAGTTCAATAAGGTCTATGAGTGATAGTCTTTAGCTTGAATTAAGGCTCACTCCTATGTGCTCGAGCGTCAAAAAAAGAAAAAGTAACCTAAAGGTGATGGTTCTAAAAAATAGAGATTTTAGTTATCATAGATAAGGTTGACACTTCTCAGTTGAAAGCTTACTGAATATGATAGTATGTGATGGTAGGCATAGAAGCAAATACAAATACGAACATGTAAACACATGTTCGTATCATGAAGTGGTAAACTTTATGGAGAAATATCAAAGAACTCGGTGGTATGTAGAAGTGATTAAATTTAAGAAATGGAAATAAGAACATGTACGTTATTAGGTAGCAAACTTGAAGGATGAATAATATAGATTTCGCATTTCCAACACAACTATTTGTGATGTGTACAGTAAATATGTAAATAGTAACTACGCATTTCCATGTAAGTAGCAGCCGTTTTTATACAAAACTAGAGAGCACAAGCGGAGAAAACAAGTTGCGAATAGTTAAAACTTTAAACGGCCATAACTTTGCGCTCGGTTGTCGGATTGACTCGATTTTTTTTTGATTTCGGGTATTTTTTCGAGATCTAGCCGGACAAACTGCCGTAAGGCGGTTTGGCCCAGCCAGTTTTGAGAAAAACAGCCTTTTACCCATTCAATTTGCATTTTCCTCCAAATTAGTGCAACATTTGAGTACATTCTCATAGAAAAAAATAAATGAAAAAAATGAGTTCCATGTTGTAACAGTTTCAATGTGTGAATTTCAATTTCGAAAAACGAAGCAAATATCATTCTTGATCAATATCTATATTAAATAGTGCGTGAATTATAATAAGTTGTAATTTGGCTCATTGGTTAAGCTCTAATATTTTGGGTATTGTTTTTACCTTAATGTCAAGGGTTCAAACCTTGATGAAAGCACCATCTCATTTTAATTACCATTTTGCATTTTATTGGTATAAGTTGACAAGCATAGTTGCAATGGTGCATGGCACTGTGTAGGCGCCCATATCCACCGCTGCCACAAAGGTCAAAACTGCCGCCGCGGGCACGACCATCGCCACCATCCCCCGTCACCACCGCCACATCCAAAATTTGGGAAACATGTCAGTTAAATTACGACGAGGATGTCACTTGATGACCAACCGCCAATAACCATGACGCACCTCCATTGTGACAACCACCATAAGTGATTCTGATATCAAACCACCGCCGCCAACCACCAAGCATCAACCAACCGTCACCGGTCACTACCACTCGAACCACCACAACTTTCCACCACCGCCACCCACAACCACCAACCACCAGCATCATTGCGCTTGACATGTTGCTAAGCATTGGCTAGCACTAGACATGGTGCGATGTCGTGCCATGGCCACGCCCTGCCATGTCCTGCGTCATGCCATGGCCTTGCACTGCGCTGTGCCACAGCAACGCACTGCATCGTGCCACGGTCACGCACTGCCACGCCCGACGTCGTACCCTGGCCACGCCCTGCCACACCCTGCGTCGTGCCATGGCCACGCCTTGCCATGTCCTGAGTCGTGCCACGTCCGACGTCGGGCCATGGCAGAGAAGAGGACGGGGTGGGGGAGCTAATATAACAATTTAACTTTTCAATTTTTTTTTTTGTTTAAAAGAGAAATGTATGTGGCAAGCTTGGTTTGTTTTTTTATTTGTTTAAAAGAGAAATGTATGTGGCAAGCTTGGTTTGGCGCGTGACAAACACAACATTTTTTAAAATTGGAATTGGTCGAGTAAGGATGTATTAGTACCACTTTAAATGTGTTCATGGGTTACTAGGAGATCCCCGCATAGTTTAAGGTCATAACTGAAAACTATGACTAATGTTGGCTAAGTTGCTCGGACACGGGTGTGGGTGTCCCACACAGGTGCGGATCTAGAGGTCGGATCTTTTGAAATGTAAATTCTAAGATTTGGGGATACGGATCCTAGAACGGATACGGGTTGGGGATCCGGCTAAAAATTAACTCAAAAAAAAAAAAATCTCTATATTATGAGAAATTTTGAGGAATACTACACATAACTTGCAAAGTGGATTTCTTTTTTATTCTCAAATTGTAGATAAGTAAAAGATTGATTTCCTAGATAAGGTATTATATTTTCTTCCCTAGTTTTGGTTTTTGTATCTGGTCTTGAATTTTTTCGTCTGTCATGGTCAAAGTACCCAAAATTGTTTGACCATATCCGATATGGATCCCATACCCACACCCATACTAGTGTCGTGTTGACACGGGTGCGACACCTAAACTGCCGTGTCGGAGCAACTTAGCTTTTGGGGGCAGGGGATTTATGTATTTTCCCTATTTATTATGCTTGGTGAATAGATCTTAATTTATGTTTGTTGATCTGCAAAAAGTTGGTTATAATTTTTTCTTTTGGTAGGACTTTGGAGCTATTCCATATTTCAATTTGTTTGTTGAATTATTATGGACTTGTCTAACGAGCTGAAGTGTGAATTTTAGTTAGTTCACAATTCCTCATTGCCAATTCTGAAGTTGTATCTGTATGTCTGGGAGTTTTTTTTTTAAAACTATGCATCACTCATTCGATGTGTTTTTGATATACCTGATGTAATTTTTTTTCTTTTATGAGCTCTAGGCTCTAGCAGCTCTTTTTGTGCCTTAGGAAGTATGTTGCTAATACTTTTGTTTGTTCAGGTCGGACGAGGAAGTCGTTGACCAAAAGAAGACACTAGAAGAGACTTGCAAGCCGAAGTGTGTAAGGCAACTTAGGGAATATCAGGTGATTCCCATTAAAATGGAAAAAAAAAATTGTCTTTCAGTGGCCTCATTTGTACTTATTTAATTGTTGGAGATATTAGTTATTCCTTTGAGCTTCTTTGTGTTGGCTGTGTTAAGTAAATTTGAACTAGTGATTAACAATAATCAAGACTTGATTTGTTATTCCTTTAGGGCCTCTTGAACTTCCTTCTTCTTCAATCTATAGCTAGACTGGATCTTCTAGACCAAGCTTACAGGTAAGGCTTTCAAATGAAGACCAACGGCTATTCATCTGTCTTCTAGATCTGTTAGTTTATAGATATGTATAGTGTAGTCTTGTCCCACATTGGAAGAGGAGTAACATCTCCTTGTAGTGTATAGCTATAAATAGGGACCTCTTGTATTGTATTTATCATCTAATATCAATAATATATTTTCTCCCGTGCTTTCTCACATGGTATCAGAGCATTAGTGAGAAAAGATCGCTGTGCGTCATTCCAGCGTTAACCGGGAAGAAAGAACTTAGTCATCGTGTAATTTTTCCGGTGACCTAAGGCTTGTCAAGTGAAAGTCACTTTCTGTCGGTGTTGTGCTAAAACCAACACCACCATCAGGTAGATCACCCTCCGACTACCAACCCCTTGAAATTTTATCCGGCAGAAAAGCCGCCACGCTCCTCCACGCGCCGGAAATAACTTTTTCGGCAAGGGTTCCGGCCACTTTCCGGCCATTTTTTCGCGAAGCTTCTTCAGGACAGTGTGTTCTCCTCAAAATTCCGAGCCTACCTATCTAATTCAAATCAAATTCCGGCCACTTTTATATTTTTCCGGCGTGAACAGTGACTTTTCTGGCCATTTTTTGAAAATATTTCTTCAGGACAGCTTGCTCACAAAGGAATTCCGAGTCTATCCATCCTGGTTACAACAAATTCCGACAACTTTGGAATTTTCCGGCGAGCTACAGTGTTTCCGGCGTCTTGATAATAGAGCAGAGTCACCTTTTACTTTAGTCCATTCAGATATTTGGGGTCCTAGTCGGGTCAGTTCCACCTTAGGATTCCGCTACTTTGTTAGTTTCATTGATGATTATTCCAGGTGCACTTGGATATTTTTGATAAAAAATCGATCTGAGCTGTTTTCTATTTTAGAGACCTTCCACGCTGGAATTCAAAATCAATTTGGGGTTTCTATTCGCACATTTCGTAGTGATAATGCTCGAGAGTATTTGTCTTCCCCATTTCAGCAGTTTATGAAATCTCATGGGATTATTCATCAAACATCTTGTCCGTACACATCTCAACAAAATGGGGTAGCTGAAAGAAAATATAGACATCTTATTGAAACTGCTCGTACCCTACTCATACAATCTCATGCTCCGTTGCGTTTTTGGGGGGATGCCGTTCTTACATCTTGCTATCTTATTAATCGTATGCCATCTTCAGCTATCCAGAACCAAGTTCCATTCTCTGTCTTGTTTCCCCACTTACCTTTGTTCTCTCTTCCACCCCGTATCTTTGGAAGCACTTGTTTTGTCCATAACCTTACTCCAGGAACAGATAAGTTAGCTCCTCGTGCTCTTAAGTGCGTATTTCTGGGTTTCTCGAGAACACAAAAGGGGTATCGATGCTACTCTCCTGACCTCCAGCGGTACCTTATGTCCGCTGATGTTACCTTCTTTGAAACCCAATCATACTTCACAGGTTCAGGTCATCACTTAGATATTTATGAGGTACTACCAGTTTCATCTTTTGGAGATTCAGTCACTCCAGCTCCACCACCTATAGCTCCAGTTGTAGCTCTACCACCTATAGCTCCAGTTCCACCACCTACAATTTCGGTTGTAGCTCCACCACCTATAGCTCCAGTTCCTCCACATAATCCAGTTCAATCTTCTGCAGCTCCACCATTCTTGACTTATCATCGTCGTCCACATCCAGCATCAGGCCCAAGGTGATTCACGCCCCGCATCAGATTCTGCACCTACTGCGGACTTGTCTCCTCTTAGTCAACCAATTGCACTCCGCAAAGGTGTACGATCCACACTTAATCCTAATCCCCACTATGTCGGTTTAAGTTATCATCGTCTGTCGTCACCACATTATACTTTTATATCTTCTTTGTCCACTGTTTCTATCCCTAAGTCTACAGGTGAGGCACTATCTCATCCAGGATGGCGACATGCTATGATTGACGAGATGTCTGCTTTACATGCGAGTGACACTTGGGAGCTTGTTCCTCTTCCTGCAGGTAAGTCTACTGTTGGTTGTCGTTGGGTTTATGCAGTCAAAGTCGGCCTGGATGGCCAGATTGATCGGCTTAAGGCTCGTCTTGTTGCAAAAGGATATACTCAGATTTTTGGGCTTGATTATAGTGATACTTTCTCTCCCGTGGCTAAAGTAGCATCTATTCGTCTCTTTTTGTCCATGGCTGTTGTACGTCATTGGCCTCTTTATCAGTTAGACATTAAGAATGCTTTTCTCCACGGTGATCTTGAGGAAGAAGTTTATATGTAGCAACCACCTGGTTTTGTTGCTCAGGGGGAGTTTAATGGTTGTGTGTGTAGATTGCGCAAGTCACTATATGGTTTGAAACAGTCCCCTCGAGCTTGGTTTGGTAAGTTCAGCACAATTATTCAGGAGTTCGGCATGACTCGTAGTGAGGCTGATCACTCTGTGTTTTATCGGCATTCTGCTCCTAATCTGTGTATTTATCTAGTGGTTTATGTTGATGATATTGTTATTACTGGTAATGATCAGGATGGTATTACTAATCTGAAGGAACATCTCTTTCAGCACTTCCAGACTAAGGATCTGGGCAGATTGAAGTATTTTCTAGGTATTGAGGTCGCTCAGTCTAGCTCAGGTATTGTTATTTCACAGCGGAAGTATGCCTTAGACATTCTTGAGGAGACTGGAATGATGGGTTGCAGACCTATTGACTCTCCTATGGATCCGAATGCTAAGCTTCTGCCTGGACATGGGGAGCCTCTTAGAGACCCTACGAGATATAGGAGGTTGGTTGGCAAATTGAATTACCTCACAGTGACTAGACCTGACATTTCTTTTCCGGTGAGTGTTGTAAGTCAGTTTATGGATTCTCCATGTGATAGTCACTGGGATGCAGTTGTTCGCATTCTTCGGTATATAAAGTCAGCTCCAGGCAAAGGATTACTATTCGAGGATCGAGGCCACGAGCAGATTGTTGGGTACACAGATGCTGATTGGGCAGGATCACCTTTTGATAGACGTTCTACGTCTGGATATTGTGTTCTAGTAGGAGGTAATTTGGTCTCGTGGAAGAGCAAGAAACAGAATGTAGTTGCTCGATCTAGCGCCGAAGCCGAATATCGGGCCATGGCTATGGCGACGTGTGAGTTAGTTTGGGTCAAGCAGTTGCTCAAGGAGTTAAAGTTCGGAGAAATCAGCAAGATGGAACTAGTGTGTGATAACCAAGCTGCTCTTCATATTGCGTCAAATCCGGTGTTCCATGAGAGGACTAAACACATTGAGATCGACTGTCACTTTGTCAGAGAAAAAATACTTTCAGGAGATATTGTTACAAAGTTTGTAAAGTCGAATGATCAACTAGCAGATATTTTCACTAAGTCTCTTACTGGTTCTCGTATTAGTTACATGTGTAACAAGCTCGGTACATATGATGTGTATGCACCGGCTTGAGGGGGAGTGTTAGTTTATAGATATGTATAGTGTAGTCTTGTCCCACATTGGAAGAGGAGTAACATCTCCTTGTAGTGTATAGCTATAAATAGGGACCTCTTGTATTGTATTTATCATCTAATATCAATAATATATTTTCTCCCGTGCTTTCTCACAAGTTCCTATGTTCCTGGCCTGCTTGAAAGGCTACGGTGCCTTTCTACCTCCCTTGTTTCATGCCATTGTCCTGTGCTTGAACCTCTTTCTAGATTAAGCTTATAGTTAAAGCTTTCAAATGAAGACCAACTGCTATCTTAATATGACTTCTATGTTCCCCTATTCCTAGTCTCGTTGAAAGACTGGCAGCAAAAGTGTTGGATTTCTACATCTTCTGCTCAGCTGACTGTTACCTTGTAATGGGCAAAGAGAGTTTTGGAAAGGAAGTAGTCACCCAAGGAAACAGTAGAAACAAATCCTGTCCTAGGTACGGAGAAACTCCCCAAGGGCTTGAAACATATTTACGGTTTCCCCCATTGTTTTGGAATTTTTTGTGTGTTGAGGGGGGTGGGGGGTCTAAGTTGTGCGGACTCTTCATTTGTGGTGAAGTTGTACCCGTGTCGACATGACATAGACACTAGTATGGGTGTGGGATACATACCGGATCTGGTCAGTCAACTTTGGGTACTTTGACCACAAACTACGGAGAAATTAGAGATAAGATTTGGCATTTTGATTTCTTAAGACAAAAGCTAAGCTACTGTAGGTCTCTAGATGGCTACCTATAACTTAAGAATAAAAGATTAAGTTATTGCTTTTACAAGCTACATGTAAGTTTTTTACATAATGTCTCATAATCTAGGCTGCCCTTTTTATGAGACATTATGGTCCGGCCCTTCCCCGGACCCCGTGCATAGCGGGAGCTTAGTGCACCGGGCTGCCCTTTTTTTCTCATAATCTAGGCATATTTCTATAGCTCTATTTTTAGATATAGCCAAATATCGGCACTCGTATCCATATCCCTGAATCTTAAAATTTAAATAATGAAGTATCGGATCTATGGATTCGCTCCTGTATCGTATACGGTATACCCACATCCAACTTAGGGGAGTAGTGGTGGCGGGAAGGCGAGCAGGACTGCAGGGTATATCACCTTGGGCTTGAGAAGCTAGACGCGGAATTTAGAGATCACCCCCAAAAAAAAGAGCGAGATACTGAATCCATGAGATCATACTTTTTTATCTGCAGCGACACGTTTAAATTCTGAAGAGTTTGTTCTGTTGCTATATGATGATAACTTTTTGAATCTGTCCTGTTTATATGATGTTTCTAGGTGGGCAAATTTGAACAGTTAATGTTTACTTGGAATTTTGCATTTAAAGTAGTTAGAGCATGGAACTTGGAGTGTTGAGTCTCCAAAGATTAGCTGTTCTCAATTGGCTGAATCATTGTACAAGCTAGCTTCATTAGTCATAGAAACTAGGGTTTTCTCAGTTCGTTCTAATTCGAAAATCGGCATCCTACAGGCTTGTGCTAAAAGGATAGAAGGTGATGAATCTGGGCACAAGCATTGCACTGGACAGTATTTTGATTATTGGCAGTGTATTGACAAATGTGTAAGCTCCTTGTTTCTCAACTTCATAGTATTTGTTCCTTTCTTTTCTGAGGTGCGGTGGTTTTGGGGAGCGGGGGAGCAGGTTGTCGATTGGAGTGCGAAAGGTTCAAACCCTCCCGCTGTTACCCTTTGCTTGCTTCCTCCTCTCGTCTGTCCTTTCTGTTACTTTGTTTTGTAAATTTTTCCTCAAAAACTTTTTTTGCATACAGGTTGCGGTGAAGCTATTTGACCAGCTCAAGTAGCGAGGATGCAAGTTGATCCTTTGGCATTTATCTTGATTTATCTTGCTGTTTTGCTATCGAACAAGGCATTACCATATTGTTCCGTCATGTGCTTCAGACTTGCAATCTTTTCTTGCAACATTTTAGCTGCGTGGAAAATTTTGAGCCATGATCATTATAAACTTATTGAATAAAAGAAAACGTGTTTCCTCAAATTTGTCATTTCTGTTCTATTCGTTCAAATGATTAAGAATGCCTTGCATCAGATGTTTTTCCTGATTTTGCGCTATTCTTACCATACTCTGAGCATCTGTTTCCTGATTTCTTCATAGAAAAACTGTCTCGTTTGGTACCTTGTGAATATTTCAACTATCACATGCAAGTCATAGACCCCTGAAATCTAAAGCTGAGGCCCTCAATAGTTTTGAGGTTTTGTGTTTGCAGAGTAGTGGATGGCATTCTTTATTTACACTAAAGCTCGCTTCCACAAAAATTAAAATAGTGAGAAAATTGCATTAAAGTATGCTTCCAATCTTGAGATTAAAATTATTGGTTAAATGAATAATTAAAGTTGGATAAAATGAAAGAAGCAGCCAACTACTGGTAGAATACTTAATTTTGCACTCTCGTTATTATGGGTCAACATCTAAACTTTTCATATTTTTCACATTATTCAGAGCAAGCTAGTTCATTGAGTAATGGTACCAACCAATTACGTGAAGTTTCACAGAAGTACCAGGATCCATAGTCTTCAACCTCCTAGTCATTGTCCCTAAGAACTATCCAATTAGCTTTTGATAAAAACTGAGGCTCCACCAAATTGTATAGTGAACCGGGTTCTTTATCAGTTCCCACAGAACACACACAAAGAGATAAGTAAATGACACGGCAGAGTTTTACACGGAAAACTCCCAGCTCATGGGATAAAAAACCACGACCTACACTTGTAGGATTTCAACTTCACTAACCGAGCAAGTTCAGATTACAACCTATTGTAACCTAGAAATTAAAACCTTAATCTCTCACTTACTTGTAATAGCTCTATTACGAGTCCAGAACCTAAATGTGGTTCTTTTTGCCATGTAGGACGGAAATAAGTGTAAAAACAAAAGAGTGACTTATCTATGTATAACGCTCTTTTAAAGAGCGCTATACATTAACGGACGTTTTGGACGTTAAGGTATAACGCTCTTTAAAAAAGCGCTATACATCTATAACGCTGTTATTAAAGGCGTTATATGTATATAGCGCTTTTTTAAAGAGCGCTATACCTGTTTTGTGGGCCCACCAAATAAGTCTCCTGTATTTAACTGACATAACAATAATTCAAATGGGTATAACGCCTTTTAAAAGAGCGCTATACCTAAAAAAATTCAGCCCCCGAGCTAGGCATTGCCTTATTTAAAGGCGTTAGGATTTTACAAAAATCCATTCAAAAATATTCGTAACTCCTGTTAAAATTTTTCTTGGTAAATTCTCAAGCATTTTTTCATAATGTCTGAAGAGCGAAAAGTAAGGTTGTGGTGGCGAATAACACCGTGAGCTATAGTTTATCTCCACAATGTCATGTTAAGTTTCCACTTACAATGGAGTACGACACATTGGTATCGTTGTTATGTAAAAAAATGAGTGTGAGAAAATGTTCGGTGAACCTTAAAGTAACTAGAAGATATCCGTATTCCGTCATTCCGCAAGGGGTTGCTTGTTACGCTGAGTTTAACATCGACGATGATGAAACTTTGAGGGATTTTTTGAGGACTCTGGATTATAAGGGTTTCATTATATGGGGGTGAGGGGGGAGGGTGAGGTTGTGGTGGCGAATAACACTGTGAGCTATAGTTTATCTCCACAATGTCATGTTAAGTTGCCACTTACAATGGAGTACGATACATTGGTATCGTTGTTATGTAAAAAAAAATGAGTGTGAGGAAACGTTCGGTGAACCTTAAAGTAACCAGAAGATATCCGTATTCCGTCACTCCGCAAGGGGTTGCTTGTTACGCTGAGTTTAACATCGACGATGATGAAACTTTGAGGGATTTTTTAAGGACTCCGGATGAATACCGGGAATTTCTTGTGATAAAAATATTGGAAATGTACGTCAAGGTCGAATACGTTCGCAATAATGAGGTTGAGCATAGTAGGGATAACCCTCAGTCGTCGGGTGGTTATTCTGGAGCAGTTTTTGCCGGACAGGTTCCGACGAAAGAGTTTGGCCTATTTAAACTTATCACCACATGCGAATGAGGAGCGAGGAAATAATTTCTCTCATGCTTTACATAATCCACAAGACGAGTGGTAAACTTCAATTTTTCTTAGTGTTACGATGTATATTTTTGTTGTATTGAACTTGTATTAACACTCATATATTCCACAGGGGGTACCGGCCAGATATGACTTTTACAAGTTATGAACCCACACCCAGTTGGAATATGCGTAGTTCTGGTGTGTTGGATCATGGTGGTCTATCCGGGAGTCATCACCAACATGATAATGTCCATCAAGGAATGTAAAAATATTACGACTTGTAAGTGAAGTGATACAGCTATATGGAAAGTATTTATTAATTTGAGTAGCTTATTATTTTGTTGTTTGTGCAGTGAAAACGAGCAAGTTGAACCACCTATCCTGACTTAATTGCCCGAAGACGACATATTAAATCGGGATCTGGCAGATGCACAGAGTGAGGAAGAGAACAATGATTATGACAACAATGCCGATGATTCCGAAGATGACACACCCTTCCCTTGTGAGGATGGTGATGAGGAGGAAGAGAATGAAGGACCTGATTTGCCGAGGGAGTATGCTCCACCCCCCGTTAGACCAATAGTGTACAAGTCCCAAGTGTCATTTCATTCAAGGAAGATTCCCTACCTCGATCATTTGCCAAGTATGCCGGGTGTGGATTGTCTCACAAGGGATTTTGATGAAATTCGGACAACAATGTGGGATGATTCTAGACCAACGGTGCTGGCAAAGGGCATGCTTTTTCCTGATAAAGCGCACCTAAGTAGGGCGGCAAAAATGTACAGCGTAAAAGAGTGTCGTGAGATGACGGTATGGGAGTCAAGTTCGGATGTATACAAGGTTGTTTGCCGCAGATGGTTTACAGATTGTCATTGGATGCTGCGTGCAAGCAAGAAGAATACAAGTTTGTGAAAAGTGGGTCAATATATTCCCACCCACATATGTGAAATGGACACATTAAATGGGGATCACTACAACTTGGATATTGACTTAATTTCTCTTGTCCTTATTCCACACCTTGAAGCGTCCATAAGGTATAAAATCAAAGAGTGCATTACATTAGTCCACCAGGAATATGCCATACCATTACTAAAATAAAGGCATTTCTCGGGCGCAAACGTGCGTTTGAAATTGTTTATGGTAACTGGGATAAGTCATTTGTAGCTCTACCCAGGTACGCGGTCGCCTGCAACACTTTAACCCCGGGACGGTTGTTGAATGGAAGCTTGAGCGGAGTCCGGGAAGACCAGAATATATATTCAATTATGTGTTCTGGGAATTTAAACCAGCAATTGATGGTTTTCCGCATTGCCGGCCGGTAATATCCATAGACGTCACTCGTGTCTACGAAAAGTATGATATCAAGCTGTTGATCGCCATTGCAGTAGATGCTAATGGACAAATATTTCCTCTAGCTTTTGCTATTTGTGCAATGAAAGCCAAGAGATGTGGACGTTGTTTTTTAACCATTTGAAAGAGCGCGTTGTCAAACAGCGTTCCGATATTTGTCTAATATCTGATCGGCATGATGGTATCTTAAGTTCTATAGAGAATTTGCCTGCATGGCAAGAACCTTATGCCTACCACCGTTACTGTGTGAGGCACCTGAAGTCTAATTTCCAGAAGGCACATCCCAACAAGGATCTGCATGATTTGATGTGGATGAAAGTAACATGCCACCAAGAGCATAAATTCCGGAGGCACATGGAATCTATCAGGCAGGAAGACGAGAGAGCCTATCGTTGGTTGATGCGACATGAGCTTGACAAGTGGACTTTGCATGCGGATGGTGGAAGAAGATGGGGAATTCTAACTACAAATGTGTCAGAGTCTTTCAACGGGTTATTGAAGTCGGCAAGAGGATTGCCTATCACTGCCATGGTGCGTATGTCGTTTAAGCAGATGGCGGGGAGGTTTGTTGAAAGGGCTGCAGCTGCAACGTCATTGATGGAAAGGGGTGTTGAATTTATGCCACTGCCGATGAAGAGATTTGAGAAATATAGGCGGCGAGCACATTGGCATTCATTTTTACAGTATGATCAAGACAGAAATGTTTTTGAAGTTCGCACAGCTATCCATCAAAACCGGGGAAATAATGTACATACCATAAATGAATCTACAAGGTTATGCTCTTGTGGGAAATGATCCATCTACCACATGCCGTGCTCATATGCCATTGGGTGCTTTCAACATGTTGGTTTAGGGCAAACCAACTACGTTGATAAATAATATAGTGTTCCTGCATACTTAAACACCTATAGTGGACAGTTGCAGCCAGTGAGTGCTGAGCATTATTGGCCGCCGGAACCATTTAAAATGGTGTGTAACAAGGAGTTTTTGCGTCGAATACAGGTGCAGAAGAGAACGCGTATACGGAACCAAATGGATGTTAGCGATACCGTTTATGCGCGCAAATGTGGTATATGCTCACAAACAGGATATGACCGTCGAAAATATCCTTCGGTTGGTTTGGGTGGCGGTGGTAATCCAGCTCCTGGTGGGAGTTCTTCTAATGTGCCCAACTATCAAGGATACACGTAGTAACTGGGTTTCGTAATGTAGTTGTAATAAGTGTGTGTACTTGTTTATGTTGCAAGATGTATAAAATAAAATTATGTTTCCATTTTGTTAAATCTTATTGATAATGGTCCATTTTTCAGTTGAGTAAATTAATGAATTTCTCCCTCCCGTTCATGTAATCAAAAATAGTATTGGATTAAAAAACGAAATTTTTTTTCCTTCAAATTTCACGCTAAAATTATTATTAGAAAACTACACTGTTAGAGGAGGAAGATTTTTGATAAATATGTGAATATATATAGCGCGGTTAAATACTACATTATGTGTTAGCATAGTGCGGTTAAATACTACGTTATGTGTATTGTCTTGTCGAACTGAAAAGCTGCCCGCCTGCGAAAAAGTTGTTTTGTATCCGAAAGAATCTTTAACACGCGAAGCATAGCGCGGTTAAATACTACGTTATGTGTGTTGTCTTATCGAACTGAAAAGCTGTCCGCCTGCGGAAAAGCTGTATTGTACCCGAAAGAATCTTTAATACGCGAAGCATAGCGCGGTTAAATACTACGTTATGTGTGTTGTCTTGTCGAACTGAAAAGCTGCCCGCCTGCAAAAAAGCTGTTTTGTATCCGAAAGAATCTTTAACACGCGAAGAATAACTTAAATACTACGTTATGTGTTAGCATAGCGCGGTTAAATACTACGTTATGTGTGTTGTCTTGCCTATAAATAACGGGCGCATTCTAGTTATTTTTTGCACTTAACAATAACCAATAGCAAAACTCTCCATAAAAGCAGTTTTTTTTTCGCTTTAACAAATGTCTGAACGACTTTATGTACCAAGGTGCCAGTGCGGCAAAAAAATGTATGATGGCGGACTGTTGGGATGATGGTGAAGTTGGGAGCCGATACTGGATGTGTGTGAACAAGTTTTATAGGATTCCTGACGAACCTTTTTACAATTTTGAGGTATGGATTGATGAACCCTGTAAACAGGAATGCTACAAACAAACTTTGCAGTATATTCATGGTTTGAACAAAAGATACGAACGTGATAAGGTTATGTATAAACGAGAAATTGTGGCATTGAAGGAGAAACTAAAAGAGGTGGAAGAAGAAAAAAATAAATTGTTGGATCAATTTGAGTTGTTGAAGAAGAGAATAGTTGACTAAACAAACCAATGTATGTGTTGAGTGTTATATTTTATCTTTATGCTTTCCATGTCATATATTTTCATTATGTGTGCCGAATTTAAATTATGTTAAGTTGTTGTGTTTGTGTTGCAGTATTAAAATAACGAAGAACCCGGGAAATATATACATAATGCTCATATAACGAAAACAATAAAAATTATTGCTATTATTTACATAAAATAATATTTACATCAAATACAAAAAAAAGGAAAGAAAATCAATGTGTTCCACAGCCTGTGTGCTTCAATGCAGCCGCTGGACTGAGGCGCATCCCATCCCGCCCGGCTACGCTATTAGGATCATCCTCATTACGTCGCCTCTTTATAGCAGGATGCGCTGCAGCATGATCATCAGTAGTGCTGGCAGGATCGGTAGAAGGGGCCGTCGGTCCAGTAGTAACCTACAGAAGAATAAGTCAGCTCAGTATAGGAAAATATATATTAAGTCATAACAATTTAAATTGTCTTACCACGATCTCGTCGGGCTCCTAAATATAATCATCCCTCGCAGCCAGGTCAGCATCGCACAAAGCGGCTTCCGTGATGGGCGAGGATGAAGCCTTAATAAGAAAATTAATAAAGTTGTTTATGGAAAATAATTGAGAAAAGAAAAAACAAATTTAAAGTAAATACTAATAAAAACATACATGCGCCTGTGAAAGCTCCCCAACACCCCTCGATGATGAGCCATAACTCAGCCGACACCCACTATCCACATCTCGGGTCGGCCGATCCTCAACAGCGGTCGATGGGCCTGGGAAGTATGCATCCCAATGCTCTCCGATAATGTCCGTGCCCGTGATCAATAATGGACTTGACGGGGTCACCTGCGAAGTCCCTGGAGTGAGCTGCAGCTAAGGCTGTATGACGGCATGCTGCTGGGATACTCGTCCGGCTCATGAAGGTCACCCAGCAGCTCAACATCAACATCATCAACAGGGGCCTCAACGCCCCTTACTGGGGACCACCTCCTCGCCGCCCACCACGACCCCGTATGGCAGCCCTACCTCGTGGGACACCCCTACCTCACCGGTACTGCTCTGGCGCCACATAAGTAGGGTCGTGTCCTAAGAGCTGATCCTCTCGGGCTCGCTGCAGTGTCTGGGAAGCCACCTCTGCAACCTGCCGGCCATAATCGTGCAAAGCGGCCGCTCCCTCGCCGGCATGTTGCTACATCTGCAATCCTATCTGGTAGACTATATGTAGGCCAATAGCTTGCACAACGTATAAAATATAAACTACAGAACACTATGTTACAGTTATATAAGTAATAATACCAGAAATCATACCAGGGCCTTGTGCCGCCCGGCGCATGGAACGTACTGACCACTAGCTCGATGAATGGGATTCCCGATGAAAAGTCGGGTAACACGGCGGTACCAGGGCATATACTCGTAAATAGTATCCGTCCGGCTCTGTGAAAGGGGAGGGGGGGCTGAATCAGGTCAGCTCGCCAGTCCCAAGTATCGACCTGCGCCTCTAGCCATGCCACATATGCGTCGTCCACCCTGGAACGATCATCCCGCTGATAATGTGTGGGCTCCCATGTGGGCCCTTTCGGTACAAGCTGCGGACGGCCAAACTGGCGAAGTACCCGCTCCGTGGCATGATGCTCCACAATATCGAGGCACATCAGCGAGACGAAAGTGTTCCAAATCAGTCGGCCGGCCGAGCAATAATTGGGCAGGCCACCTATCAAGTCGTCGTTGTATGGCGTCCAGATGAACTATTAAATAACAACAGAAAACGTGAGTATGAGCAACACATGTGAAGCTATACCAAGTAAACTTAGGTATACATTTACCTGTGCGCCCTCCAGCATATCCAACAAATCCCTGCAAAGGGGGAGATTATGCCGAGCCTCGTAGATATGTATGTATCCACGCCGGAGAACCCACCTCCTAGCTAGAGGGAGAAACGGAGGTGGTACATCCGGAGGTAATGGTGGTAGAGGTGGATGCAACTGCAGGAACCGCTCCCAGGCCCAAACCTAACATACAAAGTTGACGTAAAATTTAAAATAAATTTTTACTAGATATGTTATAATGAATAGAGTATTCGAATATGTTGTCACCTGTAGCAGCGACACAAATCTACATATGTCATGTTGGGTGTCCATGCTCGCCCGGCACATCTGCCTGTACAAGTAGGCGAGAACAGTAGCACCCCAGCTGTACTGGGTAAATTATCTAGCCGCTGAAGATGATGAAGAAATCTCAAGCTGACTAGGTTCCCCGAAGTGTTCGGGAACAAGACCCCTCCAAATATAAGGAGTAACAACAGCCTCGTATACCGGTGAATACGCAGATCATCTGTCTCGCCAGTGATGTCGGGGTGCAATATCTCCAAATGCTGTCGAATAGCTGTCAAACTCATGCGACTGGCCCCTGAGTGTGCAGTCTCATCCCGTGGCCTGAAACCAGTGAGCTGCTGCAGCATGTCCAAATACTGCCCACGCGTCATCTCTCTCATGGCCTGAGGCAGTGCAACAGGCAGTCCATCAACGGGCAGCCCATATAAAACCTCCACGTCCTGCATCGTGATGGTGGCCTCGCCAATGGGCAGGTGGAATGTGTGCGTCTCCGGTCGCCACCGCTCTATCAGGGCCGTGACCAAAGACCAGTCGAGTTGCTGCCGCCCGATCTCCAAAATCCTGTAGAAGCCCGTAACCCGCAGGCGCTGGACTACACGGGGATGGAGATCTCTGTCCTTCAGAAAATCCCACATGTCGTCCACTCTCCTGGCGCGGAGAGTCTGGGCCAGTAACTCTCCCTCCCATACGTGGGCGAACCTATGATCACCCTGTAGCACTAATAGCTCATCACAGAAAGGTCCATGTCGTCTACTATAAATTAAACAACATTAATTATATATTTGTTCTGTAAATTAAATAATTAATTTTTATAGTTATACAATATTTAATTGGACAGAGTACATATATCTATGGGTTCCAGGCTCGATATTTGAGGCCCAGTAGCACCAAGCTATCCTGAATTCTTGTATGTGTCAATTTTATTATTTTACATGTTAGTTTCATAATTTTGTATGTTTGTTCTGTAAATTAAATAATTAATTTTTATAATTATACAATATTTAATTGGACAGAGTATTAACATATGGGTTCCAGGCTCAATATTTGAGGCCCAATAGCACCAAGCTATCCTGAATTCTTGTATGTGTCAATTTTATTATTTTACATGTTAGTTTCATAATTTTGTATGTTTATTTTGTAAATTAAATAATTATTTTTTTATAATTATACAATATTTAATTGGACAAAGTATTCACATATGGGTTTCAGGCTCGATATTTGAGGCCCAGTAGCACCAAGCTATCCTGAATTCCTGTATGTGTTAGTTTTATTATTTTACATGTTAGTTTCATAATTTTATATGTTTGTTTTGTAAATTAAATAATTAATTTTTATAATTATACAATATTTAATTGGACAGAGTATTCACTTATGGGTTTCAGGCTCGATATTTGAGGCCCAATAGCACCAAACTATCCTGAATTCTTGTATGTGTTAGTTTTATTATTTTACATGTTAGTTTCATAATTTTATATGTTTGTTTTGTAAATTAAATAATTAATTTTTATAATTATACAATATTTAATTGGACAGAGTATTCACATATGGGTTCCAGGCTCGATATTTGAGACCCAGTAGCACCAAGCTATCCTGAATTCTTGTATGTGTTAGTTTTATTATTTTACATGTTGGTTTCATAATTTTATATGTTTGTTTTGTAAATTAAATAATTATTTTTTATAATTATACAATATTTAATTGGACAGAGTATATATCTATGGGTTCCAGGCTCAATATTTGAGGACCAGTAGCACCAAGCTATCCTGAATTCTTATTGTATCAATTTTAATATTTTAAATGTTAGTTTCATAATTTTATATGTTTGTTTTGTAAATTAAATAATTAATTTTTGTAAATTGGCCAGAGTTTGTGTTTGATCTATCAATATAAGAGATACTTAAACTACAGGGATACTACGCTAAAAGGCTCTACATTTTACTACGCTAAAAGGGCACTATATTACTAGTCTTTAAACAAATAAATAATCTAAACTAGATAAAAACAACAATAAATTTAATCACAAAATATTCACGAAAATACATATAAAACAGTAAAAAAAAATTATTAAATATTTTTATTAACAAATAATAATGATTTCTCAATTTTTACATATTTGTGTAGAACACTAATATTTTAGTCCGGATAAAATAACATACTAGTTTAATCGCAAAACAAAACACAAAATAACATGAAAACACATTCAAAACAACTAATATGTATTATTTATACGAGTTTTGACATAAACTAAATCGGAATACCTTGATTTATGTTTTTCAGAAAGTTGATAAATTAAAAATTTGAGTCCGAAACAAGCAAACCACAACAATAGAAGACTTGGTTAGGATATGGGACCTACAATCTTGTGACGGGTGAGGTCCACTCGGATTTGTTTTTGGAGAAATTTTTTTTTGGGTGGGGGAGGGGGGAGCGCTTCTGATTTTTAAAAAACATGGGGGAAGGGGACTGGTTTTAATCGTGGGGAAGAAGGGAAGGGGACCGTTTTTATCTATGTATAGCGCGGTATATAACAACGCTATACATATAACGCTTTTATATACCGCGCTATGCATAGCTGTCTTACCAGCCAATGCATAACGCGGTTCATAAGGGCGTTATATATTTATAACGCTCTTTTAAGGTATAACGCTCTTTAAAAGAGCGTTATACATAGTTAGGTAACTTTTTTTTACACGCATTTCCGTTCTTTTTGTCAAAAAGAACCACAAATGGGTTCTGGACTCCTCTATTACATGCCTCTTTGTAATAACTTTATTACAAAGTTCACAACTCGACTAACTCTAGTCAAGACACAAACACAGGGTTTATGATTTTACAATTTGTTTCCTACACGATGCTTCTAGCTAAGCTAAGTAGGAATTACAATTAAATCACACTAACAAAGGTACAACACAAATAGGGACATATGATGATACAATACTGGAAACTGGTCCTTCGTTATGTTATTCTTTGTTCCTGAAGCCTGGAAATCACTTGCAAGTCCGCGACACACTTTGAGAGAGAGCTTGATGAAATCTGGAATGTGCAAGTGTTGATTTTCCTTTGCTTCATGCTAATATTACACAAGTGACATCACTTGAGTGATGCAAGCATATTTGGTACAAGGGTATTTCCCATAAAGTGATTGTTCCACTATTTGCACTATTGCGTGTGTGCAGAGGAACAGTTGCAACTACATTACAACTGTGGGAAGTTGACTGGTACTGTCAGCTAGGGAACCGATGTCGATCTGTTCCCTCTGTTGTTTCTTTGACTCTGAATGTTGGAACATGTCCCAGACTTGAGACTTGTTGATGTTGAGCACTTTGAGGATGTGGAACAGGTTCCCTATCTGGTTCTTAACATTTAAGTTTGTTAGATCTTCAAAATAAAACATGATACATAACCTATCAATTCCCCTTTTTTGATGATGACAAACTTGTAATTAAAATTCCCTATGAGAACCAGAGTACCATAAATATTTCCTGTATTCCCCCTGAACCTGTTCCCCCTCAATTACTTTCCCCCCTTTTGGCATCATAAAAAAATTAGTAGCAAGTAATAAGCAAAAAGAAGTCTAGCAAGCGTAACTCATGACACATGTGTGCACGCAAAAATGACGAAGAACAGAGCATAAAAGTAAGGCATGCATAGCAAAAGGACGGGATATTCATTAATTTGGAAATACAGGAAGCAGAATTAGTATTACCATTTGTTACATAAGCATCCACAAAATAAAATAACAGAAAAAGTACCAGCCACTAAACGCATCAAAACAAAAAGACCAAAATAGAGGACAGACAACTTGAACAGGACATTGGGAAAGGAACGATTTTAAGGAGCACTGGAAGAGGGAGGCAGAGAAAAAGAGGCAAGGGTTCTAAAGAGAATATCCATTCGAGCATTTGCTGACACTTGCTCATTAAGCAACCTCTTTTTCAGGTCCTCGACCTGTTTCCTGAGTGCAGCATTTTCCTTGGTCAGACGGGCAACCTCTGCGCCTTGTGTACTGCTGGAACCAGGTGCCTCATGGGCCTGACTAAGTTGTCCCTCAATAATGACATTCCGTGCCTTCAACTTCCTTATCTCTTCATTGGCAATGTTTTGAGCTTTAATCAGTTGAGAGACAGTGGAATTGCTACCAACCCCTCCTTTCTTATCGATGCACTCACACTCTTCTAAGGTGGTCTTGGAGAAGGTCTGCTTGCGAGTACCCACTGTAACCTTTCCCAAAGGAACTTTGAAGACATCAAATACCTTAGTGAGTAAAAACTGTAGGGCAGCCCATGATTGTCATCCTTAAAATCTATCACTTTCTTCATGTGCTCAATCATAATGCCCGACAGATTTATAGTGGAGTAGGCATCTAGTGCTTCCATGAGGAACATGTCTGATTGTGACGTAATGGAACGCCTTTCTGCACGAGGGAGCAAAACCTTGTTCACCATCTCGAACAACAATTGGTACACGGGAAGGAGGGCCTTTTTGTGTACCTGTTCCCCCTGTTGTACTGCATCATCCTTCAAAATGGCACTTCTGAAGTTTGATGAGCAAGTCCCCTCAATGGATGATATGCCGCCATTAGGCACTCCTAGAATTGTGCCCAGCACAACCTCATTCATCACAAAATCAACACCATTCACCTTCAGGCATATGTTCTCATCTTCTACAGTGAACATATCAATATAGAAACTACGCACCTCCGCCTCACCTACGCCTCATACACCATAAGGCTCTCAGTAGTGAACAAATGTGTCCACTGTTGAAATTCAGCGATGTCAACCAGTTGGCGCATCCCTATCATGTCAAGAATATCATGAGCAAATGTTCTGCCCCACAACACTTTCTGGTTTCTCAGATTTTCTCTTCCTTCATCCTTGGCAACACCCATCTTGGCCTTCTTGGAGGAACGTGGTTCCTCATTTGCACCAGCCTTCCGTTTCATAGATTTTCTCACACTTTTCCCTTTCTCTGTAGATTTCTCAGAACCTTCTTACCAGACTCCTCAGCCACCTTTTCACCAGACTTTTCCACTTCAACATTGCTAAACTCTATCATTCTCACAGAGGACGCTTTCCTAGATTTTGGAACAATAGGTTTCTTAGAGGACTTACGAATTAAGGAACTGGGTTCCTTATTCACCTCGTCATCAACGTCAACAATAAGTGGTGGAGGCACTACCTCTTCATTTACTAACTTTTCACCCTTCACCAACCTCTTCATTTTCTTTTTCTTCTTCTTCTTCTTCTTCTTCTTCTTCTTCTTCTTCTTCTTCTTCTTCTTCTTCTTCTTCTTCTTTTTCTTTTCTTCCTTATTTTTCTTCAGAACTGGTTCAAAAGCTTCCTTCTTTTGTAGCGTAGTAGTAGGTCTTTTAGGAGTTGGCATTTTAGGAGTTGCCTTACTACTTCTAGAAGCAATAAAACTAGCAACAACGATATTGTCATAATCTTCCTCACTATCCTCATTCTCTTTCTCACAGAGAGATTTCATCTCAGGAACAACAATGGTTAATGGCTCAACATCGAAATGCAGAGAGGGAGCGGGATCAGTACTAACCTGGGGTTCTTTTGAAAAATATTGGGTCTCATCCCAAGTAGGAGCAGAGGGCTCCTCTTGGGCTGAGGGATCGGGTCCCTCATGTGGTTCCCCAGTAGTACTTTCAGGTGCCTGATTTTCAATAGATACAAGTTCCCTACCCTCTACCTGTAGACTATCACCTTCCCCCTAAGACCCAATGGTTTCAGAAACACCTTCATAACCACCAACTAAACTCCCCTCGACAGCTATTAACAACATATTCTCTATGGCCTCTTATTCATTCAACCCCAAAGTAGATTCAGAAGGCACATAAAGAGTATTACATGTAGGGTTGGCAACATTCAAGTCAAGATTTGGGGTAATTGACGCTGATTCTTCACCACTACAAACCGCACTCTTTTGTGCCTCAGTGCTTTCTTCAACTTGCAGACTAGAAACTTCATGATTTTCATCTTCCTCTACTGTTTCTCCCTCAGCCATTTTTTTGACGAGACAAAGGGAGAGGTCGCAGTCACAAGCCTCTTTGCGTTCGAAGTTTTGCGACTCCGATGAAAACCAAAACTTGATTGGGTTGGAGAAGAAACATAGGGTAGTTGAGAATCTTGTTGGGGTTTCGATTTGATGACATAAGAGACTTAGACTCTGTTACATGTACTTCTTGAGATGGAGACACAGTAGGGACGATATCTGGAAGATTTGAGGCTTCTAGATTTTTAGACATGGTGGGGTTTTGTAGTAAGAAGAATGAGTATTTGGTTTTGAGAGCAAAAGGGGGGTTTTGGCTTTTGATGTGAACAATGGTGATAAAGACACCTTTTGGATTTATTTAAGGAGGGTGAGGGACCGGTTGGAATGGGTAGTAATGTTTTTGGGTTGACGGGTCGCTTACTAATGGGTACGACTCTTGGGTTCCAAAAAGGGAAAAGGGAGAACTAAAATTTTAATGACGTGTTACTTTCTCAGCCGTTAAAAAGTTGTGCATGAGAGTACAAAGGAACTACTAACCTGTGTCACGGGAACCAGGTTCCTTGACTACTTTTGTAAATGTGAGCCGCGTCCTTTTACCAACATGCAATACCATTGGCTTCCTGTGTGCTCTGTAATTGCAATGCGTGTCTACCTGTAACGGTATAGAAATGAGTTAGAGCTTGCCAAAAAAAATACTTTTTAGCTGTTTTACCTGTTCATTTCTTTCATAGCCAATCATTGAGGAACCAGGTGCTCAGCTTGATTTTATCAACCCTAATGTCAACCGATTTCTTTCAAAATGCTCTCTGCTCAGTGCTTTGGTGAAGATATATGCAATTTGATATTCTGTGCTACAAAACTTCATGGAGATAAGCCCTTTTTCAACATTATCTCTGAGAAAGTGATGGCGCACACCAATCTGATTTGTTCTCTTGTGCTGAAATGGATTCTTTACCATGTTGAGAGCACTGGTTTTGTCACACAGTAATGAGACACAATCAGAAAATACACCAAAGTCCTCTAACTGCTACTTAATCCACAACATTTGAGCACAACAAGATGCAGCTGCCACATACTTAGCTTCTGCAGTTTAAAGAGCCACTGAATTTTGTTTCCTCGTACCCTATGAAATTAGACACTATCCCATAAAGTGTGCCATACCAAAAGTGCTTTTTCTATCCACCAGATAACCAGCATAATCAGCATCAGCATACCCGATTAAGTCGAAGTTGTCTCATGAGGGATAGTAGAGAACCGGGTCATGTGTTCCTTTGAGATACCTTAGGATTCTCTTGGCAGCCTTCAGATGAGATTCCTTTGGATTGAATTGAAACCTAGAACATAATCCTACGCTGAATACGATATCTGGTCTGCTTTTTGTGAGATACAGGAGTGACCCAATGATGCCTCTATACATGGTCTCCTTCACAGGAGAACCAGGTTCATCTAGGTCTAGACGAGTGGCAGTGGCAATAAGAGTATCAATGATTTTTGAGCTTTCCATCTCAAACCTTTTTAGAAGCTCTTTGATGTACTTCTGCTGACTTATCATTGTGCCATTAGGAGTTTGCTTAACTTGTAGACTCAAGAAGAAATTTAATTCTTCTATCATGCTCATTTCAAACTCACTTCCATGAGCTTTGCAAACTCCTCACACAGAGAATTAGTTGTTGCACCAAAGATGATGTCGTCAACATAAACCTGCACAATGAGCAGGTTCCTCCCCTATTTCTTCAGAAATAGGGTGTTGTCGATTTTTCCTCTTGTAAAGCCATTTTCTAGGAGAAATTTTGACAGCCTTTCATACCATGCACGAGGAGCCTGCTTCAGCCCATATAAACCTTTGTCAAGTTTAAAAACATGCTCAGGATGCTCATGACATTCGAAGCCAGGAGGTTTCTTGACGAAGACTTCTTCTTTTAGAAAACCATTCAGAAATGCACTTTTGATATCCATTTGGAACAATTTGAATTCCATATGATATGCAAAGGCAATGAGAATTATGATGACTTCCGTTCAAGCAACTGGAGCAAAAGTTTCATCATAGTCGATCCCTTCTTCTTGATTGTAGCCTTGAACTACTAGCCTTGCCTTGTTCCTTGTTGTGTTTCCAAACTCATCAAGTTTGTTTTCGAATACCCACCTGGATCCTATGACAATTCTATTAGTAGGTCGAGGGACCAGGTGCCACACACTATTTCACTCAAATAGATGGAGTTCATCTTGCATGGCAGTAATCCAGTCAGCATCTTTCAATGCTTCCTTGATATTTTTTGGCTCAATTTGAGAGAGAAAGGTTGAGAAGGCAAGTGAGTTTCTTGACTTTGATCTTGTTTGAATCCCTGAGTCAAGTGGAGTGATCACATTCTGAAGAGGGGGTGAACTTTTGTGCTTCCAGTTAGACACCTGAAACTCATTATGAGAGGGTCTAGGTTCTTCAGAATGTGACCCATTGTTGACTTGAGTCCCGCTTCTCAGCTCAGCATCTGGGGTTCCTTGCACAACATCAACGACTCTGTTCTCAACTTCAGTTATTGTGATGGAGGAACCAGGTTCCTATGCATCAGCTGGAGATACATCTGCATTATCACTATTTGATTCCTTGACGTGACTCATCATCAGCCTTTCCATTTGCCATATCAATGACTTCACCAGGAACTGTTGACTACTCTCATTCTTGATCAATCTTATCATGTGAATCTTTCCCACATAGTTGGTGTGATTCATCAAAGATCACATGTATGCTTTCCTCAACACATTGAGTTCTTTTGTTGTAGACTTTGTAGGCTTTGCTTTGTGCTGAATAGCCCAGAAATATTCCTTCATCACTTTTAGCATCAAATTTTCCAAGTGCTTCCTTACCATTGTTAAGGACAAAATATTTGCAGCCAAATATCCTTAAATGTGTTAGCTTGGGTTTCCTCCTGTTCAGCAGTTCATACGGGTTTTGTTCAGGAGGGACCTGATCATGCACCTGTTCACCAAGTAGCATACAGTATTAACTGCTTCCGCCTAGAAGTTTTTTGCAATGCCACTGTCAATCAACATTGTCCTTGCCATGTCTTCAAGAGTCCTATTTTTTCTCTCAATAACACTATTTTGTTGAGGTATTCTTGGAGCTGAAAAATTATGACTTATGCCATTTTCAACACAGAATTCATCGAATTTTGTATTATCAAACTCTGTGCTGTGATCATCTTATACACACAACATTATGGCTCATCTTCACCTGGATATTCTTCACAAACGCAGCAAACACTAGAAAAGTTTCATCCTTGGTTTTGAGAAACAAGGTCCAGGTGAATCTAGAATAGTCATCCACTATAACAAAAATGTACTTCTTTCCTCCTCTACTTGTCACCCTCATAGGTCCACACAGATCCATATGGAAAAGATCAAGTGGCCTTGAGGTACTGACCTCCTTTTTGGGCTTGAAGGAGGACCTGACTTGCTTTCCTTTTACACACGTATCACACACCTTGTGATCTTTAAAGCTTGACTTAGACATGCTACAAACCAGGTCCTTCTTGACCAATTTGTTCAGCAAAGTAACTTGCATGACCCAATCTTCTGTGCCATAGTTCAGCATCATCATCAACAACGCTCAAACATGTGAGATCCCCATTTTGCAAGGACTCAAAATCAGCAACATAAATGTTTTATATCTTTTTGCCATCAGGACCACTTCACCAGTCACAAGATTTGTGACTGTGCAGACTTTTGACACAAATTCCACTTTGTTTCCTTTGTCGCAGATTTGGGAAACACTTAGTAGGCTATATTTTAAGCCGTTCACATAGTACATATTTTTAATTGAGTGAGTGACTTCCCAATTCTTCCTACTCCCAGAATGTATCCCTTTTTGCCATTGTCAAAGGACACACTCCCTCCTTGCAGGGCTTTGAGTGAAAGAAAATCATCGATGCTTCTAGTCATGTGCTTGGAACATCCACTATCCATGTACCAATTTTTGGTTGCTTCCTTTCACTGCTCCCTGCACAAGAGAATCAAGGATTAGACTTATAAACCCAAACAAGTTTGGGTTCCTTGTAGTGAGGAAAAGGGCGAATTAAACTTCTTTTTGTCCAGGTAGGCAATATATATTTTTTAACGGAGGGACCAGGTTCCTTAGCATCAGTTACCTTTTCAATAAAAACCTTATTTTTCTGTTGGGAATGAATTCTAGCCTTACAGTTTTCTTTAAAGTGACCAGTATTGCCACAGTGAGTGCAAAGCCAGTTATCAGGGATAATAACATACTTGCTATATGGATTGTAGGGAGTCTTTTCCTTTTGGAACCCGACTCCCTGTCTGTTTCCACCATTGCTTGTATACATGACAGCAATTGTGTCAGAGGACCAGGTCCACTTTAGAGATTTTTTTAGGTCATTTTTAACTCTGCCTAGATCTTCTTGAAGCTGTCTGTTTCTTTCAAGTCCAGCACACAGACTAGATTTCACAGATTTGAGTTCATTTTCAAGCTTAATGTATGCCTCACTTGCAACTTCCTTTCCCTTTTGGACAGTCCCAGAACGGTTTCCCCTTTTTAATTCCTTTATTGTTTCTTTTAGGTCCATGGCGACTACCAACAAGTCATCTCTCTTATTTTCTATGTCTTCACCTTTTTTATTCAGAACACTCTTTTCTCTCATTAGATCCTCTATGGTTTCTTTTAGGTCAGCCACTACGATTACTAAACCATCTCTCTCATTTTCTACCTTTCATAGCTCAATAGTTAAAGCATTTTTATCATTTATAAGATTGTGATAAGCATCAATTAAAACATTTGCCAAAGATATAAGCTTTTTCTGAGAGTAAGACTTGAGATTTCTTTGAACGTCTAGAAAGTTTACCTCATCATCATTATTATCTTCATCATCGTCACATTTTTCCATTAAGGCAAAGATAGAATCATAGTCAATTGCTTCACTTTCAACTGCCATCATGGAGCTGTCACCTTGTTCATCATCTCCTCCAGATTAACTCGAAGAGTCTCCCCATGCAGCAAGAACTTGTTTCACAACATTGTCAACGGTATTTTTTCTCTTGAATCTTTGTTCAGGAACCGAGTTCCTTTTGGCCGCTTTATCAGTGTTGCGCTTGTACTAATCTTGTTTGAGGAGAGGACAATCCTTGATGAAATGTCCTGGCTTCCCACACTTATGACATAAGTCATACCCTCTTGGCTTGCTGGAGCTGCCCCTTTTTGGAATGCCTCCATTTCTGCGAACCATCTTCTGAAATCTCTTTGTCAGGTAAGCCATATCAGCATCCTCACCACTTGAGTCATTGTTGTCTGTCTTGAGGACCAGGTTCTTCTCCCTTTTGGGCTTTCTTCTCTCATGATTCCTCTTCTTCTTCATTTCATAAGTTTTTAGATTACCAATGAGTTTATCAATGGTCAGCTTTTGTAGATCCTTTGCCTCCGTGATAGCATTTACTTTGCTTTCCCAGGAACCAGGTAATACACTAAGTATTTTCCTGACAAGTTTGTTCCTTGGAATGATTTCTCCCAGAGAATGGAGCTCATTGATGATAGAGGTGAAGCGAGTGTGCATGTCCTGGATGGACTCATCATCCTTCATCTTGAAGAGTTCATACTCAGTGGTTAGCATATCAATTTTTCGACTGTTTGACTTGAGTTGTCCCTTCGTGTGCTGTTGGGAGAGCTTCCTAGATCTCCTTGGTAGTTTGACAGGAAGAAATCATGTTGTATTCGTTTGGCCCAATACCACAGACGAGGATCTTTTTTGCTCGAAAGTTCTTCTCTATAGCCTTGCGATCAGCATCTCTTGGGAACTGTCACTGATGGTTCACCAATGGTCTTCATGGGAACGAAAGGACCATCGCAGATAACATCCCAGAGCTCTGAATCTTCATCATGCATCCATGTCTTCCACCATCCGTAGTATTGGCCATTGAATCTTGGTGGTCTGTAGGTAGATTGACCTTCTTCAAAGTTTGGTGGAGCAGCCATGAGGATCCTTTCTAGGTGTTAGCCCGATAGAAAGTACCTGCTCTGATACTAATTGGTAGAAACTGAGGGTCCACCAAACTGTATAGAGAATCGAGTTCTATATCGGTTCCCACAGAACACACAAAGAGATAAGTAAATGACACGACAGAGTTTTACGTGGAAAACTCCCAGCTCACGGGATGAAAAACCATAACCTACACTTGTAGGATTTCAACTTCACTAACCGAGCAAGTTCAGATTACAACCTATTGTAACCTAGGAATTAAAACCTTAATCCCTCACTCGTAATAACTCTATTACAAGCCTCTTTATAATCACTGTGTTATTAAATTCACAACTTGACTAACTCTATCCAAGACACAAATACAAGGTTTATGATTTTACAATTTGTTTCCTACACGATGCTTCTAGCTAAGCTAAGTAGGAATTATAATTAAATCACACTAACAAAGGTACAACACAACTAGGGATATGTGATGATACAATGCTGGAAACTGGTCCTTCGTTATGTTGTTCTTTGGTCTTGAAGCCTGAAAATCACTTGCAAGTCCGCGACACACTTTGAGAGAGAGCTTGATGAAATCTGGAACGTGCAAGTGTTGATTTTACTTTGCTTCATGTTAATATTACACAAGTGACATCACTTGAGTGATGCAAACATATTTGGTACAAGGGCATTCTCCATAAAGTGACTGCTCCACTGTTTGCACTGTTGCGTGTGTGTGCAGAGGAACAGTTGCAGCCACTTTACACCTATGGGAAGTTGACTGAACTGTCAGCTAGGGACCCTCTGTTGTTTCTTTGACTCTGAATATTGGAACATGTCCCAGACTTGAGACTTGTTGATGTTGAGTACTTTGAAGATGTGGAACATGTTCCCGGTTCTTAATATTTAGGCTTGTTAGATCATCAAAATCACTCTTTTATTTATATTCTGTTCCACCTCTTCCTGAAGAAGAAAGGATACATATCTTCATATTCTAAACACCCAACAAACAATAACCCTGTGGGGAGGGTAGTGTGTACGCAGACCTTACCCCTACCCTGGGGTAGAGAGGCTGTTTCCGATAGACACTCGACTCCCTCCCTCCAAGAACTCCCCACCTTTTGGGGTGACTCGAACTCACAACTTCTTGGTTGAAAGTGGAGGATGATTGGATAAAGATCACAATGAGGAAAAACACCAACAAATAAACTCTTTATTACCAAAAAAGAAAAAGCACCCCTATAACAATCTAAGAGAATCTTGAAAGTCATAATCTAAACAGTACACCCTAATCTTGAAAGCATGTCCTTGACGATAATGTCTGTAATACGACGATGAGCTTCATCTGTCAAATGAATGCCATCCCAGTGCACGTATTGAGCCGGGTTAGAACAAGCTCTTACACTAGCTGATCCACACACATTACTGAAATTAAAGTTGTATCGTCCTCCGGTTCCACAGCACGCAGTGAGCAATGTGTTTTGATTAAATCCAAAGGAAGAAGCACTTTGAAGAACAGTCAAAAACGCCCCATTGTAATCCCCATAAACGATTCCAACATTTGGAAATTCACGTCGTAGATTATCCAGGCCTCTGTTTAGGTATCTGTGATGGTATGAAGCAAAATCATTATAATTTCTCAAGCATCCCAATTGGTCGTAAGCATTGGCATTAGTATCAGGAAAAGTTGTAAGGTATAGAGGAAGACAACCCAATGGAAAAAATCCTGGTACCAAAATACGAGTTGCCCCGAGTTGAATCACATCTTTAATGCCTCTCATAATGCCCGCAACAACGAAAGGAACGTAAGTCCGTACCTCAGGTAATTGTTTTCTTTGGAAAAAATTATTATAGTAGTCATTGCCACCCCATTCCCCCATTACTACTAGAGAGTTGCTGAGAGTTTGTGCACAATTGGAACCACAGGTGGACTGCAGGTGAGATTTGAACCAACCTAGTTGATTAGCGAGCGGCGTGTTCCAGGCGGGCAACCTGACATTCCGGGCAGCCCAGAAAGAGGAATTCAGCGTTGTGGCACCCGCGACAGCGAAATTGACGCCTTGGCTAAAAACATTATCACTGTCCAAGTAAGCATTAAGGAAGGAGAGTTTAAGAGCAGAGGAAATGTAATCGATAATAATACGGCCATCTGAGAAGCGGCCTGTAGGTCTCTTAAAAAATGTCTCGCCGTAAGGAGCTCTGTTGGCGCGGAATATGATGTTAGCACCAGGTGTGCGGATGACATTACCGGCATCGGCAAGTGAGTCGCCGAATTGGTAAACGGATCTGATATTACATTTCGTTTGGGCAGCTGAAGGAGAAGAGAAAAATGCAAAAGTTATAAGTAAAAGAAAGAAAGATACTTTGGGCAGAGAAATTAGGGAAGCCATTGAAGGAGGATATTAATTTGCTTGGAAACTGCAGGGTGCTAGTGCTATATATGACCCATAAAGGAACAGAGAAAACGACAGAAATCTCCATACCTGTATTGCGTGGTTGTCATTTCCTTGCCTTTTGAATTCTATATTATTATCAACATCTTTTACCATTTCGAAAGAAAGAAAAATAATAAAGTTTTAACTGCCTTACTATTCTTCTCACTAAAGCTATCCATTAACGACACGATGAATTACCCAACGGCCATGATTGCTGTTCTGTTTAACACTCTTGATCCGCATGGAAATGACAATATATTTATCATAATTGAGTTTTTCTTTTTTGTAGAAGGAAATTATAATTTTTTTTAATGTTTGGCTAGTCATTTTTTTTTGTAGGAAAATGTTTGGACTTTTATAAATTGAGGATCATTCCTTCTCAATCATTGGCATCCATAATGTAGATATATGGGGTTTGAGAGTCGTGTTTAGGGGGAGAACTTTACGGGACAAGTATTAGTGTGTCACTTTTGTTTGCCTCTTAGTGAGATTGTTGTCTCGATATTTTTTACTCTCTTTAATGTAGTGGATTGCTCATCTTCCGCCGTGAACGTAGGTCAATTGACCGAACCACGTTAAATATTTGTGTCTCTTTTAGTATATTTCTCGTTTGCTGTCTGATTTATCGTCGTTCAAAGTTTGCATTACTAGCTTCCGCATGACACCCGACTTTTTCTATCCTAACAACAAATTCTTCTCTGCAGCAAAGACTCTGCAGGTGCAATCTTCCTTTTTCATTTTTAACTTCACTTCATTCCCAACAACTACAATGCCATGCATGTAAAAATGTTCGTAACATGTTCAAGTTCACAATTATAACATGTTCCGATGTTCGTGGTAAAAAAATATACAATTTATAATAACCAATTTTAAAACTTGCTATCTTTGTCCAAGATTAATACTCCATATATAAATTGCTCGATACAGTTGCGGGATACCAGTTTCGTTTCCATAAACAATTTGGACGAAAATGTTTACTTTTCTTGTAAAGTACTGTACTTAAGTTCTTTCCCACAGTATTCTTTCTTTTCTTTTCCTAAAGGTATAGGTCAAGTTGTGACTATTATACTAGTAGTATCTTGTACGTAGTTTGTATTAGAAGATACAGAGGTAATGCCAATTATTAGGCAGGAAAAGCAACATTATTAAAAATCCCAGGCTGGAGGTGGTCTTTTGTCTTTTGCTTGGAGCAATTTGTTGATTCCGTGACTCTTGATTTAAATGATTGTGCTTGTTTGCCACTTTCGATTTTCAATATATTCAAAGTAAGAGATGTTTGGTAAGCTTATAAGTTTAACTCACTCCTAATTAACTTTTGACTTATTTACGTTGGTAAACATTAATATTCAAAGTGCAGGTCAAAATCAGCTAAAAGCACTTTTGATTTGATTAAGATTTTACTATTTTATCCTTAACTTTTTTAAAATTATCAAAATACTTTTTCTAAAACGGAACCTTAACTTCCTTTTCACTTCGTATCCTTTGTTCCTCATTTTCTTTACAAAGGTACTTTTAAATTTATAATATTTTTGTAAAATATTTAAGAGCACTTTAGTTATTTTAGCAAAAGAACGTCTTACTAGAACTTTTTTATCAAATACATTAATTGTTTATTTTCAGTTTTAGCATTTTCATTCAAACACGTAACTGCTATTTATAAAATCAGCTTCAACACTTAAAAATTCTTTTCTTACACTTAAAACTTATCAGCTATTTACAATTAGCAAAACCAAACGGGCTCTAAGTAGCAGAGTTAATTTCTCAAATAGTCACTCTTTTTTGAGGAAATTACCTAATAAAATTATATAGTTTGTCCAAATAAAATCGAAAGAATAGCCTAGTAAACCTCTATACTTGTTCCGATTTGTCATCCCAATCCCTGCATTTCACAAAATTTCATTCAAACACTTGTACTCGATCAAAATGAATAGTTTAAACCCCTCCATATATGTGTGAGTCTCACTTGCCCCGACATGGATAACACATCATATCCATGTCAGATGCATATATCCACATCATCATCTTCTTCTTTGCAGCTAAATTATCTTTCTCCTCCATGCCCATTTTGCACTTTCAGAACCTCCAGAAAATTCACCAAAAAATTCATTTGCTTCAACTTCTTCTCTCTTTTTCTCACCATAATTACTGCTAGTGAAACTATTAGATTCAATTTTTTTAGTTAAGGAAATGGTTGCAGAAACAATAAGGCACCAGAGAGATCCCAACCATTTTCCTCAAACCACAGTTTTTTCCACCCAAAGAGATCCGAATTTTTCAGCCAATCTGATTGCTATCATCATCGTCATCTCGACCTTCGTCGGAGCAAGTGTTTAAAAGAAAAATAAGGCGTTTGCTCACGAATGACTTAATTGCCGTTCTCCGCAAACTCATCTGCCAGAGCCAATGCCTCTTAGATCTCAAGGATAGTCGTTTAATGACTAAATCCATAAATTCTTTATTTTCGAATTTCTGTATGACTCGTTGAAATTTGCATTTCCTTTAAGTAAACTCCCAACTTAAAGAACAGGAAAAAAAATCCCTAATTGTTATATCCGCTGCAGTTCTCATTTACCTCCTTCATATGAAAGGTGGTGGTGGTTGTCATGACCCGAAATTCTCACCTTCGGACCGTGATGGCGTCTAACATTTCACTTGCTAGGCAAGCCAACGTTAGAATAATATTAACCATTTCTAAATAATTTTTTTTAAATTTATTAATAATAAAGAAATAAATACAGAAATAAGATCTGAAATAATTCATAAAAATAACGGTGTCTAAATACTATCCCAGAATTAGTGTCACAAGTGCACGAACTTCTACAATAATACAAATAAGGGCCTGAATAAAATAAAGTTATCTGAAAATAAACACACAGCTAAAGTAAAATAGACAGGGACTTCAGAACTGCGGACGCCATGCAGTTATACCTCAAGTCTCCCTAGTAGCTGAAATCCGAGCAAGTCTATAGTACGCCGCTGGGACCAACTCCAAAATCTGCACAAGAAGTGCAGAGTGTAGTATCAGTACAACCAACCCCATGTACTGGTAAGTGCTGAGCCTAACCTCGATGAAGTAGTGACGAGGCTAAGGCGGGTCACTTACATTAACCTGTACGCAATATTAGTAACAACAACAATAATAGAAATAAATCAGGTAACTCATTTATAATAATTGAAGCCAATTCAGCAATCATAACCAATTATCATTTCCATCAATTCTATTACAGCGTGCAACCCGCTCTCACAATATATTCACATTCAATTCTGTTGCAGCGTACAACCCACTCTCAGAATATATTCATTTTCAATCCTCTCATATAATTATTTTTAATCAAGTATATATATTGACTTTTAAATAAGTCTATTGCGGCGTGCAATCCGATCCCCCAAATATTGACTTTTAATAAGTTTGTTGCGGCGTAAAACCCGATCCTCCAATATGGACTTTTTAATAAGTCTGTTGCGGCGTGCAACCCGATCCTCCAATATGGACTTTTTAATAAGTCTGTTGCGGAGTGCAACCCGATCCTCCAATATGGACTTTTAATAAGTCTGTTGCGGCGTGCAACCCGATCCTCCAATATGGACTTTTAATAAGTCTGTTGCGGCATGCAACCCGATCCTCATATATATTCATTTCGATCAATTCTATTGCGGCGTGCAACCCGCTCCTCCAATATATACATTTACCAATTTAATTCTATTGCGGCGTGCAACCAGCTCCTCCAATATATTTACTTACCAATTCTTATAGAAGAAATTTCCCAAATAAATGCAATAATTAATATAAAATTATAAGACAATAAGCATACAATCATTATGATTTAATTATGAAACAAACAATGACAAATAGCAAGTTATTATAGAAATCAGGGAGAAAATAGGCAGTTTAATATATAATATCCTAAATGTCAAATAACAATTAATACACATAATTCAAATAGCATGTAACAATTAATGCAGGAATTCAAGAATTTATATTTGACAAAGAATAGGAGAGAAATAATTTTATAACAATTAATTCGTGATTTAAAATAATTTATGATTTTTCAAGTAAGTAGGCAAATAATTAATTTGACGACATATAGACACTCGTCACCTTGCCTATACGTCGATTACATGCATTTCACATAACAAATAGTTTAAGGGTTCTATTCCCTCAAGTCAAGGTTAACCACGACACTTACCTCACTTTGCAAATTCCAATCAATTACTCGACCACCGCTTTTCCTTTTAACTTTGTCTCCAAAAGTTTCAAATCTATTTACAAATAATTCGATATACTCAATACGAATCATAGGAATTAATTCCACATGAATTTATTAATTTTTCGGATAAAAATTCGAAATTTATTTAAATATTCGACACCCACGTCTCAAATCCCGGAAAAACTCGCGAAATCCGAACACCCGTTCCGTTACGAGTTCAATCATATAAAAATTATCCAATTCCGATATCAAATGGACCTTCAAATCTTAAATTTTTATTTTTGGAAGATTTTATAAAAATCTGATTTTTCTTCCATAAATTCACGGATTCATGATATAAATGAGTATGGAATCATGAAATATAATCAATATAGGATAAGGAACACTTACCCCAATGTTTTTCCGTGAAAATCGCCCAAGAATCGCTTTACCCGAGCTCAAAAATTAGAAATTCTTGAAAATGGGTCGAAACCTCATTTCCAGAACTTAAGTTCTGTTTCTGGGATTTTTACCCTTCGCGAACGCAGTCAGTGTCTCGCGTTCTTGAAGCACAAAATTTGTGCTGCCTAATTTTACTCTTCGCGAACGCGAAGCTTGCCTGGCTTGACCTTCGCGAACGCGAAGGCAATTTCCTGGTTAGCCTTTTTCCTTCACGAACGCGAGGCTTCGATCGCGAACACAAAGCTTTACACCTCAAGCCTTCGCGAACGCGTTCACTATATCGCGAACGCGAAGCACAAAACGTGCCAACCCCAATTTGCTCTTCGCGTTCGCGAGAGTACCTTCGCGAACGTGAAGAAGAACATACCAGAAGCCTGAAGTCTGCAGAAAATCAGATTTCTTAAGTCCGAAATCATCCCGTAGCCCATCCGAAACTCACCTGAGCCCTCGAGGCTCCAAACCAAACATGCACACAAGTCCTAAAATATCATACGAACTTGCTCACGTGATCAAATCGCCAAAATAATACCTAGAACTATGAATCGAACGCCAAATCAAAGGAAATTTTTAAAAAAACTTTAAAACTTATCTTTTTACAACCGGACGTCCGAATCACGTCAAATCAACTCCGATTCTCGCCAAATTCGGCAGACACGTCATAAATATTATTTTGGACCTTTACCGGGCTCCGAAACCAAAATACGAACCCATGGTCAATAAATGCAACATCAGTAATTTCTTAAAAATCATTAAGCTTTCATGCTTTTAATTTTTCATCAAAATTCTATATCTCGGGCTAGGGACCTCGAAATTCGATTCCGGGCATACGCCCAAGTCCCAAATCACATTACAGACCTACCGAAATTGTCAAAACACTGATCCGGATCCGTTTGCTTAAAATATTGACCAAAGTCAACTCAGTTGAGTTTTAAAGCTCTATTTCATATTTTAATCTATTTTTCACATAAAAACTTTTCGAAAAATTTTACCGACTGCGCACGCAAGCCGAGGAATGATAAATGATGCCTTTTGAGGTTTTAGAATATAGAATTACTTATTAAATTTAAAGATGATATTTTGGGTCATCACATTCTCCACCTCTAAAACAAACGTTCGTCCTCGAACAGAGTTAGAAAAAAAAATACCTGAGCTGGTGAATAAGTGTGGATATTTACTTCGCATATCCGACTCGGTCTCCTAGGTAGATGCCTCTACCGACTGACCTCTCCATTGCACCCGAACTGAAAGATAACTCTTAGACCTCAACTGTCGGACCTGCCGGGCTAGAATAGCCATCGGCTCCTCCTCGTAAGTCAAATCTTTGTCCAATTGGACTGAGCTGAAATCTAACACATGGGACGGATCACCATCATATTTTCAGAGTATAGACACATGGAACACCAGATGAACCGCTGATAAACTAGGTGGTAATAGAAGCCTGTAGGTTACTTCACCCACCCTTTCAAGAATTTCAAAGGGTCCGATATACCTAGGGCTCAACTTGCCCTTCTTTCCGAACCTCATTACACCTTTCATAGGTGAAACTCGAAGCAATATTCTTTCTCCAACCATGAATGCAATATCACGAACTTTATAGTCGGCATAACTCTTTTGCCTAGACTGAGCTGTGCGAAGTCGATCCTGAATAATCTTGACCTTATCCAAGGCATCCTGTACCAAATCGGTACCCGACAACCGAGCCTCTCCCGGTTCAAACCAACCAACTGGCGATCGGCATCGCCTTCCATATAATGCCTCATATGGAGCCATCTGAATACTCGACTGGTAGCTATTATTATAAGCAAACTCTGCAAGTGGCAAGAAATGATCCCAAGAACCTCCAAAGTCCATAACACAAGCGCGAAGCATATCTTTCAATATCTGAATGGTGCGCTCTAACTGTCCATCTATCTGTGGATGAAATGTTGTACTCAACTCAACCCGTGTGCCTAACTCACGCTATACAGCTCTCCAGAAATGTGAGGTAAACTGCGTACCTCGATCTGAAATAATAGACACGGGTACACCATGAAGACGGACAATCTCACAAATGTAAATTTCAGCTAACCTCTCTGAAGAATAGGTAACTGCCACTGGGATGAAATGTGCTGACTTGGTCAACCTGTCCACAATGACCCAAACTGCATCAAATTTTCTCTGAGTCCGTGGGAGCCCAACAACAAAATCCATAGTGATACGCTCCCACTTCCACTCAGGAATTTCTAACTTCAGAAGCAAACCACCAGGTCTCTGATGCTCGTACTTAACTTACTGACAATTCAGACACCGAGCTACATATGCAACTATTCTTTTTCATTCTCCTCCACCAATAATGTTGCCACAAATCTTGATACATTTTGGTGGTACTTGGATGAATAGAGTACCTAGAACTGCGTGCCTCTTTAAGAATTAATTCACGAAGCTCATCCACATTAGGCACACAAATACGACCATGCATTCGCAGAACTCTATCTTCCCCCATAGCAACCTGTTTAGCATTACCATGCCACACCGTGTCCTTAAGGACAAGTAAATGAGAATCATTATATTGTCTCTCTCTGATACGCTCATATAAAGAAGACCGAGAGACTGTGCAAGCTAGAACCCAACTAGGTTCTGAAACATCTAACCTCACGAACTGATTAGCCAAAGTCTGAACATCTGCAGCTAATGGTCTCTCACCAACCGGAATATACGCACCTTTCTACTCACAACCTTTCTACTCAAAGCATCGGCTACCACATTGGCCTTTCCGGGGTGATACAAAATGGTGATATCATAGTCTTTCAACAACTCTAACCATCTTCTCTGCCTCAAATTAAGATCCTTTTGTTTGAACAGATACTGACGACTACGATAATCAGTAAATACCTCACACGAGACACCGTAGAGGTAATGCCTCCAAATTTTCAGCGCATGAACAATGGCTGCCAATTCTAAGTCATGAACATGTTAATTCTTCTCGTGAACTTTCAATTGTCGTGACGCATATGCAATTACCTTGCCATCTTGCATTAATACTGTACCAAGCCCAATGTGAGATGCGTCATAATATACCGTATACGATCCTGAACTTATGGGTAATACCAACACTGGCGCCGTAGTCAAAGCGGTCTTGAGCTTCTGAAAGCTCAACTCACACTCGTCTGACCATCTGAATGGGAAACCTTTCTGGGTCAATGGGCTTGCAATAGATGAAAACCCTTCCACGAACCGACGATAATAACTTGCTAAACCCAGGAAACTCCGGATTTCTGCAACTGAAGTAGGTCTAGGCCAATTCTGAACAGCCTCAATCTTCTTAGGATCCACCTTTATGCCTTCTGCCAATACAACATTCCCCCAAAAGGCAACTGAGTCTAACCAAAACTCACATTTTGAAAACTTGGCATATAACTGATTTTTCTTCAAAGTGTGAAGCACACTTCGAAGATGTTGCTCATGTTCCTCTCAATTGCTGGAGTAAATCAAGATATCATCAATGAATACAACCATAAAAGAATCCAAATAAGGCTTGAACACCCGATTCATCAAATCCATAAATGTTGTTGGGGCATTTGTCAACCAAAATGACATCACTAGGAATTCGTAATGCCCATACCGAGTCCGAAAAGCTGTTTTAGGGACATCAGATGCCCTAATCTTCAAATGATGGTAACCAGACCTCAAATCGATCTTCGAAAATATCTTGGCACCCTGAAGCTGATTAAATAAGTCATCAATTCTTGGCAGCGGATATTTGTTTTTGATAGTGGCCTTGTTCAACTGCCGATAATCTATACACATCCGCATAGAGCCATCTTTCTTCTTTACAAATAATACTAGTACACCCCAGGGTGAGACACTGGGTCTAATGAATCCCTGATCAAGAAAGTCTTGTAACTGCTCTTTCAATTCTTTCAACTCTGGCAGGGCCATACAGTATGGTGGAATAGAAATGGGCTGAGTGCCCGGAGCCAAATCAATACAGAAGTCAATATCTCTGTCGGGTGGTATCCCCGACAAATCTGCAGGAAATACTTCTAAAAATTCACGAACAACTGATACTGAGTCCATAGAAGGAACATACGCACTGGGATCGCGAATATAAGCTAAATAGGCTAGACACCCTTTCTCTACCATACACCTAGCTTTCATATAAGAAATAACCATGCTGGCAGAATGACCAGGAGTTCCTTTCCACTCTAACCGAGGTAACCCCGACATAGCTAGGGTCATTATCTTGGCATGACAATCCAATATAGCATGATAAGGGGACAACCAATCCATACCCAAGATGATATCAAAATCTACCATATCAAGAAGTAGAAGATCCACACTAGTCTCAAGATTCCCAATAGTAACCACACATGAACGATAGACATGATCTACTACAACAGAGTCTCCCACCGGTGTAGATACATACACAGAAGCACTCAGAGAATCACAAAGCACAACCAAATATGAAGCAAAATAGGAGGACACATAGGAATAAGTAGATCTTGGATCAAATAGAACTCAAGCATCTCTATGGCAAAATGGAATAATACCTGTGATCACATTATCAGATGAATCGGCCTCAGGCCTAGCTGGAAAAGCATAAAATCGGGGCTAGGCCCCACCACTCCGAATTGCGTCCCTAGGACGGCCTCTAACTGGCTGGCCTCTACCTCTAACGGTCTGACTTCCACCTCTAATAACCTGACCTCCATCTCTAATGGCCTGACCTCCACCTCTAGCTGCCTGACCCCTACCTCTAGCTGGCTGAGTAGGCGGTGAAGAAACCGGTGCCAGTATGATAGCACGAGAATCTTGCCGAGATCTGTTATTCGCCAATCTAGGGCAATACCTCCTGATGTGACCAATGTTCCTACACTCATAACACCCATCCTGATGTCGTGGCTGCTAAAGTTGAAGCTGACCCAAATGGGCCGGATAACCGCTGTAGTAACTCTGGAGTGGCGGTGCACTGATATGAGCTGAATGTGCACTAAATGCTGGCTGTCCATAGTAAGGCATAATAGGACCGTGACTCCCTGAAGCATCGGGAGATGCATGAAGTGCTGAATGAAACGGTCTGGGAGGATGACCCCTACCAAAATTACCCCTGCATCTAGACGAGGCACCGCCGAAACCACCGAACTGACGAGGCCTCTTATCAGACCTCTGCCCTCTTTCCTGTGTAAGAACCATCTCGATCCTCCTTGCGGCATTAGCAGCTGCCTGAAAAGAAATCTCACTTCCGGTCTCCTTGGCCATCTGAAGTCTGATAGGGTGAATGAGTCCCTCAATAAACCTCCTCACTCTCTCTCCCTCCGTAGGTAGTAAAAGGAGAGTATGACGGGCCAAATCCATAAAACGAAACTCATACTGAGTAACAGTCATACTGCCCTGCTGTAGACGCTCAAATTGCTTGCAGAATTCCTCTCTCAGTGTGATAGGGAGGAACTTCTCTAGAAATAGCTGAGAGAACTGCTTCCAGGTAAGTGTAGGCGATCTGACTGGTCGGGTCAATGTATAATCTCTCCACCACCTCTTGGCGGAACCCGTCATTTGAAATACAGCAAAATCAACCCCATTGGTCTCAACTATACCCATGTTCCGCAGTACCTCGTGGCAACGTTCAAGATAATCCTGTGGGTCCTCAGAAGGTGTACCACTGAAGTGAACTGTAAAGAGCTTAGTAAACTTATCCAGTCTCAATAAGGCCTCAAAAGATATGGCGGGCCTATCACCGGTCTATGCCGCAATAACTGGCTGAACTACCCCAACTGGCGGTGTTGCTGGAACCTGATTCTGGGGAGCCATCTGCTCCGGAGCGGGAGTAGTGGGATTTTGTGCTCCTCCCCCAGCCTGTGAGATGGCTGGTGCCACTGGAAATGTACCATTCTGGGCCACACCCTCCATAAGACTTACCAAATAGACTAGAGTGTCCTGAAGTATTGGAGTGGCTATGAATTCTTCCGGGACCTGAATTGGTTCAACTGGTACATTCTGAACTGAAATCTCCTCCTGAAGGTCTACATGAGGTTCTACAACAGGTGCAGCTGCTCGAGCTCTGGACTGAGCTCTCCCTCGACCTCTGCCTCAGCCTCAGCCTCTAGCACGACCTCGGCCTCGACCTCTATCCCTGGCCATGGTTGCCACCGGAGCTTTGGTCCCTGTCCATCGGTAGATGTATTACGTGTTCTCACCATCTGCGAGAGAATAAGAGTAGAATGGTTCAATCATCGATGATAGAAAAACTCGCACGACAGAATAAGAAAGGAGTGATGTTGTTCCTAAACTTCATAGCCTCTGAGAGATAAGTACAGACGTCTCCGTACCGATTCTTCAGACTCTACTAAGCTTGCTCGTGACTCGTGAGACCTAGGCAACTTAGTGCTCTGATACCAACTGTCACGACCCGAAATTCCTACCTTCGGACCATGATGGCGCCTAACATTTCACTTGCTAGGCAAGCCAATGTTAGAATAATATTACCCATTTCTAAACAATTATTTTTAGATTTATTAATAATAAAGAAATAAATGCGAAAGTAAGGTCTAAAATATAGTGAATAATCCATAAAAATAACGGTGTCTAAATACTATCCCAGAATTGGTGCCACAAGTGCACGAGCTTCTAGAATAATACAAATAAGGGCCTGAATAAAATAAAGCTGTCTGGAAATAAACACACAGCTAAAGTAAAGTAGACGGGGACTTCAGAACTGCGGACGCCATGCAATTATACCTTTAGTCTCCTCTGTTAGCTGAAATTCGAGCAAATCTATGGTACGCCGCTAGGACCAACTCCAAAATCTGCACAAGAAGTGTAGAGTGTAGTGTCAGTACAACCGACCCCATGTACTGGTAAGTGCTGAGCCTAACCTCGACGAAGTAGTGACGAGGCTAAGGCGGGTCACTTACATTAACTTGTACGCCATATTAGTAACAACAACAATAATAGAAATAAATCAGGTAATTCATTTATAATAATTGAAGCCAATTCAGCAGTCATAACCAATTATTATTTCCATCAATTCTGTTGTAGCGTGAAACCCGCTCTCACAATATATTCACATTCAACTCTGTTGCAGCATACAACCCGCTCTCACAATATATTCATTTTCAATCCTCTCATATAATTATTTTTAATCAATATATATATTGACTTTTAAATAAGTCTATTGCGGCGTGCAATCCGATCCCCCAAGTATTGACTTTTAATAAGTTTGTTGCGACGTGCAACCCGATCCTCCAATATGGACTTTTTAATAAGTCTATTGCGGCGTGCAACCCGATCCTCCAATATGGACGTTTAATAAGTCTGTTGCGGCGTGCAACCCGATCCTCATATATATTCATTTCGATCAATTCTGTTGCGGCGTGCAACCCGCTCCTCCAATATATACATTTACCAATTCAATTCTGTTGCGGCATGCAACCCGCTCCTCCAATATATTCATTTACCAATTCTTATAGAAAAAATTTCTCCAATAATTGCAACAATTAATATAAAATTATAAGGGAACAAGCATACGATAATTATGATTTAATTATGAAACAAACAATGACAAATATCAAGTTATTATGGAAATCAGGGAGAAAATAGGTAATTTAATATATAATATACTAAATGTCAAATAACAATTAAGACACATAATTCAAATAGTATGTAACAATTAATGCAGGAATTCAAGAATTTATATTTGACAAAGAATAGGAGAGAAATAATTTTTATAATAATTAATTCATGATTTAAAATAATTTATAATTTTTCAAGTAAATAGGCAAACAATTAATTTGACGACGTATAGACACGCGTCACCTCGCCTATACGTCGTTTACATGCATTTCACATAACAAATAGTTTAAGGGTTTTATTCCCTCAAGTCAAGGTTAACCACGATACTTACCTCGCTTTGTAAATTCCAATCAATTACTCGACCACCGCCTTTCCTTTTAAATTTATCTCCAAAAGTTTCAAATCTATTCACAAACAATTCGATATACTCAATGCGAATCATAGGAATTAATTCCATATGAATTTATTAATTTTTCAGATAAAAATTCGAAATTCATTTAAATATTCGACAGTGGGACCCACGTCTCAAATCCCAAAAAAACTAGCAAAATCCGAACACATGTTCCGCTACGAGTTCAATCATATAAAAATTATCTAATTCCGATATCAAATGGACCTTCAAATCTTAAATTTTTGTTTTTGGAAGATTTTATAAAAATATGATTTTTCTTTCATAAATTCACGGATTCATGATATAAATGTATGGAATCATGAAATATAATCAATATAGGATAAAAAACACTTATCCCAATATTTTTCCGTGAAAATCGCCCAAGAATCGCCTTACCCGAGCTCAAAAATTAGAAATTATTGAAAATGGGTCGAAACCCCATTTCCAGAACTTAAGTTCTGTTTCTGGAATTTTTACCCTTCGCGAATGCGGTCAGTGCCTCGCGTTCGCGAAGCACAAAATTTGTGTTGCCCAATTTTACTCTTTGCGAATGCGAGGGCTACTTCGCGAACACGAAGCTTGGCCTTCGCGAACACGAAGGCAATTTCCTGGTTAGCCTCTTTTCCTTCGCGAACGCGAGGCTTCAATCGCGAACGCGAAGCTTTGCACCTCAAGCCTTCGGGAACGCATTCACTCTGTCGCGAACGCGAAGCACAAAACGTGCCAGTCCCAATTTGCTCTTCGCGTTCGCGAGAGTACCTTCGCGTTCGCGAGAGTACCTTCGCGAACGCAAAGAAGAACACACCAGAAGCTTGAAGTCTACAGAAAACCAGATTTCCTAAGTCCAAAATCATCCCTAAGCCCATCCGAAACTCACCTGAGCCCTCGAGGCTCCAAACCAAACATGCACACAAGTCCTAAAACATCATACGAACTTGCTCGTGCGATCAAATCTCCAAAATAACACCTAGAACTACAAATCGGACGCCAAATCAAAGAAAATTTTCAAGAAAACTTTAAAACTTATCTTTTTACAACCGGACGTCCGAATCACGTCAAATCAACTCCGATTCTCACTAAATTCGGCAGACAAGTCATAAATATTATTGTGGACCTTTACTGGGCTCCGGAACCAAAATATGGACCCGGGGTCAATAAATGCAACATTAGTAATTTCTTAAAAATTATTAAGCTTTCAAACTTTTAATTTTTCATCAAAATTCCATATCTCGAGTTAGGGACCTCGGAATTCGTTTTCGAGCATACGCCCAAGTTTCAAATCACGATATGGACCTACCGGAATTGTTAAAATACTGATCCGGGTCTGTTTGCTCAAAATGTTGACCAAAGTCAACTCAGTTGAGTTTTAAAGTTCTATTTCACATTTTAATCCATTTTTCACATAAAACTTTTCGAAAAATTGTACGGACTGTGCATGCAAGTCGAGGAATGATGAATGGTATTTTTTGAGGTCTTAGAACACAGAATTACTTATTAAATTTAAAGATATCATTTTGGATTATCACAGTGGTTTTAATGGAGAAGGGGTATGGGGTAGAAGGCAGCGGGTGGGGGGTGACGGGTAGCGTAACTTTTCTGGGGTGCTGGATAGGTTTGAAGATGGAGGAGGGGTTATTTTTACTTTTATTTTTATTTGTTCTATTTTTCTTTTTCTTTTTCTTTTTTATTTATTAAATTTGACTTTTTCTTTAAAAAAAATTAGATTATAAGTTCACGCTCTCTTTGCGCGTGCATACTACACAGTTCATACTACTCAGCAAAATAATTACCACATAAGGTTGATCAATAGTTAGAGGGGTTTAGAATATTCATTTTAATCGATTACAAGTGTTTGAATGAAACTTCGTGGAATATAGGGACCGGGATGACAAACTTGAAAAAGTAAATGAGTCTACTAGACTATTCTACCAAATAAAATCACTCTAAGTTCATACATTTATCTTACAAAGAAATGGCTGAAAAGCCTTTTTAAAAGTAAGCTGAAATAATTTTGAATATAAAATCACTTACCGCCATTACCGTATAATTTATATTGTATTAAAAGGGAGAAAGTCTTAAGTAAAAGTTTATATATATGAGAAAGCTTTAAGTAAAAGTTAATATATTTTTATGTTATATTAAAAGTATGAATGCCTTAAACTAAAAGTTGAATTATAAAAATATCCTTCAAAATTTACTGTCCATTTTGCCCTTCATCAAAGTAAAAAATACCTCCTACTCAATCTTAAGATACGTTAAAGCAAAATAAAACAATACACTAACCAGCATGTAGGGGTGTACATGAAGCGAGTTGGTTCGTTTTTTATCAAAACCAAACCAAACCAACTATATCAGTTTGGATTTGTTCGATTTTGTCGAATTTTTCGGGTTTTTGGATTTTTTGTTACTTAAATATTATTTCAATCTTACTTTGTTAAATATTTGATAAGTAAATATATATTTAGTAAAAATATAAAAAATTGGCAAACATATTATCGATTAAAATATTCTTATGGGAGAATTCTATTAGTAACACATAATAGTTATTTTTTTAGTCGTCTGACAATAATTTTTCGTTGATGTACACTTTCAGGTTAACAATTTTTTCGTTGATGTACACTTTTAGGTTAACCGAATCTAGTAATTAAACATAAAAATTAATATGATACCTAAATATTAATAATCACTTCAAATTCAAAAAAGATATAAGATTTTAATAGATTTTAACATATGATATGAATATGGAAGAATAAAGAGATAAATGCATTTCACTAACACTTGATAAGAAAGTGATTCTTCAAGGTCAATAAATATGGAGCACTTCATATTCTATTAAAATTTATATCCCTTAAGAGAATCCCAAATATTTCTAGATATTTTTTAAAGAAAATTCTATATAAAATCTTAAAAGTATATATAAAAATTATATATTTATATGTCGGGTTGGTTCGGGTTTTTTACTCAATACCAAACCAAATCAAACCAACCAAATCAAAAGTTGCTTTGCATGAGTCAATATAAACTAAATTCATTTGACTAATTAATAGTACAAGACTAAATTCACCTACCAAATGCAAGTTATAACGTATTGTAAAAATTGCACGGGCGCCCTATTTGGTCTCCCCCATTTAACATATACCCACTTTTTAAAAAGGTTTTAATTTATACCCACTTTTTAAATAACTTCAGGCATTTTTCTCCTCTTTTTTCTTCTTCTTCGGGTGACAGTGATTTTATATGGTGTTTGTGAATATATTTTAAGGTAGTATGATGTTTTACAGTGGTGAGCTGATATGACACTTTATTTTTTACCATTGCTTAGAATTTCTTTTTTTTTTCTTAATTGCAAAATAGGTTCATTAGATTTATTATTATTTTGACAAATTGATGATTGAGGTTTGTTCTTGATGATATTTGGAGGTTATGTTTCAAATTTAAGCTCATTTGAATTAGATTTAGGTATTAAATCGTATATTGGATTGTTATAATTCGAAGAACAAATTTCTGTTTCTGGCCAATTTGCATTTCATGCCTATTGGCCTTAAGTGCATGAAAACGTTGGTTGCATTTCAGACGTTTTGGCCTTAAGTTCATTTGAAGTACAATTTTTCACTTCAGACTTATTGGCCTTAAGTGTAGGAAAACGTTTGTTGCAGTTCAGACCTTTTGGCCTTAAGTGCATCTGAAGTGAAATTTTTCACTTCAGACTTATTGGCCTTAAGTTCATGAAACCATTGGTTGCACTTCAGATCTATTTGGCTTTAAGTGCATCTGAAGTGTAATTTTTTCACTTCACACTAATTTTTTTAACTTCAGACCCGATAAGTCTGAAGTTTAGTAAAAATATAAAAAATTGACAAACATATTATCGATTAAAATATTCTTATGGGAGAATTCTATTAGTAACACATAATAGTTATTTTTTTTAGTCGTCTGACAATAATTTTTCGTTGATGTACACTTTCAGATTAACAATTTTTTCGTTGATGTACACTTTTAGGTTAACCGAATCTAGTAATTAAACATAAAAATCAATATGATACCTAAATATTAATAATCACTTCAAATTCAAAAAAGATATAAGATTTTAATAGATCTTAACATATGATATGAATATGGAAAAACAAAGAGATAAACGCATTTCACTAACACTTGATAAGAAAGTGATCATACAACCCATTATTTAAGGTCAATAAATATGGAGCACTTCATATTCTATTAAAATTTATATCCCGCAAGAGAATCCCAAATATTTCTAGATATTTTTTAAATAAAATTTTAAAAGTATTTATAAAAATTATTTATTTATATGTCGGGTTGGTTCGGATTTTTTTTACTCAATATCAAACCAAATCAAACCAACCAAATCAAAAGTTGCTTTGCATAAGTCAATATAAACTAAATTCATCTGACTAATTAATAGTACAAGACTAAATTCACCTACCAAATGCAAGTTATAACGTATTGTAAAAATTGCACGGGCGCCCTATTTGGTCTCCCCCATTTAATCTATACCCTTTTTTTAAAAAGGTTTTAATTTATACCCACTTTATAAACAACTTCAGGCATTCTTCTCCTCTTATTTCTTCTTCTTCGAGTGACAGTGATTTTATATGGTGTTTGCGAATATATTTTAAGGTAGTATGATGTTTTACAGTGGTGAGTTGTTATGGCGCTTTATGTTTTACCACTGCTTAGAATTTCTTCTTCTTTTTTTTTCTTAATTGCAAAATAGGTTCGTTAGATTTATTGTTGTTTTGACAAATTGATGATTGGGGTTTGTTCTTGATGATATTTGAAGGTTATATTTCAAATTTGAGCTCATTTGGAGTAGATATAGGTATTAAATCGTATATTAGATTGTTATAATTCGAAGAACAAATTTCTTTTTCTGGCCAATTTGCACTTCATGCCTATTGGCCTTAAGTGTATGAAAACGTTGGTTGCACTTCAGGCGTTTTGGCCTTAAGTGCATCTGAAGTGCAATTTTTTACTTCAGACTTATTGACCTTAAGTATAGGAAAACGTTTGTTGCACTTCAGACCTTTTGGCCTTAAGTGCAATTTTTCACTTCAGACTTATTGGCCTTAAGTGCATGAAACCCTTGGTTGCACTTCAGATCTATTTGGCCTTAAGTGCATCTAAAGCGTAATTTTTTCACTTCACACTAATTTTTTTAACTTCAAACCCGATAAGTCTGAAGTTGATCGTAAAATGAGTAGGTTTGCAAATCTTTTTTGCAAAGTGGGTATAGGCTCAATTGTAATCCCAAAACCGGGTATAAATGCAAAGCCCCTAACGTATTGTCCATCCATAATATCTTTTCATTTCTCATTTTCACAAGCCACACTATATATCTCGCAGCAAAAATGCCCTTTTTAAAAATTAGGCCAAATACATACCTAAACTTGCCATAATTTTTCACTTAGACACCCCAACTAAGGGTATAACCTATTAGACACCTAAACTAACACCAAAATGTATCTATTAAGCACATTTCTGACAGTGTAAAAACAAGTGTAAGCGCGTGACTTTACTTGCTTTAGACATTAAAAATCAGACCAATAAGAAAATCGCATGTCATAAAGCAAAAAAGAAAAAATACACGTAGGAAATAAACCCTACCCCACTCTTTCCTCCTCCAACCTCACCAATAATTTTGGCACATCCCAAAAGTCCGACAAAATCAGCGAGTGAGAACCTTCTTCTTCATCCTCCATCGTTTCGCAACAAAAATGTGAAACGCCAATTGTCGGGCAACTTTCTATCCCGGGTACGTAACAGAGCTGTGCCATCAATATAAAATTAAACTTCAAAGATATGGAGACAACTTTAAGAGAATCGGAGGTGAAAACAGAAACTTTAGATGCATGCAGTCAAGGTTGAGGACAATGGCATACATCTGTAAGCAGCTATTAAATATACTAAGTTCTCTTAATTTATTTTGTAAGATTTAATCTGTTTTATCCAACCAAGTTCGGAATACATAGACACCCATTTCCCTTCTGCCTAGTTTTTCATTATAGTTTCAAAGAGTTCCCTTTCTTAACTTTCGGGTGATCACCATTATTAACACTCTCAACACCATTCCCTTTGTATTTTAATTTTTCTTCATCTTTATAAAGACAAAGTGAAAAGAGGAGGCAAACGAAGAAAGAAAAGAGGTAGAAACGGGTAAAGACCAACCATGGCCACCGAGTACATAAAGATGAAGGAAGAGAGGGAGAGAAAGAGTAGAAATTAGGTTTTTATTTTATATTTCATGACATGTCAGCGTATATAAAAAGCATGACGCGCTAAACACAAGTGTAGAACAAGTCATATGCCATGTCAGCCTCAAGTGTTTAATAGGAACAATTTACTTGTACTTTAAGTGTCTAATAGGTTATACCCTTGTTTAAGGTGTCTAAGTGAAAAATTGTGACAAATTTAAGTGGTTGTGTATGTATTTGAAAAGAGATTTATATATATATATATATATATATATATATATATATATATAGTATATTGCACTTACGTAATCATGTTGTGATAGAATATATGAGTAGCGAACATTTCTTTTACAATAGTATACATCCTTATATATTACTATATAATATTATACATTTATTATGATCCATATATCAACTTTGTATAAAAGTGATAATAGTGTATAAAAGGATATATATACTTATTTTATACTATTATAAAAAAGATAAAATACATAAAGAGACACTTAAAATTGGCCCCAAATATCTATCTCACACTCCAACTTACTAGGTGACCGTATAAACACTTTATGTTTGATTTTATTGTATCAAGTAAACACACGTGTCTGACATGGCAACTCTAGTGAGATACAAACGTTGGGCAGCACGTTAGGTTAAATTTTTCTTGACTGTAATGGTTAAAAAAATACAAAAATTACTATTATACCCTTAATGAATTCCTTTTATATTTATCCCAATTCTCAAATTCCTAAACTTAAATCCCCATTTTTCCCCATTCTTCCCCGACCTTTTCCTACTTCTATCTTCCCTCTTTCTCTATTACAAAGCATTATAAAAAATGGAAGACACCTTGTATTGTCATTGCGGTAAAAGGGCAGAATTGATAATTTCGTGGTCACAAAATAACCCGGGTCACAGGTATCTTGGATGCCAATATGGTCGAGTAAGTAATTTTTAAAGTTATTTTTTCTGCCTATTTTCTTTCTTCAAAATTGTTTGGCCAAGACTCCATTTTTATGGACCTTTCTTATTGTTTTACATGAAGGATGTAAGTATTTTAAGTGGTTTGAAGATGAATTTCCTGAACAAGCTAGGATTGTAATTTAGGAATTTTTGAAGAGGATAAAAAAACACGACGAAGAAAAGGAGAAGATGAGGAGAAAGTACAGAATGTTGCCGATCATTGTGATACTCGCTTGGATTGTTAGAGAGTTTTTTATGTAATATTTGCTATGTATGTTGAAATTTAGTTGGTTAAAGGAGCTCTTTTGTGTATTGGCAGTTATGTAAACCAGTAGCTCTTTTGAATATTATAATGTAAGAAACTTAGATGAATACAAGTTGAACCACTTTTGGACTAATATTTCAGGAAAATCTTGACATGACTAATGTTCTCCCCAACCGCAACTACAAGACACAAATACAAACTATACAATAAACTCTATCAAGGAAAATACAATTTGTAGAATAAACTTCAAATTTCATTACTCAAACCAAGGCAATAGTTACAAAATAAAATGTCAAACATATATCTGAAATATTTCTTTAATAGCAAATAACTAAAACTGCAGTTTTAGGTTCATGAAAATCAAATTAGACAAAACACTTGAACAAACTACATAAAGTGAAACTTTTCTAATGAGACTTTTTCTTCTTCATTTGCATCTCTTTTTGTTGTTGAAGTTGGTTTCCAGTAATAGCAGATTTTTCCTTCCATTTCCATTCAGGTGGCTTGAATCCAAGATCAATATTGATAAGTGATGCATTCTTTAATTGTCTCCCACTAGAGATGGCTCTTTCACTTAGTGTTCCGGGCTGTAAATTTAGAGTGATATCTATTAGGCAATCTATTAATAACTTATGAAATAACTATCATATAAAAATGTGAAACAACTTACATTAAGAACTTGTCTTCCAGATTGTGTGTCTGTGTAAATGTGAAATCCCAGTTCTCTTATTTTTTTTTCCAACAGCAGCAGAAACAGATTTAGTAGCAAATCCAGTAGGTGCACTGGTTGCTGTACTTATTGAATCAGAACCAGCCCCTTCCCCTTCCTATTCCAGTTCCCCTTCCCTTTCCTCTGCCAACTCCTATTTCTAGTCCTCTCCCTCTGCCTCTCTCAGTAGTGGTACTAGATTGTTGAGTAGCAGGTTGACTGTTTGGTGTTGCTTCAGTTGTTGTTCTTGGTCTTTCTTGAGGCTATAAGTAGCAAAACAAAGGTTAGAAGACAAAGGTTAACAAGTAAGTAGATCAACGAAAATAACAAAGGACATATCCCTGATTTGTACCTTTTTTTGTTGTGGCCAATTTGGTGGCAGTTAGAACATGTCATCTTGGCTCCTTCCTTTGAGACTTTTTCCCATTTCTTTTTTCTTGGTTCATCTTTGTCATTTCTCCTACATCTCTTGGGTCTACCAGGCATTGGTTTAACTTAAGGTGGCTCGACTGGTGGGTTATTTGTTTGAGGCCATATCTTCATGTTGGGGATTGGTTGAATGAAGTACTTGTAAGCATTCAAGTATGTATCTTTTCTATACCAATGCTCAACATAATCTTCTGGATCTTCCCCAATATGAGATAATGCACAAACTAAATGAGCACAAAGGATACCCCTCAATTGCCACGGTCTGCAACTACATGTTTTCCTAACTATGTCAACAATGAATCTATATCCCCCTTCCTTAGTTTCAAAGCCAGTATCAGCATTCCACATAACTTTTAATCTCCTGCCAACTTTTTATTTTCATCTAAAACTAATCTTGCCATGGGTGAAATGTCACTGATCCAAATTTCAGCAAATTTGATCATATCCCTATGTTTATTCATTATCTTATATCTAATGTCTTCAAGCTCCACTTCTTGAATGACATTGGCTTTTCTATATTTTTTGGTCTTTCTTTCACTTATCTTTTCTTTTCTAGCAGCCTATCTAAAAGCCCTCAATTCTTCATCCACTGTCATCTTCATCAGGAATATTCTCTAAGTTATCTTCTTAAAAATCTTCATTATCACTACTATTTTCATCATTAAGAGGTTGTTCTACCTCCCCCTCAACCCCAACTGCCTCACTTAAGGTCACATTTATAGCACCCTCAATCTGTGTTGCCCTAGAATTAACCCCACTTTCTATATTAATTATTTCTTGGTCCATGTCACCAATCAGTGGACCTATAACACTCCCAGCAGGGACCCTTCTTCAACCATGACATGTTTCACATACAAGTCAATAATGGACCTAGTACGTAAGTCTTTAACAATATTATATAGTTGACTCAGTTTCTAATGCAACAAATTGAATATTGGTAGGGTCTTTGACATAAAAGCCTTCAACTTTATCATACCCAATATCCTTAGTGTAACATTTTATCTCGGTCTGAGAGAAATGATCTTTATCTATAGTAATGATAACCCTTTCCAACTCCCCAACATATTGTCTTTGAATAACCCTATCCCGTGGTGAAAAACAATAATAATAGAGCCACTCATATGAACAATCTCTGAAAAAGACAAGAAATAAAGGTCAAGATTCCCTACCCTTTAACAGACTAAAAAGCCAAAATATTTTCCCCTTTAGCAGAGTACAGTAACAGAGTAAAACTTTTCCCAAAAATAACAAAAATCCCATTTACAAACGCATGAAAAAAGAGATAACAAATAGTAAAAATGTTAATACCTCTTAATAAAATTTCTTCTGTTATTTGTCTTCAAACCCACTCCGACCGATATCTATATCTTCCACACTAATGACTAACGACAGATGAACGAAGCAAAATTAAAGGCAAAGAATGAATAAGGTTCTAGTTTTTAAAGCTTAATCGAAGATATTGAACGATTACTCAAGAGATTGATGAAGATCGATTTGAGGAGATTTTGGAATTAGGATTTTCAATAAAAAAAAATTTACTGAAATGAACACTCCCGTTTAATTTGCCCTCTTTTGTATCGTTTTAATTTTTATTTTATTTTTCGTTTTAATTTGTCGTTGAAAAGTTTAACCGCATGTAGTCTACGTGTTATATTCTGATTGGTTCACTTAACCACGTAGGCGCGACTGTATGTCACGCATTATACTTTCCAGAGACGTGTGTTTACTTAATATAATAAAACCGAACATAAAGTGTCTATATGGTCACTTGGTAAGTTGGAGTGTGAGATAGACATACGGGGCCAACATTAGTTGTCTCTTTATTTGCCTATAAAAAATATACACTTTTATACAAAATTATATAAAGGTTGTGTGTCGTCTTCTTCAAACTTCAGCTCACGAAACTCCATCTGAAATGGATCAAAAACATCAACAAATGTATCTCAAACTCTAGGATGAGTTTCACCTGAACAATTTCACTAATATTAATCAACACTCATTCTATTTCATTAAGTAATATTAATAATAGTTCTTAAAAAATTTCAGATATGAAAAGCTTCGAACTCGTCAATGGCGAAATATTTTCACCAAATGGGTTTATATGTTCTCACTAAACTCAGTATTTGAAATAAGAAGTTAGGCGAAAATATTCAATAATCAATCAATACGAATCACAAACACCCAAAAATATCGACCCTCCAGATTTCGAGCTTCTCAACACATTAATGGTGGATTTCGAAATAACCCACTACTAAACCCATTTGAAGCCAATTAAGTGTTGAATCTATTTTGAAGAAGGCCCACCTAGACTAGCAACTTTAAATTTAAGAGTTAAACGCTATCTCTATCATGACTTATTGTGCTCAAGTAGTCATTCAATAGAATAAAATATAGAACAAGTAAAATACACAACCAAATAAGGTATAAAGTTATCTAGAATCTACCTGGAATATGAATAATCATGGCACATACATATACGCTCTTCACTTCTCATATATATCACCCTTGCATGTAACAAATAATATTATTTATTAGAAAAAATTCCCTCAAACAAAGCTAGGCAATGCACTTACCTTTTGCAAGTCAAATCAACCTTCCAAAACGATTTTCTTTTAGAAATCACTACCAACCGGCTCGAAAATAGCCAAACGTTAAACAATATTATAGGAAGCAATCCCAATTAATAAAGCTTCTATCTTTGAAGAATTTCTAAAAAGTCAACTCCGGCCCACGCCCGAAATCTGAAATCAATACCAAAATCCGATAATCCATAACCTGTTGAGTCCAAATATATAATTAGTTTTCAAATTTGGATCCCAAGCGGTGATCAAATTTCCCAAAATCTACTTTATTAAGTTGTAGACAAAAACCCTAAATTTTACATTTTAGGTGTAGGAATACATGGGGAATTATGATATATAATCAAATCTAGGTAGAAATCACTTACCCGTAAAGTAGCAATGATCTCACTCTTAAAAATTCTTTTCCTCTCATGCTCCTCAAGTCAAAATAGTGAAATGAGCCTTTTTTTCCCAAAAATCTAAACTTAAACTACCCTTGGCCAAAATCCTTCATCGCGTTCACGGCCTACCCTTCGCGAACGCGAAGTAGAATTCTCCACCGACCCTCCAGTTCTTTTTTGCGAATGCGACACATATATTGCCAACGCGGAGCATACTGTCTAGCAACAATCGCGAACGCGACCCTTCTTCTGCGACCGCGAAGACCCAACCTCCAGATCCCTAACAGCCTATGCGAACACGGTGCACCTCCCACGATCACGAAGCACGAAGGCTCCCATCTCCAAAATACTCTTCGCGATCGCGGACACCCTCTCGCAAACGGCAAGAATAAAATCCTCTAATCCACTATCTTATTCGCAAACACTGGACTTTCCTCGCGAATGGAAAGGGCACCTAACACCTGAAAAAATCAGCAATCACAAACTGGCTCAAAATAATTTGAAACTATTCCGAAACTCACCCAAGCCCCTTGGGACCCTGTTCAAACATACTAACTAGTCTGCATACTTTCCATTAACTTCTCCAAAGTCTCAAAATATGAATAATAACATCAAAATCAAGAATCACACATTAAACCAAAATCTTCAAACTTCCTTAAGTTCCAAAATTCTAACTTTCGAATAAAAGTGCTAAATCAAACCCGGGCCACCCCAAGCCCGAACCAAATACACGTATAAGTCCAAAATGATCATAAGAACCTATCGGAACCTTAAAATTATCAATCCAAAGTCATTTACATAAAAGTCAAACCTCGATAACTCTTCCAACTTAAAACTTCCAAATTAAAATTTTCTCTTCTAAGCCACCCCTGAACATCTCGAAAATCAAAACCGAACATACTCGCAGGTCATAATACATCATATGAAGTCACTCAAGATCTCAAATTACAGGACAAAATACTAGAACCCAAAACAATCAGCCGAGTCGTTACAACAAGTTCAACCTAATAGAACACCAATTCATAAACCCACATATAACAACAAAAAATAGCAATTTAATACAGTTTAAGTATACTAATGTGATTTAAATAAATATGTAAAATCTTTTTCATATTTCTCTTGCAATTCAGTGTATAGCTTTGCTTATTTGAAATCTCATGGGAGAATGCATAATTATACCACTTAATTGATCTCATTTTTCATGCAAACCTAAAGTTTGCTAGGGTCCTATCACCCCTTTAACTTGTTCAAAGTGAAATTATTATCATCCTGAAAGACCACAATCTGATTAAGCTTGAGCTGTATAACTCACACGTTACTACCTGTTTTTCCACGTTAGTTTTTCTCAAAATGTGAATTTTTTTTTTTTTTTTTTTTTTAACCTTTTCTTCCCACTATCTTCCTATCCCATCCAAAACCATTTAAAGCAGGGAGATATAATTATTAGGAACAAATAAGTTTGACATTTAATTGGAGTAAGTTTTAAGAATTGGATAGGAATAACAAGTAGGTAGTTAGTGTTAATAAAGTCATTAATAGCCTTTTTAGCAACCCCTAAACTTTTTACTTTTATACTTTAGCTTTTATATTTATTACCTCAAAATGATTACGGGTCTGTTTGGAAAGCCACTAGGTAGTTGGAATAGGTATAATTACTAGGGTAGTAATTACACAGCCTAGTAATTACACAGTTATGTAATTTCGACGACCTGTTTGTTTGTCATAGTGTAATTACAGTGTAGTTACAAGTTTAATGTTTGGTTGCACAAGTGTAATTACACAGTTAGATTAAATTTTAAATAAAGAAATTATCGCGCCCCGTTTTCTCGCAAAAGCAGGTTTCGACATATGACAACCCTTTTAAATGGGTATTAAAAGAGAAGAGTCGCCACCTAACAAATTTTAAGGTGTGTTAGGGAACCTATTTGTAAATAACTATGTTTTGACTAGTCAACGTCACTAAAGATCGGGTAAGGGCTCAAATTACCTCGAATAGAAGATGTTAGGCACTCTTCGAGGTCCACAACGGTGGGTTCCAGTCGAAGTGTATGCTATGTGGATTATTGAGTTATAATTAAGCTAAGTGGTAATAAAAAAATATGGATGTCACGACCCAAAACTCTAACCTGTCGTGATGACGCCTATTGATGGTGTTACTAAGTCATGAGTATCTAGATATTCAGTCTAATAAAAACAGTGTCTAAGTATCAATACAGAAAAGAAAGAAAAAATAGAAGGAGAGACAAGGTCTGCGGACGCCAGCAGCTACCTCGTAGTCTCTAGTACTGGATCGCGCACGAACTCAATGACCTCCGTGGTCAAACACACTTGCATCTGCACATGAAGTGCAGGGTGTAGCATGAGTACAACCAACTTAGCAAGTAACAAAAATAAATAAGGAACTGAGAAGCAGTGACGAGCTATACAATTACAGTTCATTTTCAATAATTCCAGCAAAGAATAGACATACTTTCACATCCGACAATTTAAGTCCAATCAGTTTTATACAGTTAAAGTTCTGGTAATCCAGATATAGAATCCTTTAGAAATTTTACAAAAATGACAGATAGCAACTAACTGCATCAACAAATGAAAAAATAAGTACAACCTCTCAGGGCAACAGTCACTCAACTCGTCACAATAGCTCAAATCACTCGTCTCTCATTCCTCAGTACTCACACTCAATAGGTACCAGCGCTTACTGGGGGTGTGCAGACTCCGGAGGGGCTCCTTTCCGCCCAAGCACTATATCCGCACGGACAACTCACGTGTTGCACAAACAACTCACGTGCTATAGTATCAATATGTGGATCCGCACGGATAACTCACGTGTTGCACGGACAATTCACGTGCCATAGTATCAATACCTCACAGACAGGCCCTCGGCTTCACTCAGTCATCAACCTCTCTAATCTCTCGGGCTCTCGAAAATCACAAAGATCAGCCCAAACAAAGATAACATAGTGTATCAACAAGAATCAAGAAGAGGCTGAGATATGATACACAAGTAAAACCATGGCTGAGTACAAGATAACAATTAGCAGATAATTCAATAAGTACGCGACCTCTGCTGGTCCCAACAGTACCATCACATAGCCTAAGCATGATTTCTAACATGATTTGCAGTCAAATTTCTATAACATAGGGAGAGCATATAGCTAGCAACAAGTTATCCAACTTTACAGTTTCACGGAATGGACCAAGTTCCAATTCCTACGGTGCACGCCCACACGCCCGTTACCTAGCATGTGCGTCACCTCCAAAATACTCACATAATCCGATAATCCGGGGTTTCGTACCCTCAGGACCAGATTTAAAACTGTTACTTACCTCAAACCGCACAAAATCCTATTCCGCAAAGCCTTTGCCCCTCGAATCAATCTCCAAATGCCCCGAATCTAGCCACAAACAACATGATATAATTAATATAGGCTAAAAGAATCAATTCCACAAGAAAAACACCAAAATCCGAAATAGACTCAAACCGACCCTCGGGCCCACGTCTTGAAATCCGACAAAAGTCGCAAAACCCAAAAGCCCATTCCTCACGAATCTAACCATATCAAATTTACCCAAATCCGCTAATAAAATCCCATTCAAAACCTCAAAAATCTAACTCAAGAATGTTTCCTCTTTTTTCCAAAATTTTCACCCTAAATCACAAATTAGATGGTGGAATTAAAAGCATAATCATGGTATTTGACCAAAATTGGATATGAATCACTTACCCCAAATACCCACGTAAGAATCTCTCCAAAAATCGCCTTCTACTGAGCTCCCACTTCAATTTTATGATATGAACTCGAAACCCTCGTTTCTAATCTTTTAAATCTGCCCAGATGCACCTTCATCGCGAACGCGACCACCATCTCATGTTCGTATGGACCAATCTGTCTGCCCCTCAACTTAACTCTTCGCTAACATGACCATAGCTTCGCGAACGTGAAGCTTTACCAACATCACCCTTCGCGAACGCGACCCTTGCCCCGCGAACGCGTAGACCAAGGGCCTGGGGTCCCCAGCTACCTCACTCCTCTTCACGAACGCGACACCACTCCCGCGTTCGCGATGCGCATACCTACCACACCTTCGCGAATGCGTCCCCATCTTCGCGAACGTGAAGAACAACTCCAGTTGGCCTCTCAAATGCCTTACGCGATCGTGAGATATCTCTCACGAACGCGATGAAGAAAAGTCAGCAACACAAATACCAGAAATCTGCTATCTCTCCTAAGTCCAAAATGATCCGTTAACCACTCGAAATCGACCCGAGGCCCATGGGACCTCAACCAAACATACCTACAAGTCCTAAAATACCATACAAACTTAGTCGAGCCTTCAAATCACATCAAACAACAACAAAAACACGAATCACCCTCCAATCCAAACTTAATGAACTTAAAACTTCAAATTTCTACAGTCGATGCCGAAACCTATGAAACCATGTCTGATTGAACTCAAATTATGCACACAAGTCATATTCAACATTACGGACCTACTCCGACTTCCGGAATTGGAATCAGACCCCGATATCAAAAGTCCACTTCCGGTCAAAATCTTCAAAAATTCGACTTTCGCCATTTCAAGCCTAATTCTACTACGAACCTCCAAATCACATTCCGGACGCGCTCCTAAGTCCAAAATCACCCAATGGAGCTAACAAAACCGACGGAACTCTATTTCGGAGTCGTCTTCACACAGTTCCGACTACGGTTAAAATCCTAAGACTTAAGCTTCCATTTTAGGGACTACGTGTCCCAAAACACTCCGAAACCAAAAACAAGACCTCCCGGCAAGTCACATAAGCAGAAACAAATACGGGGAAAGCAGTAAATAGGGGATCGGAGCTAATACACTCAAAATGACTGGCCGGGTAGTTACATCCCCCCCTCTTAAAACAATCGTTCATCCTCGAACGAGCATAGAGACATATTTGAAGTGGTGAAAAGATGAGGATAACGGCTGCACATATCATGCTCGGTCTTCCAAGTCGCCTCCTCGACCAGCTCACCCCTCCATTGAACCTTCACGGAAGCAATGTTCTTTGACCTTAGCTTTCGAACCTGCCTATCCAAGATCGCCAGCGGCTCCTCAACATAAGATAAATCCTTGTCTAGCTGGACTGAGCTGAAATCCAACACATGAGACGGATCGCCGTGATACTTCCGGAGCATAGAAACATGGTATACTGGGTGAACTCCCGCTAGACTAGGAGGTAAAGCAAGCTCATAAGCAACCTCCCTAACTCGCCGCAACACCTCAAAGGGACCAATGAACCTTGGGCGCAACTTGCCCTTCTTCCCGAACCTCATAACGCCCTTCATAGGCAAAACCCGGAGCAAGACCCGCTGTCCAACCATGAATGCAACATCGCGAACCTTCTGATCTATATAACTCTTCTGTCTAGACTGAGCTGTGTGTAGTATATACTAAATCTCCTTAACCTTCTCCAGAGCATCCTGAACCAAATATGTACCCAATAATCTAGCCTCGCCCGACTCGAACCAACCCACCGGAGCTCTACACCGCCTACCATACAGAGCCTTATACGGTGCTATCTGGATGCTCGACTGATAACTGTTATTGTAGGCAAACTTCACTAGTGGCAAGAATTGATCCCACGAACCCCCAAACTCCATCACTCACGCACGAAGCAAATCCTCTAATACCTAAATAGTGCGCTCGGACTGTCTGTCCGTCTGAGGGTGAAATGATGTGCTCAACTCCACTCGAGTCCCCTACTCATGCTGCACAACCCTCCAGAACTGTGATGTAAACTGTGTACCCCGGTCAGAGATGATAGATACTGGTATGCCATGAAGCCTGACGATCTCGCGAATATACACTCGAGCCAGCTGCTCGGAAGAATAGGTAGTCATCACAGGAATGAAATGAGCTGACTTGGTCAGCCTATCCACAACCACCCAAACTGCATCAAACTTATACTGAGTCCGTGGAAGCCCAACAACGAAATCCATAGTGATCCGCTCCCATTTCCACTCTGGAATCTCTAACTTCTGAAGTAACCCACCTGGTCGCTGATGCCCATACTTCACCTGCTGGCAATTTAAGCACCAAGCTACATACTCCACTATGTCCTTCTTCATTCTCCTCCACCAGTAATGCTGTCTCAAGTCCTGATACATCTTTGCGGCACCCGGATAAATAGAATACCGCGAACTGTGAGCCTCCTGGAGAATCAGCTCATACAAACCGTCTACATTGGGCACACATAGCCTGCCCTGTATCCTCAATACACCATCATCCCCAATAGTGACCTTCTTAGCATCACAGTGCTGGACCGTGTCCTTAAGGACAAACAGATGGGGGTCATCACACTGACGCTCCCTGATACGATCATAAAGAGAAGACTGAGAGACCACACAAGCCAATACTCGACTCGGCTCAGAAATATCCAATCTAACAAACTGGCTGTCTAAGGCTTGAACATCCAATGCCAATGGCCTCTCTGCTGCTGGAAGATATGCTAAGCTCCCCAAACTTTCCGCCCGGCCACTCAAGGCATCGGCCACCTCATTGGCCTTCTCGGGATAGTACAAAATGGTGATATCATAATCCTTAAGAAGCTCCAACCACCTCCGCTGACGCAAGTTAAGATCCATCTGTTTGAACAGATGCTTCAAACTCCAATGATCAGTGTAAATCTTACAATGGACCCCGTACAAATAGTGCCGCCAAATCTTCAAGGTGTGAACAATAGCTGCTAACTCAAGGTCATGGACATGATAGCTCTTCTCATGGGGCTTCAACTGACGCAAAGCATAAGCAATCACTCTACCCTTCTGCATCAGAACACACCCAATACTGATTCGCAAGGCATCACAATACACTGTGTAAGAACCAGGAGCTGATTGCAGAACTAGAACTGGAGCCATGGTCAAAGCAGTCTTAAGCTTCTAAAAGCTCTCCTCGCACTCATCCGACTACCTGAATAGGGCACCCTTTTGGGTTAATTTGGCCAAGGGCGATGCAATAGATGAGAAACCCTCTACAAAATGACGGTAATAGCCCGCCAACCCAAGAAAGTTCCAAATCTCCGTGGCTGAAGACGGTCTGGGCCAACTCTACACCGCCTCTATCTTCTTCGGATCCACCTGAATACCCTCCCTGGACACCACGTGCCCCAAGAATGCCACTGAACTGAGCCAAAACTCACACTTAGAGAACTTTGTATAAAGCTTCTCCTCCCTCAATCACTGTAACACAATCCTCAGATGCTGAGCATGCTCTTCCTGGCTACGAGAGTACACCAGGATGTCATCAATGAATACAATAATGAACGAGTCAACATAAGGCTGAAACACATTGTTCATCAAATGCATGAACGTTATTGGGGCGTTGGTCAGCCCAAAAGACATCACAAGGAACTCATAATGGCCATATCGGTTCTTGAAAGTTGTCTTAAGAATATTCGAATTCCGAATCTTCGGCTGGTGATGCCCTGACCTCAAATCAATCTTGGAGAACACCCTCGCTCCCTGAAGCTGGTCAAATAGATCATCAATACGTGGCAAAGGATACTTGCTCTTGACTGTGACCTTGTTTAACTACCTGTAATCAATACACATCCTCATAGTACCATCCTTCTTCTTTACAAATAGAACAGGTGCACCCCAAGATGACACGCTAGGCCGAATAAACCCCTTATCAAGGAGTTCCTGAAGATGTTCCTTCAACTCCTTCCACTCCGTCGGTGCCATACGATATGGTGGAATAGAAATAGGCTGAGTGCCCGACACAAAATCAATACCGAAGTCAATGTCCCTGTCAGGCGGCATGCCCGACAGGTCTGCAGGAAACACATCGGGGAAATCACACACCACAGGAACATAATTAATAGCAGGGACCTCTGCACTAACATCCCTCACAAAAGCCAAATAGGATAGATAACCCTTCTCAACCATCCGTTGAGCCTTCAATTATGAAATCACTCTACTAGGAACATAGTCTATAGAACCACTCCACTCAACTCTCGGCAACCCCGCATCGCTAACGTCACGGTCTTAGCGTGATAATCTAAAATAGCATGACATGGGACAACCAATCCATACCCAATATCACATCAAAATCGACCATACTAAGCAGCAAAAGATCTACTCTGGTCCCCAGACCCCCAATAATCACCACACATGAACGATATACACGGTCCACAATGACAGTATCGCCCACCGGCGTAGACACACGAACATGTAAAACTAGAGACTCAGGGGGCATATCCAGATAATGAGCAAAATACGAGGACACATATGAATAAGTGGAACCAAGGTCAAATAATACAGAGGCATCTCTGTGGCAAACTGAGACAATACATGTAATCACAGCATCTAAAGCAATGGCATCTGGTATGGCATGAAGAGCATAGAAATAGGCCTGGCCACCCCTTGATTGGCCTCCCCCTCTTGGGCGACCCCTAGCTGACTAAGCCCCACCTCGAGATGACTGGACGGGTGGTGGAGCTGCTGGTGCTGGTTCCATCGGCCGAGTACTCCACTGTGGAGCCCCACTCAACAACCTAGGGTAATCTATCACGACCCGAAATTCCCACCTTCGGACCGTGACGGCGCCTAACATTTCACTTGCTAGGCAAGCCAACGTTAGAATAATATTATCCATTTTAAAATAATTTTTAAATGTATAAATAACAAGAAAATAAATGCGGAAGCAATTTTGAAATAATCCATAATAATAACGGTGTCTAAATACCATCCCAGAATTGGTGTCACAAGTGCACGAGCTTCTAGAATAAATACAAATAAAGGTCTGAATAAAGTAAAGCTGTCTGAAAATAAACACACAGCCAAATTAAAATAGACGGAGACTTCAGAACTGCGGACGCCATGCAGTTATACCTCAAGTCTCCTTTGGTCACTGAAATCAGAGGAAAACTATGGCACGCCGCTGGGACCAACTCCAAAATCTGCACAAGAAGTGCAGAATGTAGTATCAGTATAACCGACCCCATGTACTGGTAAGTGCTGAGCCTAACCTTGACAAAGTAGTGACGAGGCTAAGGCGGTTCACTTACATTAACCTGTACGCAATATTAGTAACAACAACAATAATAGGAATAAATCAGGTAATTCATTTATAATAATTGAAGGCAACTCAGCAGTCATAACCAATTATCATTTCCATTATTTCTGTTGCAGCGTGCAACCCGCTCTTACAATATTGACTTTTAACAAGTCTGTTGCGGCGTGCAACCCGTTCCTCCAATATTGACTTTTAATAAGTCTGTTGTGGCGTGCAACCGATCCTCCAATATTGACCACATTAAGTTCTGTTGCGACGTGCAACCCGCTCCTCCAACATATTTATTTTAATTTAGTTTGTTGCGGCGTGCAACCCGATCCTCCAATATCAACTTTTTAACAAGTTTGTTGCGGCGTGCAACCCGATCCTCCAATATTGACTTTTAATAAGTCTGTTGCGGTGTGCAACCCGATCCTCCAATATTGACTTTTAATAAGTCTGTTGCGGCGTGCAACCCGATCCTCCAATATATTCATTATAATCAATCATGTTGTGCAACCCACTCCTCCAACATTTTCATTTACCAATTCTTATAGAAGAAATTTTCCCAATTAATGTAACAATTAATATAAAATTATAAGACAACAAGCATACAATAATTATGGTTTAATTATGAAGCAAACAATGACAAATAGCAAATTATTATGAAAATCAGGGAGCAAATAGGCAGTTTAATATTTATTATGCTAAATGTCAAATAACAATTAAGGCACATAATTCAAATAGCATGTAACAATTAATGCAGGAATTCAAGAATTTATATTTGCAAAGAATAAGGGAGAAACAATTATTATAATAATTAATTTATGATTAAAAAAAATTATATTTTTCAAGTAAGCAGGCAAACAATTAATTTGATGACGTATAGACACTCGTCACCTCGCCTATACATCGTTTACATGCAATTCACATAACAAATAATTTAAGGGTTCTATTCCCTCAAGTCAAGGTTAACCCCGACACTTACTTCGCTTTGCAAATTCCAATCAATTATTCAACCATAGCTTTTCCTTTTAAATTTGCCTCTGAAAGCTTCAAATCTATTCAAAAATAATTCGATATATTCAATACGAATCATAGGAATTAATTCCATATGAATTTATAAATTTTCCGGATAAAAATCCGAAATTCATTAAAATATTCGACAGTGGGACCCACATGTCAAATCCCTGAAAAACTTGGGAAATCCAAATACCCGTTCCGATACGAGTTCAACCATACCAAATTTGTCCAATTCCGATATCAAATGGACCTTCAAATCTTAAATTTTCGTTTTTGAAAAGTTTTACAAAAATTCCAATTTCTTCCATCTAAATCTGAAATAAATGATGAATATAGACATGGATTTGTGAAATATAATCACTTTATGATAAAGAATACTTACCCAGTTCAAAGTCGTGAAAATTCCCCTTGAAATCGCCCAAATTCGAGACTCAAAACTCAAAAATGAGTAAAAATGGCTAAGACCCGATTTTATGTATTATGCCCAGCATTTTCGCATCTACGGTGCCTGGGCTCGCATATGCGAGCTCGCATCTGCGAAAAGAGGCTACCAGGCGAGGTTCCACATCTGCGGACAAAATGTTGCACCTGCGACGTCCGCATCTGCGCACAAGGGCCGCATCTGCGATGGAAGTCTCGCTTCTGCGAGCTCACACCTGCGGTCAAAATTCCGCAGGTGCGATTACACAAGAACTCAAAATTTCAGATTTTGCTTAAGTCCAATTCTTGTTCCGATTTTGATCTGTTTCAATCTCGGGACCCCACTCGAATATACCAACAAGTCCCGTAACATAATACGAACTAACTCGGGGTCTAAAATCATGTCAAACAACACTGAAATTACAATTCACACCCCGATTTGAACTTTGAGTTTTAAACTTTCAATTTGCAAATCTCATACTAAAACATATTAAATGAATCCGGAATGACTTCAAATTTGGCACACAAGTCATAAATGATATAACGGAGTTGTTCAAATTTTCAGAATCGGATTCTGGCTCCGATATCAAAAAGTTAACCCCGTGGTCAAACTTGGAACATTTAGCCTTTAAATTGCTAGTTCCGTTAAATGGTCATAACTTGAGTTAGGGACCTCCAAATTAAATTCCGGGCATACGTCCAAGTCCCAAATCACGATACGGAGCTACCGGAACTGTCAAAACACCGATCCAGCTCCGTTTGCTAAAAATATTGACTAAGGTCAACTCACTTGAATTTTAAAGCTCTATTTCCCATTTTAATCCATTTTTCACATAAAAACTTTCCGAAAAATTGTACGGACTGCGCACTCAAGTCGAGGAATGATAAATGGTGCTTTTCGAGGTCTTAGAACACAGAATTACTTATTAAATTTAAAGATGACATTTTGGGTCATCGCATTCTCTACCTCTAAAACAAACATTCGTCCTCGAACGGAGTTAGAAAAAGTACCTGAGCTGGAGAAAAGGTGTGGATATTTACTCCGTATGTCTGACTCGGACTCCCAGGTAGATGGCTCTACCGGCTGACCTCTTCATTGCACCCGAACTGAAGAATAACTCTTTGACCTCAACTATCGGACCTGCCGGGCTAGAATAGCCACCGGCTCCTCCTCGTAAGTCAAATCTTTGTCCAATTGGACTAAGCTAAAATTTAACACATGGGACGGATCAGCATGATATTTTCGGAGCATAGACACATGGAACATCGGATGAACCGCTGATAAACTAGGTGGTAATGCAAGCCAGTAGGCTACTTCACCTACCCTTTCAAGAATTTCAAAGGGTCCGATATACCTAGGGCTCAACTTGCCCTTCTTTCCGAACCTGATTACACCTTTCATAGGTGAAACCCGGAGCAGTATTCTTTCTCCTACCATGAATGCAATATCACGAACTTTACAGTCGGCATAACTCTTTTGCCTAGACTGAGCTGTGCAAAGTCGATCCTGAATAATCTTTACCTTATCCAAGGCATTCTGTACCAAATCGGTACCCAACAACCGAGCCTCTCCCGGTTCAAACCAACCAACTGGCGATCGGCATCGCCTTCCATATAATGCCTCATATGGAGCCATCTGAATGCTCGACTGGTAGCTATTATTATAAGCAAACTCCGTAAGTGGCAAGAATTGATCCCAAGAACCTCCAAAGTCTATAACACAAGCGCGGAGCATATCTTCCAATATCTGAATAGTGCGCTCTGACTGTCCGTCTGTCTGTGGATGAAATGTTGTACTCAACTCCACCTGCGTGCCTAAATCACGCTGTACAGCCCTCCAGAAATGTAAGGTAAACTGCGTACCTCGATCTGAAATAATAGACACGGGCACACCGTGAAGGCGGACAATCTCACGAATGTAAATTTCAGCTAACCTCTCTGAAGAATAGGCAACTGCCACTGGAATGAAATGTGCTGACTTGGTCAACCTGTCCACAATGACCCAAACTGCGTCAAATTTTCTCTGAGTCTGTGGGAGTCCAACAACAAAATCCTAGTGATACGCTCCCACTTCCACTCAGGAATTTCTAACTTCTGAAGCAAACCACCAGGTCTCTGATGCTCATACTTAACTTGCTGACAATTCAGACACCGAGCTACATATGCAACTATATCCTTTTTCATTCTCCTTCACCAATAATGTTGCCGCAAATCTTGATACATTTTGGCGATACCTGGATGAATAGAATACCTGGAACTGTGTGCCTCTTCAAGAATTAATTCACGAAGCACATCCATATTAGCTACACAAATACGGCCCTGCATTTGCAGAACTCCATATTCCCCCACAACAACCTGTTTGGCATCACCGTCCCACACCGTGTCCTTAAGGACAAGTAAGTGAGGATCATCATACTGCCTCTCTCTGATGCGCTCATATAAAGAAGACCGAGCGACTGTGCAAGTTAGGACCCGACTGGGTTCTGAAATATCTAGCCTCACGAATTGATTAGCCAAAGTCTGAACATCTGCAGCTAATGGCCTCTCACCAACCGGAATATACGCAAGACTGTCCATACTCACAACCTTCCTACTCAAGGCATCGGCCACCTCATTGGCCTTTCCGGGGTGATACAAAATGGTGATATCATAGTCTTTCAACAACTCCATCCATCTTCTTTGCCTCAAATTAAGATCTTTTTGTTTGAATAGATACTGAAGGCTGCGATGATCAGTAAATACCTCACACGAGACACCATAGAGGTAATGCCTCCAAATCTTCAGCGCATGAACAATGGCTGCTAATTCTAGGTCATGAACAGGATAATTCTTCTCGTGAACTTTTAACTGACGCGACACATATGCAATTACCTTGCCATCTTGCATTAATACTGCACCAAGCCCAATGTGAGATGCGTCACAATATACCGTATACGATCCTGAACCTGTGGGTAATACCAATATTGGCGTAGTAGTCAAAGCGGTCTTGAGCTTCTGAAAGCTCAACTCACACTCGTCTGACCATCTGAATGGAATACCCTTCTGGGTTTAGTCTGGTCAAGGTGCTTGCTATAGATGAAAACCCTTCCACGAACCGACGATAATAACCTGCCAAACCCAGAAAACTCCGGATCTCTGTAACTGAAGTAGGTCTAGGCCAATTCTGAACAGCCTCAATCTTCTTAGGATCCACCTTTATGCCTTCTGCCGATACAACATGTCCCAAAAAGGCAACTGAGTCTAACCAAAACTCACATTTTAAAAAATTGGCATATAACTGATTATTCTTCAAGGTGTGAAGCACACTTCGAAGATGATGCTCATACTCCTCTCAATTGCTGGAGTAAATCAAGATATCATCAATGAATACAACCACAAAAGAATCCAAATAAGGCTTGAACACCCGATTCATCAAATCCATAAATGTTGCTGGAGCATTTGTCAACCCAAATGACATCACTAGGAACTCATAATGCCCATATCGAGTCCGAAAAGCTGTCTTAGGGACATCAGATGCCCTAATCTTCAACTGATGGTAACCAGATCTCAAATCAATTTTCGAAAATACCTTGGCACCCTAAAGCTGATCAAATAAGTCATCAATTCTTGGCAGCGGATATTTGTTTTTGATAGTGGCCTTGTTCAACTGCGATAGTCTATACATATCCGCATTGAGCCATATTTCTTCTTTACAAATAATACTGGTGCACCCCAGGGCGAGACACTGGGTCTAATGAATCCCTGATCAAGCACGTCTTGCAACTACTCTTTTAATTCTTTCAACTCTGGCGGGGCCATACGGTATGGTGGAATAGAAATGGGCTGAGTGCCTAAAGCCAAATCAATACAGAAGTCAGTATCTTTGTCGGGTGGCATCCCCAGCAGATCTGCAGGAAATACTTTCGAAAATTCACGAACAACTGGTACTGAGTCCATAGAAGGGACATCCGCACTGGGATCGCGAATATAAGCTAAATAGTCTAGACATCCTTTCTCTACCATACGCCGAGCTTTCATATAAGAAATAAACCTGCTGGCAGAATGGCCAAGAGTTCCTTTCCACTCTAATCGAGGTAACCCCGGCATAGCTAGGGTCACTGTCGTGGCATGACAGTCCAATATAGCATGATAAGGAGACAGCCAATCCATACCCAAGATGACATCAAAATCTACCATATCAAGAAGTAGAAGATCCACACTAGTTTCAAGATTACCAATTGTAACCACACACGAACGGTAGACATGATCTACTACCACAGAGTCTCCCACCGGTGTAGATACACACACAGAAGAACTTAGAGAATCACAAGGCACAACCAAATATGAAGCAAAATAGGAGGACACATAGGAATAAGTAGATCCTGGATCAAATAGAACTAAAGCATCTCTATGGAAAACTGGAATAATACCTGTGATCACAGCATCAGATGACTCGGCCTCAGGCCTAGCTGGAAAAGCATAAAATTGGGGCTGGGCCCCACCACTCTGAACTGCATCTCTGGGACGGCCTCTAACTGGCTGGCCTCCACCTCTAACGGTCTGACCTCCACCTCTAATGGCCTGAACTCCACCTCTAATGGCCTGACCTCTACCTCTAAGTGCTTGACCTCTACCTCTAGCTGGCTGAGCAGGCGGTGAAGCAACCGGTGCTGGTATAATGGCATGAGAATCTTGCCGAGATATGTTACTCGCCAATCTAGGGCAATACCTCCTGATATGACCAATGTTCCCACACTCATAACACCCATCTTGATGCCGTGGTTGCTGAAGCTGACCCAGATAGGCCGGATAACCACTGTAGTAACTCTGGAGTGGTGGTGTACTGATAGGAGCTGAATGTGCACTGAATACTGGCTGCCCAGAGTAAGGCATAATAGGATCGTGAATCCCTGAAGCACCGGGAGATACATAAAGTGCTGAATGAAACGGTCTGGCAGGATGACCCCTACCAAAATTACCCCTGACTCCAGACGAGGCACCACTGTAACCACCGAACTGACGAGGCCTCTTATCGGACCTCTGCCCTCTTTCCTGTGCAAGAACCATCTCGATCCTCCTTGCGACATTAGCAGCCGCCTGAAAAGAAATCTCACTTCCGGTCTCCTTGGCCATCTGAAGTCTGATAGGGTGAGTGAGTCCCTCAATGAACCTCATCACTCTCTCTCCCTCCGTAGGTAGTAAAAGGAGAGCATGACGGGCCAAATCCACAAAACGGGACTCATACTGAGTAACAGTCATACTGCCCTGCTGTAGACGCTCGAATTGCTTGCGGAATTCCTCTCTCAGTGTAATAGGGAAGAACTTCTCTAGAAATAGCTGAGAGAATTGCTCCCAGGTAACTGCAGGTGATCCGACTGGTAGGGTCAATGTATAATCTCTCCACCACCTCTTGGCGGAACCCGTCATCTGAAATACAGCAAAATCAACCCATGTTCCGCAGCACCTCATGGCAGCATTCAAGATAATCCTGTGGGTCCTCAGAAGGTGTACCACTGAAATGAACTGGAAAGAGCTTAGCGAACTTATCTAGTCTCAATAAGGCCTCCAAAGACATGGCGGGCCTATCACCGTTCTGTGCTGTTAACAATTGGCTGAACTACCCCAACTGGCGGGGCTGCTGGAGCCTGATTCTGGGGAGCCATCTGCTCCGGGGCGGGAGTAGTGGGAGTTTGTGCTCCTCCCCCAGCCTGTGAGACGGCTGGTGCCACTGGAAATGTACCATTCTGGGCCACACCCTCCATAAGACTCACCAATCGGACTAGAGCATCCTGAAGCACTGGAGTGGCTATGAATCCTTCCGGGACCTGAACTGGTCCAACTGGTACATTCTGAACTGGACTTCCTCCTGAAGGTCTATCTGAGGTTCTTCAATAGGTGCAGCTGCTCGAGCTCTGGACTGAGCTCTACCCCGGCCTCTGCCTCGGCCTCTAGCATGACCTCGGCCTCGACCTCTACCCCTGGCCATAGTTGCCACCGAGGGTTCTGGTCCCTGTATATCGGTAGTAGTATTATGCGTTCTCACAATCAGCGAGAGAATAAGAGTAGAATGGTTCAATCATCAATGATAGAATAAAATCGCACGACAGAATAAGAAAGAAGTGATATTGTTCCTAAACTTCATAGCCTCTGAGAGATAAGTACAGACGTCTCCGTACCGATCTTTCAGACTCTACTAAGCTTGCTCATGACTCGTGAGACCTATGTAACCTAGTGCTCTGATGCCAATTGTCACGACCCGAAATTCCCACCTTCGGACCGTGATGGCGCCTAACATTTCACTTGCTAGGCAAGCCAACGTTAGAATAATATTATCCATTTTAAAATAATTTTTAAATGTATTAATAAAAAAAAATACGGAAGCAATTTTGAAATCATCCATAATAATAACGGTGTCTAAATACCATCCTAGAATTGGTGTCACAAGTGCACGAGCTTCTAGAATAAATACAAATAAAGATCTGAATAAAGTAAAGTTGTTTGAAAATAAACACACAGCCAAATTAAAATAGACGGAGACTTCAGAACTACGGACGCCATGCAGTTATACCTCAAGTCTCATGTGGTGGCTTAAATTCGAGCAAACTTACGGCACGTCACTAGGACCAACTCCAAAATCTGCACAAGAAGTGCAGAGTGTAGTATCAGTACAACCGACCCCATGTACTGGTAAGTGCTAAGCCTAACCTCAACAAAGTAGTGACGAGGCTAAGGCGGTTCACTTACATGAACTTGTACGCAATATTAGTAACAACAACAATAATAGGAATAAATCAGGTAATTAATTTATAATAATTGAAGGCAACTCAGCAGTCATAACCAATTATCATTTCCATTATTTCTGTTGCAGTGTGCAACCCGCTCTCACAATATTGACTTTTAACAAGTCTGTTGCGGCGTGTAACCCGATCCTCCAATATTGACTTTTAACAAGTCTGTTGCGGCATGCAACCCGATCCTTCAATATTGACTTTTAATAAGTCTGTTGCGGCGTACAACCCGATCCTCCAATATTGACTTTTAATAAGTCCGTTGCGGCGTGCAACTCGATCCTCCAATATTGACTTTTAATAAGTGTGTTGCGGCGTGCAACCCGATCCTCCAATATTGACTTTTAATAAGTGTGTTGTGGCGTGCAACCCGATCCTCCAATATTGATTTTTAATAAGTCTGTTGCAGCGTGCAACCCGATTCTCTAATATATTCATTATAATCAATCATGTTGCGGCGTGTAACCCGCTCCTCCAACATTTTTATTTACCAATTCTTATAGAAGAAATTTTTTCAATAAATATAACAATTAATATAAATTACGAGACAACAAGCATACTAATAATTATGGTTTAATTATGAGGCAAACAATGACAAATAGCAAATTATTATGGAAATGAGGGAGCAAATACGCAGTTTAATATTTATTATGCTAAATGTCAAATAACAATTAAGGCACATAATTCAAATAGCATGTAACAATTAATGCAGGAATTCAAGAATTTATATTTGCAGAGAATAAGGGAGAAACAATTATAGTAATAATTAATTTATGATTAAAAATAATTTATGATTTTTCAAGTAAGCAGGCAAACAATTAATTTGACGACGTATAGACACTCGTTACCTCGCCTATACGTCGTTTACATGCAATTCACATAACAAACAATTTAAGAGTTCTATTCTCTCAAGTCAAGATTAACCCCGACACTTATCTCGCTTTGCAAATTCCAATCAATTATTCAACCATAGCTTTTCCTTTTAAATTTGCCTCCAAAAGCTTCAAATGTATTCACAAACAATTCGATATATTCAATACGAATCATAGGAATTAATTTCATATGAATTTACAAATTTTCCGGATAAAAATCTGAAATTCATTAAAATATTCGGCAGTGGGACCCACATCTCAAATCCCGGAAAACCTCGCGAAATCCAAACACCCGTTCCAATACGAGTTCAACCATACCAAATTTGTCCAATTCCGATATCAAATAGACCTTCAAATCTTAAATTTTTGTTTTTGGAAAGTTTTACAAAAATTCCAATTTTTTCCATCTAAATCCGAAATAAATGATGAATATAGACATGGATTTGTGAAATATAATCACTTTATGATAAAGAACACTTACCCAGTTCAAAGTCGTGAAAATCCCCCTTGAAATTGCCCAAATTCGAGACTCAAAACTCAAAAATGAGTAAAAATGACTAAGACCCGATTTTATGTATTCTGCCCAGTATTTTCGCATTTGCGAGAAAAATCTTGCATCTGCGAAAAGGGGCTGCCAGGTGAGGTTCCGCATATGCGGACAAAATGTCGCACCTGCGACGTCCGCATCTGCGCACAAGGGCCGCACCTGCGAAGGCCGCATCTGCGATGGAAGTCTCGCTTCTGCGAGCTCGCACCTGCGGTCAAAATTCCGCAGGTGCAATTACACCAGAACTCAAAATTTCAGATTTTGCTTAAATCCAATTCTTGTTTCGATTTCAATCCGTTTCACTCTCGAGGTACTCGAGACCCCGCTCGAAATACCAACAAGTCCCGTAACATAATAAAAACTGACTCGGGATCTAAAATCACATCAAACAACACTGAAATTACAATTCACACCCCGATTTGAACTTTGAGTTTTAAACTTTCAATTTGCAAATCTCATGCCAAAACATATTAAATGAATCCGGAATGACTTCAAATTTAGCACACAAGTCATAAATGACATAACGGAGCTGTTCAAATTTCCAGAATCAGATTCCGGCTCCGATATCAAAAAGTCAACCCCGTAGTCAAACTTGGAACATTTAGCCTTTAAATTGCTAGTTCTGTTAAATGGTCAAAACTTGAGTTAGGGACCTCCAAATTAAATTTCGGGCATACGCCCAAGTCCCAAATCGATACGGAGCTACCGGAACTGTCAAAACACCGATCTGGCTCCGTTTGCTAAAACTATTGACTAAGGTCAACTCACTTGAATTTTAAAGCTCTATTTCCCATTTTAATCTATTTTTCACATAAACAATTTCTGAAAAATTATACGGACTGCACACGCAAGTCGAGGAATGATAAATGGTGCTTTTCGAGGTCTTAGAAAACAGAATTTCTTATTAAATTTAAAGATGACATTTTGGGTCATCACACAATCTCTCTTAATGTGACCAAAATCTCCGCACTCGAAACAACCCCTTCTCTGACGGAACTGCTGCTCTTGATGCCCAGAGGAACTAGCCGTGGAAACCTGAGCTGATGAGGCATGGTGAGAACTCTGCGCCGGTAGTGCACTGAACGACAACTGGCCATGTTGATGACTGTGTGACCCGTGGCCAGATGATACACCACGGTGGACTGGGCGAGCCGTCTGAACATGTTGGAATGGACGATCCCTACCGTGCTGGAACTGACCCCCAGAAGGAACACCGCCAAATCCACCCTGGTCACGAGGCCTCTTGGCCTCCCTCTCAACCTGCTCCTGGTTGCGAACCATCTCAATCTGACGAGCAATATCAACAACCTCATCGAAAGCAGCACCAGACACTCTCTCTCTAGTCATAAGCAATCGCAGCTGAAAAGTGAGGCCATCTATGAACCTCTTGATCCTCTCCCTGTCTGTGGGAACCAACCAGATAGCATGACGGGCCAACTCTGAAAATCTCATCTCATACTGCGTCACGGACATATCAATCTGACGAAGTTGCTCGAACTGCCTGCGCAGCTCCTCTCTGCAGGACCGAGGCATGAACTTCTCCAGGAATAAACTAGAGAACTGTTGCCTGGTAAGGGGTGCTGCGCCGACCGGCCTACACCTCTCGTAAGCCTCCCACCAACTGAAGGCAGCCCCAGAGAACTGAAAAGTAGTGAACGAGACCCTACTGGTCTCTAGAATACCTGCTCTACGGAGTATCCTCTGACACCTGTCCAAGAAGCCCTGTGCATCCTCTCCTTTGGTACCACTAAAAGATGGAGGTTGGAGTCTCCCAAACCTCTTTAATCTATGCTGCTCATCATCAAGTATGACAGGGACTACATAGTCCTGAGCAGCTACAACCGGCTGGGCTGGTGGTGCCCCCGGTGTCTGGAGTTCCTGTACCACCTGCTCTGGTGTGCGGGCGGCAGGAGTCTGAGCACCTCCCCCGGCCTGAGAAGTGGTTGTTGCGGCCAGAATAGAGACCGCCTGAGTAAGACTGGTACACGCGGTCAGAATCTGAGTTAAGGCCTCCTGAAGGCCTGGAATCAAAATGGGCACGGGTGGTGCCTGAGCTAGTCCCACAGGCTCATCTACAACTAGAGCCTGCTCCTGAACTAGGGCAACTGGCGGATTTGTAGGTGCTGCCCTAGCTGCGGTGCGAGTTGCACCTCTGCCCCTACCGCGGCCTCTACCGCGACCTCGGCCTTTCGTGGCCCTATCTGGTGGTACCGGTGGCTATCTATCCTGCCCGGTAGTACGCGTCCTCACCATCTGTGAGATAATTAGAACAACAGAAATTTAGTTACCAGAATCAAAAGATTCACACGACAAGAATTCAAGAATGTGAAATTTCCTAAAGGTTCGGCAGCCTCTCGAAGATAAGTACAGACGTCTCCGTACCGATCCGCAAGACTCTACTAAACCTGCTCATGACTCATGAGACCTATGTAACCTAGGCTCTGATACCAACTGGTCATGACCCAAAACTCTAACATGTCGTGATGGCGCCTATCGATGGTACTAGGCAAGACGACCTTTCAAAATACTTCTATATTTCATATTAAAGATAATTCAAAGCTTTTTCATACCAGAAATGGTTTTACAAAGACCGAAGTTGAATTCAAAATAAAATGCGGAAAGATAGCCCCAAACATCGGGGTGTCACCAAATCATGAGCATCTAGATATCTAAGTGTCTAAGTATCAATACAAAAAAGAAAAAAAACATAGAAGGAGAGACAAGGTTTGCGGACGCCGGCAGCTACCTCATAGTCTCCGGTACTCGATCGCGCACAAACTCAGTGACCTCCGTGATCAAACACACCTGGATCTGCACATGAAGTGCAGGGTGTAGCATGAGTACAACCAACTCAGCAAGTAACAGAAATAAATAAGGAACTGAGAAGCAGTGACGAGCTATACAATTACAGTTCATTTTCAATAATTCCAGCAAAGAATAGACATGCTTTCACATCCGGCAGTTTAAGTCCAATCAGTTTTATACAGTTAAAGTTAAGGTAATCTAGATATAGAATCCTTCAGGAATTTCACAACAATAACAGATAGCAACTAAGTCCATCAATAAATGAAAAGGCAAGTACAGCCTCTCAGGGCAACAGTCACTCAACTCGTCACAACAACTCAAACCACTCGGCTCTCAGCCCTCAGTACTCACACTCAATAGGTATCTGCACTCACTGGGGGTGTGCAGACTCCTGAGGGGCTCCTTTCAGCCCAAGCACTATTTCCGCACGGACAACTCACGTGTTGCACGGACAATTCACGTGCCATAGTATCAATACCTCACAGACAGGCCCTCGGCCTCACTCAGTCATCAACCTCTCTAATCTCTCGGGCTTTCGGAAATCACAAAGATCGGCCCAAACAAAGATAACATAGTGTATCAACAAGAATCAAGAAGAGGCTGAGATATGTTACGCAAGTAAAACCATGACGGAGTATAAAACAGCAATTAGCAGGTAATTCAACAAGTACGCGACCTCTGTGGGTCCCAACAGCACCATCACATAGCCTAAGCATGATTTCTAACATGATTTGCAGTCAAATTTCTATAACACAGGGAGAGCATATAGCTAGCAACAAGTTATCCAACTTTACAGTTTCACGGAATGGACCAAGTCCCAATTCCTACGGTGCATGCCCACACGCCCGTCACCTAGCATGTGCGTTACCTCTAAAATACTCACATAATCTGATAATTTGGGGTTTCATACCGTCAGGATCAGATTTAAAACTATTACTTACCTCAAACCGCGCAAAATCCTATTCCGCAAGGCCTTTACCCCTCGAATCAATCTCCAAACGCCCAGAATCTAGCCACAAGCAGCACGATATAATTAATATAGGCTAAAAAAATTAATTCCACAAGAAAAATACGAAATTGTAAGCCAAACTCTGAAATCGACTCAAATCGGCCCGTGGGCCCACGTCTCGAAATCCGACAAAAGTCATAAAACACGAAAGCCCATTCACTCACGAGTCTAACCATATCAAATAACCCAAATCCACTAATAAAATCCCATTCAAAACCTCAAAAATCTAACTCAAGAATTCTTCCTCTTTTTCCCAAATGTTTCACCCCAAATCACAAATTAGATGGTGGAATTAAAGGTATAATCATGGGATTTGACGAAAATTGGATAGTAATCACTTACCCCAAATACCCACGCAAGAATCTCTCCAAAAAATTTCTTCTAACGAGCTCCCACTTCAATTTTATGATATGAACTCGAAACCCTCATTTCTAATCTTTTAAATCTGCCCAGATGCACCTTCATCGCGAACGCGACCACCCTCTCGCGTTCCCGCGGACCAATCTGCCTGCCCCTCAACTTAACTCTTCGCGAATGCGACCGTAGCTTCGCGAACGTGAAGCTTTACCAACATTACCCTTCGCGAACGCGGCCCTTGCCCAGCAAATGCGTAGACCAAGGGCCTGGGGTCCCCAGCTACCTCACTTCTCTTCGCGAACGCGACACCACTCCTGCATTCGCGATGCACACACATACCACACCTTCGCGAACACGTCCCCATCTTCACGAATGCGAAGAACAACTCCAGTTGGCCTCTCAAATGCCTTACACAATCGCGAGACATCTCTCGCGAACGCGATGAAGAAAAGTCTGTAACAAAAATACCAGAAATCTGTTATCTCTCTTAAGTCCAAAATGATCCCGTTAACCACTCTAAATCGACCCGAGACCCCTGGGACCTCAACCAAATATACCTACAAGTCCTAAAATACTATACAAACTTAGTCGAGCCTTCAAATTACATCAAACAACAACAAAAACATGAATCATCCTCCAATCCAAACTTAATAAACTTGAAACTTCAAATTTCTACAATCGATGTCGAAACCTATCAAATCACGTCTGATTGACCTCATATTTTGCACACAAGTCATATTCAACATTACGGACCTACTCCGACTTCCAAAATTAGAATCCGATCCCGATATCAAAAGGTCCACTTCCGGTCAAAATTTCTAAAAATTTGACTTTTGCCATTTCAAGCCTAATTCTACTACGAACCTCCAAATCATATTCCGGACGCGTTCCTAAGTCCAAAATCACCCAACGGAGCTAACGGAATCGACAGAACTCCATTCTGGAGTCGTCTTCATACAGTTCTAACTACAGTCAAAATTCTAAAACTTAAGCTTCTATTTTAGGGACTACGTGTCCCAAAACACTCCGAAACCAAAAACAAGACCTCCCGGCAAGTCACACATTAACAGATACGGGGAAAGCAGTAAATAGGGGATCGGGGATAATACACTCAAAACGGACGATCGAGTTGTTACAATAGAAGTTTGAAGGTCTATAACAAGTGTAAAGAAAACATCATAAGAATTAAACTATATAAATAATCAGTACAAGTTTAGAGGATACAACTGCATTGGTCTATATTTGATGAACAATAAACATATAAAAGAAAGGAGGGTCCTAAGTTTTTTAGCCTAAAGGATCACCTCGTGCAACATAAATAATACTTTGCAACTCCCTTAGGGTAGGGGTTGCTCATATTATTCAGCGGGCACAGACTATCATCTTCTGCTACCCGCTCACTATGTTAAAATTATTTACCTAAAGGCGTTCTAATTCAATTCTAGGTCGTGTCCTATGTGTGCACTACCCGTCCCATGCCTATGGTCCAGAAGGATTTGGACCTACTATTTAGGTGGCTCTAGACTTTACTTAGGGTGATCAAAAATGATAAAACTAGGCGCGCATTCAAAACATGTAGGACTGCACATAAAGGCAATAAGTGGCTCAAGTTAGCCTCCACACATAAGCAACAAATGCACGCTGGCAGATTCTTATATTAGAAAGTAGACAATTTCAGAATTAAGACTTAGAGTCATTAAGTCCTATAGGCCTGGCTTCTAGGTGATTCTGATTTCCGGTATTATGCAGGCAGTACTGCAGCTTCTAGACTAACGCATAGGAGATTAAAATCATTGTAAGTCCTATAAACATGATCTCTAATTATTTGCGCAATAAGGTAGTGAAATGATCCTAGAATTTTGAATTACCAATGTTGATTTTATAGACACGTCTCTTAGGTAAGTGAAAGTGTCCTATAGGCAGGATTTCTAGTAGTTAAGAGTTGAAATTGATTTTATAATACCTCATCCTTATAGTCATGTCATCTAAGTGTGGCAATGCGACAAAGTGACAAAGTAATTGATTAGTTGATTAAAATCCTATAGTTATGATATCTAAAGGAGCAGCGTACTAAGAGCAATAGAAGCAATTGATTGATTGATTAATTGAAACCCTATAGACATGGTATCTAGATAGGCATTAGCAAAATATGTGTTATTGTATCCTATAGGCATGATGTCTAAGTGTGTACAATAGTAAACCTAGAAACAAATATAGCAAATACTTAAACATGCTTTAGATAGTTTGAGTGAAGTGTGTGCGATTTCCTATAAGCATGATTTCTATGAGTGTACAGAATAGGAACACGTCAATGAATATCAGACAAGACAGTTAAATCTTAGAGGCAAGTTTTTTACCCGTTCATGCGAGAATCAGAATACCCCAGCCTCATTTTCATTGATTTCCCCATTATTCGTTATTACAAGTTATCACAGCCCAAATGGAATAATAGAAACTCAAATATGAACAGTTACAGAAGAAAACAACTATAAGCCCAATAGAACAGTGACATGCCCAATACAAAATAACCCAGTGCTTTTCTGGGCCTTCAGCAGCTTTCTTTCATACGACCAGTAGACCCAAATTCCCAGTTCATAAGAACATTATAGTAAGTCTGAATCCAATAACCAAGTCCAACAGCATAATAAACAAACATCAGGCCCAAACGAATGACTTGCCTCCCCATTAGATGTCAAACTTGACCACACAAGCAACAAATTAAACGTTGAATTAATTAACAGAGTAGGAAGTCCACACACTTGGTTCTTAGGACTATAACCCTAATTCTCACTAAGACATATAGACAAAATCACATGACATACTGGCAGGGCACACACAAGGCAAGTTCATGCTTGCATTTTAGAAGTTAAGGGACATGATTGATCATCATGGGATAGCAAACAATAACAAGGTAAAAAACAGCCTAAGGCAACTCTCAAACAGGGGATCTGATCATAAAATCTAAGGGGTCAATAGAGAACAACCTCAATATAGTAAGTTTAACATGGAAACTAACAATATAGATTCATGGTCGAGCAATTACTTAACAGGAGAAAATTATCATGCTGAACATTAATCACAATACAAGAGTCATATCAAAAAGAGAAACAAGCATCAAATCTAATACTATTTGGCCATATATGGTGAAAGAAGGCCAGCTATAAGGTTTATTCCTAAGGTTTTAACTCGTACTAAGGAATACAGGATCGAGCATGTCAGCAAACACACAAATGCATGATAACAGGTCCTCATGAACAGCAAGACCAGAAGAGAAACAAGTTAAGCATGAATTAAATTACTTCCTAAGCATGAGTTTGGTTGACATAACAACCCAGAACAGGGCAGAAAGGCAAACTCAGGATTGACAACAAGCATCAGCATAACATAGAAGACTAAACAAGTTCAGTAAAGCCAGAATTCATAATAGGCAAAGACACATTAAGAACTAAATTGTCACAAATTGGCTAGATATTTCATCTCAACCTATAGACTATAAGTAGTATTAAACAACACGGATTGAACTAGGCATGTAACATACATTACAACTCACAATTGGTTGACACCATGGTTAGGAATTGGTCATAGTAGAGTATTAGATACATTAGAACACATGAGTTGGTCTATCACAAGGATGCAGAACAAAGTAGGGGGATAAACTCAGGAAGAATAACAGGTAATAAGCATTCGAACACACACATTAGGGTAACCATGCTTAAGAGAGCCAGAATCAAGGTTAAAAATTAGGCAAGTTCAGATTCTAGAGAAGTATAGAGCCTCAAGAATAACTTCAGAGCACACAAGGATACAAATAATAACATGTTGATTCACAAACATTTTAGGGACATAAATACACAAAGCAGGAACTTAAATGAAAAAAGAATGAAACTGTAAGGGCCAAAGGTACTTACCTGTTACTAATTGACAAACAAGAAGACAAGAAGAACAATTTCAGCAATGTCTCAAACGTCACTAGCAAGACGAGTAGTAAAACCCAGGAATCTCAGTGCATCAGAGTTCCCAAGGGCTTCGAATGAAACCGGAGCTATGCTTACACTAAGAAAGGTCTGATAATCGAATTTCGATGGCCTTGGCTTTCAGCCAGCCAAAAGACAGTAGTATAAGACAAGTGAAAATAAGAGAATGGTGGTAATTTCAGTGATTAAGGTCTTTATTAGGGGTTTGGGGGAAGGGTTTATATAGTGTTCAAATTAAGCAGACAAACATGGAAAATTATCAATCAAACACAAAGAAGGAAAGAATATATCGCATGAATTCAAAATCGGCAAAGGAGAAGGAGATTCTCAAACCCTAGTTGGGTCCAGACGTATGAGAATTGAACCAAGAATCAAGGATCCTTCCTTGTATGATGTATATAGACATCGTCCAAATCCCCACATAATCAAAGTTGACCAATCCAGATCTCGGAAGATAGTTCTTGCCAAAAATAAGGCAAGAACTTAAGTAACACCACAAACGCGTATACACCATCGTAGTACCTCAAAATAGGTAAGTAAATCATGGATTGACTCCATGTTTAGGTTGGAATCGAAGAGAATTAAAGGCGGTAGCTAGGGTTTCTTTCAGAGACGAGAGAACATTCAAGAGGGTTTGGGGTGGCTGTTAGGTGGGGAGTGGGGATTAGGATTTGGGGCGGGTTAATTAAATATGAGAGGCAGGCTGTGAGTCGTTGATCTCTGAGATCAACGTCTAGGATGAAAGGAAGAGTGGGCAGGTCGTATAAAATGGGTACCGACCGAGTTTAGTAAAGGGTTGTTTGGTTTGGGCTGCCGAGGGATCAAAGAAGTGGGTTGAGAATTTGGGCCTGCTTTTGGTCCGAAAGATGGTTTGTGATTAGGCTATATTTTAAATACAAGTAATTTAGGGAAAAATAATTTAATAAAATAGTTAAATAAATATAAAAATAATATTTTTGCAACTTAATATTTTAAATTAATAGATGAGGATTAGAAAAATATAAAAAATTATTTTGACCCTGAATAAAATGACAAAATGTAATTAATTGTAAAGTATAGGCTATTGTTGCAAAAATGCGTAAATGGCTCAAAAATGCAAGTAAGATATTATAAAACATGCGTGTGTGTACAAATAATAATTTTGGATAATTATATCACCCAAAATAATTTGAAGGGATGATTAATACATATTTGAATAATTTAAATGCAAGAAAATCAATTTTAAAGCCTTAAAATCATAAACAATTATTCAAAATACTTATATAACTCTTGTAAATTGGTGATGATGCAAAAATTATATTGTGAGAGTATATATGATATTTATAAAAATATGAGGATAAAATTGGGTATCAACAGCTTCCCTTCTTTACCCGGGAATGATGAAAGAGTTGTCGGGTAAAGAAAATGATGACCAATTTTGTTCAAAATGAGTGGGATGATGCGTTTTTGAAAAATGGGGGCTGAACCCTGATTTTTGAGTTGCCTACATATCCATAGTATTACGGGAATCAGTCTGTGTGTAGTTCAGGCTCCAACGACGAACGAAACTGATGGAGTTATTACTGGAGTGGTCGTGTGTTTCGAAAGAGACTCTTTTGGATATGACGGTGTCGTGAGTAACGGATAATTTCAGGTGGAGCTATGAATGTGAATTTGAACGTTACAGATATATAAGGCAAGTATTTGAGCGGTTACATGACAAAAGGGTAATCAATTGTTGATCATCGATTACGTTTGAGATGATCGAAGGATGTGAACATTGTGAACGGAAATCGGAGCGAGAATCACTCCTGTTTGTAGAACAGTTAGCTCCTGAGTTACCTACAAAAATTAAAACACGATGCATGCAAATATATGGGGTTATTGCGAAAATTTAAACATGATGCAAATTCCCTTAGGACCATGAGAGTTGTCTTTGGACGATGAGGATGATGTCCTTAGACCATGATGTCCTGGGCCATGAAGTGTATGATAAGGGATTTGCAGGCCATGAAATGGTGTCCTCGGGCCATTATGATGGTGCCTCTGGACTATTATGCCTTTGAATAATGATATGCAATTTTGAGAGATCCTCCGGCCATGGCATGATGTCTTCGGGCTATGAGGATGATGCCTTCAGACTATGATGCCTTCGGACAATGTGGCGGTGTTTCAGCCCATGAAATGCAAAGATACGGTGATGTTGATCATTCGATAGAGGAAATACGCAATGCTTAGCCACATGCGAGAATGAAGAGAAGCCGTGCTTAACCTTGTGTGAGATGAGAGCAGTGCTTAGACCTATGCAGATAATTAGGGCAGTGATTAACCCTATGTGAATAAAGGTAGTGCTTAGCCTCATTCAATGACAGAGGCAGTGGTTAGCCTCATGGAAAGAATGGAGACAGTGTTTAGTCTTATGAAATGATACGGAGATAGTGCTTAGTCTCATGCAAGGGAAGGCAATTCTTAGCTTTATGTAATAATGGAGGCAGTGCTTAGCCTCATGCAAATAATGGAGACAATGCTTAGTCTAATGCAATGTAGCGGAGACAACGCTTAGTTTCATGCAAGGGAAGGCAATGCTTAGCCTTATACAATAACAGAGGCAGTGCTTAGCCTCATGCAAAGGACGGAGACAATGCTTAGTCTCATGCGAAGAAAGGCAATGCTTAGCCTCGATGATGGAGGCAATGCTTAGCCTCATGTAATGTAATGGAGACACTGCTTGGTCTCATGTAAGGAAAGGCAATGCTTAGCCTTATGCAATAATGGAGGCAGTGCTTAGCCTCATGCAAGGGATGGAGACAATGCTTAGTCTCATGCAAGAAAAGGCAATGCTTAGCCTTGTGCAATGATGATGGCAGTGTTTAGCGCTATGCGGGAAGAGCAATGATTAAATGTGAGAGAAAAAATGATTCTTAGCTTGACGCATTTGTGCTTGGCGACTTCTGTTGGTGTGGAGATAGTATTTATATGCATATATTTGCTGACGTGCTTGTTATGTCCATTTTGCCTGCATCCAAAGAAAAATTGTGAGTTTGGGGGGAAAGGTTGGTTCGTGCCTTTGTTCGAGTCACCCTGGGTAATGTCTGGCTACTACAGAAAATAATTTTTTTGGAAAATATGCATTTGTGATAAATCATTTATATAAAAATGCAGTTTGTTCAAAATGTGTGATGATGCATAAAACAAATCATGTTTGAATCGGAGGTTGTGACATGTTTTGAGACATTGCAACCTCCCCAACTCGGAATTTTGAGGAGCCTTCTCAAAATTCTGCCCCAGTTTAAATGCATACTTCCGGCAATGCATTTCTCGGTGATCCTTGGCATAATAAGATTAACGAACTCGAAAACTTGCCCCAACTTCTGACTATAGAAGGGAATAAAGATTTTATTATGATGTGACCGAACTCACATGGCTGCTTACGTATCCCCTCTTAAACGGGAATCAGGTCAAGCGTAGTTCATGTTACATCAAATAGAAAGTGTAAACATAATCTTGAACATAGTATCTCTTAACTGCCTCCGAATTGATAGGTTTCGATAATATATCTCCATTCATCTCTGCAAGTATAAGTGCTCCTCTTGTCAGTACTCGGTGAACCATGTAAGGGCATTGCCAGTTGGGTGAGAATTTCCCATTTGCTTCATCCTGATGCGGAAAGATCCGTTTCAGCACCAATTTCCCCGGTGTGAATTGCCTCGATCTAACCTTTTTGTTGAAAGCCCTTGACATTCTATTCTGGTAGAGTTGACTGTGACACACTGCGTTCATTCTCTACCATCAATGAGAGCTAGTTGTTCATACCGGCTTCATATCCATTCCGCGTTAGTGAGCTCAGCCTCTTGTATGATTCTTAAGGAGGGAATCTCCACTTCGGGGGGAATAACTACTTCAGTATCGTAGACCAGTAGATAGGGAGTTGCCCTAGTTGACGTACGAAATGTGGTGTGGTACCCGAGCAAAGAAAATGGTAGCTTCTCGTGCCATTGCTTGTAGTTGTCCACCATTTTCCTCAATATCTTCTTGATGTTCTTGTTGGCGGCTTCTACGGCTCCATTTATTTGCGCCATTGTTAGTAATGATTGACTTAGGTACTCCAAATCAACAAACAATACGATCCCGGACAAAATCTGTTACGGCCTTCTTAGTCACAACCTTATAGGAAGCGGCTTCAACCCTTTTTGTGAAGTAGTCTATAGCCACCAAAATAAACATGTGTCCGTTTGAATCAACGGGTTCAATTGGTCTGATGACATCCATGCCCCAAGCAGAGAAAGGCCCGGGTGAACTCGTTGCATTGAGTTCGTTGGGCGACACTCGTATCATATCAGCATGTATGTGGCATTAGTGACACTTTTGAACATATTTGATGTAGTCTGTCTTCATGGTCATCCAGAAATACCCTGATCTTAATATCTTCTTGGCCAAAATGAAACCGTTCATGTGAAGTACGCAAGTTCCGGCATGTATTTCGTCGATCAATCTAGATGCCTCATTCGCATCGACACATCGTAACAATCCCAAATTAGGAGTCCTTCTATATAGAATTCCTCCACTCTAAAATAAATAGTTGGCCAATCTTCGAAGCGTGCGCTTCTAAGTGTGTGTAGCATTCTCTGGTTATTCTCCAAGTATTCCTTGATATCGTGGAACCATGGATTTTCGTCAAACTATTCTTCAACATGAGCATAATAAGCTGGCTGCTTATGAATTTCTATTGGGATATGATCGATGAAATTCTTGTATGGATGTTGTATCATGGAAGACAAGGTGGCTAATGCATCTGCGAAATCATTCTGAATCCTTGGAATATGTTTGAATTCTATATTTGTGAACCTCTTGATCAACTCTTGTACACAATGCAAGTATGGTAATATGTTTTTGTTCTTGGTGGCCCATTCTCCTAGTACCTGATGTACCAATATATCAAAATCTCTTATTACCAACAACTCCTGAACGTTCATGTCGACGGCCAATTTGAGTCCCAAAATGCAAGCCTCATACCCCGCCATATTGTTGGTGCACGAGAACCTGAGCTTTGTGGATACTTGATAATGTTGACTGATTTCTGATACCAAGATAGCCCAATGCCTAATCCTTTGAAGTTTGCTGCTCCGTTGAAGAACATCCTCCAACCATCTTACGTCTCGGTAATATCTTCACTACAAACGACACTTTCTCGTCTGGAAAATATGTCTTCAATGGTTTGTATTCTCCGTCTATGGGATTCTTTACAAAGTGGTCGGTTAATGATTGCCCCTTGACTATCTTTTGATTCACATAAATGATGTCGAACTCACTTAACAATATCTGCCACTTTGCTAACTTGCCTGTAGGCATGGGTTTCTGAAAGATGTACTTCAGCGGGTCCATCCTTGATATGAGGTAGGTTGTGTACGCACAAAAATAATGTCTCAACTTTTGGGTTGTCCATGTCAAAGCACAGCAGGTGCGCTCCAGCAAAGAGTACCTGGCCTCGTAAGGTGTGAACTTCTTACTCAGATAGTATATTGCCTGCTATTTCCTCCCGGTTTCATGATGTTACCCCAGAACGCAGCCAAAGGCTCTATCCAACACAGACAAATATAGCACCAGAGGTCTTCCTAGTTCTGGCGGGACCAACACAGGTGATTTAGACTTTAGATAAATATTCCTTGATTTTGTCGAAGGCTTTTTGGCATTCTTCAGTCCAATTTGTCGTAGCATCTTTCCTCAGCATCTTGAAGATCGGCTCACATATCACCATTGATTGTGCTATAAAATGGCTGATATAATTGAGGCATCCCAGGAAACTCATCACATCTTTCTTGTTCTTTGGCGGTGGCAAGTCTTGAATAGATTTAATTTTCGACGGGTCTAGCTCAATACCACAGCGATTGATGATGAAACCCAACAACTTCCCAGCAGGGACTCCGAAGGCATATTTTACAGGGTTCAACTTCAAATTGTATTTTCCAAGTCGGTCGAAAAACTTCTTTAGGTCTGCTATGTGATCTTAACTCCTTTTAGATTTGATGATAACATCATCCACGTAAATCTCTATTTCCTTGTGTATCATGTCGTGCAAGAGGGTCGTCATGGCCCTCATGTAGGTGGCCCCAATATTCTTCAAACCAAACGTCATCATTTTGTAACAATATATCCCCCATGGTATGATAAAGGCTGTCTTTTCGGCATCCTCTTCATCTATTCAAATCTGGTGATATCCTGCGAAGCAATCCACAAAAGATTGGAGTTCATGCTTGGTGTAGTTGTCGATTAGTATGTATATGTTGGACAACGGAAAATCATCCTTAGGACTTGTTCTGTTTAGATCTCGGTAGTCAACACATACTTTGACTTTCCCATCTTTCTTCGGAACCGGCACAATGTTGGCTAACCAGGTCGGGTATTCGACCAATCGAAGAACCTTGGCTTTTATTTGCTTGGTAACCTCCTTTTTGATCTTCAGACTCATATCTGGCTTGAATTTTCTGAGCTTCTGCTTTACTGGCGTACACATGGAGTTGGTGGGTAGCTTATGATGTGCCTAACCCAGTCATATCAACATAGGACCATGCGAAAATATCCTCATATTCCTTTAGAAACCTAATATACTCTTCCTTCTCTGACAATGATAGATGAATGCTTATGCGAGTTTCTTTGACTGTTTCAGAATCCCCTAAGTTAACTGCCTCAGTTTCCTCCAAGTTGGACTTTGGTTTGTTCTCAAAATTCTCTACTTCTTAGATAATTTCCTCAGGTATTATATCATCTCCCAAATCTTCTGAATCATTGTCCTTATGTTGCATTGTCTCATTACATATCACAGTCGTAGGTTCATTAGGATATGTAATAATTACGCTGAAAATAATGTAGAAAGATAATAACAAATATGAAAAGCAATAATGCATTAATAAAGCTTAAAACTGTCAACAAGTATGACTCGATGGCTCGGGTAATTATTTCAAAACAAAATACTGAAAATGTATTAAATGCTCAAAAATAATTTAAAAACAAGTCATGCTAATTCTGCCAGGCTATCCAGGTACTCGGCGAGCCCGGGATGGTGCAACGGTCCAATTTTTAAGAACAACTCCTTCTCCCACTGTCTGAATAGTAAGGTCTTCCTCCTCCTCTTCCTCTAAAATTTCACTGCAATCCATGTCTTCCTAATTCAGAAACAACTTCCTCATACCGGCCAAAATCTCGTCTTCCTCGGATCCCCACATCATGTCAGTCTGGCAGAATGTCTGGTGCATCGCTGGTATGGGTTGTTCTAGCAGATAGTAATTGTTGCGCCATGACGGTGTCTAATCCTGATATTCTTGCATGGTATATTCATACCCGAGCCCAAAGGTCCTGCCATTATATTGCGGTCGTATAGGTTCTGTGATCCCTTGAAGCTTTTGGCCAAGACCCTTGCCCGGTTCATATCCCGTCCACAACAATATGCTTTCTATATTATTGCTCCACCATCGATCCTTCTCAATTGTGTTTACCCTCTCAATGCGGTGGTATATTTCTCCTCCCAATTTCCTCATATTTTTGATGACTAGAACGGTTTAGTTGGTGTAGATAGGGTTGTTTACGTCTCCATGAATGATCTTCTCCTGATGATTCCACTTAAACTTCAATACCCGATGCAGAGTAGAAGCCAATGCCCCAGCTGCATGTATCCATGGTCATCCCAACAACAGGTTGTAAGTGGCAGATATATCTAGCACTTGGAATTCGACATTAAACCAGGTGAGGCACATATGTAGATCAAGGTTGATTTCTCCGATAGTGGCTCTCTGAGATCCATCGAACGCTTTCACATTCATACTTTCCATTCGTTTCTCATGCAGGCCTTTACCTAATCTTTTCAAAGTGGTCAACGGGCATATGTTCAGGCTCGAACCTCCATCTATCAGGACCCTAGAAATAAACTTATCCTCAAATTGCACAGTGATGTGCAACACTTTATTGTGACTCAACCCTTCTGGTGGTAACTCATCTTCGTGGAAAGTAATTTTATGACTCTCCAGTACTTGTCCGACCATGTTATCCATTTATCCACTAGTGATGCTGGCGGGTACATAGGCTTCACTTAACACTTTCATCAAGGCATTCTTGTGCGCGTCTGAATTTTGCAATAGTGATAAAATGGATATCTGGGCGGGAGTCTTGTTCAGGTGATCAACAACAGAGTATTTCCTTACTTGTACCTTCCTCCAAAGATCGTCGGTGCCCGTCTCAACGACATGCGGCTTAGATGCAGCTTCTTTGCTTGTTCCTCCAAGATTCTCAGGTGTGTAAACTCTACTAGTTCTAGTCATACCTTGTGCAACACCTTTCCCTTTCTTCTTGCCTCCGTAACATAATCCCATGGGATGGCATCAGACTTAAAAGATGGTGTGGGAGCTACCATCACAGTGAAGGGCTTAGCTACCTCGACCTCAAACGGTGCCTGAGTTTGTACCACAATCGGCGAGAGGGTGACAGGAGATGTCTTGGGAGTATCCCCCTCTCGAATAAGTCCAATGGATCCCCCTGATCCAATTCCTCATCAGTTTCTATCATATTTACTCTCTCACCCCTATCATCTGGGAGAGGGTTATTACGGACATTTGGTGCGGCTTTCTTTGCCTGTATAACCTTGGTGTCGATCAGTGTCTGAATCTTGTCCTTTAATATACGACACTCCTCAATGGTATGACCCTTCATGCCTGAGTGATAGGAATAAGTTTTGTTGGGGTTAATCCATTGGGAAGGGTTCTCAACAGCAACAACAGAAATATGGGTGACATAACCAACGACCTTCAGTCTCTCATATAGTTGGGCTGTGGGCTCAGCGATTGGGGTGTATTGTCTGGGAGCTCTGCGGTCAAAGTTTGGATGTGGCTTTGGGTAGTTTTGGCGGGTGGGTGGAGGTGAATGGTAATGCAGGTAGAGTGTTATAGACGTGGTAGGTGGTGGCAGGGTATTGGTATTTTGGAGGTAAGGGTTGATATGTGGGTGGAAGTGTTTGGTATGTAAGGGGAGACTTAGGATCCTGGGCTACCATCATGGCACTCACTTCTTTCTTCTTCGAGATACCTCCTGATTGTAATGCTTTGTTTGTGGCTTGTAGTGCCTCGAAATTGGTCACCATCCCACTCTTGATTCCTTCTTCTATCATTTCTCCTAACTTCATGATGTCTGAGAACTTGTGATGCTCGATGACTATCAACCTTTCCTAATACTGCGGATCTTGAGCTCTAACAAAGAACATGTTCATTTGTTCCTTTTCAAGTGGTGGCCTCACTTTTGCGGCCTTTGATCTCCAACGAGTAGCATACTCGCGGAAGGTTTCTGTCGGCTTCTTCTTGAGGTTTTGAATGTATAAAATGCCTGGCGTATTCTCTGTATTGAACCTGAATCTCTCCATAAAATCCAATGCCATGCTCACCTAATTTTCCCACTTCTTCGGATTCTGACTGATGTACCAAGATAAGGCGTCTCCTGTAAGACTTCGCATGAACCGTTTCATGCAGATTTGTTCATTCTTAGCCACTCCTACAAGTTTGTCGCATTAGGTTCTCAGATGCACCTTTGGATCACCAGTGCCATCAAACATCTCAAACTTGGGAGGTTTGTAAACCTCTCGCGGGTCTACATCTGGCTGGATATACAAATCTTCATAGTTTAAACCTTTAACACCTTTCCCACCTTCGACACTCTGGACTCTCCCTATCAGTTTCTTGAGTTCTTCTGCCATGTTACGAATGAGCAGGTCCTTATCGGTCGGCTCAGGTATGTATATGATTTTTTGCGGGGTATGGGGTAAGGTTTCCATGTATATCGGGTTGCCTTGATGAGTTCCTAAAACTTGTGTATATGTGTGACCATTGATTGAGGTTTGGGGATCGGGAGTAGGTTATGGTGCGTTTTGAGGAGTGTGATAAGTGGTGGTTTGCGGATATTGAGTTGGGTCATGGTGGTGTTGTTGAGGGGTTTGCACTGGTAGTGGGTTAAGGTTTTGAGGAGGTTTGGGATTGTGATATTGGTGTGGTGCAGGAGGATTCGGAGCTATGGGTGGTGGATTATGATTTAGCCTGTTTTGTGGTGGTGTTTGGTTCTGAGTGGTTGTGTTTTGCTGGTTGATGTCGGGAACATTTAGAGTAAGGGAAAGCTTTGCCAGATTTCGGACCTGCTCAAGCTCAACCTACAACTCCGGGATTTTCTGCTCCAAACATAGGACCAACTCATTCTATCCTGATGTACTTCTCCCGTATGAGGTTTTAACATTCTCTTCCATGGTAGCATTATCTTTTCGAATAACACTTAAATCATCCATCTTCCTTTTTCCTTTGCCTTTATTTTTCGGATCGCTAGGTGGAGAAGGAGGTGGAGGACCTCTGGATCTAGTGTGGTATGCTGATGATGTCAGTATGCACGAACCAACCTTTGGAAATGGGAATAATCAAAAGAAAGAAAAACAAAAGGTAACCAAGTTAGTAAGACGAATTGAAAGAGTGTTTGCAGTATTTAAACATATATCACATAAGGTCATACAATAATTCGCGTCCTAATTTTGAGGACCTCATTACGCCTGAGGTAGGCCTAAGCGACACATAGACTTGGAGAAAATTTATACCAACGTCTGTTTCATTTCATTAGTGCGAAAATAAGCCAAATCAATCTTTCACTGAATCAACAATAATTATAAAGTCACTAATGGTATTAAGCCTTATTACATCAAAATCTAATATAAACTAGAAAGCAGTAAAGAATATTATCTTCTAATCTACCTTGTCCCTGAAGGACCTTCTCCATACTTGGCTCTCTTGACTCCATCAATCATGTTTCCCATATCGCGCATGTCCAGTAAGTAAGCTTTTTCTATCTTCCATCCTTCATCGTCGTCCATGACTTGACAATCCCAAAGCCTCTTTCTCATCTTCCCTTCTAGCTCCATCAACCCTTGCTCTAAATATTCTAACCTCTCGGTCGATTTGGTGGAAATCTTCTTCCATTCCATTATCGCATCCTTGTTCACTTTATGTTGTTCCAGATGTTTAGCTTCTGAATCGAACACCCTTTTGCATAGCCTTTTATACTTCACATGTGCCTCAACCACCTCGTCTATGATCCTATCTTTCATATTGAGCCCCGGTTTGACGTCCCCGGCTATGTAGTCCTCCAACCACAAGAGATAGTAGTACATATGACCGACGTGATTCCTGTCTGCTTCAATGGTTTCTCCTTCCACGATGATCTTTTAGTTCCACATGTGTTGTGCTTCGAACGTGTATGTGATGGAATCCCCTTTGAAATCTGCCTTATATTGAACCATGTTGGAAACCTGAGGTATGACTTGTTTCCTTTCAACTTGCCACATTACCCTTATAGGAGCGTAAAGGTAGATGTCTCGTAGCCTGATCAATACTAAGTGACTAGTTCCTTTAGATATGATAATGAACTCACTACTAGGAAACCATTCAAACATCCAATGCACTTGCTCATCTGTCAGATTGCTGAAGAAACACACCTAACCTACAGCATCTCCAGGCTTTGCGAACCTGTCTGCATGAATGTCATTTTTTTGGATGATGAATGGCTATTTAGTCATTTAGTGGACTTCGCAGAAGCTCTTGGCGATAATTGCCCTTCTGAAAGTGCTCTAGAAGCCAAACTTTCAATAAGATATTACAACCCTCAAAGTGTCCGGACCCATGCTTGCACCAATCCAGAGCATGGTACATCTCAGCTAAGATCATCGGGATGATAGTGTACTTTTGCCCCTCGATACCCTCCATCAAGGTCCTGGCGACCATGGCTAAGTGAGTATGAATCATTCCCCCTTGCAATCGAATGATCAACAAACCCAAGAAACATACTATGAAAACATAAACTCGGCGGTGCACCTATCCCAAAGAGGTAATGGCTAGATCCTCATGATGAAGGCAATATGATTTGCTATGCCCATAATGCTCATAGAGAAATTCAAAAGGGATGTATGATTTCTTCAGACATACCAATTCATCATTCTTCTTAAAACCCAACATTTTCAGAAAACTGCTAGAGTGCAATTTTCTGGCACTAATAATCCTGGACTATCCCATGATAACTTGGCGAAACCCCCTATTTCTTCCAGCAGAGAAGTCACTTCCATATTGTCAAATCAAAAAATGGCTCTCTTTTCGTCCCAGAACATGGTAGCAGCCTAAATCACTTCCCTATTTGGTTGAATGTTCAGCAAAGATGGAAGGTTACCCAATACTCTTCTCACATGATTTCTGTCACAGGGTGCAAGGTCATTCCACCAGTCAATTAGCAGAGGTGGGATATTCTAGACCATATAGAACCTGTGATTTTGTGCTTTATTTTCTGCAAACAAATAAAGGTTAGCCCTTTTCCCCTCCAGATTCGACTATTTACGCAATAATGATCGACATGTTGGCAAGTGTTCTCCAAGAAATGCACATAATATGATGGTGTCCTTTGGGATTATGGAAATCCCGTTGGACTTTGTACAGCATGATGCATGTACAATTCAAATCGGAGTATGGTTTTCTAGAAAGGTCTAGGCTTGTAGTCTCAAGTGGACAACTTGAGAGGGAAAGGCATGGGACCGTCGACTGCACCGCCGATCGACTAATCTACTGCAAATAAGCCTTTCCGATTTAAAAGGATATTTTCGGGAAAGCACGGACACTCATCAAGCGCCGCTATGTTGATAATAAGCACGAGTGGAGTATGATGCAGATTATGCTTATGCAGAAATAGTAACATCATGTCAAGTATTTGCATGATAAAGGTGCATAAAACAATAAATAATATGGTAAAGATAAACATAAGAAGGAAAATAAGAGAAAAGAAAAGAAAGACAAAAGAGAGAAGTCAGTTTAACTTATGAAAAATATGCGAGAGCGTAAGGAAGCAGGTAGGGAAATAAGGATGGGAGAGTCACGGTATAGTAGTCTTAGACAAGATGAAGGAAACGGGGAAAAGGCGTACATGTCATAGCAAATAAAGGGAAATAAGGGAGGGGATGTGCATGTCATAGCAATTTAAATAAATAAAGGAAAATAAGGGAATGAATATGCATGTCATAGCAATTTAAACAAATAAAAGAAAATAAGGGAAGGGATGTACATATCATCGAATAATCCACATAAGTCAATCTCGTTATGGTAAGAGCCTAAGTGTAAATCCCCAGCAGAGTCGCCATGCTATCGCGCCCCATTTTCTCGCGAAAGCGGGTTTTGACATGTGATAACCCTTTTAAATAGGTATTAAAAGAGAAGAGTCGCCATCTAACGATTTTTATGGTGTGTTAGGGCACCTAATTGCAAATAACTCTGTTTTGACTAGTCAACGTCACCAAAGATCTGGTAAGGGCTCAAATTACCTCGAAGAGAAGATGTTAGGCACTCTTCGAGGTCCACAACGGTGGGTCCCATCTGAAGTTTACACTATGTGGATTATTGAGTTATAATTAAGCTAAGTAGTCATAAAAACGATATGGAAGTTTGAAGGTCTATAACAAGTGTAAAGAAAACAGCATAAGAATTAAACTATATCAATAATCAGTACTAATCTTAGAGGATACAACTGTGTTGGTCTATATTTGAAGAACAATAAACATATAAAAGAAAGGAGGGGGGGAGTCCTAAGTTTTTTAGCCTAAAGGATCACCCCGTGCAACATAAATAATACTTCGCAACACCCTTAGGATAGGGGTTGCTCATATTATTCAGCGGGCACAAACTATCATCTCCTGCTAGCCGATTACTATGTTAAAGTTGTTTACCTAAAGGCATTCTAATTTAATTCTAGGGCATGTACTATGCGTGCACTACTCGTCCCATGCCTATGGTCCAAGAGTCTTTGGACCTACTATTTAGGTGGTTCTATACTTTACTTAGGTTGCTCAAAAATTATAAAACTAAGCACAGATTCAAAACATGTAGGACTGCACATAAAGGCAATAAGTGGCTCAAGTTAGCCTCCACACATAAGCAACAAATGCACGCGGGCATATTCTTATATTAGGCAGTAGACAATTTCAGAATTAAGACTTAGAGTCATTAAGTTCTATAGGCCTAGCTTCTACGTGATTCTGATTTTCGGTATTATACAGGCAGTACTGCAGCTTCTAGACTAACGCATAGGCAGATTAAAAGCATTGCAAGTCCTATAGGCATGATCTCTAATTGTTTGCACAATGAGGTAGTGAAATGATCCTAAAATTTTGAATTACTAGTGCTGATTTTGTAGACACGTCTCTTAGGCAGGTGACAGTGTCCTATAGGCAGGATTTCTAGTAGTTAACACTTGAAATTGATTTTATAATACCTCATCCCTATAGGCATGTCATCTAAGTGTAGCAATGTGATGAAGAGACAAAGTAATTGATTAGTCTATTAAAATCCTATAGCCATGATATTTAAAGGAACATCGTACTAAGAGCAATAGAAGCAATTGATTGATTGATTAATTGAAACCCTATAGACATGGTATCTAGATAGGCATTAGCAAAACATGTGTTATCGTATCCTATAGGCATGATGTCTAAATGTGCACAATAGTAAACCTGGAAACAAATATAGAAAATACTTAAACATGCTTTAGACAGGTTGAGTGAAGTGTGTGTGATTTCCTATAAGCATGATTTCTATGAGTGTGCACAATCGGAACACGTCAATGAATATCAGACAAAACAGTTAAATCCTAGAGGCAAGCTTTCTACCCGTTCATGCTAGAATCAGAATACCCCAGCCCCTTTTTCAGTGATTTCCCCATTATTCGCTATTACAAATTATTATAGCCCAAATGGAATAATACAAACTCAAATATGAATAGTTACATAAGGAAACAACTATAAGCCCAATATTACAGTGACAGGCCCAATACAAAATAACCTAGTGCTTTATTGGGCCTTTGACTGCTCCCTTTCACACGACCAGTAGGGACCCCAATCCCCAGCTCATAAGACTAGTATAGTAAGTCTGAATCCAACATCCAAGTCAAACAACATATATAGCCATACACCAGGACCAAACGAATGACTTACATCCCCATTAGATGTCAAACTTGACCACACAAGCAACAAACTATATGTTGAATTAATTAAACAGAGTAGGAAGTCCACACACTTAGTTCTTAGGACTGTAACCCTAATTCTCACTAAGACATATAGACAAAATCATATGACATATTGCCAGGGCACACATAAGGCAAGTTCATGCTTGCATTTTAGAAGTTAGGGGACATGATTAATCATCATGGGATAGCAAACAATAACATGGTCAAAAACAGCCTAAGGCAACTCTCAAACATGGGATCTGATCATGAAAGCTAAGGGGTCAATAGAGAACAACCTCAATATAGTAAGTTTAACATGAAAACTAACAATATAGGTTCATGGTTGAGCAATTACTTAACGTGAGAAAATTATCATGCTGAACATTAATCACAATACAAGAGTCATATCAAAAAGAGAAACAAGCATCAAATCTAATACTATTTGGCCATATGTGGTGAAAGAAGGCTAGCTATAAGGTTTATTCCTAAGGTTTTAACTCGTACTAAGGAATACAGGATTGAGCAAGTCAGCAAACACACAAATGCATGATAACATGTCCTCATGAACAGCAAGACCAGAAGAGTAACAAGTTAAGCATGGATTAAATTACTTCCTAAGCATGAGTTTGGTTGACATAACAATCCAGAACAGGGCAGAAAGGCAAACTCAGGATTGACAACAAACATCAGCCTAACATAGCAGACTAACAGGTTCAGTAGAGCCAGAATTCATAATAGGCAAAGACACATTAAGAACTAGATTGTCACATAAAGGCTAGATATTTCATCTCATCTTATAGACTATAAGTAGTATTAAACAACACGGATTGAACTAGGCATGGAACACACATTACAGCTCACAATTGGCTGACACCATAGTTAGGAATTGGTCATAGTAGAGTATCAGATACATTAGAACACATAAGTTGGTATATCAAAAAGATGCAGAACAAAGTAAGGGGATAAACTCAGGAAGAGTAGTAGGTAGTAATAAGCATTCGAACACACACATTAGGGTAAACATGCTTAAGAGCCAGAATCAAGGTTAAAAATTAGGTAAGTTCAGATACTAGAGAAGTATAGAGCTTCAACAATAATTTCAGAGCAGATAAGGATACGAATGATAACATGTTGATTCACAAAAGTTTCAGGGACATAGATATACAAAGTAGGAACTCAAACGAAAAGAGAATGAAATTGTAAGGGCCAAAGGTACTTACCAGTTACTAATTGACAAACAAGTAGATAAGAAGAACAATTTCAGCAATATCTCAAACGTCACTAGCAAGACGAGTAGTAGAATCCAGGAATCTCAGTGCGTTAGAGTTCCCAAGGGCTTCGAATGAACCCCGAGCAGTGCTCACCCTGAGAAAGGTCCGATAATCAAATTTTGGTGGTCTTGGATTTCAGCCGACCAAAAGACAGTAGTATAAGACAAGTGAGAATGAGAGAATGGTGGTAATTTCAGTGATTATGATCTTTTTTAGGGGTTTGGGGAAAGGGTTTATATAGTGTTCAAATTAAGCAGACAAACATGGAAAATTATCAATCAATCACAAAGAAGGAAAGAATATATCGCATGCAATCAAAATTGGCAAAGGAGAAGGAGATTCTCAAACCCTAGTTGGGTCCAGACGTATGAGAATCGAACCAAGAATCAAGGATCCTTCCTTGTGTGATGTATATAGACGAGACATCGTCCAAATCCCAACAAAATCAGAGTCGGCCGAGCCAGATCTCGGAAGATAGTTCTTGCCAAAAATAAGGCAAGAACTTAAGTAACACCACAAGCACGTATACACCATCGTAGTACCTCAAAATAGGTAAGTAAATCATGGATCAACTCCATGTTTAGGTTGGAATCGGAGTGAATCAGAGGTGGCTGCTAGGGTTTCTTTCAGAGACGAGAGAACATTCGAGAGGGCTTGGGGGCAGTTGTTAGTGGGGAATGAGGATTAGGGTTTGGGGCGGATTAATTAAAGATAGGAGGCAGGTTGTGAGTCGTTGATCTCTGAGATCAACAGCTAGGATGAAAGGAAGAGTTAGGCGGGTCGTATAAAACGGGTACCGACCAGGTTTAGTAAAAGGTTGTTTGGTTTGGGATGCTGAGGGATCAAAGATGTGGGATGAGTATTTGGGCCAACTTTTGGTCCGAAAATTAGTTTGGGATTGGGCTAGATTTTAAATACAAGAAATTAAGGGGAAAATAATTTAATACAATAGTTAAATAAATATAAAAAATACTATTTTTATAAATTAATATATTAAAATAATAGATGAAGATTATAAAATATAAAAAATTATTTTGACACTGAATAAAATGACAAAATACAATTAATTGTAAAGTATAGGCTATTATTGCAAATATGCGTAAATAGCTCAAAAATGCAAGTAAAATATTACAAAACATGCACGTGGGTACAAATAATAATTTTGGATGATTATATCACCCAAAAATAACTTGAAGGGATGATTAATACATATTTGAATAATTTAAATGCAAGAAAATTAATTTTAAAGCCTTAAAATCATAAACAATTATAGAAAATACTTATATGACTCTTGTAAATTGGTGATGATGCAAAAATGATATTGTGAGAGTATATATAATATCTATAAAAATATGAGGGTAAAATTGAGTATCAACAGTAATTATCAAAACTTAAAAGTTAATATAATAAATATATGCCTATAAAATTTTATAAGTATAAATGATATTATATTCGGTGGCGAAGACTCAAATTGACTATCTCCTCCTCAGGAGATGCGACAGAAGGTTGTGCGAGGATTGCAAAGTTATTCCAGGTGAGACCCTTGCAACGCAACATAGGCTCTTGGTGATGGACGTTAGTATTATGATAAGAAGGAAACAGAGGTCAGTACGAGGCTGCCCGAGGATTAGGTGGGGCGCCTTGACTAAGGTTAAAGCCCAGGAGTTGGAAGGAAGGTTGTCGGCAATGGGAGCTTGGAGAAGTAGTGGGGACGCAAACACTATGTGGTCGACGACGGCGGACTATATAAGGAAGGCGGCAAGAGAGGTGTTAGGGGTATCTTCAGGCCGCACTTGTGGTCACAAAGGAGACTGGTGGTGGAATGCAGTTGTACAAGGTAAAGTGGAAGCGAAGAAGGTGGCTTACCTGCGGTTAGTGGGGAGCACTGGAGAGGAGGAGAAGAGAGCGAACATTGCAAGATATAAGGTAGCTAGGAAGGAGGCAAAGATGGCAGTGACGGAGGCAAAGACGGCAGCTTTTGCTCGTTTGTATGAGGAACTAGGGAACAAAGGCGGGGAGAAGAAGTTACTCCGACTCGCTAAGGTGAGAGAGAGGACGGCTCGGGATTTGGACCAAGTGAGGTGCATAAAAGATGAGGACGGCAAAGTTTTGTTGGGGGATGACCAGATAAAGAGGAGATGGCAGACCTACTTTCATAAGCTTCTAAATGAGGAAGGGGATCAGGATATTGTACTAGGTGAATTGAGGAACGCCGACAGCCCCCATGAACTAAGTGATTATCGGGACATTGAGGTCGATGAGGTCATGGAGGCAATGCGTAAGATGAGAAGGGGCAGAGCTACCGGACCAGATGAAATTCCGGTTGAGCTTTGGAGGTGTGTGGGTAGAGCAGGCGTGGAATGGCTTATTAAGTTGCTTAATGTGATATCCAAGACTAATAGGATGCCCGAAGAGTGGAGGTGGAGTACTATGGTCCCGTTGTATAAGAACAAAGGCGATATCCAGATCTGTAACAACTATAGGGGTATTAAATTACTAAGTCATACCATGAAAGTCTGGGAGAGAGTGGTAGAAATGAGAGTGCGAAGGACGGTGTCTATTTCAGACAACCAGTTCGGGTTCATGCCGGGGCGATCTACCACAGAAGCTATCCACCTTATTAGGAGGACGATGGAACAATACAGGGATAAGAAGAAGGATCTCCACATGGTGTTTATCGATCTAGAGAAAGCGTACGACAAGGTTCCTAGGGAGGTCTTATGGAGATGCTTAGAGGCTAAAGGGGTCCCGATTGCCTACATTAGGGCGATTAAGGACATGTATGATGGAGCTAAGACTCGGGTTAGGACAGCAGGAGGCGATTCAGATTATTTTCCGATTATTACAGGATTGCATCAAGGGTCTGCGTTCAGCCCTTTCCTATTTGCCCTGGTGATGGATGCTATAACACATCATATTCAGGGGGAGGTGCCATGGTGCATGCTATTTGCTGATGACATAGTTCTAATCGACGAGACACGACGCGGCGTCAGCGAGAGGTTAGAGGTTTGGAGACACACCCTTGAGTCCAAAGGTTTCAGGTTGAGCAGGACGAAGACGGAATACCTTGAGTGCAAATTTGGGGCAGAGCCGACGGAAGCGGGAGTGGAAGTGAGGCTTGATTCTCAAGTCATCCCTAAGAGGGGTAGTTTCAAGTACCTGGGGTCGTTTATTCAGGGGTCCGGGGAGATCGACGAGGATGTCACACACCGTATAGGGGTGGGGTGGATGAAATGGAGGTTAGCGACGGGAGTCCTGTGTGACAAGAAAGTGCCACTGTTACTGAAAGGTAAATTTTATAGGGCAGTGGTTAGGCCTGCTATGTTGTATGGGACCGAGTGTTGGCCGGTGAAGATCTCACACATCCAGAGGATGAAAGTTGCAGAATGAGGATGTTGAGGTGGATGTGCGGGCATACAAGGAAGGATAAGATTAGAAATGAAGATATTCGAGAGAAGGTGGGTGTGGCCCCCATGGAGGACAAGATGCGGGAAGCAAGACTCAGATGGTTCGGGCACATTCAGAGGAGGAACACTGATGCACCGGTGAGAAGGTGTGAACGACTAGCAGTGGTGGGTACGAGGAGAGGTAGGGGGAGACCTAAGAAGTATTGGGGAGAGGTGATCAGGCAGGATATGACGCGACTTAGGGTTACTGAGGACACGGCCCTAAACAGGGAATTGTGGAGATCGAGCATTAAGGTGGTAGGTTAGGGAAATTGTGATGTCTTTGTTACAGCGCACTAGAGTGAGACTAGCCAGTTAGGAAGTAGTCTTAGGATGCTATTGATCAACTACTGATGATGGGCTTTATCTCCTGTGTATTAATACCTTACATCTTTCTCGTATTTCCTATATCTCTTATATTGTTGTTACTTTGTTTTTATGGTATTTATGTTATGTTATGGATTTTATGGTACTTTATGTTGTTTTATTATGAGTCTATTGATAGTACTAATATAGTGTCTCTTGTTGCCTCTTTGAGCCGAGGGTCTCCTGGAAACAGCCTCTCTGCCCCTCGGGGTAGAGGTAAGGTCTGCGTACATATTACCCTCCCCAGACCCCACTTGTGGGATTACACTGGGTTGTTGTTGTTGTTGTTGTTGTAGTTTAGATACTTGCAAAAACTAAAAATATACGTTGAACATCATGGAATTCATGTTTGATAAAATAAATTAATATTTATAAATATAATATCATAACATTATTCAAATATTTGACAAAACTAATCTATCAATTCTAACTAAAAAATGATCAACATGCAATATGAGCCAATACTACTAAAACAAATAAAATGGAACCATGAATATAACATAATTTTAAAATTCAAAAAAAAAAGTTTAACATATGTCAAATTCCAACATAATAATAGTAAGTTCCACTACAACTTAAGATTAAGAAACATAGTAAGTTTATAACCATATTCAATAACGAAATTTCACTTTAATTGCATCACTCATTATATACCAAGTTTGTTAATGACTTATTATTTCTAATATTAGAAGGTGTACTTTCAAAAAATAGAATAATAAAATAAATAAAAAATAAAATATAAGCAATTACATGGAATCACAATAATTAAAGGTAGAGAAATAAAAGATAAATAATGTACAAAGAAAAATATATTTTAAAATTTTAAAAGAAATTGAAAAGTAAAAATAAAATTAAAATAATAGAAATAAAAAGTTATTAAGAAAATAAATTAAAATAAAAACAAAAAGGGAAGAAATTAAGGCAACCTTGTAATTACACAGTGTAATTGCCATCAATTCTCACCTCTTCTTGAGAATTGGAGAGTGTAATTATACCCAATTAATTCCATGCTGACCAAGTAATTACTTGACCAAACAAACATGTCAAACTATGTAATTACACTCAAATCCATTTCCACTTTCCAAAGAGGCTCTAAATATTACCACTAAACTCCAAACTCTTTCCTAGGCCTTCTTCTTCCCATGTTCGCAGTCATCATTACTGTTCATTATCCTCTCCTCATTCTTCTTCATTTTCTTTTTCCTCTTCTTCTTTAGGAATCTAATCTCCTCTAAAATAATTTATTACTAGTAGATTTCGTGATTGCATTTGTATTTTTATTGAGAATATTTGTGGAGAATAGGTTTTTTAGATTTGTTTATAAAAAATATTATTTATTTTTCCGGACTATATTTGGTTTGTTCTTAAGCTGAAAATTACTTCTAAGGACCATTCATTATTTTTTGGTAAGTGAAAAAGATTAATGAGAATCTTACAGAAATGTCCCAAATAAGTCCTAACTTACCAACTTCTAACTATTAATAATAGACTTACCAAAACTAGTCAACCATATATAAAAATTGAAAAACCAAATAAATAAGGTTCTTTTCACACGCAAAGATCTCCTTTCACATTTTTAAGCGTGATCATCAACATTAGATGCAAGATGGAAAGGAAATTTTTTGGATAAGGTAGCAAATAAGGTGATGAAATACACAAAATTATATACAAGATTCCAAAAATCTAAGCAAAAAAGGACTTTTTTCAATGTGTATAGTTGAAATTCATTGAAACATATAGATCAGTCAATATACAAAATTTGAGGAATATTGGAGGTGATTTGGACTGATTTGGTATCAGAATTTGTAGTTGAAATCGAGTTTAAAAAAACTTTCTTCTGTGACACACGTATCAAACAAGTATCACGCATGTATCTTACACACAGGTATACATGGATATACATTTGATATATATTTGATACAAATATGATACATATGTGATACACAATGTGATATACATATATATATTTCATGTTCATCTTCTACTTAGATTTTTCAATTCAAATCACCTCAAAACTCTACCAAATCATCCCAAAACTGAGATTCAAGTTTTTTAAGATGTACCCAATCTATTCTAATAATACTCACTCGAAAGAAAGCAAAAATTTGACCTTTTGTTTTGGCTACAAATAGCTAATTGGCCAATATTGATAATATTTGGCTAATATTAGTAATATTATATGAATTGACCATTTTTTATAATAAACTACTTATAAATGGACATAGCCGGTAGTTTTTCAAGATTAATTTGTATTCGTTCTTCAGCTGCATTTAGTGAACCTAACTTGGTTGTTTCAGTCAACAACTTTCATTGTTATTGGACTTCTGTCTGGCAAATAGAACAACCGTCCCAACAATTACTATAGCTATCCGACAACTATATGTAGTTGCTGAACAACTAACTAGTGCTGGGACAATCAATGCAATTGTGAAGAACTTCTTTAGTTATTGGAAAAAATAGTTGGATAATTACAGAAGTTATCCTGACAACTACTAAAGTTGTTCGACAACTGTTGGTAATTGTGGGACGACTGAAGAGTTGCATGGACAAATAACTAAGTTTTATAGCAATTTTAAAGTTGTTTCATGAATCTATCTTTTGTAAGGACCACTGAAATATGTATCTTTGTAATAACTTTAGGTATTGTGACCACCAATGAGGGACAAAATAATCATAGAAGTTATTTTACATGGTAGATGAATGGAGAATCCTATTCGTTATATTTGACGTTGGAAAGGTCGAGATACCGATAGAGGTTTGTGAATATGCTATGTAAGACAAATTAGTTGAGATTATTATTTGTATGCTTGGGTTAAATTGTGATAAAGAGGATCTTTTTATTACTTGCATGGTCAGCTTTGCTGAAAAGCACATGAAGAGGAAGCCTGCAGTCAAGGAAGGATTCTCAAGCAAGAAAAATAAATGCTCCTTATGCAAAAAGGTTGGCCCATGAAAAATTACATGCGAGAGAAAACAGAGCAGAGATGAAAGAACATGTCATGGTATAGTTTCATGAGTTTGTATTGTATTTGTAATGTATAATTGACATTGCTTTTATTAGTGATCGTGGTCTAACGAATACTAATAATTCTGTGAATTATGTTATGTCAATAGAGCCACTCTGTTACAGTAGTGACGAGCGCAAAACATAACACGAAATTGATAAAGATAGTATAATAAAATTATCGTCTCTACATGGATTGGATTTAAACAATGCTCAAGTATTTCTAACTTAACGTTATTTAGGATAACCAAAGCTTGATTTGTAATGATTATGAACTATGTTTAACTACTAAAATAAAGCAATTGACAACAATGAGATAGAGATTCGCAGAATTGGTTTCTTATCAATGTGAGGAATAAAGGTTTGACAAGATAGGTGCAAGATAGCTATTTGAGATTTAACTCTAGTTTAATTCACTCTAATGTTCTAATGATTCTCACGAATTCACTCGATGACTAGTTCAAACGTGTAGTCAAGACTCCTCTCTCGATTAAATCTTAACTCTACAAGGTGAACTAGTATAAGCACAGTGAAGTATGCAAGCATGCATTAATGGATTGATCCTTAGGAAAACGTCTCTTGAATATTCTCCTAACTTGATTTAATCAACAATTCAACAAGCTCTTTCGATTACCTAAGAGAATCAATGAATTAAATCAAACAAAATAATACAAAGATAATCACCAAAAAATAGGTGGTTGCCAAAGAAATAGGATTACATGCTCAAAGGGGTTAAATATGATACACATTCATTAGGTGGGTAAAAGCATATATGTGGATCAACAAAGAAATGTCTATATCACTTCCTAGACTGAACAAGACTATTATTTTTCTTTGCAATTACATGGGGCAAGTTCTAAACATCAACCGACATGTACAAAATATCACAATCCTCAACATATTGGCAAATTAACCGATTCTCTAGTCATCAATCTCACACACATATTGGCACAAAACCTCACACACATGGGGCAAGTTCTAGACATCAACCGACTCTCTAGTCAAAGCAGTTAAGAAAAGTTACAATCACACAAATTAAGGCACTTATTTAAGAGTCAAGAAATGAGCCTAGGCACTCACCGCTCTCAAGGCACAACAAAGTCAAGAAAAGTCATCTTCATTTTAATACATAGCACAAGACTTCACTACTCCTACTAAAAACCAACTAACTACACTCGGTTCAACAAAAACCCTTGAAAAAGAACTGCTGCACAAAGAAAAACCAAGAAAAAATTATTACACTACCTAAGAAAATAAAATATTTTTTCTTTGATTTTGATCCCTTAAGAAGACAGTCGAGAAAATCCATCGTCGGGAAAAGTCAAAAAAAAAAAAAAACTCAAAAGAATCAAAAAAACGACGGCAAACACATATATACATATATACATTCTTCACCCCATACTTTAAATTGTGGCATGTCCCCATGACACACAAATAAAAAGCAAGAGGTAAAGAAAATTTCCCTGATTCATCTAGTCGGGATCTCCTTTGCATGCCTGACCCAGTACACACATCCACACTGAGAGCTTCTTGTCTGCATTCTTTGGGTATACCCCACACTTATCAGCTTCACTCTTTCTGATTTGCTATTTTAGGGCCCCCCTTTCTCCTTCCATTTTGAAGATCAACCTTTCATCCCCTACTCTGAGCATGAGCTGCCTTTCCTGAATATCTAGAATTGCTCTGCCCGTAGCCAAGAAGGGTCTTCCTAAAATTAGTAGGACCTCCCTATTCTCCTCCATGTTGACCACAATGAAATTCACTGGGAACACAAATTTGTCTACCCGAACCAGCACAGCTTCCACTATTCCTTCAGATATGATTGTGGTCTGATTCGCCAGCTGCAAGGACACAAGGATCGACCTGATCTCTCCAATCTCTCCCTCCAATTTCCTGAAAATAGACAAAGGCATAAGATTAATGGAAGCACCTAAATCACACAAAGAGTTTTTAAATTTAGTACTTCCTAAAGAGCAATGTATAGTAAAACTCCCTCGATCTCCACATTTTTTAGGAAGCTTATTTTTCAAGATGGCACTACAATGCTCCTTCAGCTTGACTACCGATGTCTCTTCCACTTTTTGCTTCTTGGACAATATCTCCTTCATGAATTTAGCATAAGCTGGCATCTGTGAAAGCACCTCTGTGAAAAGTATATTCACATACACCTGCTTGAGCACTTCTAAAAAGCGCCTAAATTGTTTATCCAACTTTTCTCTTCTTTGCTTCTGAGGAAAAGGTAGAGCATGCATGTATTTGCTCTCTTCAGTCTCGTTATTTATTGAATTATCATTTTTCTTCTTTTTCTGAGCTCTAACCCTCTCCTTCTTCTTGAGATCATCCTCTACCATTCCTTCACCTTTTTGAATATCATCATTTTTCTGCTCTTCCACAATCTCCACCTATCTTTCAATCGGCTCATCCTTTTGCTTTGCTATGGGATCCTCCAACTCGTACCCACTCCTCAAAGGCACTACATTTATTGTCTCTTTTGGATTTCTTTCAGTATCAGCAGGGAGCGTTCCGGCTACCCTCTAAGATAATAGAGTAGCTAGTTGCCCAACATGTCTTTCCAGGTTTCGAAAAGTCGTGCCCATATCTTTGATAGCTGCGCCATGTTCTCATATAGCTGAGCTATGGGTTTCATGCCTCTCATTTGTCTTGATGATAAAAGCCTTCATTAGATCTTCCATGCTAGACTGATTAGATTGTGGAGGCTGATATTGCTGCCTCTGCTGATTTTGAAAGCCTGGAGCTCCTGGTCCCTGGGGTCAAGAGTTATTTTGCTGTCATGAGTTCAGGCTACCACTTGGTGAATTCCAAGAAAAGCCTGGGTGCCTCTGTCCCGTAGAATTGAAATTAATACCACTTGGGTAGTTGCCTCTATCAAAGCTTCCCACAACATTTACCACTTCATCTGCAGCTACGGCCTAACACTCATGCGTTGGATGGACCATTCCACATAAATTACAAACTAGTGATGGTTGGCTTTGGACCTTGGCTAAGGTCAACTTTCTTATCTCGTTGGCCATGGCGTCTAGTAGGGCTTGCACTGTGGTGTTAGAATCTACTTGATGAACCCCAATAGATCTTCTTCTATCATTACTCTCAGAAGACCATTGGTTAGCATCTACAGATAGCTCATCAAGAATTGCCACAATCTCCTCGAGTGTCTTCTTCAATAAAGGACCTCCAACTGCATTGTTCAGAGTTCGTCGTGAGAGAGGTGTCAGTCCATCCCAAAAGTCCTGGAGTTTCATCCACAATTCAATTCCTCACTATCTCCTTGAATCTTTCCCAAGCCTCGAAAACTATTTCGGTGTCCGTCTGGTAGAAGTTGTGAATTTTCCTTATGAACTCCACTGTTTTTGCAGCTGAGAAGTATTTATCAAGAAACTTTCCAGTCATATCTTCCCATGTCCTGATCGACCCTATTGATAAGCTACGAAGCTAGTGCTTCGCGTAATTCGTCAGTGAAAAAGGGAATGCCCTTAAGTATACTGCATCTTTTGACACTCTGTTGTACCAGAAGGTGTTCGTAATTTCCTCAAAATCCATCAAGTGAGTGTTAGGATCTTCATTCACCTTTCCTATGAAGATACAATTGTTTTGGATAGTGTCATGACCTAATTTTATCCATAAGTCGTGATGGCGCCCAACATCACCGCTAGGCAAGCCAACTAGTGAATTAAACATATATTTCCTCTTTTAATAAATTTTCGAGTAATTAAACTTTTCTTTCTTGCAAGATTTAAGAAGAATAAAAAGTCTAAATAAATAAAAACTAAAGTAATAATTTCAAACTACAATTCTACAAATGTATGTGCCAAGACCTGATGTCACAAGTGTATGATCATCTAGTAGATTATACAAAAATTCTAAATATTGTCTGAACATAAAATAGACAGAATGCAAGTACAAAGAGAGACACTAGGTATTGCGGAATGGCTCAGGAAAGGCAGCTCACGACTAGACCTCAGAATATCGAGGATGCGCACCGGTAGGATCGCCTGATGCACCTGTCTCAGATCCTGCACAAAAGTGCAACAAGTGTAGCATGAGTGTGTAAACAATGTGTACCCAGTAAGTATCAGGTCTAATCTTGAAGAATTAGTGACGAGAGGCCGACTTCGACACTCACTATGGGTCAATAATATAAAGATAAAAATATTTAAGTAAACGTGATTTATGTGAATAACAATAATTTCTTTAACAAGCAGAAATAAATAATTCTTTCATAATTTAATAATTTCTAATAAATCGTTTATCTTCACAAGCTGCAATAAAAGGTCAAAGCATCGTATAATTGTTATTATTAAGCACGATTTATGCCGAGGTCGTATGACCCAATCCAGAGTGACGTGTACACTGCCGAGGGACGTGCGACACGATCCATAGATGCATCTATCTACTGCCGAGGCGTTCGGCCTGCTCCACAAGAAGAGAAGAATATTTTTATAAGCATTTGACTTAAACATTATTAAAGATTTGTATCCAAGGTAATACAAATTTCATTAACTACTTTTTGAAATTTCTCTAACAAGTTCTAAGATAATTTAGGCATTTTAATTTAACAAGTATAGTGCAAAATTCCAAATAGTTCATGAATTGGGTCCTAATACTACCCAGACAATAGCATAATAGTAACTAGCATGGACTATCGTCACCTCGTGCGTACGTAGCCCCCACAATTAGAAACAAATATTTATTTAAAATACCTATGGGGTAAATTTCCTCTTACAAGGTTAGACAAAAGACTTATCTCGTCTCAAAGTTCACTTCCCGATCACAATCTCGCCTTAAAGCCTCAATTGGTGCCGAAAAATCCGAAACTAGCCAAATGTTATATAATTTAATCAATAAATACTCAAAATTTCATAATTTATCTATTAGAGTAATTACCCAACCCAAATTGGTAAAATTCCTAAAATTCATCCCGGGCCGACGTGCCCGAATTTCGAAAATTTTCGGAGAAAATTATCACCCATAACCTTAAGAACTCAAATATACAATTTTCATCCCATTCCATAATCATTTTCGTGGTTAAAATCTCATTTTTATCAAAACCTAAGTTTTTCATCTACACCCTTGATTTTCACAATTTACATGTTAAAGGCTACCCATAATCTATGTATTTAACTCACAATAGGTAGAATTAACTTACCTCCAAGTTGCTAGGTGAATACCCCTCTCAAGAAGCTCCAAAATTGCCCAAGAATGGAGAAAATGGGTCAAACATACTCAAACCCCGACTTAAATGAAGGTTCTGCCTTCTGTGATTTTCGCATCTGCGGGCAGAGGGTCGCATCTGCGGTTCCGCTTCTGCGGGTGGAGGGACGCATTGGCGATGATACACAGGGCCAGCGCTGGCCGCTTCTGCGGACGTTTTTCCGCTTTTGTGGTCTCGCTTTTGCGGCTCTTCATCGCATAAGCATGGTTGCTTATGCGCACACCACGCCGCTTCTACGGTCACTGGCAGACCCCCTCTTGATCGCTTCTGCGGCTTGTGGCTCGCTTCTGCGAGCTTGCACCTGCGGTTGTCCATGCGCAGGTGCGGTTACACTAGAAGCTGGGAGCTTCAGCTGTTGCTCCCAAGTTCCAACTTGGTCCGAGCCTCGTCCGGTTAACACCCGAAGCCCCGCCTGAACATACTAACAAGTTTGAAATCATAAAACGGACTTGCTCGAACCCTCGGAACGCGTAAAACAACATCAAAATTAAGAATCATACTCCAAACCATATTGATTCAACTTAGAAATTTCAAATTCTTCAAACTTACTCCGAATGCGCCTAAACATACTTAAACTACTCGGAATGATACCAAATTTTGCGTGCAAGTCTTAAATCACCATACGAAACTATTATCAGACTCGGAATTCCAAACGGATTTCGATTACTCTAAAACCTACTCCAAACTAAATTTGAAGAACTTTAAACCTTCAAATAGCCAACTTTTACTATTAAGCGCCGAAACGCTCCTGGGTCGTCCAAAACCCGATTCGAGCATACGCCCAAGTCCAAAATTATCATACGAACCTATTAGAACCGTCAACTCCTGATTCCTAGGTCATTTACTCAAAACGTTGACCGAAGTCAAACTTACCCCTTTTAAAAGCCAACTAGGGAACCAAGTATTCCGATTTCAACCAGAACCCTTCCAATTCCTGAACTAACCATCCCCGCAAGTCATAAAACATTAAAAGCACATACGGGGAGTCTTATTTAGGGGAATAGGGTTCTAGAAGGCAAAACGACAAGACACAATTGTTCTCGATAGTTTGAAGCAAGCCTTGCTTCAACTCGAAATTATTCGCTGCTACTGGTGGAGGTCTGACACTGGACAGTCCCTGATTATAGTCTAGTCTGGCGTAATCACCTAACGCTCTACCAGGCCTGGCACCCGCATTCTCGAACTGATCTTCAATCAAGGGTCGATTCAGATTGAATCTTCGGCCCCCATCATCGTTGACGGTCTCATCATCAACTCTACGGGCTGCCTCAGTTGCTATCCTTGCAGCTTCTTCTCTGTGATGTGCTGCTTCTCTTATAGCTAAATTTGCCTCATCTTCACTCTTATTAGCCATGTGTTCTTGGGTTGAAGATTGCCCCAAGAACTTTCCGGTGAGTTCTTTCTCTTTCCTCAACTGTCGCAGACTCTTTTCTACCTCTGGATTGTATGGAATCAATTCCTTTGAAGAAGATCGAGTCATACACCAGAGACGTCAATCTGTTGCCTGCACATGAAAGAGGAACCCGTGAAGAATAAAAAAGAAAAATAGAATAGAATAGAATAAATTCTTGAATTAGCACCAAAAACTAATTTGAACACTATTAATTGCCAATACCATGCAACGACGCCAAAAATTGACGAGCGCAAAACACAACACGAAATTGATGCTCGCTAATTAAAGATAGTATAGTAAAATTATCGTCTCCACAGGGATTGGATTTAAACAATGCTTAGTAATTTTTAGCTTAACGCTATTCAGGATGACCAAAGCTTGATTTGTAATGATTATGAACTACGTTTAACTACTAAAATAAAGCAATTGACAATTGACAACAAGGAGTTAGAGATTCGCTGAAATGGTTTCTTATCAATGTGAGGAATAAAGGTTTGACAGGATAGGTGCAAGATAACTATTTGGGATTTAACTCTAGTTTAATTCACTCTAATGTTCTAAAGATTCTCACGAATTCACTCAATGATTAGTTCAAACGTGTAGTCAAGACTCTTCTCTCGATTAAATCTTAACTCTACGAGGTGAACTAGTATAAGCACTTTGAAGTATACAAGCATGCGTTAATGGATTGATTCTTATGAAAACGTCTCTCGAATATTCTCCTAACTTGATTTGATCAACAATTCAACAAGCTCTTTCGATTACTTAAGAGAATCAATGAATTAAATCAAATAAAATAATGCAAAGATAATCACCAAGATATTCCTCTTCCGATTAAATAAACTGATGAATAAAGTTGCAATAATTCAAAACTCCATAAACGAATTCAAGCACGAACTAGAGTTAAAATCCACAAATATTTATCAACACACCATATCCGTCAAACCCTAAGGTAAACTACTCCATAATCATGGAGGAAATCATCACAATTATAATTGAAGAATAAAAAAGCATAAATCTAATTTTACAATCCAAACTCTCGTATTGAATTGATGGAAAGATGATGGAATTTCGTGTCGTGTAGCCTCCAATGCTCTCCCAAAGCTTCCAAGGATAAAAGTCCCTTCAAAAATGTCTTTTTGGTGTATTTATACCTTGTAGGAGTGGCCCTAGGCTAAATTACGTTTTTCAGGTCGAAACAGGACAAATACTCTGAGAAAATTGCACAGGCGCGCCGCGCCATGCGCCACCCTATACGGGGCGCTAGTGGAGAAGTTCAGAGAGCATGTTCTGACGGGCAGCAACAGAAATACACTGCCGCGCCGCCCCATGCACCGCGACTGTGAAGGGTTTCCAGAGTGTTTCGTTTGTTTCGCGTTTTGACATCCAAACTTTGCTCCCGACCCCCGAACGCGATCCCGGTTTAATTTTTTGGGCTTTTACTCAGACTTCAAAGCTCCAACTTGTTCAATTTAGCTCCCGAATATCTTTTAAACTCGAAATCACTTCATGCGAGGCATAAAACACATAATAAGTGCAATATACTAACATTTACGCTCAAACACAAGTAAAATACAATAATTAGAGTACAAACTAGGACTAAAACACGCGATTCTAGCCTACCATCAACAACAACAACAACAACGACCCAGTAAAATCCCACAAAGTGGGGTTTGGGGAGGGTAGTATGTATGTAGACCTTACCCCTACCCCGATGGGGCAAAGAGGCTGTTTCCGATAGACCCTCGTCTCAGGAAGACGGATATAAAACAAGGGACAATTCATCAGTATCATCAACATAAACTATAGAGATAGTAACAACATCATAAAAATCAAAATAGATGACATGCAATAACATTAACCAGTAATTAAGGCTCGGGGCTAAGAAAAACAGAAATGATAGTGTGGACTCAATATTAACCACAAATCGTCTAAGATCAACCCTATCCAATCCCAACTCACCCCGATATGAAGTAGGAAAAGCTTGACTACCCTAGCCTACCATCAAATAGTCATAAATTGTTAAAGTTGCTGAAATTTCCCAACAACTTCCGTAATTATCTTATAACTACTAGCGTAACGGGAGGACAACTTCTGAAGTTGACGAACAACAACTGAAATTGTTGGAAAAACTCTTGTAGATGTAAGCCAACAACGATTAAAGTTGTCAATCAATTGATGCAGTTGTCAGGACGGCTAAAGAAATCATTAGGACAACTAAAGCAGTTGTTTGACAACTCATAAAATTGTTAGAACAAATTCTCTAGTTGTTGGCAACTAAAGAAATTGTCGGTAACAACTTTTATAGCCGATGGCACAATTGAGATAGTTGTTGGGTATAAATATAGTGCTTCGGTAATAATTGAGTATCGATTGAGCCATTTTACGAATTGTTATATATAAATTAAGTGATTAATGACAATTGATGATTAATTGATTCATTCTATGAACTATTACACATAAACTAAATGATTTAATGGTAATTGATGAACTATGAGTCATTCTATGAATTATTATGATAAACATAGTGATTCAATAACAATTGAACATCGATCAAGCTATTTAATAAATTATCACACATAAACTAAGTGGTTTAATGACAATTGAACTATTCTATGAATTATTAAGGATAAACATAGTGATTCAATAATAATTAAAGATCGATCAAGCTAGTTTATGAATATTCCATGTAAACTAAGTGATTTCATGATAATATTAACTCAACTCTAACTTAAATCTACTACAAATCACTTTAAATTTAAGTTTTAAACTCCTCTTGATGTTTCCAATCAATTGGAACAACACCCAATTCAAACAACTAACAAACTTTAAAGACCCATATCTAAAATTAACTCAAAGATTAAAGAAGAGAAATTAAAAAACTAAATTGTGAAGAATCCCAAAAACCACGAGGTCGCAGAACAAAAACATTCTTAGTTTTTGCAGTAAGTTTTTCTTATCGTAACATCAAACGAAATGAGGAACTTGACCGACTAAATTTAACTCCATAACTTTTAGAAGTAATGGTTGTAAGAAAACGGATTTTGAAACAACGGTTGTGAGCTGATGATTTTGATAGTGCTTTCAAAATATGTACAATATAGGATATGTCACGACCCAACTGGAGGGTCATGACTAGCACCCAGGCCATACTTGCCGAGCACCAACGTACATTTTATCTAACCTTCCTTATTATCTTTAAGGGCCGACAAGACCAATATAAATGAAAGACATGGATCATGAACATCCAACAATGAAAGATAATGTCATGAACATACGTAACATGGGACGACAAGACTGTCAAGAAACTATATATAAGGTACGAGCTACCATGGTGCCATGAAAGACTATACAACAAAAATCAGCCGACAAGGCATTCCAAACCATACATGAGTCGACACCTGTCTATGAGCCTCTAAAAGAACATAAGTGCTACAACATTGCCGGAACAGGGCCCCGACATACCCATAAGGTCTATAACAAAAATGCATACCAAGACCACGGCAAGTCCGGAGAAAGGATCTTGCCAATAACGCTGAACCGGATAGCCTACTGTGATGGGGGAGCTGCGTCTACCCGTCTATCAGGACCTGCAGCACGACATGCAGCGTCCACAAATAAAAAGGACGTCAGTACGAATAAAGTACTGAGTATGTAAGGCAGAATAGCATAAGTAAGAACAATAATGTAAACAGTGATAGGGAATATACAACCTGTGACATCTGGGTACCTCTGAGGGCTACTGACATGAAATACATGATACATACATATATATATATACATAAACGTTTAAAACATATGCCTTTGTGGGCATCATCATCATCATATCGTACCCGGCCATAATAGGCTCGGTAAAACGTACCCGGCCATCATAGGGCTCGGTAGAATCGTACCCGGCCATGTGGAGCTCGGTAAAACCCAACTGATCAGTGGTTGCACAATAGGTGCCATACCCGGCCGACTATAGCGCGGCTCGGTAGAGTAAAATAGATACATATATATGATGCATGCTGGACTCGTTGGAATCATATTTTGAACCTTTCGGAGTGACGTAAGGTCGGTAATCCTTCGTACACGTTATTAGGATTAACTCTTCATCAAGAATCTTATAAGAATCAGGAACTACCAACAACATTGATAATATAAGAATAAGAGAAGTAACATCAATATCAATCGTTTCATAAGAAGGGCAGCAATGTAAGTACTGCTAGCTTCTAAGAGTAGAGTATCTTTGGGAGCTCGTTCATTACATTATGTACAATTGGAGTCGTGCAAGAGAATGAAGGGGATAGACTCACATACCTTGTATATACTGCCCAACCTCAAGCTATGCAAATGTCACGACTCCTTAGTCTTTAAACAGAAAGAACAACTCCAATTTGACCTTAATGTTCCACGAAATATCCCTTCAATTCTGCCACAAGAACAAGGAAGCGAAACTAGCAATTAATTCGGGTTTTTCGGCACTAGAATTACTTTAGAAGACTTGAAATCACCTAGGGTTGATATTAAAAACTTGAAGGTGTATTTACAGAACATAAAGCACTTAAAACAACCTCCCACACGAGCTGGAACAACACAAAAATCAGCAACAACAAGAAAAACAAGAAACTTACTAGCACCACGGGATTCCCGACATTTGATTTGTGTTGTTTGCCCTTTGTTTGGGTCTTGGATCATGAGAGAACCTTGAGAGAATGTTTTTAGGGTTATAAGGTCTGAATATACTGAAAAATAATGACTTAAAACGGGGTTGAGTTATCTTATATATGTCCAAATGTCTTAAACCGCCTTTGTGGGCCCCATAGAGAGCAGCTTGGCGCACTCTCGCGAAAACGCGAATATCTCTCTATTCCGAGATCGTATCGACGAACGGTTTAATGCGTTGGAAACTAGACTCATAGATATTCAATTTGATAGGTAGATCACCCCATAATTCCAAGCACATTGGGAGTAAAATGCAGTAACATTTGACCTAAAGTTTAAGTAAAATTATAAACCTAAGTTGCGACAACTTTTATCGACTTTTATTTCATAACTCGCTTGACTTCAAGACTTATGATGCGGATATTATATGATTCAAATACATTAAAACAAGACCTCTTGGGATAGTTAATCACCTCTAGTGTTATCCGAAAATACGGGTTACAACATCCTTGATTAGCTTAACTTCAAATACTTGTTAACCACTCTTATACACCCTTGTATCGTTTAAGACCAATAGGATTAACTTATTATCATCTCAAAGATAATCTCTTCTTGGATTTACGTCGACTACTTTACGGCGTGATCTATGATATGCGAATTTGGGTTGTAACATCCTCTCCCCCTTAGGAACATTCGTCCTCGAATGTAAGGGTTTATGGGGTGTCTAACTCATCGTGGATTCCGACGGAGATTTCCGGCTGTGTTTCCCTTATAAAATGGACACTAGCCAAACTTGCAAGCAGTTAAACCCAACCTATGGCCATACAAGACTATACAAAGCATTATGGATATGTACATTATCTGCATATCACCATTTTGTATTAAAAAAAGAGTATTCACAAGCTATTGCTTATCTCATAGAGCCGTTTCACCTTATAATGCGTCCTTCTTTCCCCCGACATCCTCGTTATCTTCACTCTGGAATAGGTAAGGGTATTTAGACTTCATCTCCTCTTCTGCTTCCCATGTCATTTCTTCTATATTCTTGTTCCTCCATCATACTTTCACGGAAGCTACATCCTTTGTTCTCAGCTTGCGGACTTGTCGATCTAATATAGCCACTGGCAGTTCATCATATGATAGATCCTTTGTAACTTGTACATCTTTGATAGGGACGACCCGAGAAGGGTCTCCAATACATTTCCTCAACATAGATACATGGAATACCGGGTGGACAAATTCCAATTCAGATGGCAATTCTAACTCGTAAGCAACCTGTCCAATTCGTCGAAGAATTTTGTACGGCCCAATATACCGTGGACTCAACTTACCCTTCTTCCCAAAACGCATAACACCCTTCATCGGCGAGATCTTCAGGAAAACCCAATCACCAACCTCAAATTCCAGATCACGACGTCGGACGTCGGAATAAGACTTTTTCCTGCTTTGTGCCGTCCTCAGTCGCTCTTGTATCACTTTCAACTTCTCAATGGCTTGGTGAATCAAATCTGGCCCATATAATTCTGTCTCACCGACTTCGAACCATCCAACTGGTGATCTACATTTCCTCCCGTACAGTGCCTCATACGGGGCCATTTTAATACTGTAATGATAGCTATTATTGTAGGCAAATTCTATAAGTGCCAGATAGTCATCCCAATTCCCCTTGAAATCTAGAACACATGCTCGTAGCATATCTTCAAGCGTCTGGATGGTACGTTCAGCCTGTCCGTCAGTCTGCGGATGGAATGCAGTGTTGAGATTTACTTGTGTGCCTAAACCCTTCTGAAAAGACCTCCAAAAGTTAGCCGTAAATTGAGCTCCTCGGTCTGATATAATAGATACTGGCACACCATGAAGCCTAACAATCTCCTTGATATACAACTTCGCATAATCTTCAGCCGTGTAAGTTGTCTTAACTGGTAGAAAATGGGCAGATTTTGTAAGTCGATCAACTATCACCCAAATGGAGTCAAACTTATGATAAGAGCGAGGTAATCCAATAATGAAGTCCATATTAATCACCTCCCATTTGTAGGTCGGAATCTCTATATTCTGAATCAATCCACTGGGTTTCTGATGCTCGATCTTTACTTGTTGATAATTAGGACACTGGGCTACAAATTCTGCAATAGACTTCTTCATGTTATCCCACCAATACTGCTCCTTAACGTCATGATACATCTTTGTCGAGCCAGGATGGATAGAATATCGGGACTGGTGAATCTCAATCATAATCTTCTCTCGCAACCCTGCTACACTAGGTACACATAATCGGCCCTGGTATCTCAGTGTCCCATCTCCTCCGATCTTGAAAGCTGTATTCTTACACTGCTGAATTCCCTCTCTCAATCTTACTAAGGTAGGATCTTCATATTGCCGTGCTTTTACCTCGGCTACCAAAGATGATTCTGCTGTATTCTGTACAGTAACACCTCTGTCATCAGAGTCCAACAATCTGATTCTCATATTGGCCAGCTGGTGAAGCTCTTTGGTCAACCCTTGTCTACCTGCCTCAATATGTATTAAGCTTCCCATTGACTTACGGCTGAGAGCGTCTGCCATAACATTGGCTTTACCAGGATGGTACAATATCTCGACGTCATAGTCTTTCAGTAATTCAAGCCACCTACGCTGCCTCAAATTCAACTCCTTCTGCTTGAAGATGTATTGTAAACTTTTGTGATCTGTGTAGATGTCAACATGGACGCCGTATAAGTAGTGCCGCCATATCTTCAAAGCATATATTACTGCAGCCAATTCCAAATCATGAGTCGGGTAATTCTTTTCATGCTTCTTCAATTGTCTTGATGCATAAGCAATCACCTTCCCACGTTGCATCAATACGCACCCCAAACCTATACCTGAGGCATCACAATATACCACATAACCTTCTGTTCCTTCTGGGAGAGTGAGCACTGGCGCGGATGTCAATCGATTCTTTAGCTCCTGAAAACTATGTTCACAAGCATCAGACCACTTGAACTTGGTAGCTTTCTGTGTTAACTTAGTCAATGGTGCTGATATAGAGGAAAACCCTTCTACAAATCGCCTATAATATCCTGCTAGCCCCAGGAAGCTACGGACTTCTGACGGTGTTGTAGGTCTCGGCCAATTCTTCACTGCATCGATCTTCTGAGTGTTGACACTAATACCCTCATCAGATATCACATGGCCAAGGAATGCTACTGAGTTCAGCAAGAATTCACATTTAGAGAGCTTAGCATATAACTTATGATCCTGAAGGGTCTGGGCATAAGCCTGCATACGGGAAATATCCATGCCCTCTACCAAGGAGGCTGTTGTGCACTCATTTATCAGATGTGGTCACCCTATCACTCATCTCGGCCACCATATGGGGAGTATACCTTGATAAAAAATCAAACTATATACTATACTCTCATGCACTCATATTACCCTGTCGAAGGTTCAAGAACTTATCAGCTCTAGCTCATTGTATCTCAGCTGGTAAGTAGTGATGAAGAAAGGCCTCAGAAAATTCCTTCCACACGGCTGGAGGAGCGTTCGGACCCCTAGATCTCTCCCAACTATCATACCATAAAATCACTAAATCCCATAACCGATAAGAAGCCAACTCTACTGCCTCTGTATCACTAGCATGCATAACACGCAATGTACAATGAACCTGATCAATAAATGTTTGCGGGTCCTCCTTGGGGCTTGATCCGGTAAACACTGGAGGGTCTAGATTAATAAAATCACGAACTCTCGCACTAACCGGTTTATCAGCAGCACCGGTATTCTGCCTCTGAGCCTGAGCAGCTACCAAGCTAGTCAACAATTGCACCGCACTACGCATATCATGGTCTGTAGTGCCAGACGGAGGAACTGGATGTACTGGGTGCCTCCTAATATCCTCGGGAGGAGACAGAGAGGTATGAGATGGCATCTCACTCTGAGCCTCACTTTGGCCTGCTATGGCTGGAGGCACCTGAATGTTACCCTCTCCTACAGCTGTATCAAGCCGTTTACTAATCGCTTGCTTCCTAGTCGAAGGCATCGCTAAAAGAAAACAAGGTGAATATTAGATATGAACACTTACGACTCAACTCTACGCACGATCTAGATTCAGGAAGAAGGTAACAACCCTAGATGTCACGTAGCCTCCTGATTATAAATGTGGCGCGCTACACATCCATAATCAAAACTCTACTAGACACGGCTCATAGACAACCCCTAGGACAGACTTGCTCTGATACCAAGTTTGTCACGACCCAACTGGAGGGTCATGACTAGCACCCAGGCCATACTTGCCGAGCACCAACATACATTTTATCTAACCTTCCTTATTATCTTTAAGGGCCGACAAGACCAATATAAATGAAAGACATGGATCATGAACATCCAACAATGAAAGATAATGTCATGAACATACGTAACATGGGACGACAAGACTGTCAAGAAACTATATATAAGGTACGAGCTACCATGGTGCCATGAAAGACTATACAACAAAAATCAGCCGACAAGGCATTCCAAACCATACATGAGTCGACACCTGTCTATGAGCCTCTAAAAGAACATAAGTGCTACAACATTGCCGGAACAGGGCCCCGACATACCCATAAGGTCTATAACAAAAATGCATACCAAGACCACGGCAAGTCCGGAGAAAGGATCTTGCCAATAACGCTGAACCGGATAGCCTACTGTGATGGGGGAGCTGCGTCTACCCGTCTATCAGGACCTGCAGCACGACATGCAGCGTCCACAAATAAAAAGGACGTCAGTACGAATAAAGTACTGAGTATGTAAGGCAGAATAGCATAAGTAAGAACAATAATGTAAACAGTGATAGGGAATATACAACCTGTGACATCTGGGTACCTCTGAGGGCTACTGACATGAAATACATGATACATACATATATATATATATACATAAACGTTTAAAACATATGCCTTTGTGGGCATCATCATCATCATATCGTACCCGGCCATAATAGGCTCGGTAAAACGTACCCGGCCATCATAGGGCTCGGTAGAATCGTACCCGGCCATGTGGAGCTCGGTAAAACCCAACTGATCAGTGGTTGCACAATAGGTGCCATACCCGGCCGACTATAGCGCGGCTCGGTAGAGTAAAATAGATACATATATATGATGCATGCTGGACTCGTTGGAATCATATTTTGAACCTTTCGGAGTGACGTAAGGTCGGTAATCCTTCGTACACGTTATTAGGATTAACTCTTCATCAAGAATCTTATAAGAATCAGGAACTACCAACAACATTGATAATATAAGAATAAGAGAAGTAACATCAATATCAATCGTTTCATAAGAAGGGCAGCAATGTAAGTACTGCTAGCTTCTAAGAGTAGAGTATCTTTGGGAGCTCGTTCATTACATTATGTACAATTGGAGTCGTGCAAGAGAATGAAGGGGATAGACTCACATACCTTGTATATACTGCCCAACCTCAAGCTATGCAAATGTCACGACTCCTTAGTCTTTAAACAGAAAGAACAACTCCAATTTGACCTTAATGTTCCACGAAATATCCCTTCAATTCTGCCACAAGAACAAGGAAGCGAAACTAGCAATTAATTCGGGTTTTTCGGCACTAGAATTACTTTAGAAGACTTGAAATCACCTAGGGTTGATATTAAAAACTTGAAGGTGTATTTACAGAACATAAAGCACTTAAAACAACCTCCCACACGAGCTGGAACAACACAAAAATCAGCAACAACAAGAAAAATAAGAAACTTACTAGCACCACGGGATTCCCGACATTTGATTTGTGTTGTTTGCCCTTTGTTTGGGTCTTGGATCATGAGAGAACCTTGAGAGAATGTTTTTAGGGTTATAAGGTCTGAATATACTGAAAAATAATGACTTAAAACGGGGTTGAGTTATCTTATATATGTCCAAATGTCTTAAACCGCCTTTGTGGGCCCCATAGAGAGCAGCTTGGCGCACTCTCGCGAAAACGCGAATATCTCTCTATTCCGAGATCGTATCGACGAACGGTTTAATGCGTTGGAAACTAGACTCATAGATCTTCAATTTGATAGGTAGATCACCCCATAATTCCAAGCACATTGGGAGTAAAATGCAGTAACATTTGACCTAAAGTTTAAGTAAAATTATAAACCTAAGTTGCGACAACTTTTATCGACTTTTATTTCATAACTCGCTTGACTTCAAGACTTATGATGCGGATATTATATGATTCAAATACATTAAAACAAGACCTCTTGGGACAGTTAATCACCTCTAGTGTTATCCGAAAATACGGGTTACAACATCCTTGATTAGCTTAACTTCAAATACTTGTTAACTACTCTTATACACCCTTGTATCGTTTAAGACCAATAGGATTAACTTATTATCATCTCAAAGATAATCTCTTCTTGGATTTACGTCGACTACTTTACGGCGTGATCTATGATATGCGAATTTGGGTTGTAACAGGATAGGTCGGGTAAAATTTAAAATTGTGGGCCCGTCATGTTATAATATGAAGTTAGTAATTCTTTCGAATTTATATCTATACCTATAATATAAGTGGGGATAACCAGACAGCTCATGGTCAACATGTCTACCTGGCCCAAAATTATCTTACAGCTTGCCATATCACTTAATGTCTCAGGGACACGTGTGAGTTTGCTACAACAGTAGGTCCCATTGAATTTGTAATTTACAGGTCAAACAAGGTTAAAGGCTATTATGATCGATGGGCCCCACGTAAATTTGTCATTCCACACATTCCTCTCTACATATTTCTATTAGAACGATTACGTGAGCCCCACTTAAATAGCTATTATTAATGATTATCATCTCACATCCAACTCTCCCTTAAATGGCTACCCTAATTAAACATTAAACAAACTATGTAATTTTAAAGTGTGTTACATATTCTTTTCTCTTGATTTAATGTTTAGAAGCAAGTAAATATTTTTTGCCTTAATATTTTGTTTTAAAAATAAGAACAAACTGAATAATTAACTATTATAACCAAGCAGAATACAAAATTATTTATTAAATCCCTTTTCCGTAATAGTCTATTTTAAAAATAAGAACAAACTAAATAATTAAGTATTCTAACTAAGTAGAATATAAAATTATTTATAAAAGGCTAATCTGTAAATATTACTATGTCATTTCAAACCAAAACTTAATTAAGTTATTCTCATTTAGTAAAAACTTGCTTCGGCTTAATTTTAAATATTAATGATAAATTTATTATGTTCTTTTTTTAATATATATAACAAGAAAAGAGTAATTTGATTAGGAAACGATACATAGTCGATTTAGAATTCACGGTATTATTATTCAAAATCTAATAACTTGACCATTTGAATCTTCATGATTATTTTGAATGTTAAGTAAACATTTCAAAGTGAAACTACTCAAACAACTACCTTTAATTCTAGCACTTAATGAAAAGAGTCTATAAAAAGAAAGGATATAATCAATATTTCTTTAGAAATATTTGTTTCTATATTTTCAGGTCCACTTCTAATGACACATATTCTTTCTTAAGTTAAAAAAAGATATCTCATCTTATTTAATATTATTAACTAATGAATTATCAACGAAAAAAATGCTTTGTGGTTTAGATTTTTCTAAAATTCTTGGAATACTTTTGATATACTTTGAGCATAAGATAGATAGGATTGGAGCCTTCACAATTTTCATAATTTCTATTACGTTCTTATGTGAAGTTCATAAATTGATCTTACCAAATAACTTCTGAGTTGCAGATATATGTTGAGTACAATGACATTAAACACTATGCTTTTACAGAACATTTTAAATCACGTGTCTTCTGAAATACTTAATTCAGAAGAAAGATAAAATACACATACTTCATTTTATTGTAGCTGAAATTTAAAAACTTTACAAACTTTTTACAATTTGAAATATGTGTTAAGCTCACAAATACCTTTTAATAGATTTTAGCGTTGCCATGTTTTAGTTTAGGCTCCGTTAAAAGTGGAACAATCTATAGTTTCTTTAGCAAGAACACTAACAGAAATGTTAGATGTAGTTGTTGCTTATGCTATTCATTTTGATAATTTCGATGGAAATAAAAATATTCATGGATCTGCTAACGTGAAGATTCATCTTGCCGTTGGGCCCGGGCTTATCCCGGGCATAACCTCACTAGTATAAATATAAGTATAGATAGATTATTTGTTGGCGAACTTCTACGACAAATCAAAAATGTATTTGTTATAAAATAAAGACTGTAAAGTAAAGAAACCAGAGACAAGTATAGAGGGGGATTGATATATTATTCAACTTCAAATTCATGTACATAATGAATTGAAAACTCCTCTATTTATAGAAGAAAGGAAGCAGCTGTGAGGCTTTTCTTTAGCTGCTTGTAAGCTGTCTGCATGAGCTGCTTGCAACATGCCTGTTTAATAAGAAGCTGCTGCAAATTATTTCATTTAGCTGCTTGCAACCTGCCTGCATCAGCTGCTTGTAGATAAACTTCAACAGAGTACTAAATGGATAATCTTCTTCAGGAAGATTATCTATAGCGGGGTAATAAATGGACATCCACAATAATTATTTTCATAACACTCACCCTTGGATGTTCATTAAAAGGTATTGTGCCTCGTTAAAACCTTACTAGAAAAAACCCAGTGGGAAAAATTCCAGTGAAGGAAAAAGAGTACACATATTTAGTAATACGCATTTCTAGCCGCCTCATTAAAAACTTTATAAGGAAAACCCTGTGGGAAAAAACCTTAGTAAGGAAAAAAGAGTACATCGCGTATTTTACTCCCCCCGATAAAAACTTTGTTTCAAATATTTGAGTCTCCGCATTCCAATCTTATATACCATCTTCTCAAAAGTTGAAGTTGGCAAAGATTTAGTGAATAAATCGGCCGGATTGTCACTTGAAAGGATTTGTTGCACATCAATATCACCATTTTTTTGAAGATCGTGTGTGTAAAATAATTTTGGTGAAATGTGCTTCGTTCTATCTCCTTTTATAAATCCTCCCTTCAATTGGGCTATGCATGCAACATTATCTTCGTATAAAATTATGGGTCTTTTATCACATTCCAACCCACATTTTTCTCGAATAAAATGAATCACTGATCTCATCCATATACATTCCCTACTTGCTTCATGAATAACTATTATCTCACCATGATTTAAAAAAGTAGCAGCAATAGATTGCTTTGTGAAGCGTCATGATATGACAATACCTCCACATGTAAATACATACCCGATTTGAGATCGAACTTTATGGGGATCGAATAAATAACATGCATCTGCATAACCAATATGATATGCGCCACCTTTGTTAGCATTAGCAAGATACATAAGTGCGCCAATTACACTGAGATAGAATATTTCAGGACCAAAGAGTTCCCCATCCTCTTTTGGAGGTCAGAACGGATCCTTATTCACTTCAAGTGATCGAACACCCATTTGGTGTAGTTAGTGAGTGTGCTTTGTCCATGTAAAAGCGTTTTAAGATATTTTCTATATAGACAGATTGATGGATAAAGATCCCATCTGCTAAATATTCAATTTGCAGACTAAGACAAAGTTTTTCCCTTTGGAGCTCTTCTGGAGTTCCTGTGAGATTTATGTCATTAACATAAACATCACGTATAACAAACTTTGATGTTGTTTTCTTTGTAAAAATGTACGGACAAATGCTATCATTTATATAACCTTCATTCATCAATTCAGTGAGGCGATTATACCATATGCGCCCTGATTGTTTTAATTCATACAAAGATTTTTGTAATTTGATTGAGTACATTTCTCGAGACTTTGAATTATATGCTTCAAGCATTTTAAATCCTTCAGGGATCTTCATTTTGACTTAATCAAATGAGTCATATAGGTTATGACTTGCATTTAGATGGCATGACATCTTCAGGTGTCTGGACTACGGGTCCGATCCTCACAATCATTTATAATATTGTGTACTATATTGTATCAAATATATCGCCGACGATCATTTTGTATCGGTTCGCAAGCGATATAACTTGTTGAGATCTCATCACTTTTTGTATTTTCAGGTACCTGAACTTCTTCTGGAGTTTTATAAAATGTTATGTCGTGGGCTCTTCTAGAACTCATTTTCTCCTTATTATGATCATTTTGATCATTTGCTCCTATTCTTTTCAAGGATTGTTATCTTTGGAATCAATTGGTCTACCACATTTCATGCGTACAGTAAACTTTATCCTTCAATAACTTTAATTTTAATAGGAGCATTGGCAGTTGAAATATGATATTTAATTTTAGATCAGCAAATGCTTCTGGCATTTGACTTGAATTATCTTCTAAGCGAGGATCATATTAATGATAATTCGATTCATATAGCATATTTTTCAGCTGTTTTATTCCATCCCCCAAATGTTAGAAAAACTAACTCATATGCCCAATCTTCTTTGGGAAACATATCTTTGTGCATTGTGGTAGAGAAATTAATCATATACCACACATCAAAAGTTATTAGATAGTAAAAATACTTGGTTTCTGATCCTAAACCACATGTGAGGGGTTGACTTATCATATTTTGTTGGTCTGATACATACAAGTGATGATGTATGTAATTTAGAAAATCTTAGACCAACACACGAGGCTTTGCTCTCATAAGCAATAGTTTAGCCATTAAATAGAGGTATTCAATGCTAAACTAGCTTGGATATAAACCAGCATCATCAAGATGAACTATCTTGATTTCATAATCTGAAAATTATACTCTTAATTGAGAAAGACAATTTCAAATGCCAAACTACAGGTTGACAATAAGCATACATGTAACCATCTTATATATGCATCTATAAGTGGTTCACATGATAGGTGAATGAGCCCATATTCACCTTTTATATATTTCAGAATTCGGGAATTTTAGTCCCAACTTTAGTTGGTACAATCAAGTTATTACGAGAACAAGCAACACAAGAGAATTCTTGAAGAATCTTCTAGTTCTTCAGTATATGCTTATCTGAATTCTCAAATAGCTCATTTAAAAATGGCAAATGAAAACTTCAAGTTTATCATGTCATGTGCTATCTCTAAGTAAACTTCTGGTTTACTATGGCATAAACTTTTGCATCAGTAAACTTCTGATTTACTATGGCTACTTTTGTATTAGTAAACTTCTGGTATACTGTGATACATGATGTAATACAAATTTGAAGAATAAGGCGGGTAACTTCTCACATACATATTTACCCCATATGATTGTGGAAATATGAAGATTTTTAATCTTTTGATCATTTGTAGTCTCAATATGATAGCCATTTGTATTAGTAAACTTCAGGTTTACTACAACATATGTTTTGACCATAATCATATAATATGAATGACATATTTGTATATAAGCTCTTCGAGAGCCTTCCTTTATTATCCACAATCTAATATTTATCAGACACCACTGGTGTCACGTGTCTTCTAGACAAACAATTAGCTCTTCAGGAGTTGTTGATACATTTTGTACTATCAAATATTGCTCAGACACTTCTGGTATCATGAGAAAAAATCATAATCAAATGAACAATATAAAACTAATTCTAAATTTATAAATGACGAAAATTAAGAATTTTAATATTTTTACCACTAACTTTGTGACAAATATCTCATTCAAGTAGAAATATCATTAACATCTGAATATTTTGTATCAATATGACAACCACATAGTCATTGCATCTTTTAAGGAAAGATACACGAGTTGTTATTTCCTTCGGGGAAGTCAATAACTAACCATAATATGTTAATGTGGTTGTAGTAGAAAGCATTCTACAAGAATGATTTTGCCTTAGAATGATACTTAATAAAATTATCCAAGATGTTTTACGTACAACAGGTACGTGCGACAATGATCTTTATGCCACAAAAATAATATTTATATCATCTGTTATTCTAGCTCTTCCGGAGGTGAGTTGTGGTATTTCTTCATTCACTACAAGGAATAAAAATGTGCTTCAAAAATAATTTTGAATAACTCATTATTTTATTTACGCACATAAAGACACAGTTTAATAATATTTTCCTACTTCGGGAGAAAATTTCAATTGCGTTACTTCTTCAGGAGCAAATTGAAATACGAAAAATTGAGTATATATTCTCTCAATCATATTACCTCTTCTCGAGGTGAATTATAATATATTTACATCAAGAGCACGTTCATATTTACGACTTTATTAATATCATCACATTCACTTCAGAGAATGGATTAATATTTATCAAAAATTCTCATTCTTCAGGAAATTGAATATAATTATCTGAATGCGCATTAATCACATCAATTGTGATGCTTCAACCTCTTTTAAAATATTTACTACTTCAGGAGCAAATCGAGGCGTGCATGTAATATAGAGAATATTTCTCTAGCTTATCTTTAATTGTAACCATAGAAAGCCTAAATTATCGCTTCTGGTGGTCATAGGCATACACCACTTCTGGTGGTTAACAAAATTTAGTTACAATGAGATATATGAAACATAACCACTTCTGGTGGTTGTATATTTCTTGCAAACTCTGCTGGAGTTTAAGTGGATCTAACAATGTTATTCACTTTGTAATCCTTTATTAAGATAATTAGGATGAAAACAAATACCAAAATAGGTACTATATACGTAACATATAACCAAGCAAGCGATGATAATGATATTAAAATATAAGCAAAAGACTCAAATTAAATTATGCAAATTTGGCCACACCAAATGTAAGTGATATCTATATCACTACTGTCAAGAAGAAAAACTCACCACCTCAAGGATATAATCTGCCTTATGATGCTCGTTATGAACAAGATCTAACCACGGACATAAGAGTGTCGCATTACATCGGAGAGGAACACTGAAATAGAAATTAAATTCGAGGTGCTCAAAATGGCAGAGTCTCGTGCTGATAACGTGTTATAAAATAAAGACTGTAAAGTAAAGAAACCGAAGACAAGTATAGAGGGAGATTGATATATTATTCAACTTCAAATTCATGTACATAATGAATTGAAAACTCCTCTATTTATAGAAGAAATGAAGCAACTGCGAGGCTTTTCAGGAAGCAGTTGCAAGGCTTTTCTTTAGCTGTTTGTAAGCTGTCTGCATGAGTTGCTTGCGACCTGCCTGTTTAATAAGAAGTTGCTGCAAATCATTTCAGCTACTTGCAACCTGCCTGCATCAGCTGCTTATAGATAAAATTCAACAGAATACTAAATGGATAATCTTAGCGGGGTAATAAATGGATATCCACAATAATTATTTTCATTTAATTGTGTTGTGTTTTAGAAAACAGAAATTATTGCGGTTACTAAATTTTGTTATAGAAAGTTATTACAAGTATTATTTGTGGACCACGTAATAGTTAATGGGAAATATTGCAAAATTTAATACCACTCAAAGACGCCGACCTAACGCCACCGCCTTTGAAATATTCTTTGGTCCAAATACATCCGCTCGTAGCCCGAACGCAACGCGGTATCTTCATCGCTTAATCTCAGCCGTCCATCCAACCTCATAACTCTATAAATAGACTCTCCAGTTATACAATTCCTCCATCCTAGTTTGTTTTCTTTGTTCGCTGAGCTTGTGATTTCCCTGCTAGGTTTGTGGTTTTCAATCCGTAGATTGTCGCTGTTGAGAGTTTGAGTTCCGCCCCAGAGATTATCCGTTTGAGGTTTTTTGATTTGAGATTCAGTTTTGTAATTAGAATTGGTGTTTCTCTCCTTTGAGGCTGCAGAGATCGTTTGTTGATGTCGGTTTTTGGTATTTATTTACACGGTTCTCGTTTGTAGTATTTTGTGAAGATGATGTGATGCCTTCTTTTCTGAAGTCGCAGTTTGTCCGGTAGCGATCGGTTATTGTTTTGATTTCTCTTCTATCTTCTTCTGTTATATAAGTCTCACTCGCTTCCACTACCTTCTGGCTTCGTATCGTTGCTTTCTCTCATTCAATTGGTAATTTATTTGGAATATGTGATATGGAATGATGGCTGGGGCTTCTTTGGAGTTTCTTTTTCTGGTGTGAGGTTCGGTTTGCAATTAGTTCTGTTTTTTCTTCTTTGTTGATGGTTTGTAGGTCAGACGTTTCCATTGTTTGATCAGGTCTGAGTAATGATTGTAGGAGAATGATTAGGGGCTTCCGGTGGCGTTGATGATGATTATAGTGACTTCCGGTGGGTGATTTTTTCACATGGAATTGCAGTTAGTACCTTCACCCTAATCATAGCCATGGTATCTCACCCACTAACTACTTTAATAAATAGCCTGCCTTTGAGGATTGTAACCTCATGGTTTCTCAATGTTCCTATTTTCTTCCCTTCCCTGTTTCAACTTTCGCGAGTCCTTTTAATTTAAAAAAAAAAAAATTGTTTTCGATTGAAATTTCTTTTGTTTCCAATATTCAACATTTATGTTGACAACATTGACAGCAGATAAGAAATTTCGTCTTCATTTAAACCTGCTATTCCTATCATGCTATTGCTTCTGGTTTTTCGGATTTTGCAATCCCTCAATTGTGTGTTGGTGAGATCCATTCTAGATGCAATTTTGGGGGAATCAAGCATGCTTTCAGGTTTTGGGCGATTCTGAGGTTGCTGTGAGACCTCTATGCAATTAAGTACTCTTTTTTTTCCATGGATGGTATTTGGAGTTGTTTGTGTTTCTGATTTACATGAGCTCCTCCTCCTGTTTTGAAAGGTGCGCTGATGTACACTGATTTGCCACGCTATCTGAGCTATCAATCCCCTGAATTCTCGAGCAATTTTGCTCCCTTGCTGACTTGCAATTTCAGATAAATGATTCCGTGATCTATTCTAGTGCTGTGTTACAAGTAGGGGACAACCACAGCGTGGAGACTACTGCTTGGGATATGATATCTCGACTTTCATCTTATATGCTATTTCGCTGCCAATATCCTTTTATTCCTCGCATCAACTTCTTTTACCTTGACTTTTTTGGTCGGGTCATCAGTGGATTCCGTACCTAGGTGTGGTGTCAGTTGTCAAGGATACATGGATGGGTTATCTAAAATTTGATCCGTTGTCTCTACAGGCATAAGTGTCTTACTTTGGTGTTTGTGTGGGGAAGATGCAGAGCAGGTTCCCCCCTTTGACTATAGGTATTGGATATTTTGTGTCTTGGAGCTTTGTCAAGATTTCTGTTAAATGGAAGTTCTGAGCTACAATAATTCTTTTTGCTAGTGTGTATACTATATTCTGCTGCCACTAGTTTTGAGTCCAGATGCTCGGAATTGCAAAGGTCGGTTGTATGCACCTTGACACATTTTTTCTTGGTCCTATTTGTGCTTGCACTGTAATCCGGTTATTGTCAGGCCTTGAAAAGAGGGAGGGGGGGGGGGTTCCAATCTCATCTCTGGAATATCTAGTGATTTCGTAGTTGGTATGGATTTCGCCAACTTTGCACTTAACTGTTGCCTTTTTCCTGTGCTTGCAGCTGTGGGTAGTCTCTGAGCAGTGAATACTTCTTTTCATGGAGCGATTGTTTGGTTTTAAATTGTCGGCTATCTGTTACTATACAACTCACTCACTACCAGCACCTTCTATCATCGTGTCGTTGCTTTCCTATGATTGGTAGTTTATATATTTCAGTTTATTTTGTCTTTGATTTTCTGTAGGTTTCTGATTTGCTTTTCTTTGTTCATCTCTGTTGAGAAGTTGAGCATGGACCATGTAATTCAAGCGGGTGATCGGGGTTTGGGAGTTCTTTTTGAGTTTTTTTTTTTTTTTGGTGTCAGATTCAGTTTGCAGGTACAATAGTTTTCTTTTTCTTCTTTGTTGATTAGAGACGGTTGTTTGTATGTCAATGTTGCCAATGTTTGATCTGGGTAATGATCATAGGAGAATGATAGGGACGTTTCTGTGGCTTGGATGAGTATTTTCTATTTCGGGAAGGTGGGTGATTTCTTCTCAAGGAATTGCAGCTAGTACCTTCATCCTTCTCATAGTCATGGTATCTCATGGATTCCCCTTTACAGATAGCCTTTGAGGCCTTCCTCTTTTTTTTTTGTGCCATTGGTTTCTGATTTGCGTCCTTCAACTGTCAATGCTAAGAATGAGTCTGGCTTGCTGGTGTGACCCATTCTAGATTGCACTTTTGGGGGAACCAAGCATATTTTCAGGTTTTGGGCCACTTCTGAGGGTTTTGTTGTGACATTCCACTATGCAATTAGTTCCATATGGATGCTGGGCATGTTAGCCATTGTGTTCCAGTTCTTTTCCCAGTAGTGATGATGGATAGAAGGATTATTCTGTGTTTTCTGATTTGCATGAGCTCCTCCTATTTTGAAAAGGGATGCTGGTGCGCACTGCTTTGCCCACACATTTGAGCTTCACTCTCCTGAAACCTCATTATCTTTGCTCCCCATGCGGACTGGATCTTCAGATGAACAAGTCAGTGATCTAAGCCTATGTGTCAGAAGCAGGGAACAAGTGTCCAGCATGGATCTATTGGTTTGGATATGATATCTTCCATCTTATATGCTAATAATTATTGTCTTGTTCTCGCACCAACTTCTTTTACCTTGACTGTCTCAATGCTTATTTGGTCCAATCGTCGGTGGATTTCATTCCTAGGTTGTGTCAGTTTTCAAGGATGCATGGATGGGTATCTAAGTTTTGATCCAAGGGCGCAAGTGGTTCTACAGGTGTAAGTGTCTTGCTTTGGTGTTTGTGTTCAGAAAGATGCAGAGCAAGCTCTTAGGTCTTCGACCATAGGTATCGGATATATTGGTCTCTTAGTTTTGTCGAAACTGCTCATATGCGGAAGCTCTCAATTGATGATAATTCTTTTCACAAGTGTGTATAGTGTATTGTGCTGTCATTTTAGTTTTCAGAGATGCTTATGGATGAAATCTCTTATGGTATGGACACCTGAAGAGTACGCAAACTCAATTCTGGATCTTTTGATAGCCCTGTGAAGTGCTCCTCTACTTTATGCGTCCTCTTTGCTTATCTTCTCCGTTTCCGTTTTCTTATGTTTTATCACGTCGGCATGATTTTGTTTGTTGGATGGATGTGTAGACCACAGGGTGACAGTAGATCACATGGTCACAGTAATAAGGATTAGATTTGGAAATTTCAAAGGTTGGTGTCCAGTATTTGGTGCTTGCTCTGTGATCTGGGTGTTGTCACGCTCCGAGAAAAGGAGGTTTTTCAATCTCGTCTCTGGCATCTCTAGTGATTTCCTTGGTGGTTTGGGTTTAGCCAACTATGCACTTAACTGTTACTCTTCTTTCTGTGCTTGCAGTTGCCGTGTCTTAGAGCAGTGATATCTTCTTTTCACGGCGTGCCCTTGTTTGTGGTTTAGGGAAATTTTCTGTTCAGTTTTCTTCCCTAATCTGAGTGCTTTCCTTCTCTCACCATATGCTCTTAGAGATGGTGCTCGTCTATTAGTTATGCTCTTAGAGCTCTTCTATTAGTTCTTTTGCAGAAAATCTAACATGTCCGCGGTGATTCCATTGCATGGCGGTGGGTATTGATTATTTTCATTCAACTTTTGGTTCTTTTATTTGGTGATTTATCTGCAGCCGTAATTGATTATTTCTATTTTAAGGTGTAATCAAGCTCTGCCAGCAGTGTCTAGATTCAACTTGCAGTATTTGTAGGGCTACCGTGCTGTTATCCTTATCTGAAGTTAATGATCAGCAGAAGAGAGATTTTAGATATCATAGGTTTTGATCAGTCAATATCTTTACTAGTATTAACAAGTCCGTCATCTATCCTACCCATATGTATCATAAGCAGGCCACGACATCAGTGTGGATGGAGCTATCAGTTTGGTTTGAGATCTTGACTTTCATCGCAATGTTAATATTGATGCAAGTAGTATCTTTTTCTCGCACAGACTTCTTTTACCTTCCCTTGTAGTGCTTATTCGTTTCGATCATTAGTGGATTTCATTTGGTGTTACTTGTCAAAGGATACATGGAATAGGTATCTAAGATTTGATCCAATGGTGCAAGTGGTTCTGAAGAAATAAGTGCCTCCTTGCTGTGGTGTTTTTTTTTTGGGAAGATGCAGAGCAAGTTTTCAGGTCTTGGACTATAGGTATTGGATATTTCGCGTCTCACAGCTTTCTCAAAACTGCTATAATATGGAAGCTCCCAGTTAAGTTAATTCTTTTCACAAGTGTGTGTATTCTGCTGTCATTTTTAATTTTTATTCCAGATGCTTGGCTCGGTTTCTTTTCACTCTACTCTATCATTATTTTCCATCTTGAGCAGCGATGCAACACTATGCTTTGCTTTCTGTAGATGTGGTGTGAGCTAGCAAGATGGCTGAGTTAGCTTTTGGTTTCATTACAAACTCCAGCTCTGGGCTAGCTATTCGTGTTCTCGCATACTATTCTAGTTTGGATTATTTTCTTCCTACAGGTGTAAAGGGATGGGTACTCAAATTTGCATCTCTTGATAGCCGCATAAAGTGCTCCTTTTGGTGTTCTTGCTACTTGCCTTCTCTGCTTCTGTTTTCTTTTGTTTATCACGCCAACTTTATTTTGTCTGTTGGACGGATGTGTAGACCAGATGGTGACAGTCATTGAGGATTTGATTTTGAAAATCCAAAGTGGTGTCCAATATGGTGTTTGCTCTGCACCCTGTATTTTGTCAGACTTCGAGGAAAGGGGGTTTTTCAATCTTATCTCTGAAATCTCGTTAATTTTCCTAGGTGGTATCAATTTGCACTCAACTGTTCCCTTCCTTCTGTGCTTGCAGCTTCTAGGTCTTAGAGCAGTGAATTCTTCTCATGGAGTGCTCTTGTTTGTTGATTTGCTTTTAAGGTTTCTTTAGTTCAGGCAGATCTAGGTATCAAGAGTTTCAATTCAATTTTCTTCCCTAATCAGAGTGCTTCCCTTCTCTCAGCTTAGGCTCTTGATAGTGGTGCATTCTAGTAGGTCCTTTTGCAGGAACTTTAACGCGTCCGTGGTGGTTTCCAGGCATGGTGGCGGGTAGATTGTTTTTTTGGTTCTTATATTGAGTGATTTATCTGCAGCCATAATCAATTACTGATATTCTATGGTGTGTACTTATGTCCGATCAAGCTCGTGCCAGCATTGTCTAGGCGTTCATGCAGTTGGCAACACTTGTAGGGCAACCTTGTTGTTTTCGTAGTCTGAAGTTCACAATCAGAATATATTAACTAGAAGAGAGACATTTTAGCATACGGATTGTAAACGGGGTTTCCCCTTTGTAATAATTTTTTTTACCTTACAAAAAAAGAGAGTAACATTTCAAATCTAACAGATTCCGATCAATTGATGTCTTCACCAGGTAGCAGAGGGCTTTTGCTGCTCATAGTTTTGATCAGTTCATTTGTGGATCTGCGTTCAAACTGTTTGCTATCGGGTAAATGAAGCCTCTTTGTTTGGAGATCTCTTTTGAAGCATGCATATTATGTTTTAAATATTCTCTCATTTGATTACTTGCTTCTTTTGCTATTATGTAAAAGTTTTTGTGTAAGAGATCTCCTTCACATTTTTTCTCCACAGAACATTTCCACTTGAACAAGAGCTCGATTCATTGATTCTAAAATTCTCTTATTTTAATTTTGTAAATGAATGCAAGGTAATTATTTTGTTCTTTGTAATAGATCTTCACAAGAGTATATATCTTTTGGAACCCTTGTGAATCTACCACATATGTGATCATCGTGCAAGGTGGCAAGTTTTTCAAAATCTTAGTTTAAAGTTGGTTAGCTTTCCTTTTAATACTTCCAAATTGCCTTGTAATAATTTGCTTAACATGGTTGAATCAGCATTGACTAATAGGCAATCGTTGTGCCACTATCTTTGTTTTCTTGCTACGCTGTGGTGGTATGTTTAGTCAAATGTCACTTCACAAATTGTTTGATCAGCCAAATTTCACTTCACAGATGTGTCAATTTAGATCACCGTCAAAAGGCTCGGGGTATCCCTCAAAAGCATGTGGCTGGTTTTTATGTAGACCCACCAGGCTCAGTTTTTTTTCACTTTACTATCGTTATTTTCCAACTCGAGCAACGTGCAACTATTTGCTCTACGTTCTATAGATGTGGTCACAAATCTGTCAATTTGGATCACCGTCAAAGGATGGGGTATCCCTCAAAAGAACGTGGCTGGTTTATATGTAGAGCCACCAGGCTCGGTTTCTTTTCACTCTACTCTATTGTTATTTTTCATGTCGAGCAACGATGCAACAATATGCTTTTACTTTCTGTAGATGTGGTGTGAGCTAGCAAGATGGCTGAGTTAGCTTTTGGTTTCATTACAAACTCCAGCTCTGGGTCAGCTATTCGTGTTCTCGCATACTATTCTAGTTTGGATTATTTTCTTCCTACAGGCGTAATCTAATATGTGTCGCTAGGGTGATGCTGCCTCCTCCATCGATCGAGTTATGAGGGTGCACAGTACAAGGTATCAAGGCGTTGTGATATTGGAGCTGTTGGTTACAACTTCATTGCTTGGTCACTTCGTTGTCAGTCATGTTTTAGAACCAGCTATAGTTCATTTCTTATTTCTGATATTGTTGTCCTTTGGTTTCTTGGACTTCTTGTATTGTTGATTGATTAGGCACCTTGAATAAAATAAAGGAGATCTTCTAGGAATCATCCAACGTCCCTGACCGAGCTCGACCATTTTGAAAATACTGCCGGCTTTGCCTTTATTCATAGAGTATATCACTTCATTCCCCCTGTTGCACTTCCATGTATGGCATGTGCACTTTTCATATGGCATGATTATAGTGGTGTTATTCCCATTTTATCATCTTCTCTTATATATATTTATGATCTCTATTCCGCTGGGCTTTGATTTTCTCTGTTGCTGCATCATCAAACCTGTTTTGGGTATTTTTTGGTGTGATGCAGTTCCAATTATCTCCCCCTCCCTTGATGGGTAGAGGTCGTTGGTGGTGAGTCAACTTGTGTAAGATCTTTGTAGTTTCATTTAGTTCTGCCTTCTTTCTCCCCCTCCCTTGATGAAGTGTTTAGCGGTGAGAAAACATGTGCAAGGTCTTAAGCAGGTCCTACATAATACGCGAATGAGAATGTTCTGGTGTTTCTGATTACATAACCTCTTGTATTTTGGGAAGGTGAAGCTGGGGTGACATAATTTTTTCAAAGCTGCAGCTAGTCTTCAGTGGTTTGGATTTGACATCTCTATTCTCTTTTATTCACATTCACCAGTTAATTTTTTGTCCGACATCTGGAGTATTACAGGGATATTGAGAATGAGCATTTGGTTTATGAAGTGATGCATATGATGGTATGACTCTTGTTGTGGATCTCTTTTTTATCAGGCTCATGGCCAAACATCACTAGTTGTGAACTTTCATATGAATTCGTATGTACAAGTAGCATAGCCATCCTGTATGTTTCAATATGCAATTAGGCGAGGTGGCTTTGGTAGTAACTTTCATATGGTCCCAAATGGATTGGTTATGAATAGTCGTATGTACCTGGTAGATGCTGTATGTCAAGAGCTTAGGTGGGAATTCCTTCGTAGCTTTCTACTTTTTTGGGTAACAGTATTTAAAAATATTGTGCGGGAGTTATTTTCCGGTGGAGATTGCTTCAGTGACGATCTATATGGGTTTCTGGTGGGAAGTTTTAGCTGGTCGCAAAACATTGATTTCAGGATATATTCTGTGCTTGCTTTTTACAGGTATTTCGATATTTCTGAATTAGAGAATCTGATTTCTGGATATTATATATATAGTTGTCGCAAGATGCTATGAAATTGTGAACAATGTGTTTTCTAGTGCAACTTTTTCATGGAATGAACATACTGGTCAATCCCTCCTCTCGATGCAGTTACCCCTTGGGCAATCTTTCAAAAAGACTAGGACAAAACATCTATAGGTTCTGTTCTGGGCTGGTGCCATGACATTTTTACTTTTAGCTGCTAGGCATCTTCAAATTAGCATCTGTCAGCTGAAGTCATGTTCTGCTCTAACTAGCCAGGTCCCAGAAGTTGTCTAGTTCTCTTGAAGTCCTATGGGGAAACAATATTTTTTTCCCTGTGAATGTTCCATTGCAGTCATGGGGGCTCTGCTTTACAGTATCTGCTGGAATTTCTTCGGAGGAACTTTCATATCATATCTGCTATTGTTGCATGATGATTCGGGTCCTAGACGGGCAGGGAGTTAGCACGGTGAACTCCATATCTTGTTTAGGGAATTTGAAGTGCTTTACGTGGTTAGGCTAGGGGCCAGTTAGTGCTACCACTGTTTGTTCATTTTGCGCACATAGTTCTGCTTGTACAACACTCATTTACTTTTAAGGTAAAATGATGGAAACCGAGAAGGACATAGTACCATGTGCTCTTTCTCCTAAGGTATGCAATGAGGTTGAAGTGTATATGCTGTCAATTGAGATTTTTTGGTCCGAGGGAGCGTATCATATTTTCTCTCTTTGGAAGGAAGGATATCAGCCTTGTACGAGATATAACTTATTTCACCAAATAGATAAAAAGAAAACGGACACCCAGCTTATAGGTTTTGCTAGCTAGATAAACCAATGATGTGGTTGAATGTAAATGTGATTTCATTTGATCTTCTTTTGAGAACCTTGGACGTGGTATTATGCAATGTTCTCGTTGGTAGGGATCTCACAGTGGGGGAATTTTTGTACCTGCAATTTGCCTTTTGCTTCCTGTTTGTTTTTTAAAGAAAAATATCGTAAATAATTTTTTTTTGTTTCCTGCATATGCTAAAGCAAGGAGCTGTGGATTGATTTTGTTGCTTTAAACACGGTTTTTTTTGTGGGATAATCTGTTTGTTTTTTAAAGAAAAAAATAGTAAATCATTCTTTTTTGTTTCCTGCGTATGCTAAAAGCAAGGTGCTGTGGATTGATTTTGTTGCTTTAAACAAGGTTTTTTTATGTTGGATAATCTGATTGATTTTTTTGCTCTAAATGAGGTTTTTTGATGTGGAAATAATCTTTTTTGGAAGTTTTCATTTGTGAGGGAGATCCACTAGAGGGAGTTTGCTTAGGTATATGGGATATCTTTAGGGTGATGGGTGTTTTATCTTTGTTTTCGTAGGCATTTTGTGAAGATTTGCTTCAGTATGCTGGAAGAGTTTGAGTTGTGAGAATTTCCAAGATAGTATTTATAACCTTTTCCACCACCAGACTTTGAATCTCGATTTGACTGGTGATTTTGTCCTTTATTTCTTTCAATTATGAATGTTACCTAGAAGGTCATTGCCAAGTCTGAATTTTATTGGTTCCGATTCTTTGTCTTGTGATTGAATCGTGAATTTATCCTAGATTCTAACCTAGACAGTCAATCCTATGTCAGTTTGTATCCCCAAGTACAGTCATTGACTTGTATCCACTCTTCAACAATTCCGCCAATTTGTCCCTTTTAACCTAGGAGGTCACTGCTCAGTCTGTTCCTCCCAGTATTTATTTCCTTTTATATAATCCAAACTTATTTCCAGGCTGTTCCTCGGCTTTGTGTGTTGTTCGCGTTTGAGTTGATGCATTTTATTGAGCTGTTCTGTTTGTTCGATGATCATGTCTTGTCTTGACACCAACAGTAGTTTGGCCTTGTGTTTTCTCTTGTAGCTTAGGTCTACTTACTGCTACATTTTGTTTAGGTGACCCTTGTAACTCCGCCTGTCTAAACAGCCGGTCCCAAGCCCGGATTAAGGAGGAGGGAAGGTGTCAATGGTTCAATTAGTCAATCTGTTCTTTTTTAATCAATAGAAATGATTTCTGGAGCTGCCTTTGACTGTTTCTCCTTATTTGTCTTGAGCAATTCGGATGAAACTTTTGCTCCCTAGATCTGTCATTGTTTCTTATTTATCTTTATGCCACATCTGATTACAGTTAATAATACATATCAGGTATACATGGCAGCTAGATGAAATGTCTAGAGATGGGTTAGGGGCTTGTATTGGCAAGTCGACTGAGAAGTTTCAGTTGGGGAATCTTGCTTATCACGCAATTGGTAAATAGAAATGCGATAACAAACTTATTATCCTGCTTTTTCAGAGAGAAAGGATTCACCAATGTTTTTGATGATTTAAGGCGCAGTCTCTTACATATGCTGCAATTTATTGACGATCCACCTTCACACTGAAAATATTGTTTCGTTATTTGATGGTTTCCAACTTGATATTAATAAAGGTTCGGTGTTAGCCTGGCAGCGTATGGATATGTTTTGTCAGGGTTTGTTTTCTACATAGTTGATGACCCAGTATATATCCTCAAAAGATAGCTGATACTCCTTCCCTAGCTGCAGTTTCAATTGTTTGTTATTTGTTGCTGGTTTTTCTTTTGTTTTCGCTGAAGCGCTGCTGTGTTTTATGTACATCTAGGTATCAGTTTGCAAGGTTAACTGTTTCAATGCGTGCAGACTTCCTCTGAAACCTGCTTTCCTTCCATGTCTTCTCCAATTTATTTATGATACACCTTTGCATTTGATAATTGTTTCACGATTGATGTCTATGAACCAACATAATACTCTTCATTATTTGCTATTTGCTTGTGAGGTTTTCATGAATGCTGAAGACTACGTGCAAATATCAGTTTGCTGTGGTGATCGAACTTCTTATCATTAGCAAGATTTGGAAATGATAGACGTGTGGTCTCTATGGTCGCTTGCGGAAACGTCCGAATTTTCAGAATGGAGGGATTGTAGTATTTGCAATGAAGAGGGATAGTATTTTTCTTTTTTCCAAGTCTACTCAAATGTAATGATGATCCAACTTTGCATTGGAAAAATCTTCCATTAGTATCAGATGTCCCACTAAATTTTCAACTAAATAAGGGGTTTGTGTTTGCATTTGCATTTGTCGCGACCCTTATATATTCTCATCATCTTTAAAATTTTCTTGCCTGCTTGCAACATAATATTCTTTGCTATTGCTTGTGTGGTTTAATATTGATGTTGCAGATAATATCCAATTTCAGTTTGCAATGGTGTAATTAAACTGATATAGAATGCTGTGCCAGATGGTAGTGTTTGACTGATAAGTCCTTTCATGTGAGTTCCTGTTCAAACAGTATTTTAACAGAGAGATAGAAGAATGGATTCAAAAGCCCCCTAATATCGTGCGACTTACCGTGGGGCAGCAGGTACTCTAAACTCCTGTTTCAAACAATAGTTTAAGGTGAGGTACTTGTTGTCACTTGAGCTTTTTTTTGGTCTCTTGAATGTCTATTCAAAAGCATTGAATGCCATGAGACATTTTCTCAGGTTCCTCAGGAAGGTCAACACATACCTAAGGAAATATTATGTTATAGGCTGTACCTTGATCGCGATATAGAATGACGTGCTCAAATTGTGACATTTGGCTTATTATTTCTTTCATGTACATGCTTTGTTTCAAACAATCTCTCAATTGTGAGATAAACGATGAAAACGAAGGTCAGCTGATGCCTTATGGCTTAATATATCTGGGGCGTTCTAAGCTTAGGAAGTGATCGATCCGTGCTGTTAGGTGAGCTTTTTTCTTTTGAACGTCCATAAATTGTTTGTTCTGGAAGTATACCTAATTAGTAGGTCTGTGATCGTAAAGCTACTATAGAAGTCGAAGGTGCTAAAAAATATGGCCTTCTACACATCGTTTGCTAAATTGGGTGTTTTCATAGCCGACAACATAAGGAGTGGAGAGGACAGATTATAGTTCGCTTGTGTTATCTTTGTGAAAGGGCCCTTGAATGATGATCATATCCTGGTCCACAGCAGTTTATGCTGTTGACTTATGCGTTCGCCTGATGTTCCAATTTAACATTCCATGGATACTTCTCAAGTAGTAATGGGAACATCCGCAAAAGCTGAGGATGAGCCCGGATTAGATACTAGGAACCTGGCTTTTTTTGCATTTATTTTTGGGTCGTGGTGGAAAAAAATAGTAGTCCCCCGTGTCAGATAACTTTTTTGCAGATGGAGGAGTATCAAGGGTCTTCAATATTAATTCGGATATTGATTTATTTTTAGAACAGTTCATCTTTACATATCACATACAAACATTACAATTTTTAAAGTAAAAATATTTTAAAAGTAAATGAAAAATCATAGCAAAAATTTTGTTGATCCCCTGGAGGTAGTAATGGCGTATAAAGTGGAACAGGAGTACAACTAATGAGAGAATTTAGAGTTCGGTCTAAAGAGTAAGAAATTGTTGGTGCGAAGATGAAATTTCATATTCTCTGTTTGCATAAATAGATGGCTGGATTTATTGGTAAATTTTTGGTAATAGTTTCACCAATTTGGTGTTATTTAGTGACAGATCTTGATTTATCAGTAAACTAATACTTGGTCGATATACTTTCAACTGATGCATTATTGTTGTACAGGTCTTTGCTTCTTTCTTTTTTGGATAACCGAGAAGTCCCGAAGGGGCAGTTGGCTCACCGTTTTAAACTCTGGGGATAATTGACATGTTATTCTACTATTTTTTACTGAACTACCAAGCTTTTGTTAACTTGTGTATCTGCTTCTTATAAGCCTCTTACTTTTTTTCTAGGACTACTTTAGAAGCATGCCAGGTCGCTTTGTTTCTTCTGGCTGCTTCTTTCTTGGTAGGGAAGAGCTTGATATGTGCTTTTCTTATTGAGCCTTACTGAAGAGTTTTACAGTCAAACATTAGCAAAATGTTTATTTCTAGTGTTTTGGCGATCTCCCAACGACTGCACTCCTTTAGACCACTTGGTAGAGAGGCAGAATGTTGGTCATCTTCTATATCGGAAGGTAATTTGTCTGTTCACAAAGTTGATTCCTCTAGAACATAAAAAAGAATCGCAAACTTATGTTCTTAAATGTGTTTTGGTTCATCTGAAGTATTTTTGGTGTGGAAGTATGAGCTCTAGCAGACGCTGTATAAAAACACGAGAAGAGATTTGCAAACCTTTTGTGTAAGGCAACTCAAGGAATATCAGGTTATTCCCATAAATTTGAAAGAATTTGTCTTTGAGAGGCCTCATATTTGTTCTGACATAATTTTGTAGATATTTCTAATGAGATTAGGACTTCCTTTTTGACTGTGTTAATTAAGTTTGCATTACCATTAGAAATATTCTGGATTTGATTGTTTATGTTGTTGGAGAGTGTAATTTGAATCATTACCATATAGTACTTTTTAGGTAGGTGCTGCAGTCGAATCTCTTTCTAGTTAGATGATGAGAATGATAAGGCGCCTTCGATAGTTAGATGAAGAAGTAGATGCCTTCTCCTTTTTTCTTTTAATTTTTTTGTACACCTTTTTGTTATCTACCATCTCCATATATCATTTCAAATAATGCAGAAACATTCTTGGTGTATGTTATCTATTGTTGAATTTTTTCCCCCCAAGTATATCAACTGTTACTGATATATCACTAATATAGTGACTCAGTCAAGATTTCCTCCCATGTTAGTCGAATGGGTTCAATTAACATGTCTGATGCTAATTTTTTAATGTGCTGGTTGGTCTTTGTCAGCATAAAAATGTAATGTTATGGACTTCCAAGTGCATTTTCGGAGATTGACAGTGTAACTCTAATGAGCACCTATTTTTTTCTCTATAAAAAAAATTCTTTTGTCAGTTTGTGCACTACGTCTTCCAGAATCTCTATTAGCCTCATCTTGGATGCTTAAACTTCAATTTTATTCAACTCAATTTTTCAGCCTTCAACTTCTTGTTCTTTTATTTTCTTCTAAACTGAGAAATACCTTCCGAACATGTTATGTATGCTCACTGCTCATCCTTCGCTGTGCTGCTTTTATCATTGAACCAAAGCCCTGGGGGTCTGTCATCTCTTCCGGTGGTATGTTAGCTACTGGTCTATAGTCTAACTGGCACGTTTTGTAGCCAACTTAATATCTTTGGCAACGCTGTTTGTTCTTGGTGAGAACATGGGAAACTCGTCTTGTAAAAGGAGTCTGAGTTTCACTGTTTATGGAAGTTGAAAGGGGTCTAGTATAATTCCTCAACTATGACATTCTCCTGTGCTTGCACCACTGTAGCTAGATGGTGCGTTTCGACTTCCTTTATCCTGTGCTTGCAATTCCACTTCAATTTATTGCTAGCTTGTATTTCTAGGCTAAGCTTGCAGGTGAAGATTTCAAATTAAGAGTTGTTAGTTTATAGATATGTATAGTGTAGTCTTGTCCCACATTGGAAGAGGAGTAATATCTCCTTGTAGTGTATAGCTATAAATAGGGACCTCTTGTATTGTATTTATCATCCAATATCAATAACATATTTTCTCCCGTGCCTTCTCACATGGTATCAGAGCATTAGTGAGAAAAGATCGCTGTGCGTCATTCCAGCGTTAACCGGGAAGAAAGAACTTAGTCATCGTGTAATTTTTCCGGTGACCTAAGGCTTGTCTAAGTGAAAGTCACTTTCTGTCGGTGTTGTGCTAAAACCAACACCACCACGAGGTAGATCACCCTCCGACTACCAACCCCTGAAATTTTATCCGGCAGAAAAGCCGCTACGTTCCTCCACGCGCCGATAACTTTTCCGGCAAGGGTTCCGGCCACTTTCCGGCCATTTTTTCGCGAAGCTTCTTCAGGACAGTGTGCTCTCCTCAAAATTCCGAGCCTATCCATCTAATTCAAATCAAATTCCGGCCACTTTTATATTTTTCCGGCGTGAACAGTGACCTTCTGGCCATTTTTTGAAAATATTTCTTCAGGACAGCTTGCTCGCAAAGGAATTCCGAGTCTATCCATCCTGGTTACAACAAATTTCGACAACTTTGGAATTTTCCGACGAGCTACCGTGTTTCGGCGTGAACAGTGTTTCCGGCACAGAACAATGTTCTATTTTCCTGCTGTAAACAGTGTTTTTCAAGCTATTTCTTCAGTTTTCTCACAGGAGTTACTTATTTCCACTATTTCAAGTTAACCATACTACTACAAATTGTAGCGACATGGGAACCGATGCTTTGAATAGTCGGATGGTTTCTTTAGCAGAGTATATTGAGTTCCTTCAGTATAAAGCATGTAAGCAGACATCTTCTGAGATAGCTTCTGTTGTTCAAACAGGTAATAGCGTGACTTGTTTCTCCCAATCATCCTGTGAGTCTTGGGTCATTGATTCAGGTGCATCAGATCATATTTCTGGTAACAAATTTCTTTTCACTACTATTTCGTATTCTCAATCTCTTCCAAAAGTCACAATGGCCAATGGGTCTCAAATCATGGCCACTGCAATAGGTCAAGCAAGCCCACTTCCTTCCTTACCTTTAGATTCAATCATTTATGTTCCCAATAGTCCTTTTAATTTCATAACTTTTAGTCGCTTAGCCAAATCACTTAATTGCGCTGTTTTATTTCTTGATGACCATGTTTTTATACAGGAACGCAGTACGGGGCGGATCATTGGTACCGGGCGTGAATCAAACGGACTTTATTACTTTATCCTTACTAAATCACATGGACTCACATCTTGTCTTCCTTCTACAACTTGTCTTGTTACTGATTCATCAGATTTATTACATAAACGGTTGGGACATCCCAGTTTGTCAAAACTTCAGAAAATGGTATCTGGTTTATCTCACTTGTCAGCTCTAGAGTGTGAGTCATGTCAGCTCGGTAAGCATACCCGCTCCCATTTCCCAACGGCGTCTTGATAATCGAGCAGAGTCACCTTTTACTTTAGTCCATTCAGATGTTTGGGGTCCTAGTCGGATCAGTTCCACCTTAGGATTCCGCTACTTTGTCAGTTTCATTGATGATTATTCCAGATGCACTTGGATATTTTTGATAAAAAATCGATCTGAGTTGTTTTCTATTTTTCAGACCTTTCACGCTGAAATTCAAAATCCATTTGGGGTTTCTATTCGCATATTTCGTAGTGATAATGCCCGAGAGTATTTGTCTTCCCCATTTCAGCGGTTTATGAAATCTCATGGGATTATTCATCAAACATCTTGTCCGTACACATCTCAACAAAATGGGGTAGCTGAAAGAAAGAATAGACATGTTATTGAAACTGCTCGTACCCTACTCATACAATCTCATGCTCCGTTGCGTTTTTGGGGGATGCCGTTCTTACATCTTGCTATCTTATTAATCGTATGCCATCTTCAGCTATCCAGAACCAAGTTCCATTCTCTGTCATGTTTCCCCATTTACCTTTGTTCTCTCTTTCACCCCGTATCTTTGGAAGCACTTGTTTTGTCCATAATCTTACTCCACGAACAGATAAGTTAGCTCCTCGTGCTCTTAAGTGCGTATTTTTGGGATTCTCGAAAACACAAAAGGGGTATCGATGCTACTCTCCTGACCTCCAGTGGTACCTTATGTCCGCTGATGTTACCTTCTTTGAAACCCAATCATACTTCACAGGTTCGGGTCATCACTTAGATATTTCTGAGGTACTACCAGTTTCATCTTTTGGAGATTCAGTCACTCCAGCTCCACCACCTACAGCTCCAGTTGTAGCTCCACTACCTATAGCTCCAGTTGTAGCTCTACCACCTATAGCTCCAGTTCCACCACCTACATCTCCGGTTGTAGCTCCACCACCTATAGCTCCAGTTCCTCCACATAATTTAGTTCAACCTTCTGCAGCTCCACCACTCTTGACTTATCATCGTCGTCCACATCCAGCATCAGGCCCAGGTGATTCACGCCCCGCATCAGATTCTGTACCTACTGCGGATTTGTCTCCTCTTAGTCAACCAATTACACTCCGCAAAAGTGTACGATCCACACTTAATCCTAATCCCTACTATGTCGGTTTAAGTTATCATCGTCTGTCGTCACCATATTATGCTTTTATATCTTCTTTGTCCTCTGTTTTTATCCCTAAGTCTACAGGTGAGGCACTATCTCATCCAGGATGGCGACATGCTATGATTGACGAGATGTCTGCTTTACATGCGAGTGACACTTGGGAGCTTGTTCCTCTTCCTGCGGGTAAGTCTACTGTTGGTTGTCGTTAGGTTTATGCAGTCAAAGTCGGCCCGGATGACCAGGTTGATCGGCTTAAGGCTCGTCTTGTTGCAAAAAGATATACTCAGATTTGTGGGCTTGATTATAGTGATACTTTCTCTCCCGTGGCTAAAGTAGCATCTGTTCGTCTCTTTTTGTCCATGGCTGTTGTACGTCATTGGCCTCTTTATCAGTTAGACATTAAGAATGCTTTTCTCCACGGTGATCTTGAGGAAGAAGTTTATATGGAGCAACCACCTGGTTTTGTTGCTCAGGAGGAGTTTAATGGTTGTGTGTGCAGATTGCGCAAGTCACTATATGGTTTGAAACAGTCCCCTCGAGCTTGGTTTGGTAAGTTCAGCACAATTATTCAGGAGTTCGGCATGACTCGTAGCGAGGCTGATCACTCTGTATTTTATCGACATTCTGCTCCGAATCTGTGTATTTATCTAGTGGTTTATGTTGATGATATTGTTATTACTGGTAATGATCAGGATGGTATTACTAATCTGAAGCAACATCTCTTTCAGCACTTCCAGACTAAGGATCTGGGCAGATTGAAGTATTTTCTAGGTATTGAGGTCGCTCAGTCTAGCTCAGGTATTGTTATTTCACAGCGGAAGTATGCCTTAGATATTCTTGAGGAGACTGGAATGATGGGTTGCAGACCTATTGACTCTCCTATGGATCCGAATGCTAAGCTTCTGCCTGGACATGGGGAGCCTCTTAGAGACCCTACGAGATATAGGAGGTTGGTTGGCAAATTGAATTACCTCACAGTGACTAGACCTGATATTTCTTTTCTGGTGAGTGTTGTAAGTCAGTTTATGGATTCTCCCTGTGATAGTCACTGGGATGCAGTTGTTCGCATTCTTCGGTATATAAAGTCAGCTCCAGGCAAAGGATTACTATTCGAGGATCGAGGCCACGAGCAGATTGTTGGTATATAAAGTCAGCTCCAGGCAAAGGATTACTATTCGAGGATCGAGGCCACGAGCAGATTGTTGGGTACACAGATGCTGATTGGGCAGGATCACCTTTTGATAGACGTTCTACGTCTGGATATTGTGTTCTAGTAGGAGGTAATTTGGTCTCGTGGAAGAGCAAGAAACAGAATGTAGTTGCTCGATCTAGCGCCGAAGCCGAATATCGGGCCATGGCTATGGCGATGTGTGAGTTAGTTTGGGTCAAGCAGTTGCTCAAGGAGTTAAAGTTCGGAGAAATCAGCAAGATGGAACTAGTGTGTGATAACCAAGTTGCTCTTCATATTACGTCAAATTCGGTGTTCCATGAGAGGACTAAACACATTGAGATCGACTGTCACTTTGTCAGAGAAAAAATACTTTCAGGAGATATTGTTACAAAGTTTGTAAAGTCGAATGATCAACTAGCAGATATTTTCACTAAGTCTCTTACTGGTTCTCGTATTAGTTACATGTGTAACAAGCTCGGTACATATGATGTGTATGCACCGGCTTGAGGGGGAGTGTTAGTTTATAAATATGTATAATGTAGTCTTGTCTCACATTGGAAGAGGAGTAATATCTCCTTGTAGTGTATAGCTATAAATAAGGATCTCTTGTATTGTATTTATCATCCAATATCAATAACATATTTTCTCCCGTGCCTTCTCACAACAGTTAAGCCCAACAGCCATCCAACTCTGACTTCTGTGTCCACATATTCCTGGTCTGCTTGAAAGACTATTTGATGGCAGAATTATTATAGTTCCTCAAAGACGTGAATTGTTTGTATGGTTTTCCCCGATATCCTTTTTGTTTCTTTGGATGGTGGGGGGTAAATATTTAAATGTTGATACCTTGTTCTTAATAGTGTATGACGATATACGATAGCGTATTTAACAGTCCTGTTTTTCTGATTTGGCTAAGTTGGAAAAATAAGCTTATAAGTATTTACTTAATTGAACAAACTTTTGCATTCAGAAGTAGTTACAGTTTCGAACTCTGGAAACGCTAGTCGCTGTTGATTGGCTGATGATTGTACAAGCTTCGCTTCATTAGTTATTATAGGGTTTTCACGGTGGTAATTTGCATATCTGTATCCTACAGGCATGTGCACTGGACAGTATTTTGATTATTGGCAGTGTATTGACAAATGTGTAAGCTCCTTGTTTCTCAACTTCATAGTAGTTCGTTCTTTTTTCCCTTTTTTCTCCCTTCTGTGGTTTGGGGAAAGGGATAAGCAAGTTGGGGGTTGGAATGCAAAGGTTCAGACTCTTCCACTGGTGCCTTCCTTCCTCTCCCTTTACATTATTACACCAGTCGGTCAATAAGCCTACTGGAGCGATGCCAGTAACAGTAGCGTATTGGATGAAGAATGGCCTGAATCCCTCGTTTCCTCACTATCCACCTCCATATCCTGCTCTTCTCATACAGAATTGACATGGATTTTATGGCTTCTCTGTTTCTCGCAACCCCTTCACTCTCTTTGCTTTTCTTCTATTTTCTAGAGTGTGTGGTTTTTGTTGATTTGGTTAGAAGACATGGGGTGTATCTGGGACTAGACCTTCTCATAGAAATGCCTGTTCACTATAACCAGGTAATTGTAGGCACAGTGACTACTCTGATTATGGCTATTTGGCACTTCCCTATGTAAATAAAATTTTATGCCTCGTAGTTATTTACCAGTAGCTGCATTTTCTTACCACCCGTTCTCTTTGGATAGACTTCAGATATTTTGTATTATTATGTCCTCGATATTCCGTTACCAGAGCTACAGTGCTTAAAAACACTCAAAGTTGCCTTTTATAATGCTGCCAAAGATGAAGTGCAACAAATAATTTATAATTTTATAGTCTCTCCTTTGATAAGGTTTTATAAAGTCTCCTAGGCTCTAATATATAATCTTGGGCTGTTCATTTTCAGGTGACAATCCATACTATTAGATTTCCAAAACAAAGATACCATAGATGATGTCCTTAATCATCTCAAGACAAATGTACTTTTGAATTTTATATTGCTATAGAATGTAATGCCTTCTAAAAAAGCTTTTGAATGTTATATTGCTGTATAATGTGATGCCTTCTACAAATATCTTTTACCACCCTAAACTGTTAAACCTGAAAGTAGAAACTAGGAAAAAAAGTGGGAAAAACCATTTATGTCTTGGACTAGACAGACAAATGCAGCAGATAATTCAGAGAGAACCACCATATGTGCACATTGAAAGTTAATGTCATCTAATTAACTTATTTTATTGAAAGGTTCCTCTGATCAGTACACTGCTAAAAATTCATTTCCTTAAAGATCTATTGCTTTTAGTGGTTTGCTGAACTTGTCTCATGTTATGGAGTAGGTTGAGTTGTCACATCCAGATGCTGAACTGAGATTGCTGGAAGTTTTCTATCACAAAATATATAAGATACCAATATGTTGCATAACTTCCTTCCGCTGTAGTTTTCTATCTGCTGAAAATGCTTCTATGTTCAGATAAAGACATAAAGTTGCTCTTGGAGTATTTCGCTATTACCTTTCGTTTTATATTTGAACTTTTAAATCTTATAAAGTGATGAGCACTAGAGTTGTGCATGTCTGTGTGTCCATCCATAGAGACATACATTACATATATACAGACAGAGACATATATAATCACACAGAATTTGATGCATTTGAAGTAGATAAGAATTCATGAAAGAACATGCAGTATCGTGTTTCTCAGTTCCGCTTCTTGGTAGCATCTATAACTTATCCTCCATATTTTTTTGTGCAGATTTTTCCACTTAATGAAAGGATTGAGAACATAAATGATCATTACTGAGCCCCGCGTGCAGAGGAGGTACGCTGAATATTCTGTTGTTGGTTTCCTTTATTTTATGCAGAAGAGCAGGTCCAATTGTTCCTGGGGGTATGCAGTTAGGGGTGATTGTGCATCTATTTGAATGTTTTATGATTTGTCTCAGTTCTTGCCAACTAGACCATCCAGCATACTTTGATCAAATAATTATATGCGCTTTCCCTCTCGATCTCATTGCTTATATCTATTCCATAAACCATTATTATATGTCCTTGATATGCCGGAGGTGTGTTTTGCTTGCTATACTCAACACAGAAGCTGTCAAACATGAGATATGTTGTTATTATAATTTCGAAACATCTTTTTTCTTTGGGAATTTGAAATAGATTATTGAATTTTGGATTTGGGATTGGAAATGGGTGAAAATCATTTACATCCCCCAAGTTTTCTTTAAAAATCAAACTCATCCTCCAACTTTGAACAATTATCATTCTACTCCTCATATTAAAGATGACTTCTTAAAATGCCTATTCTACCCTCTACAATTTTTATCTCTTATTTTTATTCTTTAACATAATTATTTTTTTTTTTTTAATTTATATTATCGACTTACCTATAGACAAATTTTAAAAACTTTTTCGTAACCAAAAAAGAGTGAGAAGTAGTAGTCAAGCATATAAGTTAATGATGTTCAATAGTGAAATAAATGAGAAAAATAAAAAAATTACAATAAATAATTTACTCGTATCAGTAATTTTATAAATAGTAATCAAAAATTTATTTACAAAATTGAGAATAAAAGAGAGTGAAAATTTTATAAATTATAAAATGCAGGTAATAAAAAATAATGGGCGTAAAATACTGGTAAATTTTATAATAAAATTTGCAAAAATTATCTATTTAAACTTTACATGAACTTTAATTATAATTTTAAAAAAATCTAGTAATAACAATCAAAACTCAAAAATTTATATACAATAATAAGAATAAATAGTGAAACTTAAAATCACACGCACACACCAACATACATTATATGCATTTTAATATACATAATATTAAAATAATAATAATAATAATAAATTAGCAATAAATTTTGTAATAAATTCATAATATAATTATTTTATTTATAATGTTAGTGAACTTAGATTAAATTATATAAATAAGATATAGTATTTTTAACTTATGAATAAATACCTGCATTAAAAAATATCTAAATAATATAAAAAAAAGGTATTACATATATGGAGAGTTGAAAATGTAAAGGGTAAAAAAGACATTGTGTAGCACGAAAGAATGAAAATAACAATTGTTCAAAATTGGAGGAGAGTAAACTTGGGGGATGTAAATGATTTTCACCCGATTGGAAATATATGGTTTTATTGTTTGTGGATACGTTGGACATCCCACAAACCCAAAGTTACTTGTCAAATCCAAAGTCCTGGGTGGAGATTTGGAGTTCAGTGGCCTCGAACAATTGCACAGATCTCGGAATGGTTTTGCTGTTAATGATATCAACAGAATCATGTGCCCCGTATGTTTTTGTTATATTGATTACCGGAAAAATATGTGAATATCATGAAAAGAAATATGCAAATAACACCGGTAGTGTGACAATTTGCTCATGAACTAGGACGTATTCAGCTGCACAGAAGTCTCTCTGGATATTAGTCAACTAAATACTAGAGCTAGTCCCTTGATAATCATAAATGTGCAGCTGTAGTCTTGGGACATATTATATTGATTAAAGGAAGCCAGCCTGACTTTGAAATTTGATTTGAGTGAAATTAGTATGGTTGAACTTGTAATTGGATGGATTATCGTATTTTGTGAGTTTTGTCGGATTTCGAGACGTGGGCCCCATTGATGATTTTTGGGGCGTAATTTTCGGATTTTGTGAAAATATTAGTATTTTGATATGGAACTAATTTCTATAAATTTTGTGGGATGAATCAAATTAATTGTGACTAGATTCGAGTCGTTTGGAAGTTGATACGCACATAATGGGATTTCTGGAGCATTGTTTAGCTTGCTCGATATTGGATTCAGCTTGTTCGAGGTAAGTAATTCTTCTAATCTTGGAGTTGAGGGTATAAACCCTGACGATGAGATTTTTCCAGTTACTTATTGCTGTCATATTTTGCAAATATATTGTGTGCTGGAGGATGACTGCAATTCTTTGCCTTAATGTTGGTGGTGCTGGTGTAGAGGGCAGGGTTGAGTATCTGAGGCCCAGCTGGTCTAGTGGGCTTTGCTTAGGTTACTGTTGTTGTCTGGTTTATCTCTCGACATATGTGGCAGTCGTTTGTGGACCGGACTAATTGGGGAAGACAAAGGCATAAAATCTTCACCAACAAAAAGAGAAAACATTTTGTCTGGATATAAATCAACTTAAGTTTATACTTCGGTTAGAGTTGTAATTTTGTAATAGTTGTAGCACAGGTCTTAGATGGTTATCTAATTGGTGACAAACTTTGTCCATTACAGATCCCTGAAGAGGGTAAAACCTTGGTCCTCATGATCGCTTGATTCATGTTCACCATTTTATGAAGGACGTAACTCAAAGTGGAGCAGTAAGTACATGTGTAGAAATTGAAAAGTGCTTATGGCTATACTTACAATCAGTGTATATATAGTGGAGGTTCTCTCCTCAATTAGTTGTTTTTTATTCCATTCTCTTCTGCTGTTCTGCATGCAGCATGTACAGAACTTTGGGAAGCCCTTTTCCTGGTTATTCATGAGGATGAGACATTGACGGAAGTTAAAGCGCGTATTCAGAAAAGATTGCAGGTCCCCAGATGAGGAGTTTTCAAAGGTATTTAATCTTCCTTGCTTTGCATCCCTGCTTCTATACAGAAAAATCTTGGGAAAGATATCTGTTTACTTTTAGTAAAGAAGGTTTTAGGTGTTAAGTTTATTTTAGTTAGTTGACGCGTTCTACTTTCAGTATGCAGCAGAAGTTTGTGTTTCGTCCATGGGCCGTCCTGACTATATTGTTCATTCTCTTTCAGGTATTTGCCCCTTTTTCTTCCATCTCCACCCTCCACCCGGCTCTCTCGTCCTTGTGTAATATTCAGTTATTGGGTTTTAGTAGACAGCCATCATTGAAAACGTAACAGCTAGAAATTTTTGAGGTCCTTTTTTCTGATACGTCTGTTTGGGGTGGTTGAACAACAATTAACCCCATTGGTCAATTTGAGGAATTATCTAGCTTTCGACATGCCATTCGACAGGAGAATACTTTTGTATGCATGAATAAATGGTACTATTATTAGTATTTCATGATTCTTGGTTGCTTGAAATTGAAATTGAAATTGGAACTGGTTTCTCTTGATCTTTACCTGCGGGCTCAGTGGTAGTCTTGTAATGAGCTATATTATGTAAGATTAGACTGTTTAATATTCGTTTGACTTTCCTTTTCAAACCAAAAAGAAAAAAGAGAAAATATGAACATTATTATAAAATAAAGACTGTAAAGTAAAGACAAGTATAGAGAGAAACTGATATATTATTCAAACTTCAAACTTTTGTACATAATGAACTGAAATCTCCTCTATTTATAGAAGAAAAGGAAGTTGCTGTGTAAGTTGCTTCTGCAAGTTGTTGTGTAAGCTGCTATTGTACCAGATATAAATAATCTTCTATCGGGGGTGATGTTTATCCATAACGGAGTACCGAAAGGATAAGCTCATTGTACCAAATATAGATAATCTTCTACCAGGGGTAATGTTTATCCATAACGGAATACCGAAAGGATAAAGTTCTTCAGGAGGCTTATTTCCAATAGAGTACTAAATAGATAAACATATTTACGGCGGAGTCTCATATAGATAAGCTTCTTCAGGAAGCTTATTTACAACAGAGTACTAAATGAACATCCGTAATATAATATATTTATAACACTCCCCATTGGATGTTCATTTAAAAGATAATGTGCATCATTAAAACCTTACTAGGAAAAATCCTAGTGAAGGAAAAAGAGTACACAGACAGTCAAACCTCTCTATTACATCGTAGTTTGTTTTGAATATTTTTGGATGTTATAGCGAAGTGTTGTTATAGAGAACATATATTATAACATAACATAAATATTGGTTCCGGAAAAGCTTGGCTTTTATAGTGAAGTGTTGTTATATAGGGATGATATTATAGAGAGGTCTGACTGTATTTAGTAATACGCATAACTAGTTGTCTCATTAAAAACCTTATAAGGAAAATCCTGTGAGAAAAACCTTAGTAAGGGAAAAAGAGTATAGTGCGTATTTTACCCCCCTTATAAAAAATTTTGTTTCAAATATTTGAGTCTCCGCATTCCAATCTTGTATACCATCTTTTCAAAAGTTGAAGTTGGCAAAGATTTAGTGAATAAATCTGTCGGATTGTCACTTGAACGGATTTGTTGCACATCAATGTCACCATTTTTCTGAATATCATGTGTGTAGAATAATTTTAGTGAAATGTGCTTTGTTCTATTTCCTTTTATAAATCCTCCCTTTAATTGGGCTATGCATGCAGCATTGTCTTCGTATAAAATTGTGGATCTTTTATCACATTCCAAATCACATTTTCCTTGAATAAAATGAATTATTGATCTCAACCATACACATTCCCTACTTGCTTCATGAATAGCTATTATCTCAGCATGATTTGAAGAAGTAGCAACAATAGATTGCTTTGTGGAGCGCCATGATATGACAGTACCTCCACATGTAAACACGTACCCAGTCTGGTTTGAGATCGAGCTTTATGTGGATCAGATAAATAACTTGTATCTGCATAACCAACAAGATCTGCACTACCTTTGTTAGAATAAAATAAATCCATATCAAGTGTTCCCTTTAAATATCGCAATATATGCTTAATCGCGTTCCAATGTCTCCGTGTAGAAGAAGAGTTATATCTTGCTAGTAAATTAATAGAAAATGCTATGTCAGGCCTTGTAGCATTAGCAAGATACATAAGTATACTAATTGCACTAAGATAAGGTATTTCGGGACCAAGGAGTTCCTCATCCTGTTCTGGATGTCGAAACAAATCCTTATTCACTTCAAGTGATCGAATAATCATTCGTGTACTCAATGGGTGCGCTTTGTTCATGTAAAAGCGTTTTTAGACCCTCTATGTATAGGTAGATTGATTGATAAAGATCCCGTCTGCTAAATGTTCAATTTGCAGACCAAGATAAAGTTTTGTCTTTCCAAGATCTTTTATCTCAAATTCTTTCTTAAGATATTCAATTGCCTTTTGTAGCTCTTCTGGAGTTCCAACAAGGTAAATCATCAACATAAACAAAAAGTATAACAAATTCTGATGCCATTTTCTTTATAAAAATACATGGACAAATAACATCATTTATGTAACCCTCTTTCAGAAAATATTCACTCAGGCGATTATACCACATACGCCCAGATATTTTTAAACCGTACAAAGATCTTTGTAATCTAATTGAATACATTTCCCGAGATTTTGGATTTGCTTAAGGCTTTTCATATAAATTTCATTATCAAGTAAACCGTACATATAAGCTGTAACTACATCCATTAGATGTATTTCAAGTTTTTCATGTAGTGCTAAATTGATGGGATATCGAAATGTTATGGCATCCATAACAAGTGAATATGTTTCATCAAAATCGATTCCAGGTCGTCGTGAGAATCCTTGTGCTACAAGGCGAGCTTTGTATCTTTCAATTTCATTTTTGTCATTCCTTTTACGCACAAAAAATCATTTATGACCAACTAGCTTTATATCAGCAAGTGTTTGGACTACTGGTCCAAAGACCTCTCTTTTAGCAAGTGCGTTCAATTCTGGTTGAATTGTCGCTTGCCATTTTGGCCAATCAGATCTTTGTCGACATTCTTCGACAGATCGGGGTTCAAGATCCTCACTATCTTGCATAATGTTAAGTGCAATATTATATGCAAAAATATTATCTACCACTATTTCAGATCGATTTAAATTAATCCCTTCACCGGTAGAACTTATTAAAAACTTCTCACTCACTTGAGTCTCGGGTTCATTGATTTCTTCAGGAATTTCAGAACTAATCAGATCTTGTGTCTCTTCAGGGGATCCCTTCATATTATCGTTTTGAGCATTTGTCGATTTTCTTTTTCGAGGATTTCGATCCTTAGAACCCAAAGGCCTACCACGCTTTAGGCGTGCTTTAGGTTCACTAGCTCTCATGCTAGTAGATGGTCCTGTTGGGACATCAATTCGGATAGACACATTCTCTACAGGGATATGTGACTTAGTTATCCTTTTCAAATCAGTAAACGCGTCTGGCATTTGATTTGCTATATTTTGTAAATGGATGATCTTTTGGACCTCCTAATTACATATAGGGGTACGTGGGTCAAAATGAGATAATGATAAAAAAAATTTATACAATTTCTCTTTTGATTTCCTTTTTCTCTCCCCCTATTTGTGGGAAATTTGTTTCATCAAACCGACAATCTGCAAATCCAGCAGTAAATAAATCTCCCGTCAATGGTTCAAGATAGCGAATAATAGAGGGTGATTCAAACCCAACATATATTCCTAACCTTCTCTGTGGGCCCATCTTACTGCGCTGTGGTAGTGCTACTGGCACATATGCAACACATCCAAAAATTCGTAGATGAGCAATATCTGGTTCAGGACCAAAAACTAATTGTGACGGAGAATATTTATTATAATGTGTCGGTTTGAGACGGATAGGTGATGTTGCATGCTAGATAGCATGGCCCCAAACAGTAGTGGGCAATTTTGTTTTTATAAGTAGTAGTCTTGCTATGCAGGCGTTTAATAAATGACTCTGCAAGGCCATTTCGAGTATGAACATAAGCTACATGATGTTCAACTTTTATCCCAACTGATAGACAATAATCATCAAAAGCTTGAGATGAGAATTCTCCAGCATTATCAAGGCGAATAGCCTTTATAGGATAATCTGGGAATTGTGCCCTTAATCGAATTATTTGGGCTAATAGCTTTGCAAACGCCAGGTTGCGAGATGATAATAGGCACACATGAGACCATCTTGAAGATGCATCTATTAGGACCATAAAATATCTAAACAACCCACTTGGTGGGTGAATAGGTCCACATATATTCCCATGTACACGTTCTAAAAAGGCAGGAGATTCAATGCCAACCTTCATTGGTGATGGTGTAGTGATCATTTTGCCTTGATAACAAGCATTACAAGAAAATTTATTATTTGTAAGAATCTTCAGGTTCTTTAATGGATACCCACTCGAATTTTCAGTAATTCGTTTCATCATTATTGATCAAGGATGGCCCAAACGGCCATGCCAAAGCACAAAAATATTTGAATCAGTAAACTTCTGGTTTAAGATGGAGTGTGCTTCAACTGTACTAATCTTTGAATAGTATAAGCCAGAAGATAAAGTTGGTAACTTTTCTACAATGCACTTCTGTCCAGAAACATTCTTTGTAATACAAAGATATTACATATTCATTTCATCTATCGTCTCAACATGATACCCATTTCGGCGGATATCTATAAAACTCAACAAGTTTCTTCGGGACTTAGAGGAGAATAATGCATTGTCTATTATAAGTTTTGTTCCCTTAAACAGAAATATAGTGGTTCTTCCGGAGCCTTCAATCAAACTTATATTACCAGAAATTGTTGAAATATTTACTTTTTCCTTATGCAAATAAGAAAAGTATTTCTGATCTTTGAATATGGCATGAGTTGTTCCACTATCAATTACACAAATATTTTCATGATTGGTCTTTGATCCAAATATAAATTTGAGGATTATCTTTAGCATTTTTCTCTGTCTTCTTCAGGGAGGCTTAATACAACTCAATCAGGTGCTTTGACGTACGACATGTACGTAACCAGTGTCCTTTTCCTCCACATCTATAGCATGCATTTTCTGTCTTTGCTGCTTACACCGCTTCATGCTGTTGTTCCTTCCTTTTCCACTACTGGTGGTGAGGAGGGTTCTTTGGTTCATTTTTATTACCATGATTAGAGTTTCTTCCCCGACCACGGCCATGACCACGACTGGGGTCACGTCCTCCTTCACGCTTAGCTTGGTGGAAGTTCGTCTCATTCACTTCAGGGAATGGACAAGAACCAGTAGGTCGACTTTCATGATTTTTCATTAATAGCTCATTATTCTGCTCGGCTATAAGAAGATGTGAGATAAGTTCAGAATACTTTTTGAATCCCATCTCTCGATATTGCTGTTGCAGGAGCATATTCGAGGCATGAAAAATGATGAAAGTTTTCTCCAACATATCATGATCAGTAATATTATCACCACATAATTTCAATTGGGAAATAACTCTGAACATAACAGAATTATATTCACTGATAGATTTAAAATCTTGTAGCCTTAGATGAGTCCAATCATAACGTGCCTGTGGAAGAACGACCATCTTCAGGTGGTCATATCTATCTTTCAAATTATTCCACAGTATGATTGGATCTTTAATAGTGAGATATTTCATTTTCAAGCCTTCATCAAGGTGATGGCGTAGGAATATCATTGCTTTGGCACGGTCTTAGTTTGATGCTTGATTTTTGTCCTTGATGGTGTCTGCCAGACTCATCGAATCAAGATGAATTTCAGTATCAAGTACCCAAGACATGTAGCTTTTGCCCGATATATCCAGGGTTACAAATTCAAGTTTAGAAAGATTTGACATTATTTAGAAAAAGAAAGTTCGTACCTCTGATACTTTCAAAGTATTGGCTCGAGATGACAGAGTCTCGTGCTGATAACGTGTTATAAAATAAAGACTGTAAAGTAAAGAAAAGTAAAAAGAGAAACTGATATATTATTCAAACTTCAAATTTTTGTACATAATGAACTGAAATCTCATCCTTTATAGAAGAAAGGAAGCTGATGTGTAAGTTGCTTCTGCAAGCTGCTGTGTAAGCTGCTACTGGATAAGCTTTTTCAGGAGGCTTATTTTCAATAGAGTACTAAATAGACAAATATATTTACGGCGAGTCTCATATAAATAAGCTTCACGGAGTACTAAATAAACATCCATAATATAATATATTTATAACAAACATATCGTTATTTAGTAAGCCGACAGAAAAGCTAATTTCATCACTTTCATGAGTGATATTACAATGTAGTTGGTGGTGTATAACTCGCTAGTATTGGTACTGCATAACCGACACACTTTTGAGAAGCCTGTTCGGAAGCAGCAACACTATATTCAGCAGAAGTGCCTGACAGTCGATGTCCTTGGTTGCTGCTAGTATAATTTTTTCCCTAGGATCGCTGCTGAGCATATGAGATTACATTTTTATTTGGATGGAAAATAATTTGTAGTGGAACAATTGAAAGAAATGTATCGCAGTTTGATAGTGTCTTTATTTGTGAAATGTCTCACTTATAGGGAGTTAGAGAGGGGAGATTTATTTGTAAGACTTTCAATTTAGTCGCCTTAATGCAACAAGTCGATTGTGGTTGTCATTTAAATTGTACTTCTGTTTTTCTTTCCTAATTTTAAATGAAATAGAAGTAGCAGAATGCTTACATTCTGTCCCTATTCATTATGCTTCATCTCTACTTGCATCTGCTACAATGCTATTTAGTTGAATTTCTATTCCTTGCAAGCAATGGTTGTTTAAAATGATATACTAGTATTTACTTATTTTGATATAATTTGCAAATTTCCCCCACCAACCTCAATTGCCATATGTAAAAGGAAAAGAAACACCATAATATGTAGCATTTACAAATGAAGAAGAAAAACAACTAGAGGGAATAAAAGAGAACGGACACAACCCAGCCCACACTGAAACGGCTGATTAATCAAAGACTGCGACTTATTATTAGACTCATTGTTAGCCCAGGTATACGTTGTCTTTCCATTACTACTTTCAATACCAAGTTTGACACTTAATTAATCTAAACAAGGACGTTTCTTGCGTTTATGTTATGGAAAAGTTTGCATTTTTGTTTTCTGATATCTTTATCAAATTCTTTGTCTCTTCCTTTTTTTACTTTAGAGTTAACTTCATCATTACTTGCTCCCCAATATAGTTGTAAAAGGGTATAAAAGGCAAACGACATTTCGTTAGGTACCTTCGTGCTTTTAATATAGTATAGATTTGTGGCGGCAGATCTATTCGTAAAAGGAGTTGCTATCGCTCATCCGACTGGATGTCACTGATGGATGGATAGGCATAGCAAAAAAAAGAGTCAATTACAAGAGTAAGGCGGAGGAAAAAAGGATGATGCACTCCTTTCTTATTTTCTTTTTCATTCTCTGGAGTGAGTGAAGACAAGCTAGCCTCGACAAAATGGAACACATCTATTAGGACGAGAATGTGAGTTCTTCTTATTGTCGGTGAGCCTCTACCCCTCGTACTCTTCTTTCCATCTTTTTCTCCGCCTTAACGACAAAATATTTGATTGATCAAATTCTCTTGATTCTGACTCATACTGATCATATATCAAAGAATGGCTTTGGTTATCAAATGATTAAACAACGGGAGCAATTCACTTATACTTTACTTAGTTGACATTCATAAAAAGCATCTAATGAATTCTGAGTTCAATCCATCTTGTTTAGAAATTAACCAAACCGATCTAGGATACCGTGGCAAATGGTAATTTTTGGCCGTTAAATCCTCTAATATAAGTGTTCATGTTTCAAACATTATTTTAGCTGTGAGATAGAAGAGTGGATCCAAATATTGTACCATGTGACTTGCTGTGGGACTTCAACAGGTACCTTAAGTTCCTCTGAGCTTTAAGATGAGGTGCATACTGTCACTTGAACTTTTTGGTCTTTTGAAGGTTAATTGGTTCAAAAGCATTGAATGCCATGAGACTTGTCTTCTCAGGTTCCTCAGGAATGTCAACACATACCAAGGAAATATTACTATCGTCAAGAGAGTCGCATTCAAACTGTAGTATTACGAGTTGAATTCTAATGCTTCATAGCATTGCTGCCCAGTTGTATGGGAACACGCGCTCGCACAGAGAGAGAGAGAGAGAGAGAGAGAGAGAGAGAGAGAGAGAGAGAGAGAGAGAGACTAATGTGTAGCAACTCCAGACGTGATTGTGGTCCAAATTTCAGTATATTTATAGCCTTGTCCCCCTTACAATATGAGAACAAGAAGGTCCACTATTTAGTTTGATACTTTGTGAATGTATATTTTCATTTATCTTTTAGAAAATTTAGATTAGTTTTATTTACATGTATCCAGAGATGAAATTAATATTTAGAGTTAGTGGATTTAAATACATTTCAAATTTTATTTATGAATAAGTATATACATAGTATGAGCCGAAACCGCAAGTTCAATTGAACTCAAAGACCCCCCTTAAATCCTTCCATACAGCTGTTACAATTACTATCATCAATTGCAGGATAAAAAACTGCAAGCTATCTTGATCAAATCCTAATACCTTATTTATGTTGATGCTAGGTCCTCTACTTGTTGTGAATAATTGCCTATTTAATTAAGATATTCCTGGTTAAGTTATTATTGTTTATTTGATCATTTTTCATGAGATCATTACTAGTTTAATTATTGTCGAATATTTTGGAAGATGAGGTCGGTATTCTGGTATTGAATTGATTGATAAGTATATATCCCCGCATTTAAATACTCTTTCGAATTTATATTATTATTTTCATGGTAAGGAAGAGTGTAAAAGCACGAAGGGTGATGCCGTGCCATTTATATTATTTATATTATCCTTGTCATGGTGAGAAAGAGTGTAAAAGCATGAAGGGTGATGTCGTGCCAGAAGAGAGTTAAAGCACGAAGGGTGATGTCGTGCCAGAAGAGAGTTAAAGCACGAAGAGTGATGTCGTGCCAATCTTATTATTTATTTATAAATTTTTGGGAAGGATAAGAGTGAAAGCCCGAAGGGTGGTGCCATTCCATTTCATATTTTTAGCTACTCATTTTTTTGTTGATGAATTAATTGGATGCTACATGACATTTCTCCTGCTGAAATTTCTATATCATTCCTCTTCGCATGTTCACTCCTAAATTTATAAATTGTTATTTATTGTGCTATTGTTGCTTCGTATTTGTATATACGTGTACAAGTTTTTTACGTACGTGTCTTGTCATAGCCTCATCACTACTTCGTTGAGGTTAGGCTCGACACTTACGGAGTACATGGGGTCGGTTGTACTCATACTACACTTTGCACTTCTTGTGAAGATTTTGGAGTTGGTCCCAGCGGCGTACCATAGACTTGCTCGGATTCAGCTACCCATAGGAGACTTGAGGTATAACTGCACAGCATCCGCAGTTCTGAAATCCCCTTCTATCTTATCTTAGTTGTGTATTATCTTTCAAACAGCTTGAATTTTATTCAAACCTTTTTTTGTATTATTCTAGTAGTTCGTGCACTTGTGACACCAGATTCAAGGATATATTTTGATGATTCGGTAGTTATGGTCTTCCGCACTTTATTTCAGTAATTGACTTCCGTTTAATTTAATTTGTTTAAAAACGGTTAAGATTATTCTAACGTTGACTTGCCTAGCAAGGGAAATGTTAAGCGCAATCACGGTCCCGAAGGTGGAAATTTCGGGTTGTGACAAATTGGTATCAGAGCACTAGGTTACTTTGGTCTCATGAGTCACGAGCAAGCTTAGTAGAGTCTGAAGGATCGGTACGGAGACATATGTACTTATCTTTCAGAGGCTATGAAGTTTAGGAACAATATCACTTCTTTCTTATTCTGTTGTGCGAGTCTATTTCTATCACCAATGATTGACCATTATATTCTTATTCTCTCGCAGATGGTGAGAATACGTAATACATCTACCGACATACAAGGACCAGAACCCCCGGTGGCAACTATGACCAGGGGTAGAGGCCAAGGCCGAGGTCATGCCAGAGGCCGATGCAGAGCTCAATCTAGAGCTCGAGCAGCAGTACCCGCAGTGGAGCCTCACATGGATCTTTAGGAGGAGGTTCCAGTTCAGACGGTACCCGTTGGACCAGTTCAGGTCCTAGAAGGATTCCTAGCTACTCCAATGCCTCAGGGCGCTCTAGTCCGTTTGGTGAGCCTTGTGGAGGGTGTGGCCCAGAATGTTACATTTCCAGTGGCACCAGCCGTCTCACAAGCTGGAGGAGGAGCACAAACTCCCACTACTCTCGCTCCAGAGCAGATGGCTCCCCAGTATCAAGCTCTAGCTAGCAGCCCTACCAGTTGGGGTAGTTCAGCTAGTTGTTGCGGCACAAGCCAGTGATAGACCTGTCATGTCTTCTGAGGATTTATTGAGGCTGGACACGTTTACTAAGCTCTTTCCAATTTACTTCAGTGGTCTACCTTCTGAGGACCCACAAGATTATCTTGATCGCTGCCATGAGGTGTTGCGGAATATGGGTATAGTCGAGACCAATAGGGTCGATTTTGTTGTATTTCATATGACGGGTTCCGCCAAGAGGCGGTGGAGAAATTGTATGTTGACCAGACTAGTTGGGTCACCTACACTGACTTGGGAGCATTTCTCACGGCTACTTCTAGAGAAGTTCTTCTCTATCACATTGAGAAAGGATTATCACAGACAATTTGAGCGTCTCCAACAGGGCAATATGACTGTTACTCAGTACGAGACCCGTTTTGTTGATCTAGCCCGTCATGATCTCCTTTTACTTCCTACTGAGGGAGAGAGAGTGAGGAGGTTTATTGATGGACTCACTCACCCTATCAGGCTTCAGATGGCCAGGAAAACCGGAAGTGAGATTCCCTTTCAGGCAGCTGCTAATGTTGCTAGGAGGATCGAGATAGTTCTTGCACAGGAAAGAGGGCAGAGGGATGATAAGAGGCTATCACGATCCAAAATCCAACTAGCCGTGATGGCACCTAACCTCACCTGCTAAGTAAGTCAAATAATAATAATCCGATCCAAGGTATCCCATAGTGCTTCAGGTGGTCCCGGCCCTCATATGCCTCATTCTGACCAGCTAGCTTACAGTGCACCACCAGCTCCTATTAGTGCACCTCCGATCCGGAGTCATCGAGGTGGTTATCCAGGTCGACATGGCCAGTTCCAGGGTCAGCAGTCACAACATCCGAGAACCTATTATACTTATGGTGATCCAAGGCACATTGCTAGATTTTGCCCCAGGTCTCAGGGCAGCATGCAGCATCAGGGTTCTCGTGTTATGATTCTAGCTCCAACTATTCCGCCACCTGTCCAGCCAGCTAGGGGCAGGAGTCAGACAGCTAGAGGTGGAGGTCAGGTCGTTAGAGGTGGAGGCTAGCCGGTTAGAGGTCGTCCTAGGGACGCAACTTAGAGTGGTGAGGCCCAGCCCCGATTTTATGCTTTTCCAGCTATGCCTGAGGCCGAGTCATCTGATGTCGTGATCGCAGGTATTGTTCCAGTTTACCATAGAAATGCTTCGGTTCTATTTGATTTAGGATCTATTTTTCCCTATGTGTCCTCCTACTTTGCTTCATATCTGGTTGTGCCTCGTGATTCTCTGAGTGCTTCTATGTGTGTGTCCACACCGGTGGGAGATTCTGTTATGGTAGATCATGTCTATCGTTCATGTGTGGTTACTATTGGGAGTCTATTCCACCATACTGTATGGCCTCGCTGTAGTTGAAGGAATTAAAAGAACAATTACAAGAATTGCTTGATAAAGGCTTCGTTAGACCTGGTGTCTCGCCCTGGGGTGTGCCCGTATTATTCGTGAAGAAGAAAGATGGGTCGATGAGAATGTGTATAGATTATCGGCAGTTGAACAAGGTTACTATTAAGAACAAGTATTTGTTGCCGAGAATTGAGGACTTATTCGATTAGCTTCAGGGTGCCAAGGTGTTTTCAAAGATAGATTTGAAGTCTGGTTACCATTAGTTGAAGATTAGGGCATCCAATGTCCCTAAGACAGCTTTTCGAACTCGATATGGGCATTACAAATTCCTAGTGTATGTCATTTCGGCTAACAAATGCCCCAGCAACATTCATGGGTTTAATGAATCGAGTATTCAAGCCTTATTTGGATTCTTTTGTGGTTGTATTCATTGATGATATCTTGATTTACTCCAGCAGTCGAGAGGAGCATGAGCAACATCTTTGGATTGTGCTTCAGAATTTGAAGAATAATCAGTTATATGCCAAATTTTCAAAATGCATATTTTGGTTAGTCTTAGTTGCCTTTTTGGGGCATGTTGTATCGGCAGAAGGCATAAAAGTGGATCCTAAGAAGACCGAGGTAGTTCAGAATTGGCCTAGACCTACTTCAGCTACAGAGATCCGAAGTTTCCTTGGTTTGGCAGGTTATTATCGCCGGTTTGTGAAGGGATTTTCATCCATAGCATCCCCACTGACCATATTGACCCAGAAGGGTGCCCCATTCAGATAGTCAGACGAGTGTGAATTGAGCTTTCAGAAGCTCAAGACTATTTTGACTACGACACCAGTGTTGGTATTACCCACAGGTTCAGTATCTTATACGGTGTATTGTGATGCATTTCGCGTCGGGCTTGGTGTAGTATTGATGCAAGATGGCAGGGTGATTGCATATGCGTCGGGGAAATTGAAGGTTCACGAGAAGAATTATCCTGTTCATGACTTAGAATTGGAAATCATTGTTCATGCGCTGAAGATTTGGAGGCATTACCTTTATGGTGTCTCGTGTGAGGTATTTACTGATCATCGTAGCCTACAGTATCTGTTCAAACAAAATGATCTCAATTTGAGGCAGAAAAAATAGTTGGAGCTGTTGAAAGACTATGATATAAGCATTCTGTATCACCCCATAAAAGCCTATGTGGTGGTCGATGCTTTGAGTAGAAAGGTTATGAGTATGGGCAGCCTTGCGTATATTTCGATTGGTGAGAGGTCGTTAGTTGCAGATATTCAGACTTTGGCCAATCAGTTCGTGAGGGTAGATATTTCAGAGCCCAGTCGGGTTCTAGCTTGCACAGTCGCTCGATCTTCCTTATATGAGCGTATCAGAGAACGACAGTATGATGATCCTCATTTACTTATCCTTAAGGACACGGTGCTGCACGGTGGTGCCAAGCAGGTTGTTGTGGGTGAAGATGGAGTTCAGCGGATGCAGGGTCATGTTTGTGTGCCTAATGTGGATGGGCTTCGTGAATTAATTCTTGAAGAGGCCCACAGTTCCCGGTATTCCATTCATCAAGGTGCCGCCAAAATGTATCAAGATTTTGCACAGCTCAGTCTAGGAAAAAGAGTTATGTTAACCGTAAAGTTCGTGATGTTGCATCCGGGTTTCACCTATGAAGGGTGTAATGAGGTTCGGAAAAAAGGAAAAGTTGGGCCCTAGGTATATTGGACCCTTTGAAATTTTTGAAAGGGTGGGTGAAGTAGCCTACAGGCTTGCACTACCACCTAGTTTATCAGCAGTACATCCAGTGTTCCATGTGTCTATGCTACGGAAATATCATGGTAATTCGTCCCATGTATTAGATTTCAGTACAGTCCAATTGGACAAAGATTTGACTTATGAAGAGGTGCCGGTAGCTATTCTAGCCTGGCAGGTCCGACAGTTGAGGTCTAAGAGTTATCCTTCAGTTCTGGTGCAATAGAGAGGTCAGCCGATAGAAGCATCCTTCAGTTCTGGTGCAATGGAGAGGTCCTATATTGTGACTTTATGTGGTTATGAGACCAGAGCGGATCTTCTGTTGCTCGGCATGACCGACTTTGAGGTCATTCTAGGCATGGACTGGTTGTCTCCGTACCATGCCATTCTAGATTGCCATGCCAAGACTGTTACCTTGGCGATGCTAGAGTTGCTTAGATTGCAGTAGAGGGGTTCATCTATTACTACATCTAGCCGAGTTGTTTCTTTCTTGAAGGCTCGGCATATGATTGAGAAGGTTTGTTTGGCTTATCTAGCTTACGTTCGGGATACTGCTGCAGAGACTCCCACGATTGATTCAGTGTCTATGGTACGGGAGTTCTCCTATGTTTTTCCTTCTGATCTACCAAGCATGCCACCATATCGTGATATCGATTTCTGCATTGATTTGGTGCCAGGTACCCAAACTATCTCTATTCCACCATACCGCATGGATCCAAAAGAGTTGAAGGAGTTGAAAAAATAGCTTGAGGAGTTGCTAGAGAAGGGGTTCGTGAGGTCGAGTGTGTCACCTTGGGGTGCACCAGTGTTGTTTGTGAAAAACGAAGAATGGGACTATAGCAATATAGGCCGGGTGGCCTACTTCAGCAGATGGTTATACCAGAGTGGAAATGGGAGCGCATCACTATGGATTTCGTAGTTAGGTTGTCGCGAGCATTGAGGAAGTTTGATGATGTTTGGGTCATTGTAGACAGGCTGACCAAGTCGGCACACTTTATTCCAGTTATGACTACATACCCTTCAGAGAGATTGGCCCAGATTTACATTCAGGAGATTGTCTGATCGCATGGTGTGTCTGTTTCCATCATTTCAGATAGAGGCCCTTAGTTCACTTCATATTTTTGGAGAGCAGTATGGAGCGAGTTGGGTACCCGAGTATAGCTCAGCACAACCTTTTATCCCTAGAGAATATGCTCAGAGCACGTATGATTGACTTCGGAGGGTAGTGGAATCGATTCTTGCCTTTGGCCAAGCTTTTTTATAACAACAGTTATCAGTCCAGCATTGAGATGACTCTGTTTGAGGATTTATATGGTCAGCGATGTCGTTCGCCCATCGGATGGTTTGAGTTAGGCGAAGCTAGGTTATATGGCACTGATTTAGTGAAGTATTCCTTGGATAAGGTAAAGTTGATTCAGGAGCGACTTCGCATAACACAGTCTAGATAGAAGAGTTACGCGGATCAGAAGGCGCGTGATTTATCATTTATGGTAGGCAAGAAAGTTCTCTTGAAAGTCTCGCCGATGTAGGGAATCATGAGGTTCGGGAAGAAGGGCAAGTTGAGCCCAAGGTTTATTGGCCCATTTAAGGTGTTGAGGTGAGTTGCAGAGGTTGCTTATGAACTGGCTTTGCCTCCCATTTGGGAGTTCATCCGGTTCTCCATGTGTCTACTCTCCAGAGGTACCATCCCGACATATCGCATGTGTTAGACTATAGCACAGTTCAGCTAGATGAGAGCTTGGGTAATGAGGAGGAGCCAGATGTCATTGTTGACATGCATGTTCGCTAGTTGAGGTCTAAGAAGATTTCTGTGGTAAAGGTCCAGTAGAGGGGTCAGCTAGTTAAGGAGACGACTTGGGAGACCGAGGAGGACATGCGGAGCAGATATCCACACCTATTCAGTACTCCAAGTATGATTCTAGATCCGTTCGAGGACGAACATTTGTTTAAGAGGTGGAGAATGAAACAAACCGAGATCCGACTGGTCATTTTGCTTTCTAGATCCCAGTTCCCCTAATTAAGACTCCATGTATGTGTCTTTAATGTTTTATGACTTGCGGGGATGGTTGACTTGGGTTTGGAAGGGTTCGGGTTGAAATCAGAACACATAGTTCCTTAATAGTGACCTAGGACGGTCAAGTTTGACTTGAGTCAACATTTTGAGTAAACAACATCGGAACGGAGATTTGATGGTTCCAATAGGTTCATATGATGATTTTGGACTTGGGTGTGTGTTCGGATAATCCAGGAGCGTTTCGGGTGTTAATGATGAAAGTTGGCACGGTGAAGGTTTTCAAGTTCTTTAAATTTGGTTTGGAATAGGCTTTGGTGTTATTGAGGTCCATTTGGGATTTCGAGCCTAGTAATAGTTCAATATGGTAATTTATAACTTGTACGCAAAATTTGATGTCATTCCGAGTAGTATAAGTATGATCCGGCGCGTTCGGAGCTATTTGAGAAGTTTGAAGTTCATAAGTTGATCCAATTTGGTTTTGGGATGCGATTCTTAATTCCGTTGTTGTTTTACGTGTTCTGATAGTGTGAGCATGTCTGTATTATGTTAATAGACTTGTTGGTGTAATTGGACGGGGTCCCGGGTGGCTCAGGTGAGTTTCGGACCACCCGGAGTTAAGTCCAAAAATTTGTTATCTGCGATCGCGAAGAATTCACATGGCAGGTGAATGAGCCTATATTCACCTTTTATACATTCGATAATTCAAGGTATTCAATCCCCAACTTTAGTTGGTCTAGTAATTAATTTATCATGATAACAAACAGTACAAGATAATTCTTGAACACCCTTTTCCAAAGGTTGAGTACCTTGGCTCGGGTAGGTGGTGCTGGGTTCCGTGTCCTTGACAGGCTCGACCATTGGAGATCCGTTCATTACGAACGTTTTTTCTCGATGTGAACCAAGCTCCGACTTCCTTTTTAGCTTTGCCTCGGAAGAGGTCGGCCTTTGACCCCGTATTGGAAGAGGATCTTGGTTTTTTTTTATTATAAAAGAAACCCCGGGATGAAGAATCTCTTGTTTATTCAATATATCTGATATGAATTCTCAATTATTTTGCTCATCATTTTTTTGAATGAGATGGTCAAACTGGTTATGCCAACTTATCTGTATCCGTAGACATCGGGTTTACTATAGCACGTGATTCCACCATTGTAACGATGCGGCCGGTTGTTTTGAGTATTATAGTCATGTTCCCCCATTTACTGCTCAATTTATGCTTTACAGTTGTTGTATAACTTGCCGAGATAATTGGTTCGGTTCCGGAAGGATTTTGGAGTGAAATGGGACACTTAGTCTCATAATTGAAAACTTAAATTGGAAAAAGTTGACCAGATATTGACTTATATGTAAACAACCTCGAATTTGAAATGTGATATTTCCAGTAGCTCCGTATGATAATTTTGGACTTAGGAGCGTGTCCGAAAAATTATTTGGAGGTCCGTAGTGGAATTTGGTTTGAAATGGCGAAAGTTGATTTTTTTGGAAGTTTGACCGGGAGGTTGACTTTTTGATATCGGGGTCCTAATCCGATTATGGAAATTGTAATAGCTTCGTTATGTCATTTATAACTTGTATCCAAAATTTGAAGTCATTTCGGATTGATTTCGGCACAAGATATAGAATTTGAAAGTTCAAAGTTCATAGATTTTGATTTGAGGTGCGATTTTCTCGTTTTGATGTTGTTAGGTATGACCTGAGGCCTCGAGTAGGTCTGTATTAGGTTATGGGACTTGTCGGTATGTTCGGACGGGGTCCCGAGGAGCTCCGACGTGTTTCTAATTAATTTCAGATCATTTTTCTTCATGTTATTATTGCTGGTTGCTGCTGGTTCTGGTGTGATCGCACCTGCGACTGGTTTGCGCAGGTACGATGGTCACAGAAGAGACAATGCAGTCGTAGAAGCGGGATGAGAGCTGGAGGAGGAGGCCCGCAGGAACGGAGAAAAGGGCGCAGGTGCGGCTGCGCATGTGCGTCGAGTGGAAGCGCAGGTGTGAGGGTCTTCGCAAATGTGGAGTTTAATACCGCAGGTGCGGGGGTTGCTGGGCAAGGCTATTTTTTGCAGAAGCGAAGTTTTTCCGCAAAAGCGAAGGTCGTAGATGCGACATTTTAACCACATATGCGAAAGTGCTAGGTAGAATGATAAATACAAGGGTTCGCGATTTTGGCTTCATTTTAACATTTCCAAGCTCGGATTAAGGCGACTTTTGGAGCAATTTTCATTACAAGGATTGAGGTAAGTGTTCTACACTTGGTTTTGATCTTATTCCATGAATCTATCTTCATTTTTGCTATTGGTTGATGAATATTAAAGAGAAATTGAGGGGTTTAGCCTAAAGTTTTTGAATTTTTGAGTTGTGAACATCGAATTGGAGTCGGATTTGAGTGAAACTAGTATGGTTGAACTCGTAATTGGATAAGGTGTCGGATTTTGTGAGTGTTTTCGGGTTCCAAGGCATGGCCCCGAGTGTGACTTTTGACCGGTTTTGAGTTTTTATTAAGGATTCGATCTTTATCCTTTGAAATTATTTTCTTGGGTTTTATTTGATGTATTTGAGTTACTTTTGGCTAGTTTTGAGTCGTTCGGAGGTCGGTACGCGCAAGATGGCATTTTCGTAGCATCGCTTGGCTTGCTCGATATTAGAATTGGCTTGTTCAAGGTAAGTAACTCTTCTAATCTTGGAACTGAGGGTATAAACCCTGAATATACGTGTTATGTGTTTTATGTTGAGTAGACGCACATGCTAGGTGACGGGCGTGTGGGCGTACGCCGTGTGAACTGTGATTCCGTTATTTTTGTGGTACTGTGTAGTTACCTGAACTTGTCTGTAATCATGAAATCTCTACGTACTAGAGTTATCGAGCTTTGATTCATGTTAGAAGCCATGTTTAGGCTGCATGCTTATTCTGTTGGTACCCACTGAGTCATTACTGATGTTGAGTTATTTGTTTACATTGTTTGTGAAAACACCTACATTCTAGTTGCGGTGGATTATGTATCTAAATGGGTTGAGGCCATTTCTTTTCCCAACAATGAAGTAAGGAGTATGGTGGCATTCTTGAAAAAGAACATCTTCACGAGGTTTGGTACCCCAAGAGCCATTATTAGTGATGGAGGTTCGCATTTTTGCAACAAGGCTTTTCATACCTTACTCACAAAGTATGGTGTCACTCACAAAGTATCAACCCCCTACCATCCTCAAGCAAGCGGACAAGTTGAAGTCTCCAACCAGGAGATAAAGAGTATTTTGTCAAAAACAGTCAATGCCAACCGGACGGATTGGTCAAGAAAACTTAATGATGGGCTGAAAGAGCTCCTCCGGAGTCTGCACACACCCTCAGTGAGCGCAGTTTTTTTATATTGAGGGATGGATCTTCCCTCGACATGGATCTTGTCCGAAACATTTATACCTGGGGATGGATCTTCCCCACAGGCTGGATTGCCCCTATTTGGTATTGAGTGACTGATGATCAGTTGATGTGTATATTCCGGGATGGATCTTCCCTGGGCCAGATTGGCCATATACAGTACCGAGTGATTGAGCATGATGAGTGGAATGCGTGAGACAGTGAGATTGAGTACTGTGAGAGTGTGAGTACACGAGTTCATCTCTAAAATACATTGCATTGGCATGCACACATGACATACATGCATAAAGATGTATTTTTCTCATGTTGTACGGTATCACGTCATTCATGACTTCTCACACATATTGGCATATGGGCATAGTGATGCATTTTCACACTGGCTATCTGGAAAGAAAATGAAACATCTTATTTATTGTTGAAATAATTTTTGAGAGAATTACTGTTTTCAAACTTACTTATGTTTTTGGCAACTTCGGTAGATGACTTGGGATTTTCACTGACACACTTGAAAGGCAGAACTATTTTCAGAAATCATAATTTAGCTGAGCATTTACTCTTTGAGTTACTTCTTTTATTACTTCCTTTATGTTGTTATGAACTGTTGTTGGTTATTGGAGGTGGACTCTTACCTTGGTACAAGCTTGTCACTACTTTCAACCTAAGGTTATGTGTGTTACTTATTGAGTACATGAGGTCGGTTGTACTTATACTACACTTCTGCACCTTGCGTGCAGATGTTTTCTATTGATGTTGTTGTGTTCGTTGGGAGCTGGATCTGAAGATGTACCTGCGTTCCGGTTGTAGCTGCCTCTTGTTCATGGTAGCCGTAGATTCATAAAACTCTGTTCATAGCGGGCATCCTTTTACATACGTATTTTTTATCCGCTATGATTGTAGTAATATGAAGATATAATAAATATTTTTATTATTTATTGTCTCAATACAATAGATTTCTTATGATATGCCTTTGAAAGTTAATGAGTTTCTTTAAAGACTTACTACAATACTAATACTTCATTGATGATTAATTTAAATGTGGTATCATGGCTATTTACAATGTTGAAATTAAGAAGTGTCATTTTTAGATCTCTTATGTGTAAAAGATAGATCTTTTACGTGTAAAAGTAAATCTCCCATGTATAAAAAAAGAGATAGGATCATAAACTAAAAATAAGCTTGTAATGACCAACACCATTTGACCCAAGAGCCAATTCCAGAGTTCTCACTATCAATTAATTTATGACAACATCCATATGGTGAGTATTCCTTTATGAGCAAGTCATTATCATTATGTTCCTGGTCAAAATCATTATAGGCAAGAATTTTTTCTTGCTTTACTTTGCCCTTTAATAAATGAAAGCATATATGTGTCAAATAAAATATGTATAAGTAAAGGCACATAATAAGGAATAATACATAATAAGAAAAACATAGTATAATTCAAGGCATAAAGTAAGCTAAAATATCCCGCATGCTTATACGAATGACAATGCATATGCACTCGTCACTTTTCATATATGTCGTCCCAACACATAGATCACAACGAAAATAGACTAAACATATTCTAATTCCCTCAAATCAAGGTTAACCATGATACTTACCTCTTTTCGGAACAAGATCAATAATCCAACACAGTTTTTCCTTTAGAACAAGCCTCCAAACCACCCAAATCTAGTCAAATATTATTCAAATAAGTCAAAACAAGCTTTAAAAACTACTCTCGTACTAAAAATATTCGATCTTTAACATATTTGAAAAAGTTAACTCGGGCCCATGTGGTCTAAATTCGAAACTAAAATCAAAATTTGAAATTACCTATTCACTCCCGAGTTTAAATATTTGATTTGTTTCGAGATTCGACCTTAATTTGAAGTCTAAATCTTAACTTTATAAAATTCGAAATTTTTACCCAAAACCCCTATTTCTACTCTATGAAATCTTAGGTCTGATAGTGAAAATTTAGGAAAAAGTAATGAGAATTGAGCAAAAACAAGTTAATATAACTAACCTATGAAGTTAGGAAGAAATTGCTCTCTAAAATTGACTCTATGTGGAGTCTAGGCCTAAAAATGGAGTAAATTGAGCTAAGTCCTAAAATCTCAACCTTTTACCTAGATACAGATATCACAATTGCAAACTCTTCTTCGCAAAAGCGAATCACTGATCGCAAATGCGACTAGTGCCTGAGTCCCTCTATTGTCGCAAATGCAACTAAACCTTCGCATTTGCGAAGGTCAAGCCCCTCGCAAAAGCGAACTAAGCTTCGCAAATGCGAAATTGTTCCTCTACTCTCTAGTGTGGCAATTGAGACACAAATCTCGCAATTGTGAAGTTCGACTACCTCGCAAAAGAGAACAAAACTTCGCAAAATGCAAAGTTGCCCAATCTCTACCTAGCATCACAAATGCGAGCTAGCACTCGCAAATGTGAGGCTCACATTTGCGAACAAAACTCTTACAAATGCGAGGTCTGCAACACCAACAATCCTAATTTCTAGCAATTCAGTCCGGAACTCATCCGTAACTCATCGGACCCCTCAGACTCCCATCCGAACATCCACACACGTGTAATAATATCATACGAACTCGCTCGTAAGTCCAAATCATCAAAATAACATCTAAATTCAAGAATCAAATACCAAAACTCAATGAACTTCAAAGTTCACACTTCAAATTCCTAATTTTCACATCAAGCGCCGAAACGGTCTCGGGTCACCCCGAAACCCCAACCAAACATGCATACAAGTCCAAAATCATCACATAAACCTACCAGAATTATTAAAACACCGATCCGAGACCGTTTACTAAAAATATTGATCGTGGTCAACTATAGCCATTTTCAACTTTCAAATTTAAGTTTTCTTTAAAAATTCACGTTTAGACTTTCCAGAGATTAACACAGACCAAGCACGCAAGTCATAAATCATCAAATAGCGCTAGTAAAGGTCTCAAATCATAAAAGGGTGAGCTAGTACTCAAAACGACCTACTGTGTCAGTTATACAAATACGATGTGTAATATGGTGTCAATAATTTGTCCCTTTTAAATCATGAGTTGAATATTAAAATTGAAGTTCTAAAAACTTTTTACAGTCCCAACTTTTTGATAATATATAGATGTATTTTTACTTCATATATAGTATTTTTATATATGTGATTGATTCTATTATCATGGAATCATACTTGAACTAACTTATATTTCTTACTGTATATTTGCTACATGATACACGTTGCATTCTCATCCTTTCAGAAAGTTTTATTTTTATAGTTCTAATAATTGTATCTTTTAACTTATGGACTAACTAGTGCTCCTTATCGTATTGTTCTCTATATTTAATAAAATTTTACTTTAAAGTAGTAAATAATTTTATTCCCTTTTTTAATTGCTAGTAACATTTAGGATCATGTAATAAGATTCCTACAAAGTTTAAGAGCGTAATTGATAAATTTTGAGGGTGTCCATATATATCATCCCAACATTGAAGTTCTCAACCATGATTGAGAATTTTTGTTATTGTATTGCAATGAAATGAGCCCAAAAGTAAAAATAAAGCTATTTTTTTAAACTGAACATTTCTTTAAAATAAAGTGCGACACAAAGTAATTTCCTAAAAAAAAATGCAGTATGAAATATTATTTTGATAATAGGATATTGAAAAGTATAAAAATGTATAAAGATTAACCTTTGCTTTGAGAAAAGTGGGCACAATTTTGTGACAACCCAAAATTTAGATTTTTTTTTTCCGAACTGAAAATCTAGATTAGGATAATTAATTTGGAGTCGGAGAATATATGATACATAATAATAGATTAAGATGGGTTAAGAAACAATCATGTTCGTATTTTCATTGTGATTTATAAAGGCTAAATGATTCTCATAGTCTAAGATTTTTAATGAGACAACTAGACACTAGTACATACTATAAGATATTTCTACTCTTTTTTTTTACTAGGATATTTTTTTGCATAAGCTTTTTTTAAGTAAAATTTTAACAAGACACATTATTTTTAAGCGGGAGTGCTATGAAGCAACTTGCTTATGAGGAATGTCTTACGACGTGGAGGTCTTGTTGCAACTTGTTAAAAACAAAAAAAAAATTATAAGTTGGACTTGTGACAAGAGTTTCTGTAAATAGCAACCTTTGTTATCCTTTTAAACACAACAGCAAATAGAAAAGAAAGAAGTCTCATCCCTTCTTCTCGCTCTTCTTGTTACTTTATAGTATTATTTTGCAATCTCACTCTTTTCGTTTTTATTTCATAATGTTACAATATTATTTTAGTTGATAACTTTCAATTTACGATAATTTGCATCCAAGCCAGAAATTGAAGGGAAGTAATCTTCAAAGAAAAATAAGATAAGTTTTCCGACAAATAAAAAACGCAATTGAGTTAATTGTATTGTCTTGTAGAAAACAAAAAATTTATTGTGGTTGCTAATTTTTTTTTATTTGGGGTGGTTTGTAAATAGCCTTGTTTACAAACAAATATTAATTGTGGACCACGTAATAGTTAATGCAAAAAATATTGTTGCTAAATTTAATACTCAAAAGATGCCGACCTAATCCACTTATCCACCGCCTTTGAAATATTCCTGGTCCAAATACATCCGCTGGTATCCCGCTACGCGTTGTCTTCATCGCTTAATCTCAGCCGTCCATCCCAGCCTCACAACCTTATAAATAAACTCGCCCCGAAGCCAATTCCTCCGTCCCAGTTTGTTTTGGTTTCAATTGCGCTTCTAATTTCTCCCTGTACAGCGGGATGTAGGTTAGTGGTTTTCATTCTTGTTTTCTTGTATTATACGCTACAGTATGTGGGTTTCTGAATTGCAGTCCTTAAATTGAGAAATTGAAAGCCTGACTCTAGATCTAGATGCAATTTTGGGGGAATCAGAGCATGCTTTCAGGTTTGGGCGATTCTGAGGTTTTTGTTGTGAGATTTTCCCTATGCAATTTGTTCTATGTTTATTTTTTCCATTGATGATCGGAGAGGATGTGCTATGTTAGCGATCAGGTTCCAGTTCTAGTTGGTAACGATGGACAGAGAGATTATTCTGTCTCTGATTTAACATGAGCTCCAGGTGCGGTATATTTCACAAGCAGGCCACAACTTCGATATGGAGCTATCGGTTTGGATTTGATATCTTGCATCTTATATGCTAATGTTGTCTTATTCTCGCATCAACTTCGTTTACCTTGACTTCTTCAATGCTTATTTGGTCCGGTCATCTGTGGATTTCATTCCTAGGTTTTGATGTCACTTTTCAAGGGTACATGGTGCAAGTGGTTCTAAAGGAATAAGTGTCTTACGGATGACCGATAAGTATTCAATTCTGAATCTTTAGATTGCCGCGTAAAGTGCTTCTCTATATTTGGTGTTCTCGCTACTAGTTTTCTCTGCTCCAATTTTCTTTTGCTTATCACGCCTGTTTTGTTGGATGGATTAGATTTAGAAATTTCTAAGGTTGGTGTCCAGAATGCGCTCCTCTGCATGTTGTTTACAGATCAATGTCAGAGGCTTCGAGAAAGGGGGTTTTTTCAATCTTGTCTCTGGCATCTCTGATGATTACCTAGGTGTATGGGTTTCGCACTTAACTATTCCCTTCTTTCTGTGCTTGCAGCCGTTGGGTCTTAGAGCGCAATGAATTCTTTTTTACATGGAGCGATGAGATTGGTTTAGATTTCTTAGCTCTCAGTCGCTGCCAGTATTCTCTATCTTCAGATTGTTGCTCTCCTTTGGTACTTTATCTGTTTCTTATTATTTGTTTCGATTTGCTGTATTTTACGTGCGAGATCTGCAATTCTATGATCTGACTGTTTTGAGAATTAAGCTCGGGCCAAGCAATTCAAGTGGCAGGGTTTGGGAGTCCTTTTTGAGTTTACCTTTTTTTTTGTGTGTGTGCGCGCATTCAATTTGCAATTATTTCTGTTTTGTTTTCTTTTTTGTTGATTAGAGAGGGTTGTTTGTTTGTCAATGTTGCCAATGTTCGATCAGGTCTGGGTAACGATTATAGGAGATCTTCCGGTGGTTTTGATGAGTCTTTTCTATGGTGACTTTCTGCTGGGTGATTTCTTTTCATGGAATTGTAGTTAGTACCTTCATCCTACTCATAGTCATGGTATCTTCTGATTACCCTTTATAAACAGCCTTTTGTGAATTTTCTTTTTCGTGCTTCTTGTTGTGACCTCTGCCAGTTATCTTGGTTATGTTCATATTGTTGCTTTCGTCCCTTGTATAGTTATCTTTTATGTTGTCATCCTTGATTATTTTCTTGTTATTACGATATGTGAGTTTCTTGTTTGCAATCCTTTGATTTTCGATGTTAAGAAATTGAAAGGTGGTGAGATCCACTCTAGATGCAATTTCGAGGGAATCAAGCATGCTTTCAGGTTTTGTGCAATTCTGATATTTTTGTTGTGAGTCTTCGCTGCACAATTAGTACTGCGTTTATTTTTTCCCTTGACAATAGGAGAGTATCTTGCTATGTTAGTTTTTTTGATCAGGTTCCTGTTCGATTTGGAGTTGTAACTATGGATAGAGGGATTATTCTGTCTCTGATTCAACATAAGCTCCTCCTCCTATTTTGAGAAGTTACGGTAGTGTACACTGTTTTCCATACTATCTGAGCTATCGCTACTCCGAAACCTCAAGCAATTTTGCTCCTCGCTGACTTGGATCTTCAGATGAGTGAATCCGTCATCTGTTCTAGCCCTATGCGTCACAAGCAGGGTACAACTTCAGTATGGAGCTATCGGTTTGGATTTGATGTCTTGCATCTTATATGCTAATATTGTCTTATTCTCGCATCAACTTCTTTTACCTTGACTTCTTCAATGCATATTTGGTTTGGTCATCAGGTGGATTTCATCCTAGGTGGTGTAGTTTTCAATGGATGAGTATTAAGATTGATCTAAGGGGGCAAGTGATTCTGAAGGACCAACTGTATTGCTTTGGTGTTTGTGTTCGGGAAGATGCAGAGCAAGTTCTCAGGTCTTAGGCTTAATAGGTATTGGAGATTTTCGTGTCTCTAAGCTTTGTCAAAAACTACTGTTATATGGAAGCTCTCAATTAAGATTATTCTTTCCACGAGCATGTATAGTGTATTCTGCTGCCGTTTTTAGTTTTCATTCCAGATGCTTATGTTCTCCGACGATCCGGCTGAAGAGATCTCTTATGTTATGGACACCTGTTAAGTACACAATTCTGCTATCTTTAGATAGCATCATAAAGTGCTCTTCCACTTTTGGTGGTCTCCCTACTCATCTTCTCAGCTTCTGTTTTCTTTTGGTTATCATGCCAACTTGTTTTTGTTTGTTGGATGGATGTGTAGACCACATAGTGACAGGAATTAAGGGCTGGATTTTGAAATTTCAAAGGTTGGTGGTCCAGTACGCATTACACACGGTTTCTTGGTCTTTTTGGTGCTTGCATTGCAATCTTGATATTGTCAGGCTTCGAGAAAGGGGGCTTTTCTATCTCTTGTCTGGCATCTCTTGTGATTTCCTAGTGGTATGGGTTTTACCAGCTTTTCACTTACTGTTGCCCCCTGTTTGTGCGTGCAGCCATTGGGCCCTAGAGAAGTGAATTCCTCCTTGCATGGAGCCCCGCCTTGTTTTCCTTGCTGATCATTGAGGTCTCTGTAGTTTAGGCTTCTATGAGTATTGAGATTTTCAATCCAATTTTCTTTCCTTATCAGAGTGATTACTTATCTTTGTGAAAACTGCTGGTATACGGAAATTGTCAACTGAGATTAAGAGTCCGTTTGGACATAATAAAAATTTCACTTTTTCCAAAATAGTGTTTGGCCATAAATTTTCAAATTTTCACTTGTAAATGAATTTTGGAATTTTTCAAAAATTTGAAAAACTCCAAAAAGTTGTTTTTCAAAATTTTCACTCAGATTACTCACAGAACTTCAAAAATAACCCAAAATTATATTCTTGTCCAAACACAACTCTAGTTTTCAAATATGATTCACTTGAAAAAAATATTTCACTTTTTTTCTGGAATTTTACAATTCTTATGTCCAAACGCTCACTAAATCTTTTCACAAGTGTGTATAGCATATTCTGCTGCCATTTTCAGTTGTCAGTCCAGATGCTTGTGTGTTCGATGATCCAACTGATGAGGTCTCTCATGGTTATGGACACCTGGTTGGTCACCTGATAAGTACTCAATCTCAAATCTGGATCTTTTGATAGCCCCATAAAGTGCTCCTCTACTTTTGGTTTTTCTCGCTACATATCTTCTCTGCTACTGTTTTCTTTTGTTTATCATGCCAACTTGTATTTGTTTTGTTGGGTGGATGTGTAGACCACATGGTGACAGTAATTAAGGATTTGGACTTTGAAGTTTAAAGGTTGGTGATCCAGCATGCGTGTTATACATGGTTTCTTGGTCTTTTTGGTGCTTTCAATGCAATCTTGGTATTGTCACGCTTCGAGAAAGGGGTTTTTTCAATCTTGTCTGTGGCATCTCTTGTGACTTCCTATTTGTGCTTGCAGCCATTGGGCCTTAGAGCAGTGAATGCGTCTTTCTGTGAAGCTGCTTGTTTCCTTGCCAATTTGCTTTGAGGTTTCTGTAGTTCAGACTTCTATAATTATTGAGATTTTAATTCCAGTTTCCTTCCCTAATGATAGTGATTCCCTTCTCTCGTTGTCCAAACTGCTGGTAATACGGAAATTGTTAACTGAGATAGATCTTTTCACAAGTGTTTGTAGTGTATTCTGCTGCCACATTTTCGTCTTTAGTCCAGATGCTTATGTTCTTCGATTATCCAACTTATGAGATCTCTCTCATGGTTACGGACGCCTGGTTGGACACCTGATAAGTATTCAATCTCAAATCTGGATCTTTTGATAGCCCCTTAAAGTGCTCCTCTACTTTTGGTTTTATCGCTACATATCTTCTCTGCTACTGTTTTCTTTTTGTTTATCACGCCAACTTGTTTTTGTTTGTTGGGTGGATGTGTAGACCTCATGGTGACAGTAACTAAGGATTGGATTTTGAAATTTCAAAGCTTGGTCCAGTATGTTACACACGGTTTCTTGGTCTTTTTGGTGCTTGCATTGCAATCCTGATATTGTCAGGCTTCGAGAAAGGGGGTTTTTCAATCTCGTCTCTGGCATCTCTTGTGATTTCCTTGTGGTATGGGTTTCACCAGCTTTTCACTTACTGTTACCTCCTGCTTGTGCTTGCAGCCATTGGGCCCATAGAGAAATGAATTCCTCCTTGCATGGAGCCGCCTTGTTTTCCTTGCCGGTCATTATTGAGGTCTCTGTAGTTTAGGCTTCTATGAGTATTGAGATTTTCAATCCAGTTTTCTTCCCTAATTAGAGTGATTCCCTTATCTTTGTCAAAACTGCTGGTATAGGGAAATTGTCGACTGAGATAAATCTTTTCACAAGTGTGTATAGCGTATTCTGCTGCCATTTTCAGTTTTCATTCCAGATGCTTATGTTCTTCGATGATCCAACCGATGAGATCTCTCTTATAGTTATGGACACCTGGTTGGACACCTGATAAGTACTCCATCTCAAATGTGGATCTTTTGATAGCCCTATAAAGTGCTCCTCTACTTTTGGTTTTCTCGCTACATATCTCCTCTGCTACTGTTTTCTTTTGTTTATCACGCCAACTTGTTTTTGTTTGTTGGGTGGATGTGTAGACCACATGGTGACAGTAATTAAGGATTGGATTTTGAAATTTCAAAGGTTGGTGATCCAGTATGCGTTACACATGGTTTCTTGGTCTTTTTGGTGCTTGCATTGCAATCTTGATATTGTCAGGCTTCAAGAAAGGGGGTTTTTCAATCTTGTCTCTGGCATCTCTTCTGATTTCCTAGTCGTACGGGTTTCACCAGCTTTCCACTTAAATGTTACCTCCTATTTGTGCTTGCAGCCATTGGGCCTTAGAGCAGTGAATTCGGCTTTCCTTGGAGCCGCTTGTTTCCTTGCCGATTTGCGTTGAGGTTTCTGTAGTTCAGACTTCTAATTATTGAGATTTTCGTTCCAGTTTCCTTCCCTAATTATAGTGATTCCTTCTCTCTTTGTCAACACTGCTGGTAATGCGGAAATTGTTAACTGAGTTAAATCTTTTCACAAGTGTTTATAGTGTATTCTGCTGCCATTTTTTTCCAGTCCAGATGCTTATGTTCTTCGATTGCTTATGTTCTTCGATTATCCAACTTATGTGAGAGATCTCTTATGGTTATGGACACCTGATAAGTACTCAAACTCAAATCTGGATCTTTTGATATAGCCCCTACTCTGCTTTTGGTGTTCTTGCTGCATGTCTTTTTTCTCTGCTTCTGTTTTCTTTTGTTTATCATGTCAGCTTGCTTTTGTTTGTTGGATAGATTGTAGACCACATGGTGACAGTGATAGAACATTAGATTTTGAAATTTCAGAGGTTGGTGTCAAGTGCTTGCACTGCAATCCAGACATTGTCAAGCTTTGAAAAAAGGGGGTTTTCCGATCTCGTGTCTGGAATATCTAGTGATTTCCTAGTGGCATGGGTTTCGCCAACTTTGCACTTAACTGTTCCTTCTCTCTGTGATTGCAGCTGTTGGGATATAGGTTTCTGATTTGCAATTCTCTCATAGTTTCCGTTGAGAAGTTAAGCTCGGACCCAAGCAATTCAAGCGGGCAGTCAGGCTTTGGGAGTTCTTTGATTTTTCTCTTTTTGGGTTTGAGATCCAGTTTGTTATTAGATCTGTTTTCTCTATCTTCTTTGTTGATTAGAGTTGGTTTTTTGTATTTCAACATTGACATTGGTTGATCAGGTCTTGGTAATGTTTATAGAAGAAAGGCCTTCTGGTGGATTGCGGCTAGTTAAACTCTACCTATTCATAGTCATGGTATCTCACCAATTACCCTTCACCAATAGTCGTTGCAGTCGCAGACTTCCCTTTTCGGTGCTGCTTTTTGTGACCTTCTGCTAGTTACCTTGGTTTCTCAATGTTCATATCTTTGCTTTCTTTCCATGTGTAGTTTATTTTTGTTGTTCTCACCCTTGACCGTTTTCTTGTGTATTACGGCATGTGGGACTCTGATGAAATTGAAAGCTGGTGAGATCCATTCTTGGTGCAATTTTTGGGGAATGAAGCATGCTTTTAGATTTTGGGTTGGTTATGAGGTTTTTGTTGTGAGACTCCGCTATGCAATTAGTAGTGTGTTTATTTTTACCTTGATGATCGGAGATGATGTTGCTATGTTAGCATCAAGTTCCAGTTCTATTTGGAGTTGCAACAATGGACAGAGGTTACATGGGCATCTTCTTCTATTTGTGCACTGGTGTACACTGTTTTGCCCCACTACCTGAGCTATCACTCCCCTGGAACCTCACAATTCTTTTTATTGAATCAGATTACGAGTAGAACTAGCAATAACGCTACCCATGCTGACTTGGATCTTCATGGTGAGTGAGTCCGTCCTTGATTCTAGCCGAATGTGTCACATGCATGGCACAACCCCAACGTGGAGCTATCGGTTTACTTGGATTTCATATCTTTGACTTCTAATTTGCTAATATTGGTTTTTTCCTTGCATCAACTTCTTTTACCCTGACTTCTAGTTATCTTGTTCGGTCCCATACCTAGGTATGATGTCAGTTATGAAGGATATATGGGCAAGTTCCCAGGTCTTTGACTATAGGTATTGAATATTTTCGTCTCTCGAAGCTTTATCAAAACTGCTGTTATATGGAAGTTCTCAACCAAGTTAAATTCTTTTCACAAGTGTGCATAGTGTATTCCGCTGCCTTTTTTAGTTCAAGTCGGATGCTTATGTTCATCGATGATACAACTGATGAGATCGCTTATTGTTATTGGCATCTGATAAGTGCTCAAACTCTTTTAAGTGCTCCGCTACTTTTGGTGTACTTGCTACTCAATTCCGTCTTCTTCTGCTTGTCATGCCAGCTTGGTTTTGTTTGTTGGATAGCACATGGTGACCGTAATAGAGAATTAGATTTGGGATTTCAAAGGTTGCTGTCCCGTATTCCTGTGCATGCTGTCTCCTGGTCTTCTTTTGGTGCTTGCAGTGCAATCTGGATATTTTCAGGCTTCAAGAAAAGGGTGTTTTCAATTTTGTATCTGGCATCTTAGTAATTTCCGAGGTGGTATGGGTTTCACGAGATTTGCAGTAAACTCTTCTTTCTTTCTGTGCTTGCAGCTGTTGGGTCTTAGAGCTGTGAATTCTTTTCCTGATGGAATGGCCTTGTTCGTCGATTTGCGTTTCTTTAGGCTTTTATGGTATTGCGATTTTAAGTTCAGTTTCATTCCGTAATCATAGTGATGGCCTCCTAGTCTGAAGTTAAATGTTTAGTGTATATATTAACTAGAAGAGAGGAACATCTTAGATCTCATAGACTCTGATCAATCAATGTCTTTACGAGGAAGCAGAGGGGTTTTAGTGCTTATATTTTTGTATGAGTTCATTTGTTTCAAACTATTCTATTAGGTAGATCTCTCTCCCTTTTTTTTTTTGAAGCATGCATATTATATTTTGTATATTCATCATTTAAAGACTTGCTTCAAACTGTTAGCTATTGTGTAAAAGCTATTATGTAAAAGAGCTCGATTCACTAATCTAAAACAGATCAATAGTACCTGTAATAAAACCCCTGGCTCAGAACAGATCATGTATTCTCTTATTTTATTTTTGTATGTGAATGCGGAGGTTATTAAGGAAAAGGGTTTTTCGTCTTGTGTCTTTGACATTTCTGGTGATTCTTTGTTGGTATGGTTTGGCCAACTATGTATTTAACTGGGCCTTTCTTCTGTGCAGTCACCGGGTCATACAGCAGTGTGGATTTTTTGTTCTTGTTTTAATGGAGCAAAATTGTTGTTGGTTCGTGAGTTCATCTTGCCTTTTGCTTGCTTTTAAGATTGCTTAAATTCAATAATGTCGAGATTTCAATTTTTGGTGATGTGATGTCATCCTATCTTTAACTTGACCCCAAAGGGTGGATTTTTTGTTCTTGTACATATTTTGCAAAATTTAGCATTCTCATGGTCTCTTTTGTTGCATGATGAATATTGATTTACTTTTTTCATCATTCGTTTTTTTTCATTCTCTTTCAGATTGCACATTTTGGTCTCTTTTATTTTCTGACTGAAGCTTTTACATTTTGGTCTTAGCTTTAGCTTTCACAAATGTTTTTCTATACATCAGCTTTCTGTAGAAGACATCCTGTTAAGGGCTTGTGGATGTTGACTGGCTTTTACAATATATGCTATAATGGGCTGATGGGGATTTTGTTGCAGGGTTTCCAGTGAGCAATATCTATTCTGCTCAGTCTTTTTTCTTCCCCTTTTGGAGGGATAAGGTAGTAAAGGAAAAATCAAACAAAGCAACCACCCGTATGCAAGACTGAGCAGAATAATCAAACAAAGCAACCACCTGTATGCAAGAAGTGTACCTGATGTCCAATACATTAAAGAAGCTTCTGCTGACCATCTTCCTGGTTCATGCATCACATATATCTTCTAACAAATGAAATTCTGTTTTGGGCTGGAGATATTACTTTTACATTTTAGCTGCTGTGCATTTTCAGATTAGCATTTTGTCAGCTGAAGTCAAATTGTGCACTAACTAGCCAGCTCCCAGAAGTTGTCTACTTCACGTGAAGTCGCATCGGAAAACAATACATTTTTTCCTGTGAATGTTTCATTATAGTCCGGGGACTCTGCTTTTCAATATCTGCTGGCTTTTCTTTGGAGTAACTGTCATATCATATCTGCTATTTTTGCCTGAACGATTCGGGTCCTAGATGGGCAGGGTAAAGTCTATGGCTTGTTTAGAAAATTTGAAGTGCATTCCGTGTTAGGTTGGGTTTGTTAGTGCAACTGGTGTTTGGATAATCATTTCTCTCATATAGCTGCTTTTACAACCGTCTTTACTGTGAGATTAGAGGATGGAACTTGAGAGGGACAATCATGTGATCTTTCTCAGGGAGTGTATGCAATGATGTCTAAGCATATGTGCTGTCAATTGAGCCTTTTGATCTGAGAGAGTCTTATCATATCTGCTGTGTCGAAGGATCCCCCCAGCCTTATAGGAGAGAGACCTTACTTCATCAAAAGAAAAAAAAGGAACAAGGACGCCCAGCTTATAGGTTCTTATATCTTTCGATATACAATGATGTGGTTGAACACAGATGTGATTTTATCTTCTTTGGAGAATGTTGACATTGTAATGGGCTATGTCCAACTTTGGTAGGTCATCTGGCACTATGGGATTTGTACCCGCAACTTGCTTTTTGATTCCTGCATACACTAAACTGAGGTGTTGTGAATTGATTTTGTTGCTTTAAACAAGGTTTTTTTTATGTGGAAGTAATCTTGTTGGTTTTGTTACTTTAAACACAGTTTTTTGTTGTGGAAGTAGTCCTTTTGAGTTTCAGCTTCGAGAGAGACTCGGTGGAGAGTTTGCTTTTGTCACTTGGCTATATGAGAATTTTTTAATGAATTTTACTTGGAAGGTCATTGCCAAGTCTCAATCTTATTGGTTCAATTTTTTTTTTTGTTTAGCAATTGAATCGTCAATCTATCCTATATTCTCTCCTAGGTAGACCTATGTCTCTCACTTTGTCTCTCCTATATTCTCTCCTAGGTAGACCTATGTCTCTCACTTTGTATCCCTAAGTACAGTCCTAGACCTGTATCCATTCTTCAACAATTCCGTCATTGATCCTTTTTAACTAGGAGGTCGCTACCCGGTCTGTTCCTCCCAGTCTTCATTTCCATTTGTGTAAATCCAAACTTATTTCCGGGTTGTTCGTCGGCACTGTGTCTTGATTGTGTTTGAGTGATGCATTTGTTGAAGTCTGTTTTATTTGTTCAACATATGGTCTTGTCTTGATACTAACAGTGGTTTCTCCTGTGGTTTTGGTCTACCTGTTGCTAGTTTTCGTGTTTAGGTAATTAGGTGACCCTTGTAACTCCGCCTGTCGAATCAGCCGGTCCCAAGCCCGGAATAAGGAGGAGGGAAGGTGTCAAGTGTGCAATTATAGGTGTCCCTTCTTTTTAGTTCATAGAAATGATTTCTGGAGCTGTCTTAGAGTGTTTCTTGTTATTTATCTTGAGCAATTAGGATGGGAACATATTCTTCTTTAAATCTGTTTTTTTTTTTAATCTTTGTGTCAGCGTCTGATTACAGTTAATATTACTTATCAGGAAAGCGTGGCTGCTAGATAAAATGCCTCAAGATGTGTTAGCAGCTTGTGTTGGCAAGTCGACTAAGAAGTTTCAGTCAGTTGTGCTCGCTTATCATGCAATTGGTAATTAGAAATTTTGATAACAACTTTCTTTCTCAGTTCGAAGAATTTCACCAATGTTTTTGATATTTAAGGGATTTCAGTCTGTCTCACATCTGCTGCGATTTATTGATGATCCACCTTCACACAGGAGATATTGTTTCGTTATTGATGGCTCCCAACTCAATATCCAACTTTAGTGCTTAGTCCGGCAGTATGTGGGCATGTAGTGTCAGTATGTGTTTTCTACTTACCCGGTATATATCCTCAAAAAACAGCCGATATTCCTTCCCTCTCCTTCCCTGGTTGCAGTATAATACTCGTTTACTGTTTGCTATTGCTACTGGGTTTTCATGGATGATGTAGACGGCATCTTAATATCAGTGGACCATTGAAGTTTCTGATTTGACATGTGAGGTTTCAATGCGGTGCACACTACCTTCCGAGCTTGTTTTCCTTCCATGTCCGCTCCATTTTAGTGATGATCCACCTTTGCATTGGAAATTTGTTTCATTATTAATGTCTAGAAATGCTTCCATTCACTGCTGCACAACATAAACTCTTCTCTATTTGCTTGTGAGCTTTTCATGGATGCTGCAAGACTACGTGCAAATATCAGTTTGCAATGGTGGTCAAACTTGTTATCATTGGCAACATTGCGGAAACTATATTGATATCTGTGGTTTCTATCGACGCTTGCAGACTACATCCAAATTTCCAGTATGGAGGGATTGTAGTCTTTTTTTCTTTTCATGTCGACTCCAATGTAATGATGATACACCTTTGCAGTGGAAAACATTTCCTTAATGATGTCTCTGAGTGACTTCCAACTCAATATTCAACTAAATAAGAGATTCGCGTTTAGCCAGGCCGCAAATTGTGTATTCAAGCATCTTAAGAATTTATTATCTGGAAAGTTGGCGATCCTTGTATATCCTCGTCATCTTTAAGAAGTTCTTGCCTGCCTGAAATATAATATTCGTTACTATTGCTTGGTGGCTTTCGTCAGCTTGTGTGATTTTCGTGAATGCTGCAGAGCACATCCAAATATCAATCTGCAATGGGAATTAACTCAATGGCAATCCTGAAAATGAGGTGTCGTGTGTGGGGGGTTTCCGTTGACGTTGCAGATAATGTCTAAATTTCAGTCTGCAATTGTGTAAACAAACTGATGTAGCATGCCGTGGATGGTAATGGTTTGGCTGTGAGGTCCTTTCATGTAAGTTCCTGTTTCAGACAATACTTTAGCTGTGAGATAGAAGAATGGATTCAAAATCCCCCTAATACCATTTGACTTACTGTCACTTGCGCCTTTTGGTCTTTGAAGGTCGATCCAAAAGCAGGCATTGAATACCACGAGACTTATTTCCTCAGGAAGGTCAACGTATACCCAAGGAAATATTGTGTCATAGGTTGTACCTTGATTCTGATATAAAATACCTTTCATGTAACATTTGGCTGGTTATAGCTCAGTTGTGAGATATAGCTCTGCATTTGAAGGTCACCTGGTACCATGTGGCTTAATATCTGTGAGGCTCCTCTAAGTTTAAGATCGGATCCATGCTGTCATGTGAGCTTTTGGTTTTTGGAGGTCCTTGTGTTGTTTGTTCTGGAGATGTACCTAATATTAGTATGTTACTATAGAAGTCAACAGTGCCAAAAAAGACGGCCTTCTCCACTTTGTGTGCTAAATTGGTGTTTTTTTCATAGCCGAATGAGGGAGAGGACAGATTATAGTTCATTGGTGTTATTTTGTGGAAAGGCCTTAGAGGGATTATGATCATATCTTGTTAGATAGTTATGATGTTGACTTCTGGGTTGCCTGGTATTCCAATTTAACATTCAACTTCCTAAGTGGGATACGAACATTTGCAAATAGGAGGATGAGCGAATTAGATACTAGGATAATGGCTCTTTTTTGTACTCTTTTACCAGTTTGGTATTAAAAAAATAGTAGTTCCCCCGTGTCGAAATATATAGATTTAGGAGTGTGAGGGTCAAACCATTCAATTTTCAGTCTCAATTCGGACATTGATTCCTTCATTTTTAGAACAATTAGAAAATCTATAACAAAAATATTTTAAAAAATAAGTCAAAAATCGTAGTGGAAAGTTGATTCCTCGGATAATAGTAATCCCGTATGAAGTGGAACAGGAGGGATAGAACTTTTGTGAGAGTAGAATCCTGTGCCAAGAGTGAAAAATTATTAGTGCAACTGGAATTCCACGTTGTCTACTTCACGTGAAGTATATGGGAAGTAGTAACTTTTTATCCTGTGGATGTTTCATTGCAGTCTGGGGTGCCTCTGCTTTTCAATATCTGCTGGCTTTTCTTTGGAGGAACTGTCATATGATATCTGCTATTGTTGCCTGAATGATTCATGTCCCATGGGCAGGGTGAAGTCTGTGGCTTTTTAGGGAAATTTGAAGTGCATTACAAGGTTAGTCTGGGGGCTTGTTAGTGCTACCAGTGTACCAGTTCGCTCATATTGCTGCTTGTAAACTGTCTTTAACTGTGAGGTAAGAGGATGGAACTTTTAAGGGATTTTCTCAGAAAGTGTATGCAATGAGGTCTAAGCGTTTGTGCTGTCAATTTGAGCTTTTTGGTTTGAGGAGTTTATCATATTTTCTGTGTTGTGGAAGGATACCCAGCTTTATACGAGATATCTTACTAAATCAAAGGGATAAATTAAAAGAAAGGAAGCTTATAGATTTTGCTAGTTTGACGTACAATGACGAGGTCAAATGGGAGATGTGATTTTATTTTATCTTCTTTCGAAAACCTTGACGTGGTCATGTGCACTGCCAAATATTGGTAGTCATCGGGCACTAGGTAAGTCAGTACCTGTAGTTTGCTTTTCATTTCCTGCATATGCTAAAGCACACTGTTGTGGATTGATTTTGTTGCTGTAAATGATGTTTTTTGATGTGGAAGTAAATTGTTTATTGATGTGGAAGTAATCTTTTTAATTTTCAGGTGGGAGATCCACTCGAGGATCTTTGTTTTGTGCGTTTGTTTTTTTTGGGGGGTGGGGTGGTGAGGAGTATATTTAAGTGCTCACTGGAAGGTTTGCAGCAATGTCCCAGCACTGAGAGAGTTTTTTGATCTCCAATTTACGTTCTGAGAATTTTCCAGGATAATGTAACTTTTGCAACAGTATTCTAGCGCAATGACTTTGAATCTTGATTTTGACTGTGTGTGAATTTGTCGTTCATTTGTTTCAGTTATGAATGTGATCTAGAAGTTCATTGCCTAGTCTAAATTTTATCGTTTCAATTTCTTTATTTGTCTTGCGATTGAGTCGTGTATTTAACCTAGATCCTCTCCTAGGTAGTTCTCTGCCTCTCTGCTTTGTATCCCTAAGTAGAGTCATTGACCCGTGTGCACTCGCAACAGTTCCTTTCAACCTAGGAGGTCACTGCCCAGTCTGTTCCTCATAGTATTCATTTCCTTCTGTATAATCCATCTTATTGACATCTTATTTCCAGGTTGTTTCCTCGGCTGTGTCTTTTTGACAAGGTTATTTTATTGTTAGTTATGTGTAGTCCCACATTGGAATGGGAGTAATATGTACTTTGTAGACTATAGCTATAAATAGGACCTCTTGTATTATATTGAGTATCTAATATCAATAATATATTTTCTCCCATGCTTTCTCACATGGTATCAGAGCATTAGTGAGAAAAGATCGTTGTGCGCCATTCCAACGTTAACCGGGAAGAAAAAACTTAGTAATCGTGCAATTTTTCTGGTGACCTAAGGCTTGTCTATGTTAAAGTCACTTTATGTCGGTGTTGTGCTAAAACCAACACCACCACGAGGTAGATCACCTTCCAGCGACCAACCCCTGAAAATTTATCCAGCAGAAAAGCTGCCACGCGCCGGCAACACCGTAAATAACTTTTTCGGCGAGGGTTCCGGCCACTTTCCGGCCATTTTTTCGCGAAGCTTCTTCAAGACAGTTTGCTCTTCTCAAAATTCTGAGTCCACCCATCTAATTCAAATCAAATTCCGACCACTTTTATATTTTCTCAGTGTGAACAGTGACCTTCCGGCCATCTTTTGAAAACATTTCTTCAGGACAGCTTGCTCGCAAGGGAATTCCAAGTCTATCCATCTTGGTTACAACAAATTCCGACAACTTTACAATTTTCCAGCGAGCTACGGTGTTTTCCGATGTGAACAATTTATGAAATCTCATGGGATTATTCATCAAACATCTTGTCCGTACACATCTCAACAAAATGGAGTAGCTGAAAGAAATAATAGACATCTTATTGAAACTGTTCGTACCCTACTCATACAATCTCATGCTCTGTTGCGTTTTTGGGGGATACAGTTCTTACATCTTGCTATCTTATTAATCGTATGTCATCTTCAGCTATCCAGAACCAAGTTCCGTTCTCTGTTATGTTTCCCTACTTACCTTTGTTCTCTCTTCCACCCCGTATCTTTGAAAGCACTTGTTTTGTCCATAACCTTACTCCAGGAACAGATAAGTTAGCTCCTCGTGCTCTTAAGTGCGTATTTCTAGGTTACTCGAGAACACAAAAGGGGTATCGATGCTACTCTCCTGACCTCCAGCGGTACCTTATGTCCGCTGATATTACCTTCTTTGAAACCCAATCATACTTCACAGGTTCGGGTCATCACTTAGATATTTCTGAGGTACTACCAGTTTCATCTTTTGGAGATTCCGTCACTATCTCCCATCCATCTTCCTCTACATCTCCAGCTCCACCACCTACAACTCCAGTTGTAGCTCCACCATCTATAGCTCCAGTTCCTCCACATAATCCAGTTCAATCTTCTGCAGCTCCACCACTCTTGACTTATCATCGTCGTCCACATCCAGCATCAGGCCTAGGTGATTCACGCCCTGCATCAGATTCTGCAGCTACTGCGAACTTGTCTCCTCTTAGTCAACCAATTGCACTCCGCAAAGGTGTACGATCCACACTTAATCCTAATCCCACTATGTCGGTTTAAGTTATCATTGTCTGTCGTCACCTCATTATGCTTTTATATCTTCTTTGTCCACTGTTTCTATCTTTAAGTCTTCATGTGAGGCACTATCTCATCCAGGATGGCGACAGACTATGATTGACGAGATGTCTGCTTTACATGCTAGTGACACTTGGGAGCTTGTTCCTCTTCCTGCAGGTAAGTCTATTGTTGGTTGTCGTTGGGTTTATGCAGTCAAAGTCGACCCGGATGGCCAGGTTGATCGGCTTTAGGCTCGTCTTGTTGCAAAAGGATATACTCAAATTTTTGGGCTTGATTATAGTGATACTTTCTCTCCCGTGGCTAAAGTAGCATCTGTTCGTCTTTTTTTGTCCATGGCTGTTGTACGTCATTGGCCTCTTTATCAGTTAGACATTAAGAATGCTTTTGTCCACGGTGATCTTGAGGAAGAAGTTTATATAGAGCAACCACCTGGTTTTGTTGCTCAAGGGGAGTTTAATGGTTGTGTGTGCAGATTGCGCAGGTTACTCTATGGTTTGAAACAGTCCCCTCGAGCTTGGTTTGGTAAGTTCAGCACAATTATTCAGGAGTTCGGCATGACTCGTAGTGAGGCTGATCACTCTGTGTTTTATCGTCATTCTGCTCCTAATCTGTGTATTTATCTAGTGGTTTATGCTGATGATATTGTTATTACTGGCAATGATCAGAATGATATTACTAATCTGAAGCAGCATCTCTTTCATCACTTCCAGACTAAGGATCTGGGTAGATTGAAGTATTTTCTAGGTATTGAGGTTGCTCAGTCTAGCTCAGGTATTGTTATTTCACAGCGGAAGTATGTCTTAGACATTCTTGAGGAGACTGGAATGATGGGTTACAGACTATTGACTCTCCTATGGATCCGAATGCTAAACTTCTGCCTGGACAGGGGAAGCCTCTTAGAGACCCTACGAGATATAGGAGGTTGGTTGGCAAATTGAATTACCTCACAGTGACTAGACCTGACATTTCTTTTCCGGTAAGTGTTGTAAGTCAGTTTATGAATTCTCCATGTGATAGTCACTGGGATGCAATTGTTCGCATTTTTCGGTATATAAAGTCAGCTCCAGGCAAAGGATTGAGGATCGAGGTCACGAGCAGATTGTTGGGTATACAGATGCTGAGTGGGCAGGATCACCTTTTGATAGACGTTCTACGTCTGGATATTGTGTTCTAGTAGGAGTTAATTTGGTCTCGTGGAAGAGCAAGAAACAGAATGTATTTGCTCCATCTTGCGCCGAAGCCGAATATCGGGCCATGGCTATGGCAACGTGTTAGTTAGTTTGGGTCAAGCAGTTGCTCAAGGAGTTAAAGTTCGGAGAAATCAGCAAGATGGAACTGGTGTGTGATAACCAAGCTGCTCTTCGTATTACGTCAAATCCGGTGTTCCATGAGAGGACTAAATACATTGAGATCGACTGTCACTTTGTCAGAGAAAAAATACTTTCAGGAGATATTGTTACAAATTTAACAAAGTCGAATGATCGACTAGCAGATATTTTCACTAAGTCTCTTACTGATTCTCGTATTAGTTACATGTGTAACAAGTTCGGTACATATGATGTGTATGCACCGGCTTGAGGGGGAGTGTTAGTTATGTGTAGTCCCACATTGGAATGGGAGTAATATGTACTTTGTAGACTATAGCTATAAATAGGACCTCTTGTATTATATTGAGTATCTAATATCAATAATATATTTTCTCCCGTGCTTTCTCACAATCTTCTTTGAGTCTGTTTTGTTTGTTCAATATGATCTTGTCTTGCCTTGACACCAGCAATGGTTCTTCTTGTGTTTCCTTTTGTGGTTTTGATTTACATGTTGCGACAATTTGTGTTTGGGTGACCGTTGTAACTCCGCCTGTCAAATCAGCCGGTCCCAAGCCCGGACTGAGGAGGAGGGAAAGTGTCAAGTGTGCTACCAGTCTGTCTGTGGTTTTTAATCAGTAGCACTGTTCTCTGGAGTTGCCTTTGAATGTCTGTCTTATTTGTCTTGAGCAATTTTAGTAGAGAATCTCCTCCCTAAATCTGTCAGTGTTTTTTGGTCATCTCTTTGTCATGTTTGATTAAAGTTAATATCACTTATCAGGAATTACGTGGCTGCTAGATAAAATGTCTCAAGATGGATTAGTGCTCGTGTTGGCAGATTGATTATACTAGAGAAGTTTCAGTCAGGTGTTATCGCATATCATAACAACAACCCAGTATAATCCCACTAGTGGAATTTGGGGAGGGTAGTGTGTACGCAGACCTTACCCCTACCCTGGGGTAGAGAGGCTGTTTCCGATAGACTCTCGACTCCCTCCCTCCAAGAACTCCCCACCTTGATCTTGGGGTGACTCGAACTCACTACCTCTTGGTCGGAAGTGGAGGGTGCTCATTTATCGCATATCATGCAATGGGAAATTAGAAATGACTTATTTTCCCACTTCTTCAGCGAAAAGTATCCACCAGTGTTTTTGATGATTTAAGGAATACAGTCTGTTGTACATCTGCTACGATATTTTGATGATCCACCTTCACACTGGAATATTGGTCCATTCTAGATGTCTATAAATGGCTTCCAACTCAATATTCAACTATAGGTTTGTATTAATGTGTGTGTTTGAGAATCTTGTGAACTTGTTTTCTAGATAGTTGATGACCCATTATATATCATCAAAAAACAGCTGATACCCCATGACTGTTTGCAGTATAATAATCTGGCTGTTAGCCAATGCACTGGGTTTGCATGGATGCTGCAGACTACAACTCAAGAAATCACTTTGCAATGGTAATCCGCTTGGAAACCATTGGTAAGGTTCTGATTGACATGTGAGATATCAATGTATGCTGACTATGTCCAGAGTCTGTTTTTCTTCAATGTCTACTCCAATTTATTGATGATCCAATTTTTGCATTTGATAATTCTTTCATCATTGATGTCTATAAATGATTTCTTTTACTGCTGTAACATAATACTCTTCACTATTTGCTATTCTCTTTTGTGGTCTTTATGGATGCAGCAGACTACGTGCAAATGGTATCAGTTTGCAATGGTGGCCAACTTCTTCCTAATTTTTTTATGATAATTGAGTTCTCGAGGGCCAGTGGTGCAAGGTCTAAAACTTGGTGGATAATAGGCCTGCCCCTCTATCTCCAGTTGAATGCTAAGCTTCTGTTTACGGAAAGGTTTGAACCCATGATTTGCGCCTAACTCGCACAAAAGGTTGCACTCCTACCATTAATCAAATTCTTATCGTTGACGAGATTGTGGAACTGATGTTCACATGTGTGGTCGCTATGGATAGCAGACTATGTCCCAATTTCTGGTGTGGAGGGATTGTAGTATTTTCTTTTTCCCCGTCTACACCAATGTTATGATGAAGCACCTTTCCATTTGAAAATTGTTTCGTTAATGATGTCCATCAATGACTTCATTATTCAAACAAATAAGAGGTTTGTGTGTGAAGGGGTGTATGCAAGGATCTTCTGAATTTATTATCTGGACAGTTGGTGACCCTTATATATCCTCGTCATCTTCATACGTTCTCAGCATGCAACATAATATTCTTTACTACCGCTTGTGTGGTTTCCGTGAATGCTGACGCCAAATATCAGTTAGCAATGGTAACTAACTCCATGGCAACATACTGGAAATGAGGTATGAATATGATGTGTGGTTTTCATTGGATGTTACAAAATATGTGTAAATTTCAATTTGCAATGGTGTAATCGAACTGATATAATATGGCTGTGGCAAATGGTAGTGTTTGGCTGATAAGTCCTTTCCCTGTTTCAAAACAATATTTTAGCTGTGAGATACGATTCAAAAGTGCCCTAATACCATGTGACTTATTGTCACTTGAGCCTTGTGGTCTTTAATTTCACTTGAGCATTGGAGATCACAGGTTGTTTTTTTCTGGATATACCTAATCAAGAAGTTTGTATATTAGAAGGGTATATCATAAGATAAGGTGAAATCTCACTATCTCATAATATGTTTCGTCTTTGTTAGAGTAGTTTGGATATGATATTTTTATTAGATTTCTGCTCTCATAACACTATGTATATTCGTCATGCATTTGCTGGCTGCTATTATAATGGTCTTTCCTGAATGTGACCATGTTGTGGATGTGCAAGAGTTACTTGAGTACAAAATAGTGTATCGCTAACCGATCGTGGCATTTTGGAGTTTGATGTTACTTGATGAAATATCTGAGGATTTGATTTGTCTTGGGGATACTCTTTGCAGTGTGAAATCTGAATTTCAGAGTTGGTGTGACTTCTTCTTGTATAGCTGGTGGTTGTTAACTTGTCCTAGATTCACTCTCACTCTCATTGGTGTGGTCCCTGTGCTAGTGACGGGTCTTATTGTGGCTCTTTAGAGTTGATGTTATATTTACTCTACCTATCTGTTGAAGTTTATCCAATTGGTATACTTTTTTTGGGTTGTTTTAACAAAGTGCTATTCGAATTTGTAATTTCAATTTCGATCAAACCACCTTAAATCTGCTGCAAATAATATCAAATTTGAAATGAAGCTTTCAAATACCAACATAAACAATCTCCAACCATCAATTTAGTCAAATAATATCAAATTAAAAAGACAACATTTTGTCATTTTTAAGGTCCAACAATGGAGTTTTGAAATTTTTACAGTAAATTACCAAAATCGGTGTTTGAACAATAAATTTAAGCATAAATTATCAAACATTTAAATAATTTCAACAATAATTGATCATTAACTTCTATTTTTTATCACTAAGCAAGAATTTCAAGTTTTAAATATTGAAGAACAATAGTGTCAAGTGTAAAGCGGGGACGTTTTGCTAATACCACTCAAAATGGGAATATTTCGCTAAGACTAATCCCTTCGGGGGGACGCCATATAAATTTTTGTAATTCACTCCATTTTAGTAATCGAATTCTTTCTGTTTAAGAAGTTTGGACCATAGCTAAAAAATTGTGAGATGCAAGAGACATATTGTACTCTCTGGTGTTCAAAACATTCGAGCCAACTTGAACGTAAGATCAAGTAGTTCCGTGAATAGTCAATTTCAGTTAATTGTAATAATTTCTCGCGTTGCATTACATTTTATTGTGTATCCACCTCTCTTCCAAGTTATAGTGGAAAAAGATACAATTGGTTAGTCAAACATATTCTCAAAATAAACAACCCGCAACCCCCACATACTCTCTTTCCGAAAAATTCAATACACCATAGTATCATAGATACCCACGGAAAAGCACATTACAGTACTTGTATGCTTCTAGCCGGAATCTTATTAAAAATGGGAGCGTATGTATTAATTCGAATCAATATGGAATTATTACCTCATGCCCATTTTATATTTTCTCCTTGGTTGATGATAATAGGTACAATACAAATAATCCATGCAGCTTCATTCAACATCTCGAATCACCATAAATCTAAGAAGGTACGTCAATGGATTGGTTCGTCGGACCTCATTTTTTGTTGTTGAAAATTTTCTACCATTGTTACTAAAGAGAAGTCATTACTAAGTTCACTTGTACATTTGGAGGAATTTTTGGTACTCTGATTTTTCACCTCAAAGCTTTAAGAGTAAATTTTCGCACTTCATCACAACTCCTAAAGGCAAGCAGTAATACCTTCAACCTTCCTGCAGTAATGAATATGGGCGGCACATAATTGAATAATGGGAAGTTATACATTTGTGTATTGACAAGACCGTTTATTATTTCTTGAAGCTCGATCTCTCCCGCGGATGAACCACATAGCCAAGAGAAACCATGAAACTAAAATAGAAAAGCTTGCCCCACCCATAAGTAACTACTTCACAGTCTGCCTCATTAGACCGTACATCTTTCTTGGTACATCCAAATAATAGCTAGGAGCATAAACTAGAAATTCTAGAGCGGTCCAAATTCAAATGGGTGAAATTAAAACTAAATCTATCTAAAAAGAAGGTATAACTGATGCTAAACATAAAAAAGATAGTAGTAGCTTCATTCCCACACGTCTATTAGGGTAGCCTAATAACTGTCCAAAATGAAGATTCATTCAAAGATTTCGAGAAATTGCAGAAATTTCACAAAGATATTTTCATTATTGTCATGTTGAGCATGAATCTATTCTAATCCTGTCAAGGAAACATCAATAAAGACACTCTAAAATTACCCAACAGAGTAGAGTAAGCAGCACTAAAAAACAAGCTACACAAGTAGCAGCAAACTAAATCAACAATGTCCGTGGAATCTCAAATTACTAGAACGGCAGACTTAATACTGCACACGACGTAGCTCCGTCCCCTTGACCCCCATCACCTTGACCCAAACTTAAACCTCCCATTAATCACCCACTTTTCCTCGACTTCTAAAATGTAGCCCCATCCCCTTGACCCCAACTTAAACCTGCCATCGATCACCCATTTTTTCTCTTTTCTTGACTTCTAAAAATGGTCGAAAGTTGTGACACCAACAGCCGGCTATAGAACTTAGTATCTCTCCATAAGTGGTACTAAAGCGGAGAACTGAACAGTGTGCTGCAGGATAAGACCACTGTTCAAGACCATTAGTATTACCATCATATCACCCCAAAAAATGAAAAGGAATCTGAGAATGAAGATTGCTAGCACGAGCAAAATTGCATTCCCTAATTGGCAACCTCCCAGTCATTTTAACTCAATTACAAAGAGCTTATACTATAGAACTGAGTGAATTCCCCAACATGGGGATGCGAAAGAGAACAGCCATATCTATCCATTGAAGTACCATGTCAGCTAAAGGACATCAGCGAAACAACAAAAACAAAACCATTTTGTGATCCAGAACAGAGACAGATATCACAACTGAAAGAAGCCATAGTGAAACAGTATTAACATACAACTCTGAAGAACAAGTCGAAAATTGACAATTTCATGACACAAAAATGGCGTACTATATCAGAAGATCAAGGCATTTATTTTGATAGGCGTGACACAGATTAAAATCACAATGGATGCAACGACTAACCTTGCTTCATCTCCTCCATAGAAGTGAGAGAAACATAATGCCATGTTTCTCAATTCTTCCTTTGTTACGAATAGCAGAAATAAAACAAAGATATGCACAAGAAATGACATGGACCAAAATATAAAAATGGAAAGTAAAGATTGCCATAGTGTCTAATATTTATTACATATGGCTTTAATCACATAAGAGTGTAAGTATTCAGGAAAGGGATCAGAAGCCACAGTGAGATGATCAGTGGCAGATGCCAGTCAGTATCCAATGGGTTCAACAGGTCAGAATTTCGACACAGAACATAGATATGTGAAAGACTACTACAATTTCAAAAAAAATTAAGTTTTGAACCCATAATTTTGGAAAAAACAAAGGTCAGCATTAAGAACCTTAAAGGTTGCACCTATCTTTGATCTGCCTGCGGATGACGGGTTACCAGTAATAAAGCGAAACAAGAAATAGAATTCTGTGATGTTTCTAAGAAGAGGAGTAAATGCACGAATATGCAACCCCCCCCCCCCCCCGGCCAAGATGAGAAAAACACAGATGAAGTACTGAATATCCAGATAACCACATCCCCCTTCAGAACCCTTGTGTAACAAATAGGCCATGCTCTCCAGCCGAAATTAAAAAGCAGAACCATTACCGGAGAGATACCAAGAATCACAAGCTGACATGGAAATGAAGCCCGACTTTGAAGCAAAGCGACAATCGTCTTGGTCTCAAATGTGGAAACCACGACGACGAACAAGATCCTTCTCCATGGAGGAGGAACATCAAAATCAGAACAAAATAAATGGACCTCAGTTGCTGAACTCAAGAGTAACTAATAACTTGTCATCTAAGAGGAAACTAACTCGTCCTCAGGAAATCCTTGCAGAACATAAGAGCAATTAGTGGTGTAATTACTGGCAGAAGGATTGTCGCTGTCCAAAATGCTTTCTCAAATTAATTATGTTTAACTGGACCAACTAGCAAAGAGACCCAATCATGTACCCAAAAAAGGTCATTTGAACACAGGCAGCCTGTCAAAAGGTTAACATCATTAATACTGTAAAGCTGCAAAGTAGGAACTGACTAAATGGAGGAATAATGCAATAGATTACCCGTTTTAACTCCAATTAACTGTTAAGAGATTCTAAGAGAACAGAACAGGAAAACCACTGCTAATTCACCCTCGCTTCCCAATTTGACATAAACAAGCTGGTGAGCCTCAGAATTTTATCACCAGTACAAAATTCTGGCAATTCATCAGACCCATCTATATCACCACAATTAGAGGTGCAATTGTGAACACAAGAAACCATTGATTCCAGCAGCAAACATCAGTATTCTACTTTCCAAGCGAACAAAGCAAATAACCAGCAGCCATAGTAGCATTCAAAAGTGTGAGACCATATTCAAATTCGTAAATTAAGCACGCATAAGATCCCAATCAAACCACACTATTGAGCATTTTACGGACATAGAACAGTAGATTAAAGTGCCATGTTTCATGAGTTCAAAAGATTGATCCACTTCTGCTAACAGGCCAAGGAAACAAGATGCCATCGGACATACTTCAAAGTTCAAACCCTTAGTATCCAGCTTGGTTGGCGCCTAACTCTTTAGCTGCAACAGACAGGTTAAAATTTCAGTTACTACAATGAAATGATTCCACAAATATCAGACAGCAAAAATTAGAAGTCCAAAATAACTATTGCACCTTAAAGCATTAACGACGATCGTACGGACCAGAACGATCACGATTATATCGTTCTCCCCCATGTCCACCACCATCCCTGCTGCTGCGGCTTCCAAAACGATCTCCATTTCTATCAGGTCCATAATGGCCACTTGATCTACCACCACCACCTCCGCCGCCATACCTATCATCTCTGCCGCCATACCGACCACCTCGACCTCCTTCACTTGGGCATTCTCTGGCAAAGTGTCCTGGCTTGCCACACTTAAAGCACTCTCCACCACCAGATCCACGTCCACCTCCATATTCACGATTACTGCGACCGTGATCACGACCTCGATCTCGGTCACGGGGCCGATCACTATCATATTCTCTACCTGAACCTTGTTGGGGCTGGGCTTTGTCCACAGTAATAGCACGGCCATCCAAATCCATCCCATTCATTTCTTCAATGGCTTCTTCCATTGCTTTCTTTTCATCAAATGTAACAAAACCAAATCCTTTAGATCGGCCTGAGAACTTGTCAACTACAATCTAAACCAAACGGAAAGAGTTTAAATGATAGAGGCGTAGACATGTTTAAAATCTATATCCAGATAAAGTATGAGAAAGAAGGAAACAAAATAAGGAAAAAGGAAAGAGACAGAGAAGTAGTCACGCAAGTGTTGCCACAGACTTAATGATACAAAGAAGCCAAAATGTATTCTGCAACATTGGTAAGTAAAGTGCTCACAACATGACTGTATCACATTGCTGTTTATTCTCGCACTGATGGATGTTTGTGGCGGTGGAGGTTTCATGCATTGGCTGAAATTGCATAATCCAAAATAAATTGAATAATTTCTTCACTGAAAAGGCTCTGGAGTTTTGGTTATGGCTATGATGAATAAATCCTACAGGCATTGGAGTTTTGGTTCTGGCTAAGATGACTGATCCTACAGGTTTGTAATATTTTGGTCCATTATTAGTCTACAAAGGAAACTGATGCTTTTCCTGAACCCCCAGACTGTATGCGGGATACACAGGTTTTATCACAAAGAATACAGGTACTCACGTACCAATAGACTATCAAGCTCTTGTAGCTGCTCACATTTACCCCTTTTTCTGTTGAGATAAGTAGTTACATTTATTTTTGCAGTTGAACATTTATTTTCCTGCTCAATTGCCTCTTAGTGATCTTAAAAATCTTCTGCTACTCCACAGGAGAAAACACATTTTCTTTGATTTTCCCTTAAGCATGAGAAGGGAGTACAGCACTACACTGAGATAAGCTCTGTAAAAGATATAATTTGCACCTCAAAAGTACAAGTTGGGTATGCATAGGAGGTGGGGGAGGGTGAAAGAAGCCAAACAAATAGAAGAATAGTAAGACAGTATTTTAAAGAATGACTCATCCTTACCTTTGCATCAAGAAGATTTCCAAACTTCCTAAATGCGTCTTTTAGTCCTCGATCAGATGTTGACCATGATAAGTTTCCAATGAAACAGCGGTACTCAGCATCCTCCCCCATTTATCACACAACTTTTTGCAACTGAAAAGGAAAGACAAAGAGAGAGAGGTGGACAGGGAAGGGGGTGAGAAAATTCAAGAATGATCCAGAGGTGGAACACAGCAAAACAAAATTTCAAAATGTTGTTACAGCAGGTCTTGTTTATATGAGTTTTACTATGAGACCCATTGTCTCATAGTATGACATTTAAGCTTAAACGGACCAATCAAAAAGTGCTCTCAATATCATCAGCGGTATGGTTTCCTAATTATTGATCTATTGGACAAATTTTGAAAATGTAGAGACAAAAAGACATTCTTATGCTTTGGTCTAGTTAAAAAGAAGAAGAATTAACCTAAATAGCCGCCCACCCAACCGCTTATGTATAATATATGTATAATCCATGTATGATATGTGTATAACCATATATAATCAGTGAATAATCTATATATATCAGCTAGAAAAAAAAAAGCAACCAGTGAATTTGGCCGGCTAATTGTGTAAATATCCCTAAAAAGAATATCATGTCTCCGCTTATCAAATATATGTGTGCCTGGACATAGATATCATGTTATTGTATTCCTTTAAGTAGCTCGTCAATGGTTTCGTTAAGAAGTTCTGAGTTTTGCACAAAGTAGCTTCTAGAAATCTAAATTTGAGCAATTGAGTTCAGAATGATATGCTTGAGAGTTGAAAATTACCATGAGCAAATAAAAAAAGGGATGAAAGTAGGTGCCAAGCCCAAACATGGGCAAATGTCCCAAATAGAAAGTTCAAAATAACTTTCTTTATAGAATGGTACATTAAGTTCAAAATAACCATATTCTGACATAAAATGAACTCAAAAGCATGCAGACAGCCGACATGTCGGCCCTAATCTCCCTAAAGAGAAGAATCATAAAACACCAGCCTAGCATGTTAAGATATTTCCCCTTGAAATTCTTGACATATAGTTCATCAAATAAAATAGTATCCTGCCGCAGAACCTGCTACAAATTTAAGCATCTAGGAGAACAAGAGATTTGCATTATTCTTTTAACATAAAAAAAGGGTTGACCCAGTAATGCCTGCACCTAACTATCACCACAATAAATTATCAATATTAACGTAAATTATTCAAAATCAGAATGAGAGGAGAGAAATGCTTGTTTCTTCAATGAAATGGTTAAAAGGGTTGAGGACTGGCCAGCCCAAAAATACTTATCCATTTGCTTCTTCTTCTTTTTTGGGGTGAGGAAAAAAGTCTAAGATTCAAATCCCAGCAGAGGCAAGAAAATACTACTATGTGATTTCTTCTCATCTGCCTAAGTACTAGAGTACTTGTGCTGATGGAAGATAGCAGGGTCCCGGTGGAGTAGTTGAGGTGCACAAACTTTGCCCGGATACCACCATAATTAACAAAGAAAATGCAAGTAATGTAGCCTGAGTTGAAACCAATCTTTTGGGTGGATTGAATCTGGGTGAAACCAACATTAGTCTTCTAATTAACACCACGCACCCAAACTATCCAAGATTGGGACAGCTTTACACATTAATGGGTCAAAATTGACACCAACAATCGATATGGAACTGCGGAATATGGATGCCTTTTTTTTCACTTTGTCACATTTATTAGTAATTAACAAAAAATGCATCTATCTTTTAGTCCCACAAATTTAACAGACAACACATGCCAAAACATTTTTCACAAAAAAACAAAACGTTCTGAAATTAAAGAATCAAACGTCGTACATCAATTCTACACTTTCCTAATACGAAAATCGTGAATTGCCCTAATTAGCGACAAAAACCAAAGTAGATCCGTAGAAAAGTGCCGGCAAAACAAGAATTAAGATACAACTGTTGCTGAAAATTAAAGATTTAGCAATTGATCGATACCTTCAAGAGTGAAGAGCCGCAAAAGAGAGAGAGAGAAGCTTAAGGTAGCGTTTTTGTAGAGTCTGAAATCTGAATGGGAATATTAGGGTATTATAGAAGAAGATATATTTTCTTGGCGGGTGTCCTGCACTATAGTTGATGACTTGATGCAATCATCCTTCTTGACCCGTAATGACCGGTTCCAAGCGGTGAAGATATAAGGGCTCATTTGGATGATGGTGGTTTGAAATAATTAGTAGTAATACAGTTTTGAGTAATTTTCATAAATCACTATTGTTTAGTGATTATTAATTTTCTTTAACTATCATATACATAATAACTTCATATAACTACCATATACATAATAACTTCGTATAACTACCATATACATAATTACTTCCTATAGCTACTATTTAGTTGTTACGCGACTGTCATGAATACAATAGCGGAATTCGCCTAAAAAAATAGAAAAATCCAGTTGTGCGACTGTATTTGTGCTATTGTATTCGTAAAGGCGAAATTCGCCTAAAGAATAGGGAAGTCCAACTGCTTAATAACGGGAAGAGGATAAATTAGCGTGTATCACTCCTAATTTAACTCAACAAAATCAATTCTACATAAATTTTGCTGTTACTGTGCTGTATTTTATGTTTTCGCGCGACTGTATTTATAAAACAGTGAGGTAATCCGCCTAAAAAAAATAGGGAACAACTGTTTAATTATGTATTTCATGTATTCGCGCGACTGTATTTATAAATACTATGAGATAATCTGTCTATATATATTGTATTCAATTCACCGTATTCAATTCGATTGTATTCAAATAACAAAAAATCACAAAACACAGTGATATTCGGTTGTATTCAAAAAATACAGACCTTTGGAATACATAAATACAAGTGAAAAAATAATGTATTTATGCAAAAATACAATGTATTTGAGTGAATTGTACAGAATATAATATATTTGTATCATTGTATGTGACTAAATGGCAAAGAAGAGAAGAAAGTTCGCCGAAGATGGCGGTTTCTGGCCAAGCAAAATATTGTATACATTGTATTAAAACTAAAAATGGAGACGAACAATAACCCGACCCTCAAATCTTCTTCGGCGTAGCCATGGCCAGATCTGTTCGCCTAAGAGGATGAGCCAATAGTGGATGATGACGCTGACGGTTCTGACGCCGACGAAAATTCTGACGACGACCACGATGATGATGCCGATGATTCTACTGATCTGAGGGAGAAGAGAGAGGATTGAGAATCTTGCTAATATATATATATATATAGAGAGAGAGAGAGAAGGAAGATAGAGAGAGAAAGAACATAATTGGTGTATTTCATGCCGCAATAATAGGTATAAATAAATACATATTTTGCTATAAAATAGAAAAGGTAGCTATAAGTAATAATATTTTAAAATTATTTTGGTTTATAATAAATAGGGTGTAATAATTTACTATACGTGGTAAAATTTCCATAAAAACTAGTCTTAAAGTATGTATCCACCTCCGTGAAAATACATCCTTAAAAAATTATATAAATATTACTAAATAATATGTTTGAATATAAAATAAAAGTCAAAAAAAATACAAGTTTCTGAAATGACGAATATTGAGCTCATATAAGCTAGCTCAATGAAGGAAAAAATATTGTCCAACATAAGTCATCAGTTAATTTATTGCAACACCAGAGAACTACGTGAGAATATCTTATGAAAATTATTATTATTTTAGTTATTTAATTTTAAAAATAAATAAGTAATACAAAAATACTTTCACCACAATTTAAATATTTATCAAATAACGTAACTTCAAAGGGAACGAAGAGGTTGCCCTATAGCTCCTAAAAATGTCGGCATGTGACATGAAGTCTAAAATAACTAATGTTAATTTAATATTTTATAACAAATAATTTAGTTTATAAAAATTGTAGAGACCTATCATTTAATAGAAATGAATGCAAAAAAATAAATAATGACAACTCATGTAGAATATATTTTATTTTCTATTATTTCATCATTATTGCTTCAAGTTTGTATTTTTACTTTTGACTTTTAATGTTATACTATAATCAATTTTGCTATTTTTTTTTATTTCTTCCACCAATATTTTTTTTAAAAAAAACAAATTTATGTACCGTAGCTTTGTATACTTGAAATTAATTTTACTTGATGATCAGTTTAGAAAAAACAATATTAAACTAGATTCTTTTGCTAATATGTTAATTCAAAGAATTAATCATTTGATCTTAATATTATAGAAAATATTTTTTTTGTTGATTCAAATTCTTAATATTAGGCTATTAGATCATTCCAAGTTCTAAAATATTTAACTATAAAATAATTTTCAAACAAAATATTATTTTTAACGAGTAAAAATATCAATGTAACAAAAATATTATTACTATCTCAGTTGGGCACATACCCAGAAACACATATGACCATCTGGGTCAAATGGGATCCACCACTTAGGGGCCAATACAAGCTCAACATCGATGGACTGCACTGTGATGACCCAAAAGGTCATCTTTAAATTTAATAATTAATTATATGTTCTAAGACCTCAAAAAGCACTATTTATCATTCCTCAACTTGCGTGCGCAGTCCGTATAATTTTCTGGAAAGTTTTTATTTGAAAAATAGATTAAAATGTGAATTAGAGCCTTAAAATTCAACTGAGTTGACTTTGATCAATATTTTTAGCAAAAGAACCCGGATCCGTATTTTGACCATTCCGATAGGTCCGTATCAGAATTTGAAATGCCCGAAATTTAATTTGGAGGTCTCTAGCTCAGGTTATGGCCATTTAACGGAAACTAGAAATTTAAAGGCTAAAGATTTCCAAAGTTTGACTACAGATTTAACTTTTTGATATCGGGGTCGGAATCCGATTTCAGAAATTAGAATAGATCCGTTATGTCATTTATGACTTGTGTACAAAATTTGAGGTCATTCGGACTTGATTTGATAGGTTTCGGCATCGAATGTAGAAGTTGAAATTTCTTAAGTTCCTTAAGCTTGAATTGGAGTATGATTCATGGTTTTAGCGTTGTTTGATGTGATTTGAGGTCTCGACTAAGTTCGTATGATATTTTAGAACTTGTTGGTGCATTTGGTTGAGGTTCTGAGGGCCTTGGGTGGATTCCAGATGGTTAACGCATCAAAATTTGGACTTAAGAAAAAATCTGAAATTTTGGCCTTCTGGTGTAATCGCACCTACGGATTTTAGACCGCAGATGCGGGCTCGTAGAAGCGGTCAAGTTTTCGCAGAAGCGAAAACCGCAGATGCGGTCAATTTTTCGCAGAAGCGGAAATGCTGGACATAACAAATAAAAATCGGGAGTTAGCCATTTTTACTCATTTTTGAGTTTTGAGTCTCGGATTTAAGCGATTCCAAAGCCACTTTTCACGACATTGAATTGGTAAGTGTTCTATAACCAAAAGTGATTATATTTCATAAATTCATGTTTATATTCATCATTTATTTCGGATTTAGATGGAAGAAATTGGAATTTTTGTAAAACTTTCCAAAAACGAAAATTTAAGATTTGAAGGTCCATTTGACATCGGAATTTAATAAATTTTATATGGTTGAACTCGTATCAGAATGGGTGTTCAAATTTCGTAAGTTTTCTTGAGATTCGAGACGTGGGCCCCACTGTTGATTTTTTAGATGAATTTCGGATTTTAATCCAGAAAATTAATAAATTCATATGGAATTAATTCCTACGATTGGTATTGAGTATATTGAATTATTTATGACTAGATCTGAGGATTTCGGACACGAATTCGCGAGGCAAAGGTTTATTGGAATCTTGAATTTGGTTGCAAAGCGAGGTAAGTGTCGTGGTTAACCTTGACTTGAGGGAATAGAACCCTTGAATTATTTGTTATATGAAATTCATGTGAACGACGTATAGACGAGGTGCCGAGTGTCTATACATCATCAAGTTAATTATTTGCATAATTATTTAAAAATCATAAATTATTTTTAAGACATGAATTAATTGCCATAATTTTTCCCTCATATTCCTTGTAAATATTAATTCTTGAATTCATGCAATAATTGTTACATGCTTATTTGATTTATGTATCTTAATTGCTACTTGACATTTAGCATATTAAACATGAAATTGCCTATTTTCTCCTTATTTTTTACAATTAATTGCTACTTGTCATTACTTATTTCCGAAATAATTTATAAATGTTGTGTGCCTTGCTGCCTAATAATTTTTTACTGAATGTGGTATTTATGGTAGTATTTTTTTATATATTTAAAAGTTATTAAATTATATTATTGGAGCGGTTTGCACGCCGCAACGAAAATGAAAAGAAATATATTGGGGGATCGGGTTGCACGCCGCAACAGATTATATTTTAAGTTTATACTATTATTATTATTATTATTATTATTATTATTATTATTATTATTATTATTATTATTATTATTATTATTATTATTATTATTATTATTATTATTATTATTATTATTATTATTATTATTATTATTATTATTATTATTATTATTATTATTATTATTATTATTATTATTATTATTATTATTATTATTATTATTATTATTATTATTATTATTATTATTATTATTATTATTATTATTATTATTATTATTATTATTATTATTATTATTATTATTATTATTATTATTATTATTATTATTATTATTATTATTATTATTATTATTATTATTATTATTATTATTATTATTATTATTATTATTATTATTATTATTATTATTATTATTATTATTATTATTATTATTATTATTATTATTATTATTATTATTATTATTATTATTATTATTATTATTATTATTATTATTATTATTATTATTATTATTATTATTATTATTATTATTATTATTATTATTATTATTATTATTATTATTATTATTATTATTATTATTATTATTATTATTATTATTATTATTATTATTATTATTATTATTATTATTATTATTATTATTATTATTATTATTATTATTATTATTATTATTATTATTATTATTATTATTATTATTATTATTATTATTATTATTATTATTATTATTATTATTATTATTATTATTATTATTATTATTATTATTATTATTATTATTATTAGGTTGTAGTCATACTACACTCTGCACTTCTTGTATAGATACCAGAGTTGGTCCCAGCAGCGTATAGTAGATTTTCTCGGATTCAACTATTCGCAGGAGACTTGAGGTATAACTGCATGGCGTTCGCAGTTCTGAAGTCCCCTTCTACGTTATTTTAGATGTGTGCTTTCTTTCAGACAACTTAATTTTATTCAGACCCTTGTTTGTATTATTTTAAAAGCTCGTGCACTTGTGATACCAGTTCTGGGATGGTATTTAAATATCGTTTTTATTATGGATTATTCACTTGATTTCAGACTTTATTTCCGCATGTGTTTATTTGTTATTAATTAATTTAAAATAGTTTTAAAATGGCTAATATTATTCTAACTTGGTTTGCCTAGCAAGTGAAATGTTAGGCGCCATCACGGTCCCGAAGGTGAGAATTTCGGGTCGTGACAGGTTGGTATCAAAGCACTAGGTTACATAGGTCTCACGAGTCACAAGCAAGCTTAGTAGCGTCTGAAGGATCGATACTGAGACGTCTGTACTTATCCTCCAGAGGCTACAGAGTTTAGGAATAATTCTACTTATTTCATTCCTTATCGTGTGATATTGATTTAGCTTGAAACATATATCTCATATTCCTTTGTATCCACTTGTGTATGACATTGCGCACTTGGTATCAGTTGTGCGTCGACGTTTCGTGATGCCGTAGATGGACTACGAGGGAGCCAGAGATGCTCAAATATTGCCTCAACTTGTGGTTCTGATGGAAGATGCAGACGTATTGAGAGATCACCCAGTGAATCATGTGGGGGGGTGCAACGATCCTGGGCATCTGGTTGATTTATATGAGCTGTGAAGGTTAATATCGTGGATCATAAGACGTTGTGACCTATGACTTCACGTCGAGTGGGGGAGTCCACTATCAATGGATGGATTGTGGGGTCATGTGTTATATCAGTTTTGGCCTGAAATGTATATATGTGGTACTGAAAGGTTCCCCAAAAATTTACACATGTTTAAGGCCTGAGATTTTGTAAAGGATAAGGTTGGGACTTGCGGTATGTCCGCCTCCTTAATAATCCTATACTTTAGTACCAAAGGAGTTAGAGAAACAACTTTAAATTTACAGAAGGTCTACTCAGCGTGGACGTCACAGTTGCAGATTTTTCAGGTGCTTCGGAGGAAATACAGTGGTTGACGAGATTCTAGACTATGTGGTCCATGCCAAGATTTGTTTGTATGGAGCTCTACTTTTGTGATCGTTGTGTATAAATAGGGATAAGGGTTGCCCCAAAGAAGAATCAAAAAGTATGTTAAGAAATGGGTCAACTCAGTAGTGTTGAGTCAACAGAACAAAAGAAGAAATTGGCCTTGGGAGAGATAATTCTCCACCGGTATTCGTGGCAAGCCTATGAAGGGGGCATACCAGCCAATGCAACACCGCCCACTTGGCTAAGTTCTCATAAACGCTTGTAAAAGAGTGTTTCCTGGACACTCCATAATACGTGGCGCATAGGGTTTGAACAGTTGCGTCAGGCCACCATGACGGTGTCAGAATATGCCATCAGGCTCAATAAGTTAGCTCGTCATACTCCTACTTTGGTTCCTACAGCCAGAGAGCGAGTCCACAGACTCATTAAAGGACTCAATTATGATCGTAAAATTTTGTACGACTCAGGAGCTACAGGCTAATAATTCATTTCCGCTAGTGGTAGAAATTTCGAGGATATTAGAACGTGTTCGGGGTGAGGAAAAAGGAAACTAAGGAAACCAAAGAGGTCTCGAGGTTCTGGAGGATTCAATATATTCTACTCTACAAGTATAAATCATTATGGCGGGGGATCGGGCAGTCGGCTAGCCCAGTCCGCACATTGGATTACTAGGGTGCTCCAGTAAGTTCTTTTAATGTACCACTGGTATGAGTTTCCTACAATGGTTATTCCAGTTATCTGGCACAGACTTAGTATGAGCAGCCAACCCAGCAAAGGGGTTGTTATGAATGCGGTGATACTAGGCACATCATGAGAAAATTGTCCCAAACTTGGGAGAGACATATTTCATCAAAGCACTCAGGCTACGTGCCCCATTGCAATTACTACACCACCCACACGACCAGTTAGGGGTGGAGGAACAGGCGGGTAGAAGGCGTCCTAGAGGTGGAGGCCCAGCCATTGATATATTTGTTTTATGATATGGCGGAGGTCGCTACATCAGATGGTGTTGTTACAGGTACGACCTCGATTTAATATAAAGGAATAATTTCCTTAACTTGATTCGGTTCTGAGTATCGAGACGAGTCCTCCTATTGTGCTCCACTTATGAGTGAGCTTCGTAATTCTATAATCTACTTATGTGTTTACTCTTGTTAGGAGATTCTATGGAGATAACTACGCCTATCATTCCATGTTGGTCACTGTTGATACCCAGTTTTGCCCTCATATTTTTGCAAATAAGCGTATATGCTTTCAAAACATTAACTTGCATCATTATTTAATTTACAAGATTTATGCAAGCATCTTCTATAATTTTTCATAATTTTTAGCTTTTAAATTAATGTTTCGTATTTAAATTGCTTGAATAATTAATAATTATTCCTTCAAATTATTTTGTGATGAATCAATTACCTAAATCCTTATTTTGCATCTATAATATTTGCTTCAGGTATTTTACTATATTTTTATAATTACATTAGTATTTTCATGCTATTTGCACAATCTCACAATAATAACCTATATTTTACAATTGTATTGCATTTGTCATTTTATTCAGGGTCAAAATAATATCTTATATTTTTATAATATTATACTATTGTTTTAAGGAATTAATTTGCATAAACATCATTTTTATAATTTATTTAATTATTTTATTAAAATAGTTTCCCCTTAATTTCTTATTTAAAGGCTGGCCCAAATTTTGAGCCAATTTTCGGACCAAACAAGCCCCAAATCTCTGGCCCAACCCCCCAAAACCCAATCCAAACGACCACTAAAATTAACCCGGTCACGACCCGCTTAATAACCCGCCTCGCTGCCTCGTTCAATCTTGATAGTTGATCTTAAATGATAAACGGCCAATAATTAACCTATCATTTCCTTATATCCCCAATACCCCAAACCCTAGAGACAAATCCCCACCCCACCGCCTTTGTATCCTCACATGCTCTCATCTCTCAAACCTAAACCCTAACCGTCCTCACTCAAATCTCAGCCCCAATCCGATATTACATGGAAACCAACCATGATTCCTTTCCTTTCTTGCATACGCGAAGTTACTTACCATCTTTTGAACGCTACAAGTACTAGTTACTTGATTATTTATGAAAGCTGAGTCATTGTGTTTGTTTGATTCCGATTCTATAACATCTTCATGTTTATGACCTGATACATTAACTATAAGACTCCTTGGCTCGATTAAGCGAGATTTTGGCCATTTTTTGTTCCTCGTCTAAACTAGGGTTTACCCGTTTTCTCTCCTAAATTGATCTGAATCGATTTTGCATGCTTTCCCCCCTTATTTTAGGTTTTATTTACTTTATTTTCTTGTTTATTCGTCTAATTTTGCTACTATTATAACCCCCCCATTCCCCTTTGAAAAAAAGAAGGAAAAAATCGATATAATATTACTAAAAATTTGAAGCTTTGCTTTGTTAATTCCTTCATTATCTTGTTCTGTGTTTTGTGTTGGTCGGCTGAAAGACAAGGCCACTGAGAGTCTGATGTTAGAACTTTCTCTTGGTGCGAGAATTGCCCGGGGTTCTTTCGATACTCTTGGGCACTTTGACGAATCGAGGTTTCTGGGTTTTTTGGATCTTTTGTTATTTATTGTTGTCCGTTTAACTGGTAAGCCGCTTGACTTTTGCAATTTCATCCCTATGTGTCTTTGATTTACATGTGTTCTCACCTCTGAAATCCATGGCTTAATATGTTTTCTGGATTCCTTTTGTGCACGATTCTGTTAATTATACTTTGTTCTAAGTCTCTTTAGCATTTGACTTCCTCCTAATGCTGCTAGTCCTGAGATTGCCTAAGTCTAACTTGGATAATTTGACCCTTTTAAGTTTCATTTAGCTAGTATATTAGTGCCTGAATGTTCCCTAAAATGATTTGTCTTTAATCTCTATAATGAATGCTTCACACTTGTGCTAGAACTTTCTGTGTTAATTATGACATGTTCCCCTGCTATTGTGTCACTCAGCATGATCCCCATACCCCATTAGTGATTGACTGAGATCTTAATAGCTACCTCAACTTGTTTTATCTGCCCTGTTTGAACCATTTTATTTTATGGCATAACTTAGATCTTCTTTAGTTAATTAATATATTGTGTCAATCCCAGAATCCCTACATGTGCTATTTGGTATGAACTTACTACCTCACACTGCTCTGAATTTCTGAAATGTTTGTCTTGCATGTACAATGTGTTTCAATTTGTATTAAGACCATTCTCTATGATCTTGCTTCTGTGCCAATATGTTCCTAAACATGTCTATGGTTCATCTGATATCTTATTCTTTCAGTGATTATTTGGCTTGTCATAATGTGCATCCCCCATCATGTCTAAATACTGATTAGCATGACACTAGGATGCATGTTTAGCATAATCTCTTAGGTTTTAACTTATTTGTATTGTGCATCTGTGACTGCAAACTTGTTCCTCCCCTGACCCTTCCCACATGTGGTTTTGCCATAATGTATACTCCCTATCATGTCTCAATGAAGTCCTGTTTCCTGATGAGAATTAATATGTCTATCTTATTGATGCTAAGATGTATACTTAACCTAAATTGGACTTCTTAGGTCTCAACCTGTTTGTGTTAACTTTTGTCAAACTTTACAAACATGTTCCTCCCTTTAATTTCCCCAATATGGGTTTGTTATGTGCTACTTTGCTAAAAGTTGAAGTTCTACTGAACAAAGCCTTGTGATCTGCTTGATTAGTTGTTTTTGTATGCTCAACTTGGCTATGTCTATTTTAAGTATAAGTGTATCACCTAACTTTTGTCCCTCCATCACTATCCACCTTCCTTACTTGCTACTTATGCTATTTTGAATCCTTCATTCTTAGCCGGCTGAAAGCCAAGGCTATCTAGGTTCTATTGTTGGCCTCCCTAGTGTGAGCACTACTCACTGTCCAATTGAGACTCTTGTGAGCTCTGACACACTAGGGCTTGGTCCTTAGACACTCCCTTAATCTCAAAACTGTTCCTATTCACTCCATTTCCCCTGTTATGTGTTGTGTACCTGAATTGATTGCTTCAAGTGATACAACACTTGGTGTTGTGGTTAAGTAAACTAGTTTTGGACTCCTTTATGGATCCCTGGGTTGTATATTGAATGTGGCTCTTTGTTAAAGGCCTGGATACGCCGTGTAAAAGTTATTAAAGGTCCACGAAATGCTGGATATTTGTTTGTTTTGGCCTTATATAGGTCTATTATCACTGCTATGTAACATTTATTACTTTTACTCATTATTGGGCCTGTAATAACCTTTGTACAAACAATTGGGTGTTAGTAAAAAGGGAATGGGTAGAGTTTAATATCTACATGCAACAGGTAGATAACATGCCTATAGGACTTAATAATGTGTTTGCTATATGCGTTGTTCGATTACATGAACACTATAGAAATCATGATATTAGGAGAAGCACACACACACTACTTGTTTACCATTAATCATGAGATCAAATACTATGTCTACTGCTACGTATTTATATACAGCATGCCTATAGGAAGTAAACACTCCTTCAATCTGCAAGACTACTTTCAAATACATTAGAAACCTGCCTATAGAAACAAATGTCAATGGATTTTCCTTCAATTCGCTTTATTTATTCACTAGAAGTTATGCCTATAGGATTAAGGTATGACGATAAAATCACCTCTAAGTGTTGAACGTTAGAGATCCTGCCTATAGGATATAATTACTCGTCATAATTTGTTAATGTTAAATCGCTCAAATATTGTTTCACGCATGCTATTGTTAGAAAGCATGAATAATTCTGGGCTTTCCTCCAATAGGTTTCATTGTCACTTACTGATTCACACCTAGACACAGTATCTATAGGTTAAATAACTGGAAGCCTGCAAATCTCAAATCAACATGCATGATAAGTAGGGTTTTTAACTTGTTATTTGCTCTCTTTTACTTGTGTTGAGGGCCAAAAATGCGTGAAGGTATTCCCGGAAATTAATGTAATATGCTTGCTTGCAGGGATTATTCAAAATGAGCCAAAAGAGTCATAATCAACTCATAAAGGAGTCAAAACTTGAACAGAAACCAAGACTGGGCCAAAAAATATGAAACGCCAACCGCACAAATATTGTGCGGCCGCGAAAGCTACAACGCGGTCGCGAGCACTAATTAGAGGTCTGTGAAAGGAAGATTCGAAGAGACGGATTTTTGGGCTAAAACATGAACACGGACCGCATCAGAAAGGTGAGGCCGCGAAAGTACCGGCGCAGCCGCGATTGGAATTACGCGGACCGCGGTTGCTGAAGTTCAGAGAGCTTACATTTTAAGCAAAAATAAGAAGTGCGGCCCGCGTCAAGATTATGCGGCCGCGAAAGTCTCCTAAGCGATCGCGATGGAAATTACGTGGTCCTCGAAATCCAGATCCAGAAGTGAAGAATGCGGACTGCGATCAGAATTATACGGCCGCTAAAGCAGGAGTGCGGCCGCGGTTAGAATTACACGGCCGCGTAACCTCCGCAAGGGTATTTTTGTCCGAAAATTTTAGCTTAGTATAAATAGAACTTTTTGTCATTTTTAGGTTATGTTGTGTATTGCTGAGCACGTGAGACGGCTGGAACTTCCCTTTTGGGCAATTTTATATTAGATTCACCTTTTAACATTAGATTTCCATCTTTTAATCTAGTATTATGAATTTTATCTTCTTTTCATCTTTGATTTATGCTATTTTTATGAGTAGCTAGACCCATAGCTAGGGTTGTGACCCAACCATAGGGTGAGTATTTAATGGGTACTGAATTTTAGGGCTTGAATGTTTATGGGTTAGTGATATTTAGCCTAGTTCTTGCTAGAATTGTAAAATTAGTGGTTGCAAACACTGATTCATGCCTTTATGACTTAGTCTCTTCTTGAGAAAGAGGGACTAAGTCTAGAAAAACTAGGCTAACAAGAAATTGGGGTGAACTCAAGAAATTTATAGCCCCAATTAAAGGGTTAAACCTAAAGATAGTAATACCCTACTTGAGCTAATATCACGTGACTTGCATGAATACCCATTTGAACTTGAGAAAGCCAAATTGGGCAAAATCACTCAAACTGTCGAGAGGTATAGAGTGAGTACTTGGGTGAGATAGATATATCACGACTCCAAATTAGTCAAGCTTGCCCTAGATTCTTACTACACATTAGATGTCCACCCAGGCGGAAGTCACTACCCTAGTCCTTTTAAACACTTGAAAATCAACATAAAAAATATTGTACTTAGCTTTAATCATTGCATACAATGGAGTAGAATTAGAAGTAGAATCAAAACCAAAATGTGTGGAAGTGTAATTAGGAACAAAACACACATCTAGACTTAGATATAAACCTAATTCCAAATCAATCAACTCCTTATGGATTCGATCCCGACCTTGTTGGATAAAACTGCATCGACCATCCTTGCTACTCAACAGTAGTGCAGACTTTTGATTTTTTTCTTAGATTAGACATTGTTTTCGACTAACTTGTTGTGAAGTGTATGTAGGAATTGGTTGTGCAGTGCAAGAAATTGAACTTTGGTGGTGGTAAACTTTCGCGGACCGCGCTCAAAATTTCGCGGACCGCATGAGCATTTCGCGGCCGCACAATTCTGCACGCGGTCGTGTAGCTGAAATGGGCAAAATGTCAATGCTCTGAAATTGGCCAGTCAAAATTCCTTTAGAGTTCGCGGCCGCATTCAAATTTTTGCGGTTCGCGGACCGGTGCATCTGAGGCAGACCTACAGAAAGGTAAATAGTATGGACCGCGACAAAATTTTGCGGCCGCACTCAGGTAAGGCGGTGGGGTCACTGGGTTCCGATTATAAATATGAGTTCTTTAAACTTTTCACACTTTACAAACCCTAACCTCTCAGACGCACCTAAAGCACTGTGCATCCTTACTTGGTTTCAAACTCATCTTATTCTCATCAATTGTCGATTTCCTACCACATTTTCCAACTAGTATGTTCATTTCAATAATTTTGATTTTATCTTTTTATTTTCTTTTCTCTTTGTTTTAATTTTTCTTTTTTTGATAGGATTAGAATCATGCCAAAATGTCAAATTAGTGCTTAAGTTTTTATTAACAACATATGGGTAGTGTTTGTATGCATAATGGGGGTTGGGGTTAGTAACTTTGCATGTTTAATTGCTACAATTCTTGGGTAATTGGTGAAAACCTTTGTTTTAAGTGTTAATCAGTGCCGATTTATTTTGAATTCCGCCCCCGCGATCATTTTTCCACGGTCCGCGATAGGATATGTAGTCGCATCCAAATATTACGCGGTTCGCGATACCCTAGCTTCAAGGCACTGATGGTTGTTTAGAATTCGCGACCGCAATCACTTTTGCGCGGTCCATGATTGGTCTTTCGCGGCCGCACCCAACTTTTTGTGGTCCGCGCGTTTGAACTTCAGAGACTCTATTATTTGCCTTCGCGGCCGCGTTCATTTTTATATGGTCCGCGATTGGTCTTTCGCGGCCGCACTCATTTTTTTGCGGTTTGCGGTTGATCAAGTTCAAAGAGACAGTAGTCTGAGCCTGGCCTCTTCGCGGATCACTTTTACGCGGTCCGCGATGGGCAGTTCGCGGCCGCACTCTTTTTTATGCGATCCGCAATGCCCTGTTTTGAGAAACATTATTTTTCATTTCATCTGTACTGCTTTAACACATAATTGAACCCCAATTCTAACTGTCTTTCACTACTTAAGTGTTGTAGAAAATGGTGCGTTCTCGTGGGAGAGGAAACACTTCAAAGGGGAGGGCTGAATTCTCCCGAGGCCGGGGTAAAGGAAAGAAAACCTTACCCTTAGCATCTCAATGGGTAGTAGGCAAAAAGGCTACCCTCGTTAGACTTCCTGCCGACTCCTCGGACACAAGTGAATACCTCCCATCCCGGGAGACGTCTGAGGGGGATTCTGTACAACCACAATCGAGGGCACAATCACAACAATTCCCCGGCAAATTCCATTTAGTCGACGAGCCTACCTCCTCCTCTAGTTCTTTTGATGGCTCAGAGGGAGGTAGTCAGGCATCCGAACCATATTCCCCACCTGCTATAACACCTGCCTCAATAACTGCCCCAATAAATGTTGATGATGATGACGAGTTCCCGGATAACGGGAGAGGGGGTAACATAATTATGGGAGGCTTGGATAGATCAAAAAAGCCGGAGGTGTGGGCTGATAGGTTTGTAAATGAGAAGGCGTATGGCAAATTTCGGGAATGGTGGCCCCAAAGGTCGCTCACTCTTGAGCGACAATTCATAACAAAAGACCAAGCCAGCACAATCTGAATGTCCTACGGCAATTTACGGAGAGAAAATAATGGAAATGGTTCATCTTCCGGTTGAAAGATGCCAATGAATACCTCGTCAAGGAATTTTATGCCAATGTTGCCCACATAAAAAAGGGTACAAAGGTGACGAAGGTACGAACTTGAACATTCGGTTTAATGGAAACACACTGAACAGTTATGTAGGGTTTGAGGAGGTCGAAGCAGTGCAATACCTAGAGAAGCTAGCCTTGGGTGATGCAGTTCGCCCATGGCTAGCTGAGATACTTGCTATTCCGGGGACGACACCTGCATGGCTCACAACAGGAGTTCAAATTGTTAGAGCCACCCTTAAATTTGAAGCAAAAGGGTGGGCGACATTCGTGTGCAGCCATATTGACCCGTGCCAGCATGAAAATGTCCTTCCACTCTCCCGAGTAGTATTGGTAGCTTCTATCATGGCAGGCTATCCTGTTAATGTAGGAAACTTGATGTCCTACAACATCTCTAATGCAGTTCAAAAAGAAGAAAAATCATATCCCTACCCCAACTTCCTCACAAAGTATTTCCACGACCAAGGGGTAGAGCCGAGGCATTTTGATGTGGAGGTGAAGGCTAAAAAGCCTTTCTCATGGTACCACCTCCAGGGAGCAGACAACCCTAAGTTCAAGGGTAAAGCCACTACCCCCACTGGCCAGTCTAAAGAGCCAGGGGTAGTGGCCACCGGGTCAGTTGCCGAGCCCTCAACAGCAGTCGGTACTTCTGCCAGAGCAGCTGCCATGCCCCCTCCTTCCTCCGCGCCATCCATTACAGTGCCATTATCTGTGCCTTCATCTACCACCTACCCTCAGACTGCACTACGGGTTTCACAGACACTATCCAGCCTCAACAACTGGATGCAGACAGCTACCATAAAGCTGACTGTCCTATCCAGTGCAGTAGCAGCACAATCTTCAGCCCCATCAGAGCTTCAGGTACCTCCATAATTGGAGGAGTCTTTGAAGAAGATTCTAGACAACCAAAATAAGATTGTGGACGACTAGAAGAAGATCCAGGAGACTCTTGATACACATTGGAGGATTATCAAGGATTTGGGGAAGCAGATGAAAAAGATGCAGAAAACTCAGGCATCTAAGGATTCGGTGGAGAAGTTGAGAAAAGAGGTTCAAAAGATTGCTTCTTCCAGTGATATTCCACTGGACATGCTCATGGAGAAGACAACCCTAGCAACACCTAGACCAGTGCATGTGGCATCAGATACAGCAGCTGGCCAGTCTGAGAAGCCGACTACCACTACATATATTGCTGAGGAGATGATCCAGATGCTCAGGCACCCCGTGGTCCCCCAGTCAGAGGATGTGGAGATCCAGTTAGAGGACACGGAGGGAGCTGATGATCCTATGCAGTCTGAGGACCTCACTCATGTTCCTGACCCGATGAAAGCAGAGACCACATAGGGAGTTCTCTTGACTCTCTAACCTTTCCCTGATCTTATTTTGATATTAGCATTGAGGACAATGCTATTTTTTTTATTTAGGGGGTGGTCCGTTTTGATTTTATTTTATTTGATTTGGGTCCATTTTGATTTGATTTGATTTGATTTGTGATGACATTTGGTATGTAATAACTATGATACTATTTTTCTTTATCTTTATTTACCGTTATTTTCACTTTTGGTATGTATATAATTTTACCATTCGATATATATATTCATTTCCATTATGTATATATTCGTTTACTCTATTTTGTACATATTCAGTTTACTTTCCGTAGTTTACTTCATAACTTTTTTTGTTATTTTACCTTAATAGCTTAGCTTCTTAATTCCTCTAGTAGCTTCTTTTTAAGTTTTTAGCTTCTTTTTACATTTTATGTGAACAATAAGCTTTTGGTTTTCTTAATGCCACGGTTCTTTCCAAAGGTGGATGTTGTGTGAACCGGGTGGCTCTTCCCAACGATGGATGGCATGATAACCTTCTTAAGGGATCGAGTACGTTTCCTTTTTGTTTTGGTGTATATAGTAGTAGTAATGAATAAAAATGTCTTAAGCGAGCTTCAATTGGTACTAACACATTGACTTTTGACCTCATGGTTAGAGACAAGTTGATTGGCAAAGATTAGCTCTAGTTGTGACCTTTAGAAGCTTGTGTTGACTAAAACAATCATCGAGTGGTTTCTTTGAACCATTTGTGATTTTCATTCTTAGCTAGGGTCGTCGTGCCCCCCCGACTCTGTTCTCTTTAACAATCCAGCAGCTTGAGAGGTGAGGTATTGAATTTCAAGTCCAAGTCCCGTGCCAATAAGTCCAGAACTTGCCCTGAATGTTTGTCTAGGCGAAATTCTAAGTGTAGCTCGACTTGAGAAATGATTGTAGGCTCTCTTTGGTCCAATTTGAACTTTGAAAGCTTTCGTAGCCTACTAATATGATATCCCTAGTCAACCCCTTTGAGCCTAAGCCTTTTTCATTCAATAGCCACATTACAAGCCTTTATCCGTCCTATAATGACCATCTCTTGGCACCCAATCTTTCCTTAGCATTCATGATGAACAATTGGCAAAAGCATAAGTTTGGGGGAGAGACGAGGAATTTGAAAGTGATAAAAGGTTCAAAGAAGAAAAAGAATTGTTGAAAAGGAAAGGCAAAGAAAATGAAGAAAAGCCAAAAAGAAATACGTCAAAAAGAAAGTGAAGGTTGAAGGGATTCAAAGAACGCAATGATGAAAGGCATGGAATGATGAAAATGGGAGAAAAATGATTTTCATGAGTAAGAAAGAATGACAGTGTGTCTCTATAGTTCCCCTAAGGAAGAAGAAAATGACTCAAAGAGTCAAGAAAGTATGAGCCGAAATGAGAAAATGGAGTGCTTAATGAAAGATGAAACCATCATAGTTCGATAAAGTCCTACCTTGATCCAAAAGCCTTCATTACATACTGTTAAAGCCCTATATGATTTCAAGTTGAGTGAGCTTACATTAGTGGTGATTTACATAAGGGTCAAGCTTATAGTACCTAGAGCCGGACTTGTGGCATTCTTTTGAGAGTGATGAGCGCACTTCTTCACAATCCTTGTTTTGAGTGGTACATTCTAATAAAAAAGTGAGATTTGCTCATGGAGAGTAGAGGAGGAGGAGTTTGGGATCCACAATGACCTATGTGATAGAGCGAGCTTCCTTGATGAATTGAGTCAACTCTTGATGCTCTAGTGTCACATTAGAAATATAGTACTCAAAAGGTCGTAACGTGATGTTGTTGATAATTCATTTGTGTTGAGGGTAATTGTTAGTCCCAATTGATGCTTGATGGAATCACCTTAGGCCAGCTGAAATATCCTTTTCTTTTTCTTGTGGAGGTGGGAATTACCCTATTTGCTCGAGGACAAGCAAAAACTTAAGTTTAGGGGAGTTGATAAGTAGGGATTTTAACCTGTTATTTGCTCTCTTTTACTTGTGTTTAGGGCCAAATATGCATGAAGTTATTCCCGGAAACTAATGTAATATGCTTGCTTGCAGGGATTATTCAAAATGAGCCAAATGAGTCATAATCAACTCATAAAGGAGTCAAAACTTGAACAAAAACCAAGACTAGGCCAAAGGATGTGAAACGCGGACCGCACAAATATTGTACAGCCGCGAAAGCTACAACGCGGTCGCGAGCACTATTTCGAGGTCCGCGAAAGGAATATTCAGAGAGATGGATTTTTAGGCTAAAATATGAACGCGGACCGCGACAGAAAGATGCGCCCGCAAAAGTACCTGCGCGGCCGCGATTGGAATTACACGGACCGCGGTCGCTGAAGTTCAGAGAGCTTACATTTTAAGTAAAAACAAGAAGTGCGGTCTGCGTCAAGATTATGCAGCCGCGGAAGTCTTCTTCGTGACCGCGATGGAAATTACGCGGTCCGCGAAACCCAGATCCAAAAGTGAAGAACATGGACCGCGATCAGAATTACGTGGCTGCTAAAGCAGGAGTGCGGCCGCGGTCAGAATTACACGGCCGCGTAACCTCCGCATGGATATTTTTGTCCGGAAATTTTAGCTTAGTATAAATAGAACTTTTTGTCATTTTAGGTTATTTTGTGTATTGCTGAGCTGTGAGACGACTGGAACTTCCCTTTTGGACAATTTTATATTAGATTCACCTTATAACATTAGATTTAAATCTTTTAATTTAGTATTATGGATTATATCTTCTCTTTATCTTTGATTTCTGCTATTATTATGAGTAGCTAGACCCATAGCTAGGGTTGTGACTCAACCCTAGTGTGGGTATTTAATGGGTCTTGAATTTTAGGGCTTGAATGTTTATGGGTTAGTGATATTTAGCCTAGTTCTTGCTAGAATTATAGAATTAGTGGTTGCAAACACTGATTCATGCCTTTATGATTTGGTCTCTTCTTGAGAAAGAAGGATTAAGTTTGGGAAAACTAGGCTAACAAGAAATTGGGGTGAACTCAAGAAATTGATAGCCCCAATTAAAGGGTTAAACTTAGAGATAGTAATACCCGACTTGAGCTAATATCACGTGACTTGCATGAATATCCATTTTGACTTGAGAAAGCCAAATTGGGCAAAATCACTCAAACTATCGAGAGGTATAGAGTGAGTACTTGGGTGAGATAGCTATATCACGACCCCAAATTAGTCAAGCTTGCCCTAGATTCTTACTACCCGTTAGATGTCCACCCAGGCGGAAGTCACTACCCTAGTCCTTTTAAACACTTGAAAACCAACATCAAAAATATTGTACTTAACTTTAATCATTGCATACAATAGAGTAAAATTAGAAGTAGAATCAAAACCAAAATGTGTGGAAGCGTAATTAGGAACAAAACACGCATCTAGACTTAGATATAAACATAATTCCAAATCAATTAACACTATGTGGATTCGATCCCGACCTTGTTGGGTAAAACTGCATCGACCATCCTCGCTACTCAATAGTAGTGCAGGCTTGGACCCGATCAATGCAACAATCGTATAATTAGAGATAAGCAACGCTTGGCTTTTGAAAACTTCTTGCATGCCTTGATGCCTTGTCACGTAGAAATCATGTCTATAGGGATTTAAGTTTCTTAATTCTGAATTGCTTAACCTGAAATTTGTCTTGCGTGCATTTGTTGCTTAAGTGCGGAGGCAAACTTGAGCCCTTAACTGCCATATTTGAAGTCCAATATGTGTTATGTATGTCGCCTAGTTTTATCATTTTGAGCAACCTAAGTAAAGTCTAGAACCACCCTAAATAGATGTCCAATGCCTCCTGGACCATAGGTATGGGACGGGTAATGCACGCATAGGGTACGACTTAGAATTGAATTAGAACGCTTTTAGGTAATAACTTTAACATAGTAATCGGGTAGCAGAAGATGATAGCCTCTTCCCGTTGAATAATATGAGTAACTCCCTATTCTAAGGGAGTTGTGAAGTATTATTCATGTTGCACGGAGTGATCCTTTAGGCTCAAAAAAATTTAGGACCCCCCTATTAGAATGGAAAAATAGTTGCACCTCCTTATTCAAGATCTCTTTGTAATAAAATTCTTAGATTTTGTAATCTCTTTGCTTACTTGATCATATAGACTAATCCATGTAATTTAAGTTCAGCCGGGACCCAATAGTGTGGGGTTCATTATGTGTTGTGATTTTATTTAACAGAGTTTAATTAAAAGGAGAAAATGGAAATTTTTGATTGGCACGATGTGCATATTACTTGTAATTCAGAACTGAGGACGAAATCCTTGCATTTTAATATAATTTGATATGTTTAAATCGGGCTACGAGCTGCAGTGGAAGTTATATAAGGACGAGATCCTTGTGAGAAAAACTTTTGTGTTTAAGTTCTCCCTTGTGAAATTAAATTTGTACTGTAGTACTAATAGGGAGTCATGCCTGTTAGGCTTATATGAATTTTTTTTTGTATGAAATTCTCTGTGCATACTTGCCAAATTTGTTCTGTAATTATTGAGTTTTAACCTACGAGGTAGGTGCCCGCCCATGTACGTTAAATGTGACTCGTTAATTCAGGTAAATAATTCTGAGGTCTTCATGCCTCGCATCATGTTATCAGGATTGTGAAGGTTTGAAACGAGATTTTTGTTAACATAAAGTTAATTGACGATTCTATAATTGATTATGAACAACTATCAAGACTAGAGTTACCCAGAAGGGTGCTCCGTTCAGGTGGACCGAAGAGTATGAGGAGAGCTTTAAAAAGCTCAAGACAACTTTGACTACAACCCCAGTATTGGTATTACTTACAGGTTCGGGGTCTTACACGGTATATTGTGATGCATCTCGTATTAGACTTGGTGCGGTATTAATGAAATATGGTAAAGTGATTGCTTATGCGTCGCGGCAGTTGAAAGTTCATGAGAAGAATTATCCTGTTCATGACTTAGAATTGGCAGCCATTGTTTATGCGCTGAAGATTTGGAGGCATTGCCTTTACGATGTCTTGTGTGAGGTATTTATTGATCATCGTAGCCTACAATATCTGTTCAAACAAAAAGATCTCAATTTGAGACAGAGAAGATGGTTGGAGCTGTTGAAAGACTATGATATCACCATTTTGTATCACCTCAGAAAGGCTAATGTGGTGGCCGATGCTTTGAGTAGAAAAGTTGTGAGTATGGGAAGCCTTGCTTATATTCCGGTTGGTGAAAGACCGTTAGCTGCAGATGTCCAGACTTTGGCTAATCAGTTTGTGAGGTTAGATGTTTCAGAACCCAGTCGGGTTCTAGCTTGCACAGTCTCTCGGTCTTCTTTATATGAGCGTATCAGAGAGCGACAATATGATGATCCTCATCTGCTTGTCCTTAAGGATACGGTGCGGTACGATGATGCCAAACAGGTTGCTGTGGGGGAAGATGGAGTTCTACGAATGCAGGGTCGTAATTGTATGCCTAATGTGGATGGGCTTCGTGAATTAATTCTTGATGAGGCACACAGTTCCAGGTATTCTATTCATCCAGGTGCCGCCAAAATGTATCAATATTTACGGCAACATTATTGGTGGAGGAGAATGAAGAAGGATATAGTTGCATATGTATCACGGTGTCTAAACTGTTAACAAGTTAAGTACGAGCATCAAAGACCTGGTGGTTTGCTTCAGACGTTAGAAATTCCTGAGTGGAAGTGGGAGCGTATCACTATAGATTTTGTTGTTGGGCTACCACGGACCCAGAGAAAGTTTGACGCAGTATGGGTCATTGTGAACAGGTTGACAAAGTCAGCACATTTCATCCCAGTGGCTGTTACCTATTCTTCAGAGTGGTTAGCGGAGATTTACATCCGTGAGATTATACGCCTTCACGGTATTCCCATGTCTATCATATCCAACCGAGGTACGCACTTCACCTCACACTTTTGGAGGGCTGTACAACATGAGTTAGGCACACGGGTTGAGTTGAGTATAGCATTTCATCCACAGACAGACGAACAATCAGAGCGCACTATTCAGATATTGGAAGATATGTTTCGCGCTTGTGTTATAGACTTTGGAGGTTCATGGGATCAGTTCTTTCCACTTGCAGAGTTTGCCTATAATAACAGCTACCAGTCGAGCATTCAGATGGCTCCATATGAAGCATTATACGGGAGATAGTGTTGTTCGCCAGTTGGATGGTTTGAACCGGGAGAGGCTCGGTTGTTGGGTACCGATTTGGTACAGGATGCCTTGGATAAGGTCAAAGTTATTTAGGATCGACTTCGCACAACTAAGTATAGGCAAAAGAGTTACGTCGACCGTAAAGTTTGTGATATTGCATTCATGGTTGGAGAAAGAGTATTGCTCTGGGTTCCACCTATGAAAGGTGTAATGAGGTTTGCAAAGAAGGCAAAGTTGAGCCCTGGGTATATAGGACCTTTCAAAATTCTTGAAAGGGTGGGCGAAGTAGCCTACAAGCTTGCATTACTACCTAGCTTATCAGCAGTTCATCTAGTGTTCCATGTGTCTATGCTCCGGAAATATCATGGTGATCTGTCCCATGTGTTAGATTTCAGCTCAGTCCAATTGGACAAGGATTTGACTTATGAGGAAGAGCCGGTAGCTATTCTAGCCCGGCAGGTCCGACATTTGAGGTCTAAGAGTTATCCATCAGTTCGAGTGCAATGGACAGGTCAGCCGGTAGAAGCATCTACCTGGGAGTCCGAGTCGGATATGCGGAGTAAATATCCACACCTTTTCACCATCTTAGGTACTTTTCTAATTTCGTTCGAGGACGAACGTTTGTTTTAGAGGTGGAGAATGTGATGACCCAAAATGTCATCTTTAAATTTAATAATTAATTTTGTGTTCTAAGACCTCGAAAAGCGCTATTTATTATTCCTCGACTTGCGTGCACAGTCCGTATAACTTTATGGAAAGTGTTATGTGAAAAATGGATTAAAATGTGAAATAGAGACTTAAAACTCAACTGAGTTGACTTTGGTCAACATTTTTAGCAAAATAAACTAGATCAGTATTTTAACCATTCCGATAGGTCCGTATCGTAATTTGAGACTTGGGCGTATGCCCGAAATATAATTTGGAGGTCCCTAGCTCAAGTTATAGCCATTTAACGGAAACTAAAAATTTAAAGGCTAAAGATTTCTAAAGTTTGACCACGTATTTGACTTTTTGATATCGGGGTTGGAATATGATTCCGAAAATTGGAATAGCTCTGATATGCCATTTATGACTTGTGTGCAAAATTTGAGGTCAATCAGACTTGATTTGATAGGTTTCGGCATCGAATGTAGAAGTTGAAATTTCTTAAGTTCCTTAAGCTTGAATTGGAGTATGATTCATGATTTTAGCATTGTTTGAGGTGATTTGAGGTCTCGACTAAGTTCGTATGATGTTTTAGAACTTGTTGGTGTATTTGGTTGAGGTCTCGGGGGCCTCGGGTGGATTACGGATGGTTAACAGATTAAAATTTGGACTTAAGAAAAAATTTGAAATTTTGGCCTTCTGGTATAATCGCACCTGCGGATTTTAGACCGCAGATCCGGGCTCGCAGAAGCGGTCAAGTTTTCGTAGAAGAAGAAACCGCAGATGCGGTCAAGTTTCCGCAGAAGCGTAAATGCTGGACATAACACATAAAAATCGGAAACTAGCCATTTTTACTCATTTTTGAGTTTTGAATCTCGGATTTAGGCGATTCCAAAGCGACTTTTCACGACTTTGAATTGGGTAAGTGTTCTATAACCAAAAGTGATTATATTTCATAAATTCATGTCTATATTCATTATTTATTTCGGATTTAGATGGAAGAAATTGGAATTTTTGTAAAACTTTCCAAAAACGAAAATTTAAGATTTGAAGATCCATTTGACATCGGAATTTGATAATTTTTGTATGGTTGAACTCATATCGGAATGAGTGTTCAGATTAAGGTTTTTTGATATTTGAGACATGGGTCCCACTGTTGATTTTTTAGATGAATTTCGGATTTTAATTCAGAAAATTAATAAATTCATATGGAATTAATTCCTACGATTGGTATTGAGTATATTGAATTGTTTATGATTAGATTTGAGGATTTCGGACACGAATTCGCGTGGTAAAGGTTTATTGGAATCTTGAATTTGGTTGCAAAGCGAGGTAAGTGTCGTGGTTAACCTTGACTTGAGGGAATAAAACCCTTGAATTATTTGTTATATGAAATTCATGTGAACGATGTATAGACGAGGTGACGAGTGTCTATACGTCGTCAAGTTAATTGTTTGCATAATTATTTAAAAATCATAAATTATTTTTAAGATATGAATTAATTGCCATAATAATTGTTTCTCTCATATTCCTTGTTAAATATTAATTCTTGAATTCATGCAATAATTATTACATGCTTATTTGATTTATGTATCTTAATTGCTACTAGACATTTAGCATATTAAACTTGAAATTGCCTATTTTCTCCTTGATTTCCATAATTAATTGCTACTTTTCATTACTTGTTTCTGAAATAATTTATAAATGCTGTGTGCCTTGTTGCCTGATAATTTCTTACTGAATGTGGTATTTATGGATTATTTTTTTATATTTAAAAGTTATTAAATTATATTGTTGGAGCGGGTTGTACGCCGCAACGGAAATGAAAAGGAATATATTGGGGGATCGGGTTTCACGCCGCAACAGATTATATTTTTAGTTTATATTGTTGGAGCGGGTTGCACGCCGCAACAGATTTATTTTAAGTTTATATTGTTGGAGCGGATTGCACGCCGCAACGGATTTATTGAAAGTTTATATTGTTGGAGCGGGTTGCACGTCGCAACGGAATTTAATTGAAAGATTATATTGTTGGATCTGGTTGCATGCCGCAACGAAATTTATGTTAAGTTTATTTTGTTGGAGCGGGTTGCACGCCGCAACGGAAATTAATTAAGGGATTATGACTGCTGAATTGACTTCAATTATTGATATGATTTAACAGTCTTACTTCTATTCCTGTTATTATTATTATTATTATTATTATTATTATTATTATTATTATTATTATTATTATTATTATTATTATTATTATTATTATTATTATTATTATTATTATTATTATTATTATTATTATTATTATTATTTATTATTATTTACAGATTAATGTAAGTGACCTGCCTTAGCCTCGTCAGTACTTCGTCGAGGTTAGGCTCGGCACGTACTGGGTACATGGGGTCGGTTGTACTCATACTACACTCTGCACTTCTTGTGCAGATACCAGAGTTGGTCTCAGCGGCATATAGTAGATTTGCTCGAATTCAACTATTCGCAGGAGACTTGAGGTATAACTGCATCGTGTTCGCAGTTCTGAAGTCCCCTTCTATGTTATTTTAGTTGTGTGCTTTCTTTTAGACAGCTTAATTTTATTCAGACCCTTGTTTATTTTATTCTAGAAGCTCGTGCACTTGTGACACCAGTTTTGGGATGGTATTTAAACATAGCTATTATTATGGATTATTCACTTGATTTCAGACTTTATTTCCGTATTTGTTTCTTTGTTATTAATTAATTTAAAATAGTTTTAAAATAGCTAATATTATTCTAACGTTGGCTTGCCTAGCAAGTGAAATATTAGGCGTCATCACGGTCCCAAAGGTGGGAATTTCGGATCGTGACATGTACTTGGGAACCCTGGGAAGGGTGGTGTGTGGGGCGTTTTCAAAAACTCCAGCAGCGACTGGGTTCTGGCCTATATGAGAAGCCTACCATACACCATAAACACCCAAGCTGAGCTCCTTGCATTTGCACTGCTTCAGGGACTGCAAATTGCAGAGCAAAGAGGACTTACACCTCTAGAAATCAACACAGACTCGACAGAGGTAATAAGAATACTTAATTTAGGTAACCATATTTTTGACTCAATTATCTCTGAATGCATGTCCATCATCCTAAGATTGAGAGGTACAGTGGTGAAACACGGCTATAGGGAGAAGAACATAGTAGCTGATCTTATAGAAAAGGAAGGAGCAAAGAAAGACCTTTTTGGAAGAACAACAATCTCGGTAGTTCCTTCGGTATTTGCAAATGAAACTTTTATGGGCAGACATCCTAGGAAATGTTTTTTCTAGAAATATTATGTACTGTAATATTAATATTGTGGAACCAAACTTAGGAGGCACTTCATACCCCCTGAAAACGATGTACCTATTTCCCGTTAGTTGCTAATATATATAATTGTCACGACCCGAAATTTTCCATCGATGGGACCTTTGATGGCGCCTAACATTTCACTTGCTAGGCAAGCCAACGTTAGAGAATCATTTACTAATTTCTTATTTCCATTAAGTAATTAATATTAATTAACTACAATAAAATATTAAAAAAAAGTGGAATATCATAAATCTGTATTAACTACTACCACTCGGATCTAGAGTCGCAATTCACGAGCATTCTAGAATTTACAACAAGTAATAGTCTGAAAGAAATACAACTGTCTTAATGAAAGAAAACAGTAAGACATAAAGGATAGACGAGGACTTCAAGGTCTGTGAACGCCGACAGATCTACCTTGAGTATTCGGATAGCGGACCAGTAGCAAATCTCGATCAACCTGAGCCGGTATCAAAATCTGCACAGAAAGTGCATAGTGCTGCATCAGTACAACCGACCCCATATACCGGTAAGTGTCGAACCTAACCTCGACGAAGTAGTGACGAGACTAAGACAAGACACTCACATATAACCTGAACAGTATAATCATGCTAGAGGCAACAACAATAAGTAAAACAATAATGCAAAAATAATGGGAGGGGAGCATACAGTGGGGGAATACAACATAAAGAGTGAGAATAATGAAAGGACATAATTAAATCGGAAATCTTTAAACGAATTGAGCAATCAAGACAACAAGGAGAACTGCACGGCATCACCCTTCGTGCTTTTACTCTCAGCCTCACCAAATAACAAATAAGACTGCATGGCATCACCCTTCGTGCTTTTACTCTCTTCCTCACAATATAAATAAATTATGCACGACATCACCCTTCGTGCTTTGTACTCTTCCTCACAATATAATTAAATTATGCACAGCATCATCATTCGTACTTTACACTCTTCCTCACAATATAACAGCATCACCCTTCGTGCTTTACACTCTTCCTCACAGTATAATTAAATTATGCACGACATCACCCTTCGTGCTTTACACTCTTCCTCACAAAATGATTAAATTATGCACGGCATCACCCTTCGTGCTTTACACTCTTCCTCACAAAATGATTAAATTATGCACGGCATCACCCTTCGTGATTTACACTCTTTCTCACAATATAATTAAATTAATAACAACGAATAGCAAGATTTAAGACTACAAAATTACAAGAAATGGAATTTCACTCGCATGCTATGACTCGACCGCACCGTATAGATGCTCGTCACCTCAACTATACGTCGTATTCAACAATAATCACGTAGCAAATACTCACGCAATACCTATTCCCTCAAGCCAAAATTAGACACAATACTTACCTCGCTCCGAAGGCCACTTAGTTCTCAATCACAACTTTTCTTTTGGAATTTACCTCCAACCCACTCATATCTATTCAAAAATGACTCAATAGTATCAAATATTGCTAAAGGAATCAATTATATTGCATAAATTAAATTTCTCAAATTTTCCTCCAAAAAGTCGAAAAATCGACCCTGGGCCCGCTTGATCAAAACTCGAGGTTTGGACCAAAATCCACTCACCCATTCACCCCCGAGCCCGAATATATAATTGGTTATGGAATCCGACCTCAAATTGTAGTCTAAATCCCCAAATTTCCGAAATTCCTAATTTCTACCCTAACCCCTAATTATACCATGAAAACTCTAGATTTTAGGTTGAAAATTCAAGAAATATAATGGGTAATTGAAAAAAAATGGTTTAGAATCACTTACCAATAATTTGGGGAAGCAAATGACTCTTGGAAATCGCCTATACCCGTTTGGTTCTTGAAAAATGTTGAAGAAATGGCTCCAACCCGTGTTTGGAGTCTATTTTAAGTCACTGGACAGGCCTTCATCGCGTTCGCGAGAGGCCTGTCGCGATCACGATGCACATCGGCCTAAGGCCTACGCGTTCGCGAGTATTCCTCCGCATTCGCGTAAGGCAACTCCCCTCTAGCCTTCGCGTTCGTGACCCAGTGGACGCGTTCGCGTAGAAGAACATGACCAACCCTCCCCCAGGTCCCCAAGTGCTTCGCGTTCGCGGTGGTCATGTCGCGTTCGCGAAGGGTAAACCCCCCATCACTTCGCGTTCGCGAAAAAGAATCAGTCTCACCAGATTACTCTTCGCGTTCTCAAGAGGACCTTCGCGAACGCGAAGAAGGATATGCGAGACACTAGAATCTGCAGAAAACCAGATTTTTTCCAAGTCCAAAACATCTCGTGGCCTATCCGAAACTCACCCGAGCCCTCGGGGTACAAACTAAACATGCACACAAGTCTAAAAATATCATACGAACTTGCTCGCGCGATCAAATCGCCCAAACAACACCTAGAACTACAAATTTAGCACCAAATCAAATGAAATTCTCAAGAACACTTTAAAAGTCATATCTTCTCAACTGGACGTCTGAATCACGTCAAATCAACTCCGTTTCTCACCAAATTTCACAGACAAGTCTTAAATATCATAATGAAACTGTACCGGCCTCCGGAACCAAAATACGGACCCGATACCAACAATGCCATGCATCAATAAATTCTTAGAAACAAATAAATTTTCAGACTTTTAATTTTCCTCAAAAATTCGTAACTTGAGCTAGGGACCTCCGAATTCGATTCCGGGTATACGCCCAGGTCCCATAATTCGATACAGACCTACCGGAACCGTCAAAGTATGGATCTAGGCCCGTTTACCAAAAATATTGACCGAAGTCAACTAAAATCAACTTTTAAGGCAAAAATTCTTATTTTCATTAGTTTTCAACATAAAAGCTTTCCGGAAACCTGCCCGGACTGCGCACGCAAATCGAGAAGGGTAAAAATGAGATTTTAAAGGCTTAAGAGTGCAAATTTGAGTTCTAAAACATAAGATGACTTTTTGGGTCATCACAATAATCATCCCTTTAACCAAAAAAAAATCTAAAAATTTAATTATTAGGAATATATCATTAGAAAGCATACTATTGGAATACAAAGAGTACAAGATTTGATTATTCGTTTCCTCGTCCGTATTTGAATGTAAAAGAAAAGGTGAAAAGTAAAATACAAGCTTTTTGTTTTTCAATTTATCTAAAGTAGACAAAAGGGAAGTATATTCGATCATTGTATTTTCCATCTTACCAACTATTGGAAGTAAATCGTTAGTACTTCAATTACGGATTAAAGTCCTAAAAATTATGATTTTCTACATAATTAAAATAAAGAAAGATTTAGGAACTAAAATTTAAGTTGATTTCACAATTCTAAATATTTGAAAAATAGTTTAATTATCAATATAAAATTTATTTTTGAAGGATAAAAAAGACGAACATATTTTCCTAATGAGTTTCTTGTTTTTAATATAGTATAGATTCATATAAAACAAATATATTTTAATTAGTCGCACAAGAAGAAAATAATTATTGAATAACTAATATAATTTTTGTTGGTAATATTAAATAATATACACATCAAAATTATATGAGAATCTATGTATTATTTTATGCGGGATAATATAAAATACATACAAACATACATACATATACACACTCTCTCACTCTCTCTCTCTCTCTCTCTCACACACAGCTTGACCAAACAGGCTATTAATAAAGTTCCGCCAAAATTTCTCCTCATTCTCCCTTCTCCCTTTTCAGTAAACTAGTTCGCGTTGTGCGTGTATCTCATATCAATAAATATAAATTTATAAAAATTATATAGATATTATTCACAAAAGTGTATGAATTATTAAATAAAAATTATAAAAAAAAATTCAAACTGCTAAAGGAAAAAAGAAGAAGATGAATGTTAATCTTTAGACTTTCGTTAGGGATGGATTTAGGTTCTCACGCCATCTTTTCTATGTAGATTCGATCATTATCATAATAAAGGGATTATACATGCTAATAAATATTGTTACTTCTTTTAGCCCAACGATGATGGGTAATATCAAATAGCCACATATTGACACTATGAGAAACTACGAAACATTATGACAACACTCTTGAAAAATATTTTATTAATATTTTCTTAAAAAAGAATAGCTTAAAATAGCTAACATTTCTAACATTATCAACCTTAAATTTATAAAATTTTAGTAATCTAAAAATAATCGTGAGCTCCTGAATATGATTTTTGTACAATTTGCTTTAAGTTTTCGTCTTTTGGTATCTTAAAGTGGAACACTTCTAATGTCACCTGGAATATTATTGTTCCGGATGAAATAACAATTCCTAAAATTATGAATTCTTGTGAAAATGGACTTACTCAACTTATATAAATAATCTTACTGGGATGACATTCCGAAATATTAGGAGCTCCTATATAGTTCAAATAAGTAAAAAATTTAATAGTCAAAACTTTAGTTAATTTAAATGTCCTAACTATTAAAAATTATTAATTAAACAATAATTTTGTCCAATGTGAAATTTAATATTTAAATGATAAGAAAGTCGATCAATTTCGCGTTAAAGTTTCGAGCTTTTATAATAGTCTAGATTGATTGTAGAAGACAATTTTTTTTAAAAAAAGGTAAAACATTATTTTCCTATATATTTAGTAGTTTTCAATTTTAGTCTCACACTATTTATCACATAATTAGAATAAATTAATGTAATTTATTGCAAATACGAAATGAAGCAAATTCTTCTTCGATAAATTACATGTTGATGTTAAAACAATTATTTTGTGGACCAGGAATACAATTTGAGTACCATTAGGATGTCACTTTTCAATTACCATGTATAACCTACTTCAGACGAGCATCTATAAATTTGTACTAATGTTTCAAATTGACTTTTTAAAAATATTTATTTAAGGCAAAATTTTAATTGATTTTAAAGTACTAAATTTTAGGTACCTAGTTTAAATAAAGAAAGATATAATAACCAAATTTCAATGAATTTCTAGGTCCTAAATATTAGGAAAAGAATTAAATGACTATTTTATCTAGTGTGAACTCTATTTTAAAGGATAAAAAAGGCGAACGATATTTCATTAATGGGTTTCGTGCTTTTAGTATAGTACTAGTCTCTATATTCGTGCGTTGCACGAAAATTTAAGTCAAACCTGTAATCGCATATATTTTTAAATAATAACATTTGTGAGAGTAATAAAATGGATTCTTTTAAAAATGTATATAATAAATTACCATAATTAGTGAACTACTCCGTCCATTCACTTTTACTTGTGTACTATACTAAAAATATATTTTTACTTTTACTTGTCAATTTTAGCAAATCAAGATAAAAACAACAAAAAAATTTCGTTTTATCCTTATCATTAACTACTCCTTCCCAAATCATTTTCCAAGACTTTTTAAAATGCTATTATTATTAATTTTATTATGGTAAAATATGTACTTCATTTATTATTTCTTATGGGGTGTGCCAGGTCCATTGTGAACAACTAAAATTGAACGGAGGGAGTAATATTTGAAGTCAGAATTCGCCCAAAGGATCGCCAATAAAATAGTTACATGTAGTTTTTAGCTACACTACCTTTATTTATTAAAAGATACAAACATGTTATTGATCCTTTTTTGTGTGTGTATATTTTTGTTGCACTTTTATTGATATCACTAAGGCGGTGTCGCTCGCAGTGGTGAAGCTACATCGTCCTAAGGATAGTCAATTGACTACTTTTCGTTAAAAAATTATACTGTATATATAAGTGAAATATTAGATTCTAGAGGTATATAACATATATTGAACATCATTTATCGGAAATTATTTTCTTACTTCTTTCAAGTTTGAACACTACTAGAGAAATCATCCATCTTTAATTGGTTAAACTATTATCACAAGCAAAGAAGAAATTGGAAGGTTTGAAAGCTACGATATTTCAAAAAAAAAAAAACAAAGATAATAACTCAAAGTTGGATAAAATTGTATGTGATATTTAACATTTTGTTCAATATTTAGGACGCCGACTTCAGGACGGCCACTTGAGTCATGACAATAAATCATCTTGAAAAGGGATAATACTTGATATATCTTTTACTGAAATTAGAATCCTAAAACCAATACTTATCATTCTACTAAGCCAATGTCCTCTCAATTTCCAAGATTCCCTGATTGGTTAATGCCTATATCTCTTCGTATTATTAGTTGAATCCCCTTTTTCTTTTTCCTAATAAGTAAAAGAGCTTGCACATACAAATTTACTCTACAAGCCTTTGAAATTTATAAGATGAATGTACCTAATAAAGCTGATGTATTTTAGTAGTGGTTCTGAACTTTAGTTTTCATACGAATTTAGAGTTAGACCCTCGTGTTATTTGCTTAGAAGATGATAAAATTTGAAGTTGATTTTTGTCACCGTAGGCCTGAACAAGGTAAATCAAAAAATTAGACCCATATCATTAGGATTCAAGGGTTACAAAAATTAGTAATAAAAAATCAAGCAAAAAATCTAAGAAATAAGAAGATCATGAGATAAGGGTTAACGGAAAGTTTGAACACCTATTGATATTCATAAAGCAAATAATTTGAACGGGGTGAAAAGGTTATTTTTCTAAATTTTCAGAGAAACTTATAGTCTGAAGTAAAGTTGTAAGCGCCGGGGAAGGTGGGAAATAAAAATTATACTTAAGACAACTAAAAGATTCAAAGAAGTAAGAACATGTAATAGAAGAGTATTCACTTGCAAGAGAATTTCAAGTTTGCATTTTTAGCATAACTTTGTCTAGTCTATCCTCTTCATGTTCCTCCAACATATAAGGAATTATCACTGTCACGACCCAAAATCCATCTAGTCGTGATGGCACCTAACCCAACCGCTAGGTAAGTCAATTAACAACTATCCAATTCTAACGATAATTAATAAAGAAATTAAGTATAGAAATATCTGAAACTTATACATTCCCCAAGGACTGGTAGTACAAATCATGAGCTTTTAAGAATAGAGTATACAAAGCTGGTATGAAGTAATACATCATTTGTTTGAAAAGTACATAAACAAATTTTTTATGAATCTAAGGATACCATGAACAAGAGGCAGCTACAACCGAAACGCAAGTATATCTTCATATCCAGCTCCCAACGAACGCAGCAACATCATCGGCCAATATCTGCACGCAAGGTGTTGAAGTGTAGTATGAGTACAACCGACCCTATGTACTCAATAAGTAACAAACCTAACCTTAGGTTGAAAGTAGTGACGAGCTTGTACCAAGGTCAGAGTCCAACTCCAATAACCAACAACAGTTCATAACAACATAAATCAATTAATAAAAGAAGTAACTCAAAGAATAAATGCTCAGCCAAATCATGATTTCTAAAAATAGTTCTGCCTTTCAAATGTATCAGTGAAAATCCCAATTCGTTTACCGAAGTTGCCAAAAATATAAGTAAATTTGAAAACAGTAATTTACCCAAAATTCCCTTCAATAATAATAAAGATGTTTCATTTTCTTTCCAGATAATCAGTGTAAAACCAATGCATCACTATGCCCATATGTCAACATATGTGAGAAGTCATAAATAACGTGATACCGTACATCATGAGGAAAATGCATCTCCATGCATGTATGTCAAATGTGCATGTCAATGCAATGAACTCAGCGATGAAACCATATGCATACTCTCAGAATATAATTTCACTCAGTCCTCACAGTCACTCAGTCCTCACAGTCACTTGGCACTCGCACTCGCACTCGGCACTTGCTCTCGGCACTCGCACTCGATACTCGCACTCAGTAGGTACTTGTTCTCACTGGGGATGTGTACAGACTCCAGAGGGGGTTCTTCAGCCCAAGCGCTATAATCTGCACGGACAACTCACGTGCTGCACGAAAAACTCACGTACTATAATATCAATATCTATATCCGCACAGATAACTCACGAACTCAATAAAGCCTATAAGGCCTGCTGCAGGCGGGCAGCCCCAATCCACATAATAATAAAGTATATAAAGCCAATATGGCCTGCTGCGGCGTGCAGCCTGATCCCATAATTATCCTCACAATCAGGCTCTCGGCCTCACTCAGTCATCAATCTCTCCAGTCTCTCGGGCTCACAATGTCATGAAACTAGCCCAAAATGATGATATGGTGAATCAATAGATAGCAACAGAGACTGAGAGATGATATGCAATGAATGAACATGACTGAGTATGAAATTTCATTTTAAACAAATAATTCAACAACAATATGATGTATGTGAGTCTCAATAATACTGGCACATATCCTCATCATGATTTGTTTTTAATAAGATTCTCAACTCAATTTCTTTAGCACATAAAACTACATAGAAAATGCCAAGATTATTTGACTACAAAATTTTACGGAACCAATTACGTCACAATTTCTATAGTGCACGCCCACACGCCCGTCACCTAGTATGTGCGTCACCTCCAAACAATTCATATAATACGTATATTCAGGGTTCATACCCTCAGCTCCAAGATTAGAAGAGTTACTTACCTCGAACAAGATGAATCCAATGCCGAGCAAGCTAAACAATGCTCCAGAAATCCCATTCTGCGCGTATCAACTTCCGAACGGCTCGAATCTAGTCACAATTAATTTGATTCAGTCAATACAAATTATAGGGATTTTCCACATATTAAAATACTAATTTTTCCACAAAATTCGAAATTACACTCAAAAATATCCCGTGGGCCCCACGTCTCTTAATCCGACAAAAGTTATAAAATATTAACGCCCATTCAATCATGAGTCCAACCATATAAATTTTACTCAAATCCGACATCAATTCGACCCTCAAATCTTCAAATTAAACCAAGAGGGTTTTCACAATTTTCCAACTTAATTCACCAATTAATGTTAAAAACAACCATGGATTCGGGTAATTTGACCAATATTAAGTTAAGAACACGTACCCCTTTGTTTTTGTTGAAACTCTCCCAAAAACCGCCTCTTCCTGAGCTCCAAATCGGTAAAAATAAAAAATGGGACGAAGTCCCATTTTAGGAACTTAAACTCTCTGCCCAGGCTTTTCTTCTTCGGGAACGCGGTTAGTGCCTCGCGTTCACGAAGCACAAAATTGTTCCCGTCCAAATTCCTCCTTTGCGAACGCGAAATATTCCTCGCGTTCGCGTAGCACAAAGTGCCTCTGCCTCAGTGCCTTCTACGCGAACGCGTTCAACCAATCGTGAACGCGATACTTCGTTTCCCCCTCACTACGCGAACGCGTAGACCAATTGCTTGGGGTCCTCAGCTGCTTCCTCTTCTTCGCGAATGCGTAACACCTCTCGCGTTCGAGAATGCACACCCTATCCACCCTTCGTGAACACGTCCTTCCCTTCGCAAATATTGCCAGCCTCTCAGTTCCCCTTCGCGAATGTCAGGCTCCACTCACGAACGTGATGAAGAAAATCAGATGGTGCATCAGAAAAATTCCTGCAGAGTTCCAAGTCCAAAATCCAACCCGTTAACCATCTAAAACTTACCCGAAGCCCCCGGGACCTCAACCAAATACGCCAACAAGTCCTAAAACATGATATGAACTTAGTCTACCCTCAAATCACCTCAAACAATGCTAAAACCACAAATCATACCCCAATTCAAGCCTAATGAACTTTGAAATTATATTTTTTACAAACGACCTCGGAACCTATCAAATCAAGTCCGATTGACCTCAAATTTTGTACACAAGTCATAAATGACATAACAGAGATATTCAAATTTTCAGAATCGGATTGCGACCCCCATATCAAAAAGTCAACCCCCGGTCAAACTTCCCAAAAATTTAACTTTCGCCATTTCAAGCCTAATTCCACTACGGACCTCCAAATAATTTTTCGGACGCGCTCCTAAGTCCATAATCACCATACGGAGCTATTGGAATCATCAGAATTCAAATCCGAGATCGTTTACATATAAGTCAATATCCGGTTAACTTTTCCATCTTAAGTTTTCAATTATGAGACTAAGTGTCTCATTTCACCCCGAAATTCTTCAGGACCCGAATCAACTAACTCGGTAAGTTATAAAATAACTGTAAAGCATAAACTGAGTTGTAAATAGGGGAACATGGTTATAATACTCAAAACGACCGGCTGGGTCATTACATTCTCTCCCAGTTAAACATACGTTCGTCCTCGAACGTGCCAAGAGTTGTTTCCAAGCCACCAAATCACTATTCCATCTTACCACGCACAAACCCGGGAATGATCCCACGTCACCCTATTCCACATATGCCTAACAACATAATATAACTGAAAATCCTTAATTTAACCTTAGCCCAAAAACCTTGGAATTCAATTCCCAACATTCAAGATATCTTTTCAAGACACGAATCTTACATTTACACACTGTATGAGTCTGAACAAGTTGTATCAAGCCATAACCATAACCATGGATATAATCACCTAACATATTACACCACTTGCATGCTCGTAACACCATTTTCGGTCACAGTAACTACTCCAAAACCAACTCGGTACTGATATTAAACCCCATATCAAACAAAACCTCGTTCTAAAACCTTCGTACATTGCTGATAATGAAAGAAACACGCGGAAATCTCATGACCACTTATTAGATCAACAAGTCACGGAGCTCTCTCGCCCCAACTATAACCATAATCACTTTCATAATTTTTTCGTGCCACATAGAAATAATTTGAATATCAACATTCTATCAACCAGGTGAGTACTGCAATACCGATGAATATCCGTAAGTCAAAATACAATGCGCCTTCTGAAATGCGCACCCTTCTCAGGAATTACCAAGCAGTTATAACATTCATTGAAATATCTGAAACTGACCATGCTGTCCAACATTCGTTACCTTCTCTTCAAGACTGAACTGTCACCTTGTACATGTAAATCCTAATCTCGCACAATACACCACATCTATTATGCCATCATATGACAAGTAGAAGAATCTCATTATTAACTTTGAGTCACCAATAATTTACATACCCGGTTAGTTAGAAACCTTCCTCTTGCTTCCTCCCAGGAGGTAATCACAATACACAACACGTTCCCCACACTAGTAGAAAATATTCGGTTCACACCATGGTACAAACCATCAAGAACACTTTGAAATCCATCTGCACATAACCAAGCTATTAGAACTAAATTCCTCTAACTCGACCAAACCACGTAGGTCACCAAAACCCAAGAATATTGCCACCAAAATATCTGTAGAGTCTCACCACATTATAATTACCCATATAAATACCACAACTAAAACACCCACTCTAAAAATATCTTATTTGAGTCTAAGGCTGTTTCATTCACCTTCCTGATACCGAAATATAAAATCCATAATGATATACAAAAATGCCACAAGTCTCGACACCATCCAACTTAAATCTCAGAGTTTAGCCATAAACAAATTCGCCAAAAATTCTCAATTGTTACGTATTAATCTCAAATCCATTAGAACTTTCTCGAGAGTCACCCCCTTTGTTCAAATCCAAATTACACCGCCCAAATGGGCCAAAAGACATGTGCTCCATTAGCATAACAACACTCAAAGAAGTAACTCTACTTTAATATCGCCTATCAAATTCATACTCCGTGCGTACTACATCATTCACAAATAACAACTCACGCATCCCACGATTTTTATATACTCATAAAGCGCAATATAACCCATATCTAGAAATTTTCTTACTCGAGTCATTCTCGAACTCCATCTCTACAAGTCATAACTAACCCACAAGTATGCCTCAGCCCAAAACTAAACCTTTACATATAACCATGAAATTGAATTGTCAATAGCAGGCTCTCCCACTTGGATCAAAGCCATTGATTAAAACACTCGATAACTCACAATACCCATACTCTATTACTGCCTTAATACCGCAGTCAGTTCAACAAAAATATTTCTCAGGACCATGCAACACCAACCATAAAATACCTCAATCATCCACTGATCTCACATTCATTCTCTTGACAGTCAAGTCAACTTTCTCAACTAGATTCAAATTCAAATCTCAACACATATAATCCGCTGGTAGAAAAGAAACTCTCGAATCAACATTATAAGAAATACACCTATGTAGATTACTCCGCAGGGGATAACCCATCTGCTTAGCCTCAAATTGGTCTCTTGTTATACCCTTTTGCAATCATAATTACTATCCAATCACTTAATCTTTCTGAGTCCAAACTCATTAACAAGACATGAGAATTTAATTTGTCCCAAAATTTAACAACGTGAAAGATCCTTCAAAACATTCATACTCGAGATTGTACGTCATATCAAAACAAAAATCAAGCACCCAATGGACTTCCTTTACATTCCAAGGGAACACTTCTCGTCACATTCAATCCATCTTAACACATCCCGCAATCGCATCATCCTCATCATATAGCCATTCGACCACTCATCGAGCTACAAATTTTCAACTCATAGGGATACTACTAGACATATGAGTCCAAATGTACAAGTCACAACAGAAGCTACCGAGCTTAAGATGCGGTTCAACCGTGGCCTCAAGTCCTCTAGACTGACCCATCACCAAAACACATAATATACCTCTCGAACCTCGTTCGTAGAATCACAAGCCGGCGATGCACAGCTGATACCGAACGCTCCCGTGTGTATACGAATGCGTGGAAGAAATTCAAAGAGTTATGTTTCAAGCTGAATCAATTCCGCACGATAAGAAAAGAAAGATGGGAAGTATATATCCTAAATGCCCTGTAGCCTCTCGAAGATAAGTATGGACGTCATCATACCGATCCGCAAGACTCTACTAGACACTTGCTCATGACTTGTAGAACCTATGAACCTAGGGCTCTGATACCAACTTGTCACGACCCAAAATCCATGTAGTCGTGATGGCACCTAATTACACCCCTAGGTAAACCAATTAACAACTATCCAATTCCAATGATATTTAATAAAGAAATAAAGTAAAGAAATATCTGAATCTTATACATTCCTCAAGGACAGGTAGTACAAATCATGAGCTTCTAAGAATAGAGTATATAAAGCTGGTATGAAGTAATACATCATCTGTTTGAAAAGTACATAAACAGAGTTTTTATGAATCTAAGGCTACAATGAACAAGAGGCAGCTACAACCGGAATGCAGGTACATCTTCAGATCCAGCTCCCAACGAACGCAGCAATATCAACGGCCAATATCTGCACGCAAGGTGCAGAAGTGTAGTATGAGTACAACCGACCCCATGTACTCAAGATTGAAAGTAATGGTGAGCTTGTACCAAGGTCAGTGTCCAACTCCAATAACCAACAACAGTTCATAACAATATAAATCAATTAATAAAAGAAGTAGCTCAAAGAATAAATGCTCATCCAAACCATGATTTCTGAAAATAGTTCCGCCTTTTAAGTGTATCAGTGAAAATCCTAAGTCATTTACCGAAGTTGCCAAAAATATAAGTAAGTTTGAAAACAGTAATTTTCCCAAAATTCCCTTCAATAATAATAAAGATGTTTCATTTTCTTTCCAGATAATAAATGTAAAACCAATGCATCACTATGCCTATATGTCAACATGTGTGAGAAGTCATAAATAACGTGATACCGTACAACATGAGGAAAATAAATTTCTATGCATGTATGTCAAATGTGCATGTCAATACGATGCACTTAGTGATGAAACCATATGCATACTCTCAGAGTATCATTTCACTCAATCCTCCCAGTTACTCAGTCATCACAGTCACTCAGTCCTCCCAGTCACTCGCCACTCGCACTCAGTAGGTATCTGCGTTCACTGGCGGTGTGTACAGACTCCGGAGGGGCTCCTTCAGGCCAAGCGCTATAATCTGCACGGACAACTCACGTGTTATAGTATCAATATTTGTATCCGCACGGACAACTCATGTGCTATAATAAAGCCTATAAGGCCTGCTGCAGGCGGGCAACCCCGATCCACATAATAATAAAGTGTATAAAGCCAATATGGCTTGCTGCGGCGTGTAACCCGATCCCATAATTATCCTCACAATCAGGCCCTTGGCCTCACTCAGTCATCAATTTCTCAGGCTCACAATGTCATGAAACTAGCCCAAAATGATGATATGGTGAATCAATAGATAGCAACAGAGACTGAGAGATGATATGCAATGAATGAACATGACTGAGTATGAAATTTCATTTTAAACAAATAATTCAACAGTAATATGACCTCTGTGGGTCTCAATAATACTGGCACATAGTCTCAGTAGGATTTTTTTAATAAGATTCTCAGCTCAATTTCTTTAGCACATAAAACAATATAGAAAATGCCAAGATTATTTGACTATAAAATTTTACGGAACCAATTACGTCACAATTTCTATAGTGCACGCCCACACGCCCATTACCTAGCATGTACGTCACCTCCAAACAATTCACATAATACGTATATTCAGGGTTCATACCCTCAGCTCCAAGAATAAAAGAGTTACTTACCTCGAACAAGATGAATCCAATGCCGAGCAAGCTAAACAATGCTCCAGAAATTCCATTCTATGCGTAATAACTTTCGAACGGCTCAAATCTAGTCACAATTAATTTGATTCAGTCAATACAAATTATAGGAATTTACCCCATATCAAAATACTAATTTTCCACAAAATCCAAAATTACACTCAAAACTTATCCGTGGGGACCATGTCTCGTAACCCGACAAAAGTTACAAAATATGAACACTCATTCAACCACGAGTCCAACCATAGAAATTATACTCAAATCCGACATCAATTCGACCCTCAAATATTCAAATTAAACCAAGAGAGTTTTCATAATTTTCCAACTTAATTCACCAATTAAATGTTAAAAATAACCATGGATTCGGGTAATTTGACCAATATTTAGTTAAGAACACTTACCCCATTATTTTTCTTGAAAATCTCCCAAAATCACCTCTTTTCGAGCTCCAAATCGGTAAAAATGAAGTCCCATTTTCATAATATAAACTCTCTGCCCACGCTTTTCTTCTTCGGGAACGCGGTCAGTGCCTCGCGAAGCATAAAATTGTTCCCATCCAAATTCCTCTATCGCGTACGCGACATATCCCTCGCGTTCGCGAAGCACAAAATGCCTTTGCCTCAATGCTTTCTATGCGAACGCGTTCAACCAATCGCAAACGCAATGCTTCGTTTTCCCCTCACTACGCGAACGCGACACCCCATACGCGAATGCGTAGACCAATTGCCTGGGTTCCTCAGCTGCTTCCTCTCTTCTTCGCGAACGCGTAACACCTCTCGCGTTCGCGATGCACACCCTATTCACCCTTCGCGAACGCATCTTTCTCTTCGCGAACGCGAAGAGCAAATAGTGCCAGCCTCTCAGTTCCTCTTCGCGAACACGAGGCTCCACTCGTGAATGCGATGAAGGAAACCAGATGGTGCATCAAAAAAATTCCAGCAGAGTTTCAAGTCCAAAATCCAACCCGTTAACCATCCGAAACTTACCCGAGGCCCCCGGGACCTCAACCAAATGCACCAACAAGTCCTAAAATATGATACGAACTTAGTCGAACCCTCAAATCATCTCAAACAACGCTAAAGCCACGAATCATACCCCAATTCAAGCCTAATGAACTTGTGAAATTTTAAATTTCTACAAACGACGCCGGAACCTATCAAATCAAGTCCGATTGACCTCAAATTTTGCACACAAGTCATAAATAATATAATAAAGATATTTAAATTTTCAGAATCGGATTCCGACCCCGATATCAAAAGGTCAACCCCCGATCAAACTTTCCAAAAATCCGACTTTCGCCATTTCAAGCCTAATTTTACTACGGACCTCCAAATAATTTTCCGTACGCGCTCCTAAGTCCAAATTCACCATACGGAGCTATTGGAATCATCAAAATTCAAATCTGAGGTCGTTTATATATAATTCAACATTCAGTTAATTTTTTTAACTTAAGTTTTCAATTATGAGACTAAGTGTCTCATTTCACCCCGAAATTCTTCTGGACCCGAACCAACTAACCCGGTAAGTCATAAAATAACTATAAATTATAAACTGAGCAGTAAATAGGGGAACAGAGTTATAATACTCAAAACAACCGATCGGGTCGTTACATTCTCCCCTACTTAAACATACGTTCGTCCTAGAACGTGCCAAGAGTTATTTCTAAGCCACCAAATCACTATTCCATCTTATCACGCGTGAATTTAGACACTATTTACACTCTAAATTAGCCGTACTTTATTGATATTTGAATTCTAAAAGATAAAAAATACTCTAATTAAGAATTTGATGCTTTGCAGGAGCTACTCCGAGTTAGGAGGGAGCTAATGAGTGTTTTGGAGTCAACATGGAGTGTGAAAGGCCAATCGAAGGTTAACCCGGTCGAAAAGGAGCGAGAAAAGCAAGCGAGATGACCCCTCCAGGTGCGCGGCCGCGGAGTGGGCAGCGAATTGGTCCGCGAACTCAAGGCAGTGAGGCAGTCTAAATCCGCGGCCGGATCCGCGGTCGAAACCGCGGCAGCGGATGGGCGGACGAAAGCCAAACACACAGGGTTAATTATGTAATTTTCTAAGTGACTAACCTAAACCTATATGAAACCTAAACTTGCCCAGAAGTGGGATATAGCTGTTTTGAGAAGATTTTAGAGGCAAGAACGAGGGAGAGAAGACGAATAATTTCCTAAGAGTTTTCATCTTCTTCTTCATACTTCTATTTGTTGAGTAGTTCGAGAGAATGGTTCTAGTTAATTATCGTGATTGATCGAGAGGTAATTACGGTAGCCCGGAACTCATAATCCTCATAGAGTATTACGGCGAGATTATAGCTGAAGAGTTGAGAATTAATCCAGCAATTGGGGAAATCAATAGCCCTAGATCCTTTTACCCTTGAATTCAATTTTAGTCTTGATTATTGCTAATTTTATTGTCATTTTTGCTTAGCTAAATAAATTTTACTGATTATTCATAAAATTCTTGCATCCTGAAGTTGTCTGAGCTTATCATTAGCATTATTTAAGGTTGTAGTAAATAGGTTAATTCCCTGTGGGATTCGACTTCGGACTTGAACTGGGTCATATTTGCAGTGACCGTTTAGTCCTTTTTACAAGGCATAGTTGGGCGTGTTTAGTGATCCCATGTCACCATATTCCACATAGGCCTGACAGCACAATACAACTAAAAATCCTTAATTTAACCTTATCCCAAAAACCTTGGAATTCAATTCCCAACCTTCAGGATTTCTTTTCAAGACACGAATCTTATATTTACACACTATATGAGTCTGAACAAGATGTATCAAGCCATAACCATAACTAGGGATATAATCACCTAACATATTACACCACTTGCATGCTCATAGCATCATTTTCGATCGCAGTAACTACTCCAAAACCAACCCGGTACTGATATTAAACCCCATATCAAACAAAACCTCGTTCCAAAACCTTCGTACACTGCTGACAATGAAAGAAACACACGAAAATCTCATGACCCCTTATAAGATTAACAAGTCATGGAGCTCTCTCGCCCCCACAATTAGAACTAAACTAGCTTTGTAGGAGGTTTTGATCGGCACTATATTGCAATTAGAATAAAAAGTTGTACTTTAAATCGAAATTGATAGTATTTTGAATATTACAATTACATCCACCTTCAACTTGCTTCATTAAACAAATATTTTAGTTATTTAAGGGCATAAAAGGTTATTAATATTTTAGGAATATTTTTGTCGTTCAATATTTTGCATGAAATATTCGTATTTTTATAATAACTAGTCTCTATACTCGTGCGTTGCACGAATATCTCAAGCGAAGTATGACATAACTTTGTAAAAGATAGTAAAATTTTAATTGCAATGAATTTAATATAGACTTGTTAGAATTAAAAAAATGGAACTAATTAATAAATTATCATTGTTCAAAGTGTAATTGGCCATTGCTTGTCCCTCCAAAGAGTTACAATGAAATTGAGTTACATATAATTTGTAACTGCATTACCTTTATTTATAAGGTCCAAATATGTTATTTGGTCATATATTTCTTAATAGTTTTCTATTTTGTGTATATTTGTAGATGCTCTTTCATTGGTATCTCTAAGATGTCGTTAGTATTAGGTGATAAATCTTATATTTTACTTTGGCTATTTTGCATGATTTACACTCTCGTAACTGCTCTGTAATTTGATGTTCTTCAAATATACTTTAAACGTCTATTCCTGTCCAGAACAATAGGAGAGACAACATCTCCACTTTTTTCATTCCTCACAACTTTAACCTATTACACATTTAAAACTTAAATATATTGCTAATGCAATTTACATATACATAACTCATTCAAACTATAGTTGCTTCAAAAATGCCTTTTGTTCCTCCTTTATGAATCCTTCGTGGAAGAAAAAGGTCTCGTTCCTATTGGCGGTGATATTGTTTTGGCAAAAACGTAGAAGAAAAAATTATCCACAAGTTAATACTTCAGTTGGAAACCCTATTCCTCTTATATTATTTAAATATAAATCTTAATATCATTGTCATCTTTACAACACAATATCAAAGTATTAAATTTATCAAAAATATATACATATATTCAAAAAATACCAGTTAATAGTCAAGAATAGAAAATATACGTAATGTTATCTTCGAATACTCTAGAACGAAACGGACTCCAGCAACCTATCAGCATTAATTAAGAATATCAGATAGCTAAAAAAGATGACAAACACTACAAAAGTCAATATCGCTATAATTTGAAATTTTCACAAATTGATAGAGCATAGAACATACAAATTAGTAGTAACAAGTAAAGGTAGAGAAAAAACTAATAAAAGTATAAGTATCACCTTATTCTTGAAAATCCAAATCTAAAACATGAAAAGTAAAGCAACTTAAAGGAGCATGCCAAATCTAGATTGGAGATACAAAATTAGCACCGACGAGCTAAAGAAGAAAGCATCATTTTTTATTGAATAGATATGACAACAATCAAATACACAATTAATTGAGCATTTTTTTATAAATTGTTATAAAATAAAAGCAATTTAGTAAAACATGAACAAGACATGTTGTTATGAAATAAAAATAATTTAGTAAAACATGAACAAGAAATAGAGATAGAGAGAGAAGGAAGAGATTTTCTTCTTCAATTGTATGTATTTTCTTATCTATTACAAGGCCTTTATATAGGCATGAAAAGTGAAGAAAAATATGTCATTGAATATGTCATTAAGCATAGAAATATGTCATTGAATATGTCATTAAGCATTTGAGAAGATCATGGAGGAAGAGTAGACATCCACCATAATTTGATTTTTCTTATAACACTCCCCCTTGGATGTCCATAGATAATGTGCCTCGTTAAAACTTTATTAGGAAAAAACCCTATGGGAAAAAAATCCTAGAGAAGGAAAAAGAGTACACATGTTTAGAAATACGCCTTTTGGTTGCCTCGTTAAAAACCTTGCAAGAAAAATCCAGTGGGACAAAACCTTGTAAGGGAAAAAGAGCACAACGCGTATTAACTCCCCCTGATGAGAGCATCAATTCACATCCTTGAGCCTTCGCTTCCCAATCTTGTACACTAGTTTCTTGAAGGTTAACGTCGGTAGAGATTTGGTGAACAGATCAGCCATATTATCACTTGAACGGATCTGTTGCACATTGATATCACCATTCTTTTGAAGATCATGTGTGAAAAATAACTTTGGTAAAATTGCTTTGTCCTATCCCCTTTATGAATCCTCCCTTCAATTGGGCTATGCATACTGCATTATCTTCATACAAAATTGTATGTAGTTTGTCACACTTCAAGCCACATTTGTCTCGAATAAGATGTATTATAGACCTCAACCATACACATTCTCGACTTGCTTCATAAATAGCCATTATCTCAGCATGATTAAATGAAGTAGCCACGATTGATTGCTTAGTCGATCGCCAAGATATGGCAGTGTCTCCATATGTAAACACATGGCCTGTTTGAGATCGAGCCTTGTATGGGTCATATAAATACCCAGCATCGGCATAACCAATAGGATCGGGACTGCAATCATTGCCATAAAATAATCCCATATCGGTAGTCCCTTTTAGATACTGCAATATGTGTTTGATTCCATTCCAATGTCTCCTTGTAGGAGCAGAGCTATATCTTGTTAAGACATTAACTGAAAAAGTTATGTCAGACCTTGTAATATTAGAAAGATACATTAGTGCACCAATTGCACTAAGATATGGTATTTCGGAACCAAAAAGCTCTTCATTATTTTCATGAGGTCGGAATGGATGTGCTTTATCCATATATAATCACTTTAAAATCATTTTAGTGTATGCTAGTCGATGGACAAAAATTTCATCTTTCATATACTCAATTTGTAGACCAAAACAAAATTTTGTCTTTCCAAGATCTTTCATTTCAAATTCTTTCTTTAATTAGTCTACTGCTTTAGGAAGCTCCCTAAGAGTTCCAATGATATTTAAATCATCAACATACATTGTGATTATAACAAATTTAGATCCAGATCTTTTTATAAAGACACAAGGACAAATTGAATCATTCTTGTACCCTTCTTTCAACAGGTACTCACTCAGGCGATTATACCACATGCGCCCTGATTGTTTCAATCCGTATAAGGATTTTTGAAGCTTTATTTAATAAATTTCTTGGAAACCTTAATATGCTTCAGAACAATTTAAATCCTTCAATGATTTTCATTATACGCATATCACGTTTTCCTTGTATTGCCAGATTAAAACCTGAAATGGCGACATCCACCACAGGAGAACATGTCTCTATATAATCAATGCCAGGATATTTACAATTGTTTTTTTGTGACACAAGTCGTCTTTATGTTTATCGACTAGACCTTTTTTTTTCCGCACAAGAACACATTTATACCTTCACTGGCTTTATACTTTCAGATGTTGAGACTATCCGTCCAACTTTATATTTTTCAGGTGAAATTAATTTTCATTGCGTATTTTTCATTTGGCCAATCATTTATCTGTCCAAATTTCATGACAGATTTGAGCTCAAGATCCTCGTCAATATTAATAATATTGAGCGCTACATTATATTAACAATATCGTCAACGATCATTTTATATCGGTTCTACTATTACCCAATAAAGACATAACTTATTGAGATCTCTTTATCTTATTATCTTCAGGTACCTGAGCCTCTCCCATGAGGTCTTATGAAGTGTTATGTCGTGATGCTCTTCTAGAGCACTTGCCTCCTTATTATGACCATCTTGAACATTTGCTTCTCTCCTTCTTCAAGGAGTTTTATCTTTGGAACCGATTAGTCTATTATGCTTCATGCATGCCATAGACTCTATTCATTATGAACTTTATTTTATTTGGAGCAGTAGCAGCTGAATATGACATTTAGTTTTGGGTCAGCAAATACGCCTGGCAATATTTTGCAAATGAATTATCACTTGAACTTCAAGTTCACATTTTCTCGTACGAGGATCTAGATGTACTCATAATAATTCATTACATGCATTACTTTTTCAGCTGCCCATTTTCTCCCCCTATTGTTGGGATCACCAACACATATCCCTAGCCTTATTTGGGGATCTATCTTTGTGCATTGTGGTGGAACAATTAAATTATATAGCACATTCATATTTCTAGATGGAAATTATTTAGTTTCTGACTCTGAACCGATTGTGATAGGGAGAACTTATCATAACTTGGCTAGATGCGTACAAGTGTTGTTGTATATTAAATAATACATCACATTCCAAATTTTATTTTGGCAATTTTGTTCTCATAACCAATGGTTTAGATATAATTGGAGGCATACAATTTCTGCTAAACCAACTTGGATTTAAACCAGTATTATCAAGATAAATCATCATAATTTATATTCTGGAACTGTGCTCTAATAATTTGAGCAATCAATCTTGCAAAAGCCAAACTGCAAGTTGATAACAAATGTACATGTGACCATAGAATATATGCATTTATTAAAATCATATAATAGTAAACGGTCCACATAGAAGGTGACTGGGCCCATATATTTATCACCTTTTATTTGTTCCATAAATCAAGGGATTCAATCCCAACCTTAACTGGTATATCATGAGAATAAGCAGCAGAAGAGAATTCTTGAAGAATCTTATATTTCTTCAATATATGCCAATGTAATTCTCAATTAATTTTTCGCATCATAATTGAATCGAGATGGTCAACCGGTCATGCCAACTAATATTTATTTCAGTAAATCTCTAGTTTACTTGTGGCTTGTGATTGCATCATCATGCTAATACTTGTGTAGTACAAATAGAAGAAAAGTCAGGTAACATTTCATATTTACCCGGTATGATTATAGTAATATAAAGATATTCAATCTTCTTTTCATTTATAGTCTCAATATGCCAACCACTTTGGCTAATATATTCGAAAATCAAAATGTTTCTTTTGAGACTTACTACAAGATTAATGTCATGAACAATTTCATTCATTCGAGTAGTAACAAATTAGTTCTTTCAGATCTCTTAACTGCTTTTATACTACAAGATCTTTTGTCACACCATCCATATAATAAATGTCTCCTTCACAAAGAGAATCATATCATAATAATTGTCATGTTCAAAATCATCATAAGCAAAATAATTTCTTGCTTTAATTTTGCTTTAAATAACTTTCATAAGGCTTGACAAAATATTTGGCGTATCACATGTATGCGACCAATGATATATTCATGTAACTACACAATAATATTCATTATCCTTCTTTGTCTCAAACCTCCCTTAGAGGTGAGTTGTAGTATTTATCCAACCATGCACAAGTACATTATTATGCATAATCTTTATCACATATATATTTCCACATTCACTTTCAGGAATGAGTATGCATTCTCAATATTTATCACAAGTCACATTCTCTTCAAAGAATGGAGTGTAATCATACAATGTGCTTTATTTTATTTTTTCATACCCATTTGATAGTAAACATTGTCTTGTTCTCCCTTTTTATAATTACCATAGTGATAACTATTATTATTTTGGCCTTTCGCACGCAGAATGGAGCAAATTAAGTGGGACAAGCTTCATGCTTTTTCATGAAAAATACATTATTTTTTATTTATTTATTATTATTATCAATATGGTGCATTAGGACACAAACCCAATGTCTTACCCATATAAAGGCATGCAAGGTCATAATGCGTTAGAACTTGAATCCAACGTCTTTTCATCAACATAGTGCGTTGGGACTTGAACCCATCGTCTTACCCTCAATCTTTGATATAATAGGTCAAAATTCACCAGGACTCGCACTCGAGCCTTTAAAATATTATTACTTCATAATTATAGGTATAAGTAAATTAACTTTCAAGAAGACATATATAACTATTTCAATCTTGAAACAGTTCCTCTGCAACAAAAATGCTAGTTAGGATATATGCCATTTTGTTTTAAATGATACAATCACTTTTATATTTTAATAAATTAATTAGGGGAAAGGTGCAGATAACCTATAACCACTTATATTTTAGAGACTATAAAAACTTTACCAAAAAAATTCAATACGGAGGAATGAGCCTTATGTTTCCAGCAAAAATATTTAAGGCTTAATGCATAACTGTGACTATTATAAATTATAACTATAATGAGTTTATATTGATTGTATATTCCAATGCCAAATTTGCAAGGTATTGTAAAATCGCCTACATATTTGATAATTTTGCTTTCAATGAAATACATCATGTGATGGTAAAAATATTATTACTAAATTACCTTAATAATTATCTATCATAGTATGTAAAAGGTCAGAACATATATATATATACGTTGGAATATTATATTTGTCCTATAAGAGATGTAGCAAATAAAGACATACCTTTCCAGTTCTTTATTTCAGTGGATACAATTGAAAAAAAAATATTTTAACTAAATACTGCACATAAAGTTAATGCAAAAATATGAAAGTATGAATGGGTTTAGATGGATGTAAAACTTATCTTTGTATTATCATCCAAGACATTTTTCATTGTACTTGATCTCATTGTCTGCTTATAATTTACATAGTCTTGACGTAGAAGATCATGAAATGAGCAATTCGTGCTGATAACGTGTTATAAAATAAAAGCAATTTAGTAAAACATGAACAAGACATGTTGTTATGAAATAAAAGCAATTTAGTAAAACATGAATAAGAAATAGAGATAGAGAGAAGGAAGAGATTTTCTTCTTCAATTGTGTGTATTTTCTTATCTATTACAAGGCCTTTATATAGGCATAAAAAGTGAAGAAAAATATGTCATTGAATATGTCATTAAGCTTAGAAATATGTCATTAAGCATTTGAGAAGATCACGGAGGAAGAATAGACATACACCATAATTTGATTTTTCTTACAACATAAATCTATTAATGTGCCAGATATTCTTTAAACATTCAGTGGTAGTTTCACGGAAGGATTCAACCTCTTGATCAATTTAATTGCCGTTCATACTCGAAGGACTCGTAAATCCAATAACCTTGTGGATATAGAATTTGTTTTATAGACGTAAAATTAGACAGTCTTAAAATATGGCATTATTATCTCACACGAAATTATAGTTACAAATCAATAATTTAATTTTTAAAAGGCATAAAAGTCGATTAATATTTCAGGAATATTTTCATCGTTCGACATTTAGTGGATAATATTCGTATTTTTATAATAATATAAATATAAATATATAAATATCAATATAGATATATAGATATAGATAGATTATGATGTTCATTTAAAAATTCTTGTGAAGGTGACATTTATATCACTATCAACCATCACCACTACTAACCAGTCTTCAATGATCATCATGATTGTCAACAGCGAGCACTAATAACCACCAATTATCTTATCGCACAACCAATCACCTCCATCACCAAACACCATCTACACAGTTATTAGCCACTGTCACTAATCACTACTATTAATCACCTTTATTATTGCTACCATCTTCATTAACCATCTCCATTATAAGTCTAAGTTGTATTGCCACCGCTAGCAATTATCACAACCCACCACAAAACACCATGCAATAACTATCACATCTTTTTCCACCACCAATATGCTCAATCATTGGCGCCTAGCCATCACCTTCACTCACACTACATAGTCATCATCAATCATTGTTCGTCGGGCACTTTAATCAATCATGATTACTATCGATCACCATTCAATAATCATACCAGCAACCACCTCTATCATCAACTGCTATGAGTATTAATTTTTAAATATTGTTTGATCAAATATATTAATGTAAAAGAAAAGGGGCTAAACGGACCGTACAATAGGATTTTTTACCAAATCTATGTTACGTTATGAACCTAATTACTACTATTAGATAATTACATTTTCCATTTATAGTTACTAATTATATAGTGATTAAATGGATAACAATAGCTCCTATCACCTAAACCCCATCCCCCATGTCTTTGATCTACCCCCCCCCCCCACCGCGTCTTTTTGCTAACCCCGACCTTTATAATCACGTTCAATAATCTTCCCTTTTTTACTTTCTTTTTGATGAATACAAATTATTCATGTAATTTCTTATTTAATCAAAAAAGATTTTAAAATAAGACATGAATTATGATTGTAACAACTAAATTTCATTCCTGAAAAATAATAGTCAAGACAAGGAATATATAGATAAATATTATATTCGATTTCAAATGATGGGGTTACAATCTCTAGAATATCTCAAATCTAAAGAGATGTAGTCCTTTAATTCTTCTCCTCACGAACGATGGTTCAAGAGCTTGAGAGCTTGATCTTGAACTTGACGGATTTCAGATTTGTGGTACGTCACGAACAATTTGAAAGTCGTCACGAACCAGGATTTGGTGTTGGGTTATCACGAACGGAATATTGAAGTCATCCGCCTATGATTTGAGTTCGTCTTTGAGATTTGACTGTAACGGCCTGACTTGTCGTTTTAAGAATTTAAGCTCCGCCGGGCGGCATAAGACCCTGAGCAGCTTCTTATTATGTGTATTGACTTTCGTGCGTGGTTGAATTCAGTTATCGGATAATTTAGAGTGATTTGGGACACTTGGTCCCTAAAACAGAAGCTTAAGTCTTAGGATTTTTACCGTAGTCGGAACTATGTGAAGACGACTTCAGAATGGAATTTTGATGATGTCAATAGTTCCGTATGGTGATTATGGACTTAGGAGCGTGTCCAAAAAATTATTTGGAGGTCTGTAGAGGAATTTGACTTGAAATGGCGAAAGATGAATTTTTGGAAAGTTTGACCGGGGGGTTGACTTTTTGATATCGGGGCCGAAATCCGATTCTGGAAATTAGAATAGTTTCGTTATGTCAATTATGACTTGTGTGCAAAATTTGAACTCATTCCAGATTAATTTGATATGTTTCGACACAAGATATAGAATTTAAAATTTTAAAGTTCATTAGGCTTGAATTGGGGTATGATTCGTGTCTTTGATGTTGTTTGAGGCCTCGAGCAAGTTTGTGTTATGTATTGGGACTCGTTGGTACGATTGGACGGGGTCCGGGGGCCTCGGGTTTGATTCGGGGTGGTTCCGGACCAAGTTTGGGTGTTTTGATGCTGCTGGTTGTTGGTTCTAGTGTTGTTCTTCGCGTTCGCGAGGAGCCTCTCGTGTTCGCGAAGAAGGATTTTGCAGTTAGGACTTTGTTCTTCGCGTTCGCGATGAAGAAATTTTTTTTGTTCGTCGTCTGATTTTAGAGGCTCATATCTCGCAATGTATAAGGAATTTAGAGATAATCCAAAAATAACAGTTGCAGCCCTTTGTGTCTAGTTTTCAGAAAGGTAAACTATTTGTCATTTGGAGTTGTGTACAAAATGTTATGGTGGATACACTATAGGCTGTCCGGGAAGAGTTTGAAAATCTCTGTTGCAAAAGGCTGACTTTGGAAGTATATATCGCGTAATCTATATAGATCTGGGAGATGAGCAACAAATGAAAGTTATAGCTCTTGGAGTCTAGCTTTTAGAAAGTCAAACTATTTATTATTTGGAGTTTTGTACAAAACGTTATGACCATTATACTAAAGGCTATCTGAGAAGAGTTTGAAAATGACTTTTGAAGAATTTGTTCATCGCGAACGCGAGGGGAGTCTCGCGAACGCGAATAACAAATCCCTAGGCAGCAGAATAAAGTCCAAATTCGTGTCATTCTTCCATTTTTGGACCAAGGAAGCTCGGGTGAAGCGATTTTTCGAGAGTTTTTCAAGGAAAACATTGGGGTAAGAATTTCTAACTTGATTTTGGTTAAATTACATGAATCTATTGTTGTTTTTATCACTAAATTAGTGAATTGGGTTGAAAAATTTAGAAAACCCTCTTGGTTTACATTTAAGATTTGGAGGTCGATTTGTTATTGGAATTCGATAAAATTGGTATGGTTGAACTCGTATCGGAATGGGTGTTCGGATTTCATAAAAATCATGTCGGGTTCCGAGAGGCGAGTCCCGCGTTGACTTTTGTTGACTTTTTTGGAATAAAATTTTAAGTCGACGTATTATTATCCGGAATTATTTCTGATGAATTTTAAGGAAGTTATATAATTAATTTGGATAGATTTGAGCTGTCCGGAGGTTAATTCAAGCAAGAAGGCTATTTTGAAATATTGGCCTAACTTCAAAAAGGTAAGTGTCTTGCTTAACCTCGAGTGGGGGAATTACCCCTTAGGCATCGAGTCTTATGTGCCATTTGTAAAATGTGAAAAGCCGTGTACGCGAGGTGACGAGTACGTACTCGGCTTATATGTGTAAATTTTATTGAGTTAAAGTCCTGAGCATATAGTGTGGTAAATTGGGTAATTGTTGGTATATATTTAATCATCTAATTGTCGTGTCTAAATCCTTGTTGTTGTTGAATATGTTGTTATATGACAATTTGACGTGATTGTTACTTGATTATTTATGTAATTCCGTGAATTTGTTGGTTTGATAATTATTGGAATTTAATTTCATTATAGAATTTCCCTCTGCAAAAATAATTAATTAAATGAGCTTAAGAAGAGGTGTTTATATAATTATTGAAAATTTGAATTTAATGAAGACTTTGCTTTATGTTGAGTAATTTCTATCTCTATTGATTGTTTTTGGGTGTTGTACACATTGTGTGGAGCTTTTGGCTATTTGTTGTGAAATTAATTGACTTGGTTGTAGCTTTGGAATTTGGTTGTGGCCATTGGGCAAATTGTGATATGAATTGATTTTGTTATGTTGCTGTGATAATTTCCCGTGTAAATTGTTGTGTTGTGTGAGTTGTTATTTTGGGGAGATAAGGGCGGCATTTCACCGTTGATATTATGTGGTTATAAGGGTGGCATTTCACTGTTGTGTTTGTTGGAATATTGTCTGAGCGGAGCGATAAGGGTGGCTATAGGAGCGATAAGGGTGGCTATTGGTATTGTCTGGGTGGAGCGATGAGGGTGGCTATAGGAGTGATAAGGGTGGCAATATGAGCGATAATGGTGGCTATTGTCAGGGACGATATGTGATGATGTGGGGTTGTGGTGTTGATAATTTTCATGTGATGTTGTGATTTTCTTGTGTTTACTTTTATACCTTGTGCAATTTATCTTGTTGTTGGTAAATTGATAACAATCTGATTTATGTTAAAATTGAGAGTCTGTGGCTATTGCCAGGCGGTTTATAAAATGAAATGTGGGCACGAGGTGCCGTGAGTAAATAACGAAGATATTTGGCACGTGAATTGTCCGTGCAGTTCTGATATGAAATGTGGGCATGAGGTGCTGTGATGAAATGATTATGATAATTGGCACGTGAATTGTCCGTGCAGTTGTGATATGAAATGAGGGCGCGATGTGCCGGGGAAATATGATGATTTAATTATGGGCACGAGGTGCCGTGAAAATATGAAAAAGGGCCGAGACCCGTATTTTAATGATTATGAAATGAGGTGTCACATAGTGACTTTTTAATTGAAAGAATTATATTCAAAATATTTATTTGGAAGGATTTTTACTTAGAAAGTATTATATGAAAGAATTGTATTTGAAAGATATTTATTTGAGGAAATTATATTTGAAAAGATTTATTGAAAGAATTATATTTGAAAAATAATTATTTGAGAAAATTATATTTAAAAGAGAGTTATCTGGAAGAATTATATATGAAAGACATTTATTTGAAGGACTTGATTTAGTTGGGTGTAATTGTGTTTATTAATTGTTGAGTGATATTAATGGTATTATTATTATTATTATTATTATTATTATTATTATTATTATTATTATTATTATTATTATTATTATTATTATTATTATTATTATTATTATTATTATTATTATTATTATTATTATTATTATTATTATTATTATTATTATTATTATTATTATTATTATTATTATTATTATTATTATTATTATTATTATTATTATTATTATTATTATTATTATTATTATTATTATTATTATTATTATTATTATTATTATTATTATTATTATTATTATTATTATTATTATTATTATTATTATTATTATTATTATTAGACTAGTGAGTGTCTTGAGTGTACCTCGTCTCTACTCCATTGAGGTTAGTCTTGATACTTACTGGGTACCGACCGCGGTGTACTCATACTATACTTCTGCATATTTTTGTGCAGAGCCAGGTATTGGAGACATCAGACTTAAGAAGTGTTAAAGCGGGATCGTAAGGATTCAAGGTAGAGCTGCTTGGTCATCGCAGTCCCTTTGAGTCTTTTTATTTTATTATACTGTTAATTTTAATCAAACAGTATTGTATATTCGGTCCTCGTGATCATTTCATGTATTTAGTTAGAGTTTGTGACTCAGTACTACCAGTCTTGGGAGGTTGTACATTCATATTTGTTCCGCTGTTAGTTTTGGTTACTTATTTATTTAAAAACAAAAATAGCTCCAAAAATAATTGAAATCGGCTTACCTAGTCTTAGAGACTAGGTGCCATCACGACGCCTGTGGTGGGATTTTGGGTCGTGACAAGTTGGTATCAGAGCTCTAGGTTCATAGGTTCTACGAGTCACGAACGAGTCTAGTAGAGTTTTGTGGATCGGTACGGAGACGTCTGTACTTATCTTCGAGAGGCTACAAAACTGTTAGGAAATTTCCACTTCTTTCATTCCTATCGTGTGGATTTGTTGATTGTAGAATTTGAGCCTTTGTATCTCTATTCTCGCACAGATGGTGAGGACACGTGCTATCGGTTTAGCTGAGCAGACATTTGCGTATACTGCTAGGGCTGCAAGAGGTCGGGGCCGAGGTAGAGGTCGAGGAAGGGCACGTGCCGCGACTGGAGCACCTGTCAGAGCAGCAGTTGAGGAGCCGCCAGTAGCTCCAGCTGGGGGCCAGGTACCAGAAGCACCTATTGTTAACCCGGGCTTCAGGAGTCTTTAGCACAGTTCCTGAGTATGTTTGGTACATTAACTCAGGTGGGATTGATCTTTGTTGCACCAAATATTTCGCAGATTGGGGGAGTAGCTCAGACTCCTACCACAACTCCAGAGCAGCAGGTTCACGTTGTTTAGGTTTCGGGTGCAATACCGGTACAACCTATTATTCCGGTTCGGCCTGAGGTCAGGCCAGAGGCATTAGAAGAAGAATAAAAGAGACTTTAAAGGTTTAAGAGGTATAGTCCACCTACTTTCAGTGGCACAGCTACAGAGGATGCCCAAGGATTTCTAAAAATAATTATCACAGTATTCTCCGCACCATGGGTATTGTAGAAGTGAGCGGAGTTGTCTTTACTACATTTCAACTGTCAGGCGCAGCGTATGGGTGGTGGCAAATCTATGAAGAAGGTAGACCATCCAATGCAACACCACCAACTTGGGCTCAATTTTTGAAAATGTTCTTGAAAGAGTTTGTTCCCCAGACTCTCCGAGATGTGTGGCACACAGAGTTTGAACGGTTGCATCAGGGCACTATGACAGTGTCAGAATATGCTATCAGGTTCAGTGAATTAGCCCATCATGCACCTATCTTGGTTTCTACAGTTTGATAACTGGTCCACAGATTTATTGAGGAGCTCGATTATGATATTAAAATATGCATGGCTCGAGAGTTGCAAACTGATACTCCATTTCAACAAGTAGTGGAGATTGCAAGGAAGATTGAGGGTGTTTTAGGCGAGGAAAGAGAGTCTAAGAAGGCCAAAAGGTTTCGAAGATCTGGAGGGTTCAGTGGATTTTACTCTTCAGCTAGGACCCGTTATAGCGGAGGCTCGAGCAGTCGGCCAGCTCAGTCCGCACATTAGATTACTCGGAGTGCTCCAGTAAGTTCTTACGATGCACCACTGACACGAGATTCTTACAGTGGTTATTCCAGCTATCCAACACAGACTCAGTACGAGCAACCGTGACCTCAGAGGGGTTGTTATGAATGTGGCGATACTAGGCACATCATGAGAGATTGTCCCAGACTTGGGAGGGGTAGATTTCATCAGAACACTCCAACTACAAGCTTTATTCCGGTTGATACTCCACGTGCACATTCAGCTAGAGGTGGAGGGAGGGCAAGTAGTGGACGCCTAAGAGGTGGAGACCCGACCTGTTGATATAATCGCTATGATTTGGTTGAGGCCAATACACCAGATGGTGTCGTTACAGGTACGATCCTGCTTTTGTTATAAAAGGATATTTTCCCTTAATTTGATTCGGTTCTGAATATTGAGGTGAGTCCTCCTATTATGTTCCGCTTATGGGTAAGTTTCTTAATTTTGTAACCCACTTATATGTTATCCATGTTGGGAGAATTGAGGGCTATAAGTCCAAAAGTAATTTTTTTATTATACATCACAGTGGGTTTAATGTGTTTCGGAATAATTGATTTCAATTTTTTTAATGAACTTTATGCCCTACCGGTATGAGGGTTCATTATGTATTATAAAAACTGTTTATAAAATATATGGAAAAGAAGAAAGAAAGGAAACTGAAAATTTTCAGTTGGCACAATGTGCAAAATACTTGTGATTCGGAGTTGAGGACGAGATCCTCGAAATTTTTATATAATGTAAAATATTTAAACCGGGATACAAGCCGCGGTGGAAGTTATATAAGGACGAGGTCCTTGCAGTGAAATAGTTATGAGTTTAAAATTCTCCCTGTGTAAAATTTAATTTGTACAATAATATTAATAGGGAGTCATGCCTGTTAGGCTTATTTGATAATTCTTGTATATTTTCTGTGCTTATTCAGCCATTTTCGTGCTGTAAACATTGAGTTTTAGCCCATGAGATGAGTGCCCAGGTGGCGTTAAATGTGACTCATTAATCCGAGTAAGTAATCATGAGGTCTTCATGCCTCACATTCTGTTGTCAGTGTTGTGAAAATTTAAAACGAGGTACTGGTTAATATGAGATTAATTGATGATGCTGGAATTAATTATGAACAACTTTTAAGACCTGAGATGTGGTGATGAGCATACATATGATGTACTTCATGTCCTGATATCATAATGATAATGCAATACTTGTAATGCTGAGATCAGTGTTATTGATATATACCTTGTAGATGTATTGTTAGGAGTCATTTTGGTGTTACTCTGGCAAGTGGATAGGCCCATTTACAGGGGAGACTCTGCCGAAATTTTCTGAAAAATTTGAGAGTTAGAAAAATATTTTTGGGAGAGTGATATGTGTGAAAGAAGAGACAAATTATGTTATGTATTTGAGGATGAATGATCCTAAGCGGGGAAGAATGTAACACCCCAGAAAAATTTTAAAGTACTTCAACACCATCAAGAAAGTTGATGTGTGCGTAGGCACGAGTTACTAAAGCCAGTTGAGACTAATACCGTGCGTTGATGAAAAACCGGACTTCCTGAAATATTTGGAGTGTAAGAAATTGGTCTTAAAGTTCACAAATATGGATAAAAGAAATAATATCAAATGAGATGGTATTGTCGGACTTACCTCCAATGCAGTAACATGGGACCAACTGTGAGTATATGTGTAAAAGTAAAAATCATCAATTCGGTAACCTCAGAATAATTATTAGTACGTTCGAGGACGAACGTTTGTTTAAGAGGTGGAGAATGTAACGACCTGACTTGTTGTTTTAAGAATTTAAGCCCCGCCTGGCAGCAAAAGGCCCTGAGTAGCTTCTTATTATGTGTATTGACTTGCGTGCGTGGTTGAATTCAGTTACCGGATGATTTGGAGTGATTTGGGACACTTGGTCCCCAAAACGGAAAGTTTAGTCTTAGGATTTTTACCGTAGTCAGAACTGTGTGAAGACGACTCCGAAATGAAATTTTGATGATGTCAATAGCTCCGTATGATGATTATGGACTTATGAGCGTGTCCGAAAAATTATTTGGAGGTCCGTAGAGGAATTTGGCTTGAAATGGCGAAAGATGAATTTTTGGAAAGTTTGACCGGGGGATTGACTTTTTGATATCGGGGCCGAAATCCGATTCAGGAAATTGGAATAGCTTCGTTATGTCAGTTATTACTTGTGTGCAAAATTTGAAGTCATTCCAGATTGATTTGATGTGTTTCGATACAAGATATAGAATTTGAAATTCAAAAGTCATTAGGCTTGAATTGGGGTATGATTCGTAGTTTTGATATTGTTTGATGTGATTTGAGGCCTCGAGCAGGTTCATGTTATGTATTGGAACTGGTTGGTATGATTGGACGGGATCCCGGGGGCCTCGGGTTTGATTCAGGGTGGTTCCGACCCAAGTTTGGGTGTTTTGATGCTGCTGGTTCTGGTGTTGTTCTTCGCATTCACGAGGAGCCTCTCGCGTTCGCGAAGAAGGATTTTGGTGTTAGGACTTTGTTCTTCGCGTTCGAGAAGAGGTTATCGCGTTCGCGAAGAAGGAAATTTTGTTGTTCGTCGTCTGACTTTAGAGGCTCATATCTCGCAATGTATAAGAAATTCGGAGATAATCCAAAAATGACAGTTGTATTCCTTTGTGTCTAGTTTTCAGAAAGGTAAACCATTTGTCATTTGGAGTTGTGTACAAAATGAAATGGTGGATATACTATAGGCTATTCGGGAAGAGTTTGAAAATCTCTATTGCATAAGGCTGACTTTGGAAGCATATATCTCGTAATCTATATAGATTTGGGAGATGAGCAACAAATGAAAGTTATAGCCCTTGGAGTCTAGCTTTTAGAAAGTCAAACTATTCATTATTTGGAGTTTTGTACAAAAGTTATGACCATTATACTAAAGGTTGTCTGAGAAGAGTTTGAAAATGACTTTTGAAGAATTTGTTCATCGCGAATGCAAGGGGAGTCTCGCGAACGCGAATAACAAATCCCTGGGCAGTAGAATAAAGTCCAAATTCGTGTCATTCTTCCATTTTTGGACCAAGGAAGCTCGGGTGAAGCGATTTTTCAAGAGTTTTTCAAGGAAAACATTGGGGGTAAGAATTCCTAACTTGATTTTGGTTAAATTACATGAATATATTGTTGTTTTTATCACTAAATTAGTGAATTGGGTTGAAAAATTTAGAAAACCCTCTTGGTTTACATTTAAGGTTTGGAGGTCGATTTGTTATTGGAATTCGATAAAATTGATATGGTTGAACTCGTATCGGAATGGGTGTTCGGATTTCATAAAAATTATATCGGGTTCCGAGAGGCGGGTCCCACGTTGACTTTTGTTGACTTTTATGGAATAAAATTTTAAGTCGACGTATTATTATCCGGAATTATTTCTGATGAATTTTAATGAAGTTATACAATTAATTTGGATAGATTTGAGCTGTCCGGAGGTCAATTCAAGCAAGAAGGCTATTTTGAAATATTGGCCTAACTTCAAAAAGGTAAGTGTCTTGCTTAACCTCGAGTGGGGGAATTACCCCTTAGGCATCGAATCTTATGTGCCATTTGTAAAATGTGAAAAGCCGTGTACGCGTGGTGACGAGTACGTACTCGGCTTATATGTGTAAATTTTATTGAGTTAAAGTCTTGAGCATATTGTGTGGTAAATTGGGTAATTGTTGGTATATATTTAATCATCTAATTATCGTGTCTAAATCCTTGTTGTTGTTGAATATGTTGTTATATGACAATTTGACGTGATTGTTACTTGATTATTTATGTAATTCTGTGAATTTGTTCGTTTGATAATTATTGGAATTTAATTTCATTATGAAATTTCCCTCTGCAAAAATAATTAATTAAATGAGCTTAAGAAGAGGTGTTTATATAATTATTGAAAATTTGAATTTAATGAAGACTTTGCTTTATGTTGAGTAATTTCTATCTCTATTGATTATTTTTGGGTGTTGTACACATTGTGTGGAGCTTTTGGCTATTTGTTGTGAAATTAATTGACTTGGTTGTAGCTTTGGAATTTGGTTATGGCCATTAGGCAAATTGTGATATGAATTGATTTTGTTATGTTGCTGTGATAATTTTCCGTATAAATTGTTGTGTTGTGTGAGTTTTTATTTTGGGGAGATAAGGGCGGCATTTCACCGTTGATATTATGTGGTTATAAGGGTGGCATTTCACTGTTGTATTTGTTGGAATATTGTCTGGGCGGAGCGATAAGGGTGGCTATAGGAGCGATAAGGGTGGCTATTGGTATTGTCTGGGTGGAGCGATGAGGGTGGCTATAGGAGTGATAAGGGTGGCAATATGAGCGATAATGGTGGCTATTGTCAGGGACGATATGTGATGATGTGGGGTTGTGGTGTTGATAATTTTCATGTGATGTTGTGATTTTCTTGTGTTTACTTTTATACCTTGTGCAATTTATCTTGTTGTTGGTAAATTGATAACAATCTGATTTATGTTAAAATTGAGAGTCTGTGGCTATTGCCAGGCGGTTTATAAAATGAAATGTGGGCACGAGGTGCCGTGAGTAAATAACGAAGATATTTGGCACGTGAATTGTCCGTGCAGTTCTGATATGAAATGTGGGCATGAGGTGCTGTGATGAAATGATTATGATAATTGGCACGTGAATTGTCCGTGCAGTTGTGATATGAAATGAGGGCGCGATGTGCCGGGGAAATATGATGATTTAATTATGGGCACGAGGTGCCGTGAAAATATGAAAAAGGGCCGAGACCCGTATTTTAATGATTATGAAATGAGGTGTCACATAGTGACTTTTTAATTGAAAGAATTATATTCAAAATATTTATTTGGAAGGATTTTTACTTAGAAAGTATTATATGAAAGAATTGTATTTGAAAGATATTTATTTGAGGAAATTATATTTGAAAAGATTTATTGAAAGAATTATATTTGAAAAATAATTATTTGAGAAAATTATATTTAAAAGAGAGTTATCTGGAAGAATTATATATGAAAGATATTTATTTGAAGGACTTGATTTAGTTGGGTGTAATTGTGTTTATTAATTTTTGAGTGATATTAATGGTATTCTTGTTGTATGTTTGTTGAACGATATTAATGGTGATTTTATTATCTTACTGTGCACATTACTGATTGTTTTATGTTGCCTTTATTGTTATTTATTTTCTATTATTTTGTATATTTTATTGCACAGGTTATTAGACTAGTGAGTGTCTTGACTGTACCTCGTCTCTACTCCATTGAGGTTAGTCTTGATACTTATTGGGTACCGACCGTGGTGTACTCATACTATACTTCTGCACATTTTTGTGCAGAGCCAGGTATTGGAGACATCGGACTTGAGAAGAGTTAAAGCGGGATCGTAAGGATTCAAGGTAGAGCTGCTTGGTCATCGCAGTCCCTTAGAGTCTTTTCATTTCATTGTACTGTTAATTTTAATCAAACAATATTGTATATTCGGTACTCGTGATCATTCCATATATTCAGTTAGAGTTCGTGACTCAGTAATACCTTTCTTGGGAGGTTGTACATTCATATTTGTTCCGCTGTTAGTTTTGGTTACTTATTTAATTAAAAAAATGGCTCCAAAAATGTAATTAAAATTGGCTTACCTAGTCTTAGAGACTAGGTGCCATCACGACGCCTGTGGTGGGATTTTGGGTCGTGACATTGACCATAGACGAAGATTGCAGATATGGATGGAGACCTTGATGCTATTCTTCATAGCTTCTTAGCCTTTCCTTCTGCTTACTTGATTCGTTTCTAGCCTTCTCATGTGACCCATTTATAGAGGTGTGGGGTGGAGTAGCCTTCAAGAAAACCCTAGTGGGTTATTGGGATTGAGGCTCATGGGCCGACCCAATTGATAGAAGACCAATAATGGGCTAGTCCAATAAAATATTGGACCCTTATTTAAATCAATTTAATTAGATTTAAATAATTGACCCGATCATACTAGCCCATAATATTTATTTTGACTAGTATATATTTAATTTATGATAAAATCTAAATTTCTTATGGATTTAAATTTAGTAAAATTTTAATCATCTACAAATGCTCCCCTGCTTCAAGGCTTGTTGGGGTGTAGGCTTGCCGAAACGTGAAGACATTCTTGAAGTACCAATGCAGTCATCTGTATTTTTTCTTTTTTAGTAGTTTCCTTTCGAAAATTCCTTCTTTTCAAGGTTGCTATTTTGCTATGGCTCATTCTCAAATTGTCTGATCATGGCTCCAATTTGTACCCCTTTTTAAAAAAAATATGAGGGAGCATTAATTTCATCTCCTAATTGGGTTGAGCAAATTTCTAGTTTGACTAACCATATATTTCATAAGACAACTTGTAAAAACTTCCTTAATTGCCTTACTTTCTTGCCAAATAAATTTCCTTAATTCCCTTTCTTTCTCCTTGTTTCCTAGTTTCAAACTTGTCCATGTATAAACCGGACATGGTATTTCCTTATTTACATACGTCAGTAACTGAAAATCAAGATATTCCTTAGTTTCTTCCCTTGCATGTTCTCATAAATTTGCCCCTTTCTGCTTGTATCGTTACCATAGCAGCAGTCTTCCACTTTTGATGAAAGTAACAGTACCACCTTTTGGTTGGTCTTTGTAGGTGCTCTCAATTATCTGCATTGCGCAATCCTGCTAACAGGTAATTAGCAGTCAACTCAATAGAGCTTATGTGAATCATTTATGCATTATAATGCGATTTTTCTACTTGTTCTAAACATCTATCTTTTCACCGTAACCTTTTAGGGCCGTAACCAAATTACCCGTCGCTCGATTCTCCTGAAGGCAGACTAACATTTTTTTTTCTTCTGCTGCAGCTGCTGCCAGGAATTATCAGCTTTGCGCGTCTGTTGGAAAAAAATTCATACCTCATTGTAGGAGCTTCCAAAATTCAATCCGTTTGATTTTCCAAAAAGTAGACACGTAGAGGTACGATATATCAAAAACATTGAGGCTAAATTCGCTTTGTATTATCCCAGGAGAACTTCTTAAACTTGGTTCAAGTTCTGTCGCGCTCGACATTTTAGCTTTGCACGTATTCAACGAAAAGAATCATATCTTGGTGTATGAATATCGAAATCACAAGCGGTTTGTAGCTCCATAAATTAGACTTCCGGAGCTACGACATAGGTAAAATCATAATCAGAATGTCCCCATATCTTCTCAGATATTATCTTGAATTTACATAATAAATTGTGACGTGCTGCCCTCTTCAGTTTGCTGGTTTTCAAGGATTCTGCCTTTTTCTTTTGCAGACTCTTGATGTAGCACATCAGACTGTGAATTCCATCAGCAAGGATGTATTTTATTGATCACGATACACCATACCCATACCTTGAGTTTAGTAGCGATACACAGAATCCGCACGCCCAAGTTCTCGCTTTAAAATTTTATCCTCCGGTGATAGGTGCTTTCGCGCTCTCTGAAAAGCTGCCTGACGCCTCCCTTGATCTTGTAGAATGGTCGACTAAAGAGACAAAGGATGCATTGGACATATTTTCGGGCAAAGCAACCAACATGAAGGTTTTACTTTTGAAGTCCTCCACCCATCAGAAGGTTGTGTCTACTAGTCCTCCTCACCATGATCACGATGGATGTCTCGCCACTTGGAGTGTTCCTCCTTCCGGCTTAAGTGAGTTTTTCTATACGTCTAAATAATGGGAGTGGGTAGAAGATATTCTTGCCTGGAATAAGTTCAGTTTGGATGGCATCAAGGTCTATGACACCATCTTTGCTTCGTTGTTCATGTATGACTACATTGAGAATGTCCTTCGTGCCTTTTGCGAGCTTTGGCGTCCATCTACCAACATAGTTTCTACCTCTATTGGTGAACTCTCCATCTCTTTATAGGAATTGCGAGCAATCGGAGGCCTTCTAGTGCATGGATCCTTCTACGACGAAGTTATCCCCTCAGCTAAGGAGTTGACATAAGCAGACGATCTAGGAAAACCTTTCCTCCCAAGAAGTTGCCTACACCTGTTCTCAACATTCTAGAAAGCTCATGAAGGATGATGTCCACGAGGTTTCCATTCGTGATTGGGTGGAGTTTTGGTTTCAAGGTCCGAGTAGGTATGCCAAGCCTCCGCAAAAATCATCAAGAAATCGGACTACAAGACCGAAGTTGAATCATAATCCTTCTGGAAATATTGACGCGAGCTTCCTACCACGAACCGATGAGGAGAATGCCCCCTTTGTTGAGCTTGGTGTGGAGTAGTCACTTAAAGCTGAGACTTATTTGGCGGCTTTCCTTGCATGTTGGCTTTGCAAATTTGTGTTCCCCAACAAGAAGATCGACTGCATTTGTGCTAGTGTCTTTAAAATCGCGAGTTTGATGGCTCATGGAGAGAAGTTTTCCTTGGCGGTTTCAGTCCTTGCAAGTGTCTACCATGGCTTGAAGAAGATCTCCACTTCTTAAGATTTGGGCGCCTGCAAAGCACTTTTTCCTATTCATTATGCATATGGATGGAGAGGGGCATATTTTGACACCTACTATTGTGTTAAGCGTCCACAATGAGGTCCGAAAATGTGCAAGGTTTTTGGCGAGAAGATGGCCAAGCATTTTGACCTTAGTAATGCCCGCGAGTTGTTTCAACAAGTTAGTGCACGACAACAACACCATTTGTCCATGCTACAAGGGAGGGAATTACATCTTACCGATCGTGATGAACAATTGAATTCTTGGAGCAACTTTTTTATAAGTCTTAGCTCAAGATTCATCACCCTTAGGCATGATGACGGTCATATTGTGGAATCTCATAGCCCCCATAGGTTTAGTCGTCAATTCGGATTTTGTCAAGATGTTCCTGGCAACCTCATAGAGCGACCTTATGACGGCTCACTGAAAATGCTAGTGTAATTCTGGGACTCATGTGTTTGTCTTGGAGGCTTGTCAAAGGTCATCATTTTGAAAGTTCGTCAAGTGCACTCTTCCCGACAAAATACTCACATCATTTTGAAAGTTCCAAGGAACTATGATATTCCTTTATCATCCAAAGGTTATCAACATCAAAAGAACACTCGCGAAGGGTCTCCCAATTCTTCCAAGTCCAAGTTAAGATCGAAAGATCCTTCGCAAAGTACCAAGGTCTTATCCAAGTCTAACCCTTCGACGGGCGGGGATGCCTGTGTGGACAAAGGAGCTTAACATATTTTGTTGACTTCCAAGACAACTGTTGCCACTATGGAGGTGACAAACAATCCTTGCAAAAGGAAAGTGCCTCCTACTCTACCAAACAAATATGTTACGAACACAACCAATGTCGTGCTAACAAATGAGGACATGACTCAACCTTCTGTTTTGCCCAATGAGATTGTGAATGTTAGTGCGACTTCCAGTTCGAACAAGAGTGATGTTAGTCACGACATACATTAAAATCGTTCAAAGAAGAAGGCTAAGGACACGAGCCATAGTGAGTTTGCTGACTTGGATGCTCTTAGTATCGATACTGGATTTTTCGTAGAGGTTGACCCTAGCTCAACGATGCCGTTGTCTGAACTGAAGAAATGAGTAAATGTTATATCCTTAAAATTTACTCCTTTTCCCCTTTTTTTGAACACTAAAGTTTTTTTTTAAATTGCAGTTGCACGTCGATGAGTTGTATGATGATGTACTTGGTGACAACATGGTGGAGCACTGTATTACAAGCCTAATTTCCTTTGGTATGGCCGTAAAAATCCTCACACTTTATTTGATGGTGTTGAACATCATGCTGCAAATAAGGCTCCATTGACAGATTTGAGTCCACCCAAACAGTCACATCTCGCTCTTTCATAAGATGTTATTCTTTCCAAGCCAACCATGATGAGTAAGATGGGGGCTACCGCAAGTCAAGAAAAATGTCAAAAAGTATTCGAGCCTACTCCATGGCCGTTGTGTCTTGATGCTCCAAACTACCATAAGAGGCTATCTCTCGTATTAAACTTTTTTTTGTTAACACGATGTGGCATACCTTGTGTGAATGGATTAAAGAGTTCTCTCTTGATTCTCGGGATAGCTTCACAAAGTTGGAGGAAAGTATCGCTTTGACTCTTGAGGAAATTAAGAAAGAAAATATTATTGATACTTCTGCGTTAGAGGTTCTTGTTGAGGCTTTCTTCAAGATGTAGGCGGATTATGACGCTTTAAGATCGTCCATGATGTCTAAAGAATTTCACCAAGAGTCATTTTCTGATGCACGACGATGCCTCGATGATGCAAAATAGGAATATAAAAAAGTGAACGAGTTTTTAGAGAAACTTCAAGCCAATATTGTGAGTGTTGAACAATAGCTAGCTGCCTTGGCCTCCAAAAAGAAGAAGATCACCGCGCTCTTCGATAAATAACAAGTGACGTGTAACGACCCGGCCGGTCGTTTTGAGAGTATTAGCCCCGATCCCTTATTTATTGCTCCCTCTACTTTATTTTGTGGTTATGTGACTTGTCGGGATGCTTGGTGTCGGGCTCGGGTGAGTTTCGGAGTGAAATAGGACACATATTTCCTGAAATTAAAGTTTAAGTCGTAAGAGTTGACTGTAGTTTGACTTGTGTGAAGACGACTCCAGAATGGAGTTTCGATGTTTCAATAGATCCGTATGGTGATTTTGGTCTTAGGAGCGTGTCCAGATGTTGATTTGGAGGTCCGCAAGTTATTTCGGTGTTAATTGGCGAAAGTTGGATGATATTTGGAAAGTTTGATCGGGGTGGACTTTTTGATATCGAGGTTGGATTCCAATTCCGGAAGTTGGAATAGGTCCATAATGTTAAATGTGACTTGTATGCAAAATTTGAGGTCAATCGGACTTGATTTGATAGGGTTCGACATCATATGTGGAAGTTAGAAGTTCAAAAATTGATTAGGCTTGAATCGATGTGCAATTCTTGATTTTAGCATTGTTTGATGTCATTTGAAGGCTCGACTAAGTTTGTATGATGTTTTAGGACTTGTTGGTATATTCGAACGGGGTCCCGTGGGTCCCGGCGTGATTCGAATTGAATCCGCAACAAATTTTGGACTTGTGCAATTGCTGAAGCTCCCAGCTTCTGGTGCCATCGCACCTACGGTGGGACTGGCCGCAGGTGCGGACTCGCAAAAGGGAGCAATTGGCTGCAGGAGAGAAGCTAGCTTTGGCCCAACTGGGATCGTAGGTGCGAGGTGATAACCGCATCTGCGCGTCCGCATATGCGGAGGCGCGATCGCAGATGCGGACGAGGCTGGCCGGGCTATAGTCACAGAAGCGGGCTCGCAGGCTCGTGCCATGGTTCGCAGAAGCGGAAATCCTGGACCTTAGTGGGAACCGCATGTGCGGCATCGCAGATACGGTTGAGTGACCGTAGGTGCGGTATCAATTGGCAGAAAAGGCCTAAATTCGAGGGTTTGATTCATTATCAATTTTTGGACCTAGAGAGCTCGGTTTTGGTTAAATTTTTAGGGTAAGAGATTCTAACTCGATTTTGGTTAAATTACACGAATCTATTATTGTTTTTATCATTTAATTAGTGTTTTTAGTTGGAAATTTGGGGGGGAGTTTGGAAAACCTTTTAGGCTAAAATTTGGGGATTTGAAAGGCGATTTGAGGTCGAATTTGAGTAATTTTTGTATAGTTGGACTCGATATTGAATGGGTGTTCTGATTTTATAACTTTGGTCGGGTTTCGAGACAGGGCCTAGGTCGACTTTTTGAGGCGATTTTTCCAATTCTTGCTAAAATCATAATTTCATTATTTAGATTAGTTTCCTATAGTAATATTTATAGTATGTAATTGTTTTTGGCTAGATTTGAGCCGTTCAGAGTTGGAAAGTCGAGGGAAAGGCTTTCTTATTGATTGATTGATTGAGCAAGGTTTGAGGTAAGTGACTTGTCTAACCTCGTGGAGGGGAGGGGAGATTTTCCCTTAGGATTTGGTACTATTATGGTAACTAGCAATATGTGAAGGTCGTGTACGCAAGGTGACGAGTGCGTACTCGGGCTAAATATTAAAAATCCAGTTTTTGCTAAGTAGTTCCCTTTTATTTCCTTAATTGGGTTAACCTAGCATGTGTAGTTATCATGATTAGACTTATTTGCAAATTGTACAATATGCTTAGTTGAATTACCTGCTTCCTTGATTCTGTATTCATTATTTAAATGTGGAAGTCCTTACTTGAAATTGCTATCCTTGGAATATCATTGTTTCAGTTGTTATGTTTGGTTATCGTGGTTGTTGTTGAAGTGACTGTTGTTATTATTGTACGAGGTTTCTACAGTGCGATTGTTGTTGTTGCATGAGGTTTCTGCAGTGTCGTTGTGATTATTGATACGCATGCGGTGGTATAAGGTCCAAGTGTTGAAAACCATATGGTGAGATAAGGTGGGCTTGATACCCGTGGCTAGTAGGGGAACTACTAGAAATCATGCGGTGTGATAAAGTGGGCTAAAACGCAGGATGCTATTTCGGAAAAATAATTTTTCAAAACATAATATAAAGGCTCCCGCGGTGATATAAGGAAATACTATGAGACATTTACTTTTTGGGACTACGAGGTGGTACCTCGGGAGTGCCCCTATTGATTTCCTCTATTTGATATATTAGTTGTTGTTGTTCTTCCTTAACTTGTAATATTTTTTCTTTCCTTTCATGTTGTATTTGCTTTTTCTTTGATTCCGTGTTATTACCTTCCATAAATTCTTATTGTTTCACTTCCCTATCATTTCATTATATCATTATATCTTCTGCCTTATTTCTTAATATTCCCAGTAGGGGCCAGACCTGACCTCGTCACTACTTTACCAAGGTTAGGCTTGGCACTTACTGGGTACCATTGTATTGTATTCATACTACGCTTCTGCACATATTTTTGTGCAGCCTACCAGTCTCGATATTAGAGTGTGGTGCTGCTGCTTGGAGACTTCAAGGTACACCTGCCCACGTCCGCAGGCTTCGGAGTCCCCTTCTATCTCGTCATTTCCTAGTTTCTTTATGTTTTGATAGAGAGTGATGTTTAGGATATTTGCAACATTGTATATATAGATTGTGACTTATATCTACCGAGTTTTGGGAATTGTATATACTTTGAGTTGCAGTTTTTACTTTATACAGTTGCTGACATTTTGAGCTTTTAGATTATTATTTCAATTATTCCGCATGCGTGTTAGGCTTACCTAGTCTTAGAGACTAGGTGCTGTTACAACATCCTACGGAGGAAAATTAGGGTCGTGACAAGTTGGTATCAGAGCTCTAGGTTCATAGGTGTTATGAGTCACAAGCAAGTTTAGTAGAGTCTCACGGATTGGTACGGAGACGTCTGTACTTATCTTCGGGAGGCTATGGAACTATTAGGAAAAGCTTCACTCCTAATGAAAGGAAACTCAGAGACCTAAAGTACCTACGAATTTCATGGCATAACTCCTTTCAGGCTATCAACAGAAAATTTGCGGAGTCAACCTACTTGCAGTGAACTTTCAGATTTGCATACTTTCGGCGAAAAAAAATTATATCTTGAGCTAGGAGTGTTAGAATTACAATCCGTTTGCGTTTTCAGATAGTAGACTCAGAGATCTAACATAATATATGTTTCATGGCAGAACTTTTTTCGAACTATCAACAGAAAATTTCTGAACTTGACCTAACCGCAGAAAACTTTTAGATTCACATACTTTTCATAAATAAAATCGTATCTTGAGCTTGGAGTGTCAGAATTGTAATCCGTTTGCGTCGTTAGAAAGTTATCTCAGAGATATGCAGTACCTATGAATTTCATAGCATAACTCCTTCTAGGCTATCATTCTATAAAATTCGTGAAATTAACTTAACTGCAGTGAATTTTCAGATTTGCGTACTTTCGGCGAAAAAAATTGTATCTTGAGCTAGAAGTGTCGGAATTACAATCCGAACTTGACCTAACTGTAGTAAACTTTTAGATTCGCATACTTTCAGCTAAAAAAATGTATCTTGAGCTTGGAGTGTCGGAATTACAATCCGTTTGCTTCGGTAGAAAGTAAACCCAGAGACCTACAAAGTATATATACTTTATGGCAGAACTCCTTTTGAACTGTTAACAAAAAAAATTCGAAGTCGACCTAACTGCCGTAAACTTTCAGATTCGCATGCATATAGAAGTCTTTGAGGCATAAAACCTTCTGGGTCAGTCAAAGTTCTAGATCATGGACCGCTTGACCTTTCAAAACCCAAATTAGAAATTCCACAGTTAGGCCATATGATGGGGTAACAATTCACATTGAATTCAACTATGCAAAGCTTTTGTGGTAGCCTCATGTTTTGAAGAAAGGAAAAATGCATAAGTACCCCATAACCTATGACCGAAGTTACAACTACACACTTTTTCTTTTGGGGGGTTCTATTACCCCCCTAAACTATTTTAAAAGATCATAACCATGTTTGTATCAAAGTAGTGAAAAACATGCGCCTACCAAGTGTAAATTTTAATTTTTTAATTTTCTTATTCTTTTCTTTTATTCTTTTTCATTTTCTTTCTTTTTCGCCTTCCTTTCTTCTTCATTTCATTCTTGGAGTCATTTGCATTGAAGAGTGTCTTGCTTAACCTCGAGTGGGGGAATTTTCCCTTAGGCATTGAGTCTTATGTGCAATTTGTGTAATTGAAAACCATGTACGCGAGGTGACGAGTACGTACTTGGTTTATATGTGCAAATTTTATTGAGTTAAAGTCTTGAGCATATTGTGTAGTAAATTGGATAATTGTTGGCATATATTTAATCATCTACTTGTCGTGCCTAAATTCTTATTGTTGACTCTATTGTTATATGACAATGTGATGTGCTTGTTGTTTGATTATTTATAAAATTTCGTGAATTTGCTGGTTTGATAATTATTGGAATTTAATTTCATTTTGAATTTTTTCCTCTGCAAATAATTAATTAAATGAGATTAAGAAGAGGTGTTTATATAATTATTGAAAATTTGATTTTTATGAAGACTTTGATTTATGTTGAGTAATTTCCATCTCTATTGATTGTTTTTGGGTGTTGTACACATTATGTGGAGCTTTTGACTATTTGTTATGAAATAATTGACTTGGTTGTAGCTTTGAAATTTGGTTGTGGTCATTGGGCAAATTGTGATATGAATTAATTTTTGTTATGTTATTGTGATAATTTACCGTGTAAATTATTGTATTGTGTGAGTTGTTATTTTGGGGAGATAAGGTAGCATTTCACCGTTGATATTATGTGGTTATAAGGGTGGCATTTCAGTGTTGTTGTGTTTGTTGGAATATTGTCTGGACGGAGCGATAAGGGTGGCTATAGGAGCGATAAGGGTGGCAATATGAGCGATAAGGGTGGCTATTGATATTGTCTGGGCGGAGCGATAAGGGTGGCTATACGAATGATAAGGGTGGCAATAGGAGCGATAAGGGTGGTTATTGTCAGGGACGATATGTGATGATGTGGGGTTGTGGTGTTGATGATTTTTATGTGATGTTGTTATTTTTCTTGTGTTTATTTTTATACCTTGTGCAATTGGTCTTATTGATAGTAAATTAATAACAATCTGTTTTATGTTGAAATTGAGAACCTGTGGCTATAGCCAGGCGGATTATAAATTAAAATGTGGGCACGAGATGCCGTGAGTAAATAATGATGATATTTGGCACGTGAATTGTCCGTGCAGTTGTGATATGAAATGTGGGCACGAGGTGCTGTGATGAAATGGTAATGATATTTGGCACGTGAATTGTCCGTGCAGTTATGAGATGAAATGAGGGCACGAGGTGCCGGAAAAATATGATGATTTAATTATGGGCACGAGGTGCCGTGGAAATATGAAAATGGGCTGAGACCCGTGTTTACGAAAAATATAAAAATAGGCCGAGACCCGTACTTTTATGATTATGAAATGAGGTGTCACATGGTGACTTTTTAATTGAAAGAATTATATTCAAAATATTTATTTGGAAGGATTTTTACTTAGAAAGTATTATATGAAAGAATTGTATTTGAAAGATATTTATTCGAGAAAATTATATTTGAAAATATTTATTGAAAGAATTATATTTGAAAAATAATTATTTCAGAAAATTATATTTAAAAGAGAGTTATCTGGAAGAATTATATGTGAAATACATTTATTTGAAAGACTTGATTTAATTGGGTGTAATTGTATTTATTAATTGTTGAATGATATTAATGGTATTCTTATTGTCTGTTGTGCATATAACTGGTTGCTTTATCCTGACCTTATTATTATTATTATTTGTTTCCTATTATTTTATAAATTATATTGCACAGATTATTAGGCTAGTGAGTGTCTTGACTGTACCTCGTCTCTACTCCATTGAGGTTAGTCTTGATACTTACTGGGTACCGACCGTGGCGTACTCATACTACACTTCTGCACATTTTTGTGCAGCGGGATCATAAGGATTCAAGGCAGAGCTGTTTGGTCGTCGCAGTCCTTTGGAGTCTTTTCATTTCATTATACTGTTAACTTGTAATCAAACAGTATTGTATATTTGGTCCTCTTGATCATTCTATGTATCCAGTTAGAGTTCGTGACTCAGTACTACCAGTCTTGGGAGGTTGTATATTGTAATTATTTTCGTTGTTAGTTTCAAAAAAAAATGGCTTCAAAATGTAATTGAAATCAGCTTACCTAGTCTTAGAGACTAGGTGTCATCACGACGCCTGGTGGGATTTTGGATCGTGACAATTTTAAATATCACCACGAAGTTCTAAACATCAATAACACATCATTTAAAATGTGTTGAAGGATTGCTGCTACAACCCTTGGTTTAACACTTTAACTGTACAGATAGCGGTGTTATGTATTGACTTTTGTTCTTACGGGTTTGACGATTCAACTAGGTTACTTTTCGTTATGCCCATTGTGACGGCTTGGGATAGGAAAAAGATGAAGAATGGATCATATCTATGTCTTAGTCGATGCATATATATGTCTTAGTATTCTTTCATGCCTAAATCATTACCACGAGATCTGAGAGGAAGATGAGATCTCTATAGTTGAGCAATAGACTCTTCGAATAAGCTTTGTGATGGAGGAAGGTTGTTTTCCGGGCGGCGTGAAGGAACCTGGATGCCATGCTAAGCAAGGATTCTACCCTTGGTTTGATATTGATAGCTATAGTTTTTATGGTAATTACTCGGGATTAATAAAATGTTTGATAGCATATAATTAATATACACATAGGCAATACTCAATAGTTTTTTCTTTTTCGATTTTATTCTTTTAAAATTGTACAATTGCTTGAGTATTATATACGTAGGTAATTAATATTGCCCATACTGTAGATAGTTGTGCGATTAATGTTGTACAGTTTCTCTTGCTCATCAGTGCTACTTGTTCTGTTCTATTTTGCGACATCGTGACTTTGACTTATATCACAGAATTGAAGGCAAAGAAAGGTCATATCTTTGAATATCTCATGCGTTGTTTTTGACCTTTGAGGTATTATTACACGCTGACTTTTATTCACAGAATAATTGAAAGATTGATCTTAACCTTTTGGGTGTCACTAAAATTTCATTAGAAATCACGGACAGAGCTCCATGTAATGTCATTAGTCTATCAAACGGAAGATCCAAGTATCATCAATTTTTACTCTTATCATAAATTATTGACTAAAGATTTACGTGCAAGGCACGTAACATAGAGACTAGTATATATTAAAAATACGAATACCTTTAGTAAAATGTTGTTCGCCTTTTTTATCATTTAAAAAATATCTTTCACACTAGACAAAATAATTATTTAAGATTTTTTCTAATATTTAGGAGTTTTAATCCAACTAAAATTTGTGTATTAAATCCTTCCTTATTTGAAATATTTATTAACCAAATATTAGAACTTTTAAATCAACTGAAATTGTAGTTGTTAATTTTTTCTTTTTAAAACTAGGTACTAGGTAGGAAGTTCTAATATTTAAGTCCTAATCAGCGACATAAATTCAAGAAATCTACGACATTAACAAAACACGTCATATTCGTTTAGAGATTTTTCCATATAATTGGGTAAAATAGAAACGATAAAACTAATACTATCCAAATGACCAAATTTGTGCTATCATTAGCTTAATGCATTAAAGATCTTTTCAAATTTTCGAGAAGTGCTTAAAGTAATAATATCCTATAACTATAATTCATTTCATATTATTTTTAATGTGAATTATATATATGAAATATGATATGTATTTTCTATATTTGAATTACTTTTCTATTCAAGTAATATTTTTTAATTATCTTTTTTGTATAATATTTTAAAATTACACTCAATAATTAGAAGAAATAGCTAATAAAATATTCGGAAAAGGGCCAAAACTGCTCCGAGACTATTCGATTTGGTACAAAAATGACCTTCATCCACCTATTGAGCCAAAAATACCCCCGTCGTAATTTTAGTGGCTCAATTATGCCCTTATTACTAACGGACTTATCTAAACGAAATAGCAAAATTTAATGAATATCCATGCGTTACTGTGATGACCCAAAATGTCATCTTTAAATTTAATAATTAATTTTGTATTCTAAAACCTCGAAAAGCACTATTTTATCATTTTTCGATTTGCGTGCGCAGTCCGTAAAATTTTCCGGAAAGTTTTTATGTGAAAAAATAGATTAAAATATGAATTAGAGCTTTAAAACTCAACTGAGTTGACTTTGGTCAATATTTTGAGCAAACGAACTCGGATCAGTATTTTGACAGTTTCGATAGGTCCGTATCGTGATTTGGGACTTGGGCGTATGCCCGCAATCAAATTCCGAGGTCCCTAGCCCGAGATATGGAATTTTGATGAGAAATTAAAAGTTTAAGTTCAAATAGTGACCGGAAGTCGAATTATGTGCAAACGACCCCGGAATAGAATTTTAATGATTCCGACAGCTCCGTATGGTGATTTTGAACTTGGGAGCTTGTTCGAAATTTTTTTTGGAAGTCCATAGTGAAATTAGGCTTGAAATAGCTAAAATAGGCATTTAAAGTTTGAAAGTTTGACCGGGCAATTGACTTTTTGATATCGGGGTCGGAATCAATTTCTGAAAATTTTTGCAGCTCCGTTATGTCAGTTATGACTTGCGTACAAAATTTAAGGTCAATCAGACTTGATTTGATAGGTTCCGGTGTTGTTTGTAGAAATTGAAAGTTTCCAAGTTCATTAGGCTTGAATCTATGCGTGATTCATATTTTTAGTGTTGTTGGATGTGATTTGAAGACTCGACTAAGTCTGTATGATGTTTAAGGACTTGTTGGTATATTTGGTTGAGGTCCTGAGGGGCTCGAGCGTGTTTCGGATGATATTCGGAGTATTTTCCTTCATTTTGGCACTGCTGGTAGCTGCTGATTTCTAGTATTTTAAACCTTTTTCGTGATCGCGAAGATTGGGATGCGATCGCGTAGGCTTAGTTGAGGCAGTGTTAACTTTGTTCTTCGCGATCGCGTGAGGTCAACCGCGATCGCGTAGGTTTGGCAAGCTGTGCATCGCGATCGCGTGGCATTGTTTGCGATCGCGTAAGGTTAATTAAGGGCTGCTAAGTTTTGTGCTCCGCGATCGCGTGAAGCGGTATGCGATCGCGTAGCTTTGAGACCTTGTGACTCGCGAACGCGTGAAGAGGACTGCGATCGCGTAGAGCTGGGAATTATGTGATCTGCGATCGCGTGAGGATATACGCGATCGCGTAGAGTTAATTTGGGCAGTGGTAATTTGTGCTTCGCGATCGCGTATGGATGTTCGCGATCACGATAAGTAAAAGCCTGGGCAGAATGTTTAAGTTCTGAAAATGGGACCATTTTTAACGAATTGGAGCTCGGATTGAGGCAATTTTTGAGAGATTTTCAGAGAAAACGTAGGGGTAAGTGTTCTTAATTTAATCTTTGTTAGATTACCCGAATCTATCACTGTTTTTAACATTTAATTGGTGATTTAAGTTTGAAAAATTTGAAAACCGTCTTGGATAGATTTGAGAATTTGAGGGTCGAACTGTTATTGGAATTTAGTCACTTTGGTATGGTTAGACTCATGGTTGAATGGGCGTTCATATTTCGTAACTTTCACCGGATTGCGAGACGTGCCATTTTTGAGTTAATTTCTGATTTTTATTGAAAAATATAGTATTTTCTTACAGAATTAATTCTATAATTTTTGTTGACTGTATCGAATTAATTATGACTAGATACGAGTCGATCGGAATTGGAAAATTGAGGAAAAAGCATACTACTTGATTAAATTGGAGCAAGTCGAGGTAAGTAACTTGTCTAACCTTGTGTGGGGAAAATTCCCCCTAGGATTGATAATTGTAATGTGTGGAAAGTCATGTACACGAGGTGACGAGTATGTACACAGGCTAAATGTGAAAGATTATGTTTTAAATTATGTAGATCACTGTTGGGCATTAATTAAATTATTTCATTTTGTTATATTCTTCATTATTGATTTAATGTTTATATTTTAAATTTGCTTGACCTTTTCCTGCTAATTGTTTTATCTGTTTAGTTGGAACTTGGTTTCTTTTATTCTGTGCAGTATTTGAAGGTTGATTTTCTTTAAATTAAATATTATTAATATGAAGTATTTGACATTTTTAAACTTGATATTGAAGCAACGTATTAAAGATTTTGAAATATTATTGTTGAATTTTTTTGACATGAGCCATGAGCTCTTTATTGTGGAAAAATATTATTGTTGAATTATTTTGACATGAGCTGTGAGCTCTTTATTGTGAAAAAATATTGTTGTTGAATTATTTTGGCAAGTTAAATTATTTGAGTACCTGAGGTGCAAATTGTGATATTGATACGCATGCGGTGGTATAAGGTCTGGGTATTGAAACGCATGCGGTGAGATAAGGGTGGCTTGATACGCGTGGCTAGTAGGGGGAACTACTAGAAGTCATGCGGTGTGATAAAGATGGTTAAAACACGGGATGCTATTTCGAAAAAAATATTTTCTTTAAAATAAATTGTGAAGGCTCCCGCGGTGAGATAAGAAAATGAGATATTGTGAATTTATTTATGATTTGGGACTACGAGGCGGTATCTCGATAGTGCCCTTGTTGATATTGATTTATGGCCGTAGTTGCCTCTGATTTTTCTTAAAGTTGAAAAGAAATTCCGTTTTGCTTCCACGGGGTATTTATTTGCCATTACTTGGTGTAATTAAATGTGATATACTACTTGATTCATTTTTATTGTCATTTTATCTTATTAAATTGTATAAACATTATTCCATGTCATTATTTATTCTCCAGTAGGGCCTGACCTGACCTCGTCACTACTCTACCGAGGTTAGGCTTGGCACTTACTGGGTACCGTTGTGGTGTACTCATACTACGCTTCTGCACATCTTTTTGTGCAGATCCAGGTACATCTTATTAGTCTAGACGTCAGTGAGCTACCTGCGCACAGAGACTTCGAGGTATATCTGCCAGCGTCCGCAGACTCCGGAGTCCCCTTCTATCATTTTTATGTCGCTTCCTTATTTTTCTTTAGACCTTGATATATAGAGACATTGGGAATAAACTTTTAGAAGCATGTGACTTATTTCTACCGGGTTTTGAGAGTTGTAATTATTTGAATTGTAGTTTATTTATTTCAGATATTTATGATTATTCCGCATTGATAGGCTTACCTAGTCTTAGAGACTAGGTGCCATCACGAACTCCTACGGAGGGAATTTGGGGTCGTGACAAGTTGGTATCAGAGCTCTAGGTTCATAGGTGTTATGAGTCACAAGCAGGTTTAGTAGAGTCTTGCGGATCGGTATAGAGATGTCTGTACTTATCTTCGAGAGGCTATGGAATTGTTAGGAAATATTCACTTATTTGATTCCTTATCGTGCGCCTTTGTTGATTTCAAAATTCTAAACAATTGTCTTTCTATTCTCTCACAGATGGTGAGGACACGCACAACTCGATCCGATGATCAGACACCCGTGCCCCCTATTGGAGCCGCAAGAGGCCGGGGTCGGGCAGAGGCCGAAGAAGACCACGTGGTGAAGCCAAAGCACCTGCACGGGCTGCTGCACCAGAGCCACCAGTAGATCTAGTTGGAGAGCAGGCACCTGAGACGCCTGTTACTACTCCTGTACTTCAGGAGACTCTTGCCCAGTTTTTGAGCATGTTTGGCACTCTAGCTCAGGTGGGGTTAATTCCACTTGCTCCTGCCACATCTCAGGACGGGGAAGGAGCACAGACTCCCTCCGCCCGTACTCCAGATCCACGAGTCCAAGTTGACCATGCCCCAGAGGTTATACTAGTGCAGCCAGTTGTCCCAGTTCGACCTGAGATTAGGACAACAGTTTCAGAGGGGGAGCATCTCAGGCTCGAGAGGTATAAGAAGTACCACCCTCCCACTTTCAGCGATTTAGCTTCAGAGGATGTTCAGGGTTTTCTGGAGGAATGTCACTGTATCCTTCGTACTATGGGTATTGTGGATTCCAGTAGGGTTTCTTTCACGGCATTCTAGTTTAGAAGAGCAGCCTACTAGTGGTGGCGGGCATATGAGTTGGATAGTCCCGCTGAGGCATCTTCACTCACTTGGACTCAATTTTCAGATATGTTCTTAAGGGAGTATATTCCTCAGAGTCTTAGGGATGCATGGCGCGCAGAGTTTGAGCAGTTGCACTAGGGTTCTATGACCGTGTCAGAGTATGCGGTCCGATTCAGTGATTTGGCTAAGCATGTACCAGCCTTAGTTGCTACTGTTCGAGAGCGGGTTCATAGTTTTATTGAGGGTCTTCACCCTAGTATCAGATACAGTATGGCCCGAGAGCTAGAAATGGACATCACATACCAACAGGTGGTGTCAATTTCTTGGAGATTGGAAGGTATGCGGACTCGGGTGAGGGAAGAGAGGGAAGCTAAGAGACCCCGAGATTCTGGCACATATAATAATTCTCGTGCCCCAGTTGCAGCCCGACATGGTAGAGGTTATGTGAGTCATCCTATTCATTCAGCACTTCCAGCTTCCAGTGGTATTCCAACTACTCCCAAACCTCAGGTTCCATATTATGCACCGCCAGTGTTTTCTGTACCTCCTGTATGGGGTGCTTTCAGCGGACAGTCTAGTCGATCAGGCCTGAGCCAGTCCTAGCAGCCACGTCCTCCAAGGGCTTGTTTTGAGTATGATGACACTCGTCATATCATGAGGGATTGCCCTAGACTTAGGAGGGGTGCACCTCCACGGATTTCTCAGGCCCCACCTATTTCACATGGTCCTCAGGCTTCTCAGGCCATGATTACTGCATCAGTTGCCACTCCACCTGCACAGCCAGCTAGAGGTAGAGGTCGCCCTAGAGGGGGAGGCCAGGCCAGATATTATGCACTTCCTGCTAGGATAGATGCTATTGCATTCGATTATGTTATCACAAGTATTATTCCGGTCTGTCATAGAGATGCATCAGTCTTATTTGATCCAGTCTCCACTTATTCTTATGTGTCATCTTATTTTGCCCCGTATTTGGGCGCATTACGTGATTCCTTGAGTTCTTCTATTTATGTATCTACACCCGTAGGTGAATCTATTATTGTAGACCGTGTGTATCAGTCGTGTTTAATTGTTATCAGTAGTTTTGAGACCAGAGCTGATTTATTATTGCTCAGTATGATGGATTTCGATATTATTTTGGGCATGGACCGGTTGTCGCCCTATCATGTTATTCTTGATTGTTACGCCAAGACAGTGATGTTGGCTATGCCAGGTCTACCGCAGCTAGAGTGGAGAGGTACCTCGGATTATGTTCCTAGCAGGGTTGTTTCATTTCTTAAAGCTCAACGCATGGTTGAGAAGGGGTGTGATGCGTATCTGGCCTATGTGAGAGATGCTAGTATTGATACTCATACCATGGAGTCAGTTCCTATAGTAAGGTATTTTCCCGATGTATTTCTAGCGGATCTTCCGGATTTGCCACCCGACAGGGATATTGATTTTGGCATTGATTTGTTACCGGGCACTCAGCCCATTTCTATTCCACCATATCGCATGGCCCCAGTAGAGTTGAAAGAATTAAAAGAACAGTTACAGGAATTGATTGATAAGGGCTTCATTCGGCCTAGTGTATCGCCTTGGGGTGCTCCTGTCTTATTTGTAAAGAAGAAAAATGGTTCTATGTGGATGTGTATTGATTACCACCAGCTGAACAAGGTTACAGTGAAGAACATGTATCCATTGCCACATATTGATGACATATTTGATCAGCTTCAGGGTGCCAGAGTGTTTTCTAAGATCGACTTGCGTTCAGGCTATCATCAGTTGAAGATTCGGGAGCTAGGTATCCCAAACATTGCTTTCAAGACTTGGTACGGTCATTACAAGTTCCTTGTGATGTCTTTTGGGCTGACCAACGCCCCAGCAGCATTTATGCACTTAATGAATAATGTATTTAAGCCCTATCTTGATTCTTTCGTCATTGTATTTATTGACGACATTCTGGTGTATTCCCAGAGTCGGGAAGATCATGAACAGCACCTGAGGACTGTGCTTCAGACTTTGAGAGAAAAGAAGTTATATGCAAAATTTTCAAAGTGTGAATTCTGGCTTGATTCAGTGGGATTTTTGGGCCATATAGTTTCGTGCAAGGGGATCAAGGTAGATCGAAGAAGATTGAAGCAGTACAAAGTTGGCCCAGGCCGTCCTCAGTTACGGAAATCCATAGATTCCTTAGTTTGGCTGGGTATTATCGCCGATAAGGGTTCCTCTTCTATTGCTGCATCTATGACCAAATTGACCCAGAAGGGTGCTCTATTCAGGTGGACCGAGGAATGTGAGGAGAGCTTCCAAAAGCTCAAGACAGCTTTGACTACAGCCCCAGTATTGGTATTACCTACATGTACAGGATCTTATACTGTGTATTGTGATGCGTCGCGTATTGGTCTCGGCGTAATGTTGATGCAAGACGGTAAGGTGATTGCCTACGCGTCCAGACAGTTAAAGGTGCATGAGAAGAATTATCCTGTACATGACCTTGAGTTAGCAGCTATTGTTCATGCCTTGAAGATTTGGCGGCATTACTTATACGGTGTCCATTGTGAGATCTACACCGATCACCGGAGTCTATAACATCTGTTTAAACAGAAGAATCTTAATTTGCGGCAGCGGAGATGGTTGGAGTTGCTTAAGGATTATGATATCACCATTCTCTATCATCCTAGGAAGGCCAATGTATTGGCCGATACCTTGAGTCGTAAGGCGGAGAGTTTGGGCAGCTTAGCATATTTACCGGTAGCAGAGAAGCCTTTAGCCTTGGATGTTCAGGCCTTGGCCAACCAGTTTGTTATACTGTATGTTTCCGAGCCGAGTCAAGTTTTGGCTTGCGTGGTTTCTCAGTCTTCTCTTTATGATCGTATCAGGGAACGTCAGTATGATGACCCCCATCTGCTTGTCCTTAAGGATATAGTTCAGCACGGTGATGCCAAGGAAGTCACTATTGGAGATGATGATGTATTACGGATGCAGGGCAGGCTATGTGTGCCTAATATAGATGGTTTGCATGAGTTGATTCTCCATGAGGCTCACAGTTCGCGGTACTCCATTCATCTAGGTGCTCCAAAAATGTATCAGGACTTGAAACAACACTATTGGTGGAGGCGGATGAAGAAAGACATAGTGGAATATGTAGCTCGGTGCCTAAATTGCCAGCAAGTGAAGTATGAGCATCAACGACCGGTGCCTAAATTGCCAGCAAGTGAAGTATGAACATCAACGACCGGGTGGATTGCTTCAGAAGTTAGAAATTCCAGAATGGAAATGGGAACAGATCACTGTGGATTTCGTTGTTGGATTCCCACGGACTTAGAGGAAATTCGATGCAGTTTGGGTGATTTTGGATAGATTGACCAAGTCATCTCATTTCATTCCTGTGATTACTACTTACTCTTCAGAACAGCTGGCTCTGGTATATATTCGCGAGATTGTCAGACTTCACGGTGTACCGGTATCTATCATCTCTGACCGAGGTATTTACCTCACAGTTTTGGAGGGCTGTACAGTGAGAGTTGGGCACTCGTGTGGAGTTGAGTACAGCATTTCACCCTCAGACAGGCGGACAGTCCGAACGCACTATGCAGATACTGGAGGATATGCTTCGTGCCTGTGTGATAGATTTTGGGGGTGCTTGGGATCAGTTCTTATCACTTGCAGAGTTTTCTTACAACAACAGTTATCAGTCGAGCATTCAGATGGCTCCGTATGAGGCCTTGTATGGAAGGCGGTGCCGGTCTCCAGTGGGTTGGTTCGAACCAGGCGAGGCTAGACTATTGGGTACAGACTTGGTTCAGGATGCCTTGGAGAAGGTTAAGTTGATTCAGGATCGACTTCGTACAGCCCAATCTAGACAGAAGAGTTATGTGGATCGGAAGGTTCGCGATGTTACATTCATGGTTGGTGAGCGGGTATTGCTCTGAGTTTCGCCTATGAAGGGTGTGATGAGGTTCGGGAAGAAGGGCAAGTTGAGCCCTAGGAATATTGGGCCTTTTGAGATTCTTGAAAGAGTTGGAGAGGTGGCTTACAGACTTGCGCTATCACCTAGTCTCTTTGCAGTTCATCCGGTATTCCATGTTTCTATGCTTCGAAAATATCACGGTGATCCGTCTCATGTGTTAGACTTCAGTTCGGTTCAGTTGGACAAGGATCTATCTTAAGTTGAGGAACCAGTGGCTATTTTAGATAGGCAGGTTCGAAAGCTGAGGTCAAAGAACATTGCTTCCGTGAAGGTTTAGTGGACGGTCATTCGGTCAAGGAGGCAACTTGGGAGACCAAGCATGATATGCGCTGATGTTATCCACACTTATTCACCAGCTCAAGTACTTTTTCTAACTTCGTTCGAGGACGAGCGTTTGTTTTAGAGGTGGAGAATGTGATGACCCAAAATGTCATCTTTAAAGTTAATAATTAATTCTATGTTCTAAGACCTCGAAAAGCACTATTTATCATTTCTCTATTTGCGTGCGCAGTCCGTAAAATTTTCCTGGAAGTTTTTATGTGAAAAAATGGATTAAAATGTGAATTAGAGCTTTAAAACTCAACTGAGTTGACTTTGGTCAACATTTTGAGAAAACGAATTCGGATCAGTGTTTTGACAGTTCCGGTAGGTCCGTATCGTGATTTGGGACTTGGGCGTATGTCTGGAATCAAATTCCGAGTTCCCTAGTCCGAGATATGGAATTTTGATGAGAAATAAAAAGTTTAAGTGCAAATAGTGACCGAAAGTTGAATTATGTGCAAACGACCCCGGAATAGAAATTTGATGATTCCAACAGCTCCGTATGGTAATTTTGGACTTAGGAGCGTGTTCGGAATTTTTTTTGGAAGTCCGTAGTGAAATTAGGCTTGAAATGGCTAAAATAGGCATTTAAAGTTTGGAAGTTTGACCGGGGAGTTGACTTTATGATATCGGGGACGGAATCAATTTCTGAAAATTTTCATAACTCTGTTATGTCATTTATGACTTGCGTACAAAATTTGAGGTCAATCGGACTTGATTTGATAGGTTCCGGTGTTGTTTGTAGAAATTAAAAGTTTCAAAGTTCATTAGGCTTGAATCTATGTGTGATTCGTGTTTTTAGTGTTGTTGGATGTGATTTGAAGACTCGACTAAGTCCGTATGATGTTTTAGGACTTGTTGGTATATTTGGTTGAGGTCCCGAGGGGCTCGGGCATGTTTCGGATGGTATTCGGCGGAGTATTTTCCTTCATTTTGGCACTGCTGGTAGCTGCTGATTTCTGGTATTTGAAACCTTTTTCGCGGAGTAGGGGCTGAAAAGAGATCTTTGTAAAGTTGAGGCAGTGTTAACTTTGTTCTTCGCGATCGCGTGAGGTCAACCGCGATCGCGTAGGTTTGGCAAGTTGTGCATCGCGATCGCGTGGCATTGTTTGCAATCGCGTAAGGTTAATTAAGGGCTACTAAGTTTTGTGCTTCGCGATCGCATGAAGGGGGATGCGATCGCGTAGCTTTGAGACCGTGTGACTCACGAACGCGTGAAGAGGACTGCGATCGCGTAGAGCTGGGAATTCTGTTCTTTGCGATCGCGTGAGGATATACGCGATCGCGTAGATTAATTTGGGCAGTGGTAATTTGTGCTTCGCGATCGCGTACATCTACACGCGATCGCGATGAGTAAAAGCCTGGGCAGAATGTTTAAGTTCTAAAAATGAATTTTTAACGAATTGGAGCTCGGATTGAGGCGATATTTGAGAGATTTTCAGAGATAACGTTGGGGTATGTGTTCTTAATTCAATCTTTGTTAGATTACCCAAATCTATCACTGTTTTTAACATTTAATTGGTGATTTAAGTTGGAAAAATTTAAAAACTGTAACGACCCGACCGGTCATTTTGAGCTCTAGCACGTCGTTCAGCAGTTTGAGGCCACGAGTAGCTTCACTTCAGGTATTATGACTTGCACGCGTGGTCGGAATTGAAATTTTTGAAGTTCGGAGTTGATCTGGAAAGAAAATTCTCATTTCAGAAGCTTTAAGTTAGAAGAATTGACTAAAGTTGGATTTTTGAGTAAACGATATCAGAATCGGGATTTGAAGGTTTCTAACAGGTTCGTATGATGATATAGGACTTGGGTGTATGTCCGTATCGGGTTTTGGATAACCCGTGAGTGTTTCGGCACCTATTGTGGAAGTTAGCATTTTGGAAGAATTCCATAAATTTGAGTTAAAGTGCATTTCAAGGTTATCGATGTCCGTTTGGGATTCCGAGTATGGGTATAGCTCTGTATGGTGATTATGGAATTGGGAGCGCGTCCGGAAGTGGATTCGGAGGTCCGTAGGTCATTTTGGAGTCATTTGGCTAAAGCTAAAAATTTGAAGGTTTTTGAGAAGTTTGACCGGAAGTGGACTTTTTGATATCGAGGTCGTATTCCGATTCTGGAAGTTGGAGTAGGTCCGTAATGTCGAATGTGTCTTGTGTGCAAAATTTGAGGTCAATCGGACGTGATTTGATAGGTTCCGGAATCGAATGTAGAAGTTTGAAGTTCTAAAGTTCATTAGGCTTGCATTGGGGTGCAATTCATGATTTCGATGTTGTTTGATGTGATTTGAGCCCTCGAGCAAGTTTGTGTTATGTTATGGGACTGGTTGGTATGATTAGACGGGGGGCCGGGGGCCTCGGGTGTGTTTCGGGGTGGTTTCGGATCATTTCGGGCTGTATTGCAATAGCTGATGCTGGTGTCTGGTGTTGCTCTTCGCATTTGCGAGGATCCTCTCGCGTTCGCGAAGAAGGATTTGGCTTCTGTGATTTTGTTCTTCGCGTTCGCGAAGAAGAAACTTTCTGTTCCGCAGGTCTGACTTCGGAGGCTCATATCTCACAATCTATAATGAAATTTAGAGATAATCCAAAAATAAAAATTGTAGCCCTTTTGTCTAGTTTTCATAAAAGTAAACCATTGAGAATTTGGATTTGTGTACAAAAAGTTATGGCTGGTACACTACAGGCTGTCCAGGAAGATGAAGAAATTTGTATTTCATAGGGCTAAATTTGATAGCTTATATCTCAAAATCTATATGGAATTGAGAGATGATCAACATATGAAAGTTATAGTCCTTGATGTCTAGTTTTCAGAAAGTCAAACCATTTGTGATTTGAGTTTTGTACAAAATGTTATGATCATTATACTAGAGGCTGTCTGAGAAGAGTTTGAAAATGGATTCTGAGAATTTTGTTCATCGCGAACGCGATGAAGGGTCGCCTGGGCAGTGTATAAGTTTTAAAAAATGGGTTTGGTTCATTTCATCTCATTTCCTCCATGGGAGCCGACCTAGGAGCCATTTTGGAGCTCCATTTTCATTATTTATGTCAAGGTAAGTGATTCCTACCTATTTCAAGTTAAATACTTGGTTTATATACGAATTTAGGCGTGAAAATTCATGAAAATTAATGGGGTTTTGAAGAAAAACCTAGAAATTAGTATTTTTGGATTTTAACCACGAAAATAGTTATGGAATTGGGTAGAAATTATATGTTTAAGTTCTTGAGATTATGGGTAATGTTTTCATTCGAAAATTTCCAGAATCCGAGCACGTGGGCCCGGGGTGAATTTTAGGAATTTTACCATTTTGGATAAGGTAATTTATTTAATAGATAAATTTCGAATCATTAAGCATATATTAATTATTTTGTATAATATTTGGATAGTTTTGGATTTTCGGCGTCGAATCGAGAATTCAACGCGACGTGGTAATTGAAAAGTGGACTTTGAGACGAAGTAAGTCTTTTGTCTAATCTTGTGAGGAAAAATTTACCCTATAGGGATTAAATTGAATAATTGTTGCTAATTGCGGGGGCTACGTACGCACGAGGTGACAAGAGTTCATGCGTAGCTACTATAAATGCTAAAGTCCGGGTAGTTTAGGACTCAAAGCATGAATTACTTGTGTAAATTATATTCCTTAATTAATTAATATTAATTGATATATATGAATATATTGTGAATTGTTAGATAAAGATATTAAAGGCTGGAAATCTCATATGCTTGATTTTCTGTTTAAATCAATTTATTGTTAAAAGAAATTATTCTCCTCCCGAATTTATCTCATAATAAATATACTCTCCTTCCGGAGGTACATAAGAAAATGTCCTCCTTTCTTGTGGAGCGGGCCGAACACCTGGGCAGGATAGATGCATCTTTGTATCGCGCCGCACGTCCCTCGGCAGTGTACACGACACTCTGGATCGGGTCATACGTCCTCGGCAGAAATCGTGCTTAATAATAATAATTACACGATTCTTTAATAATTTATTTCAGCTTGCGAAGCTAATTGATAAATTAGAAAATCCTTGGAATTTAATGAATTATTATTCTTGCTTGTTACGGAATTAATTGTTATTCCTATAAATGAGATTTAATTGATAAATTGAAAATTTATTGAAATTGAATTGTAGTTTGTAAAGCTATTTGATAAATTGGAAGTTTTATTGAAATTGCATGATTTAAATAAATAAATTGAAAAATTATTGCATTTGAAGGATTTTTATTATTTTTGCTAATTGAATAAAATTATTGTTAACTCTGTGAACCATGTTGATTTGAATAATTAAAATTTATTCCAATTATTATTATTGACCCATAGTGAGTGTCAAAGTCGGCTATCTCGTCTCTATCACTTCGAGATTAAGCTTGATACTTATTGGGTACACGTTATTTTTGTACTCATACTGCACTTGCTGCACATTTTATTGTGCAGGTATATATATGTATAGCGGCCTTGTGGGCGTAGAGGTGTGGTTAATAATTGTGGGGACATAGGTGAGCTGTATTATATATTTCGATCCGCAGCTAACAGAGTCTCCTTCAGAGTTATTATATTTTACTGTCTAATTTGTATTATGGACAGATGTTGTATTCTATTTTTAATTCCCTAGTAAATGCTCATGCACTTGTGACACCGGATTTTGGGAATGGTTGTGAATTGTTTAGAAATTTAGTTGCTAAAAATATTTATCATTTACTCTATGAGTTTTATCTTTACTATTTCATTGAAGAAATTTTTATTTCAAAAATACTAAAAATGGGTAATTATGTTATACGAATTATGGTTGGCTTACCTGACAGTGGTGTCCGGCGCCATCATGGCCTTAATGGATTTTGAGTCGTGACAACATGGTATCAGAGCACTAGGTTCACTTAGGTCTCACGAGTCATGAGCAAGTCTAGTAAAGTCTCGCGGATCGGTACGGAGACGTCTGTACTTATCTTCGAGAGGCTATAGGGCTGTTAGGAATATTTCCCTTTTTGATTCCTCATCATGCGATTTGATTCCTCTGAGGCTTATGCCTTCATTTCCTTCCTACTCAATCTTATGCGACGTGAAGCGCTTGTTATGAATTGAGGATCAAGGAATTTTTAATGGTACTACAGATGTAGTACATGATGCTTTTCCTTATGTAATTAATTGGGCTATTATCGTCGCCTTGCGAAAGGCCGCTCTGTCATTTCAAATTAAGTATCAGTACTACCTAAGGTTTTGAGATTTGGCATTGATTGTTATGACGATTCATGCGTTGTTATCGCACAACGTTTATGAAATGGTAAAATGCCCATCTATGTGTCAGGGCAGTAAACAACTTGAAAGAAGGTTTTCTCAATACATGATTCAGAGGTTCAATGTTTTAATTCCAACGGAGAAAAGGCAATCGGACTATGAATGTTCAGGTTTGGGGTTGATGGAGTAACGAAGCTTGATATTTTCGAGTGTGGTAGAGTTCTCGATTTTGATATGGTGTCATCGCCTTGTAAAATGCATTAAGGTTCACTGGTGTTATGGTTTTCTTCAACTCGCCTTCACGACGGGGTGTTAGGAATTGGTATAGGGGAAGCAATCATTAGAGATCGCGATGTGCAGTGATTCAGGATCGAAGCAGGGTTCCTAGTATTGATGTCTTGAGAAGGATGATCGTCAGAAAGGTTTAAAGCTGGTAACGAGCAATTGGTTCAAGTGCTATAGAGACGGATTTTTAGTTAAGGCAACAACTGGGTAGCGAAGGATGAGGAAGGACATGTGGAAGGTGTCTTGCGGTGGTTAAGTTCCTAGGAGGCCAAGTGTGAGAAACAGAAGTCGAGTAGTTGCTTAAAGAAGAGTGGCAAGGTAGCATATGAGTTACGTGGTAGGATAACTACACGGCTTGAGGAAAGTTTGAAGTGATTTGGAATTTAGGATGGACAGTGACTAGGTCTACGGACTTAAGTTGTAATATTAGCCGCTACATTGAGGAAGATTGGATACAACAGGAGGGAGTTGCTTGATATGAAGAAGGATACAACATGACTTTGGATTGGAATGTATTTTCGCACCTTTAGCTAATGTCCATGAGGAGTGAACAGACTGGTGCAGCTGGTGAATGAGCTCAGACTCAGGATGATCTACTGATTTCGTAGTATTTGCACCCAGTGTAGCGGCGTTGGAGTATGTCGGCATGTAATTTCCACATGTGGGTTATCTCTTGTGAGCAGGTTAGCGGTTGCGTGGTATTGACGAAGCTTCTGTGAAAAATTCTACTGGCTACCGGGTAAGAGATTTAATATGTAAATGTGGCTAGTGGTTCGGAGTGTTTATTAAAGGTTAATAGAAGGATTTTGAGAAATTTGGCAAGTTGCGTGTGCATGATCATGTCGACGATGAAGAAAGAATCTCGGTGGGTTCCAGAGTTATGTAATTGTATCTTCAAGCTAAGTGGGAGAGCCACACCATCTACAATTGGATTGCATGGTTGTCTATTTGTGAGGTTCCTGGTTATCGGTGTATTGGTGGGTCATTGCAACTAAGGAAAGAAAACATCAGTGGTAATCTGAGCAAAAGATTTGGGGAATATGTGCCATATTTGGCCTTATCGATTCATATTCAGCTTTTTGGAAGACTCAAAGTTTATGCTTCGTGTAGATGTAATGCACAGGGAAAGTGAGACAGCCGGGTGTTTCCTTGAGAAAGTGTCCATGTGCTAGCAGGACCTTGGAGTTGATCATGTTTGGGAACAAGTCAGAACAAGTGACTCTCAATAACGGTCTTAGCGTGTTCAAAAATTTAAAGTGCGGTGTCTAAGGATCTCGAGTCCGTAGTATGGTTGAGTATCGAGCTTTTGCAACAGATTACGAAACGGGGCTTGGAGTACTCTGCTTTATCTTCAGGTTGTGGTGTAGCATTTGAGAAATGGAAGAAAATAACTTTGGATTCATAAAAGGAGTATCAGAATGGGTGTACCAGTAGAAGATGTAAAAGTGCGCACAATGAGGGGTATGAGATAATTTCTGGATTTTGAAACAGCATGGTCTCGTGAAATAAGGTCATTCGGGATGAGTACGGATTTGAGTTCGTGATGTAATGAATGGAGCTATTATTATTTCTAAGGCAAGTTGAGAATAAATTGAGAAAAGACGGATCGACTAACAATGGTTGAATCGGCACGGTGTTGGCAATGATCAGTTCCTTCAGCGCATTGAATTATGCTTGTGATTTGTGGTGGTACGTGCGAGGCTTGACGGTCGCCATAATTTATTTTATTTGGAGGAATTAAAGTATTATGACATGTTATGTGTAAAGGGATCCCAAAAGAGTTATGGTGGTTTAGACTACTACTTGAGGTCGGTATTGTAACGACCCGACCAATCGTTTTAAGCATTTATGCTCCTTTCAACTATATGAAGTTTTGAATAACTTCCTACGAGGTATTATGACTTGTGTAAATTATCGGTTTTGGTTTTAAGGTACTTCAGAGTTAGCTTGGAAGAATGAATTTCATGTTGGAAGCTTAAGTTGAAATAGTTGATCGGATGTCGACTTATGTGTAAACGACCTCGGAATGGAGTTTTGATAATTCCAATAGCTTTGTATGGTAATTTTGAACTTAGGAGCGCGTCCGAAAAATTATTTGGAGGTACGTAGTGGAGTTTGGCTTGAAATGCCGAAGGTTGAATTTTTGGAAAGTTTGACCGGGGATTGACTTTTTGATATCGGTGTCGGAATTCCATTCCGTAAATTGGAATAGGTCCGTTATGTCATTTATGACTTGTGTGCAAAATTTGAGGTCAATCGGACTTGATTCGGTAGGTTCCGGCATCGAATGTAGAAGTTGGAAATTTCATAAGACTAAAGTTTCAAGTGAGTTCGCACAAGACCTAACTTTAAATGAGTATAACTCTCATGATACGAAATATTATATGTTGTATTACCTATATATATATATATATATGTGGATCGGGTGATGAACAACCTATAAAATTAAATATCTTCGAGTCTAGTTTCTAACGCTTCAAACCGTTCGTCATTTGGACATTCTGACAAGAAGTTATGACCAAATTACCAAAGGCTGGAAAAATGCAATTCTGCGACCCATTATGCGATCGCAAAACTACTTCTTCGATCGCAAAACAGGTCGTAGGGTGGACCAAAAGAGTCCATTTTTGGGCGCCGATTTTGCGATCAGTTTTGCGGCCCCCCTACCCATTCTGCGGTCCATTATGCGACCGCAGACCTGCTTTCGGAGGGTTAATTTTTCTATTTTTATAACCCGACCCCATTTTGATAAATAGGCTTTAGGACTCATTTTGGAGCAAAAATATGATATTTTTAGAGAGAAGGGAGAGTGTTATAGAGAGAGGAAGAAGCTCAAGTGCTTTGTTCATTAAAATCGTGTTCAAGCTTTGAAATCCAACAAGGAAATATCACAAGATCTTCATCCAAGAGGTAAGGTTCTAACCCCTAGTTTTCAATTTCGAGTTTGGATAAAGATGTGATTGAGAGTATGATTCTTGGGTATAATAGTATCATTTATACATATCAATAAGTTTTATGGAAAGATTGTTGAGTTCAAATGGGTATAGATTGGGTTGAAAATGGTAGAAATCTTCAAAGACTTTAATTGTAGATTTGAGGGTTGAATTGATGTCGGAATTTGGTGAAATTTGTATGGTTGGACTCGTGGTTGGATGGGCATTCATATTTTGTAACTTTTGTCAGGTTCCGAGATGTGGGACCCACGGGCGATGTTTGAGTTAATTTCTGATTTTATTGGAAAAATTAGTATTTCCTTATGGAATTAATTACAATAATTGGTATTGATTGAATCGAATTAATTGTGGCTAGATACGAGGCTTTTGGAGACCAATTCTCGTGGCAAGGGCATATCAGAATAAAGAATTACATGGTTTGAGGTAAGTAACAGTTATAAATCTGGTCCTGAGGGTATGAAACCTCGGATTTTATATCATGTGATTATTTTGGAGGTGACGCACATGCTAGGTGACGGGCGTGGGGGCGTGCACTGAAGGGATTGTGGCTTGGTCTATCTCGTGAAACTGTAAAGTTGAATAACCTATTGTTAGCTATAAGCTCTCTTTGTGTTGAAGAAATTTGACTGTAAATCATGTTAAAAATTATGCTTATGCTATGTGATAGTACTGTTGGGACCTACAGAAGTCGCGTACTTGTTCAATTAATTGCTAATTATTGTGTTGTACTCAGTCATGATTTTTCTTGCGTATTATACCTCAGTCTTTCTGGATATTTGTTGATATACTATGTTATCATTGTTTGGGCTGATCTTTGTGATTTCTGAGAGCCCGAGAGACTTGAGGGGTTGAGGACTGAGTAAGGCCGAGGGCCTGTCGGTGAGGTAAGGATATTATGGCACGTGAGTTGTACGTGCAGGATATTATAGCACGTGAGTTGTCCATGCGACACGTGAGTTGTCCGTGCAGATTATGGCGCTTGGGCTGTAGGAGCCCATCCGGAGTCTGTACACACCCCCAGTGAGTACGGGTACCCATTGAGTGTGAGGGCTGAGAGCCGAGTGGTTGAGCTGTTGTGATGAGCTGAGTGACTGTTGCCTGAGAGGTTGTACTTGCTTTGCATTTGTTGTTGCACTTGGTTGCTATCTGTCATTGTTGTGAAATCTATGAAAGAATTTATATCCAGATTACTTGAAATTGAACTATATAAAATTGATTTGACTTAAACTGCCGGATTTGAAAGCATGTCTATTATTTTGCTGAAACTACTGAAAGTGAACTATGACTGTGTAGCTCGTCATTATCTTCAGTTCTTTAGTTATTATTGTTACTTGCTGAGTTGGTTGTACTCATACTACACCCTGCACTTCGTGTGCAGATCCTGGTATTCCCGGACATAGCGGGTGTTGATTCTTCCGTACAGCTAATTTTCTGGAGATTCAGAGGTAGCTTCCGTGTTTCGCAGACCTTCTCTCTCTTTCCCTATCTCTGTATTACTGTATTTTGGTCTTAGACTATTATAGACCGTATTTTTCAAACTTGTACCCATATTAGATGCTCATGTACTCAGTGATACTAGGTTTTGGGAGTGTTGTATCGAATTTTACTAGATTTTGGTATTGTATTAAATGTTATGTTTTTAAATTGAAAGGAAATCACGGGTTATTGATGTTGTCGGCTTGCCTAGTACTGAGATAGGCGCCATCACGACATGTTAGGATTTTGGGTCGTGACAAGTTGGTATCAGAGCTCTAGGTAACATAGGTCTCACGAGTCATGAGCAGGTTTAGTAGAGTCTTGCGGATCGGTACGGAGACGTCTGTACTTATCTTCGAGAGGCTGCCGAACCCTTAGGAAAATTTCACTTTCTTTTATTCTATCGTGCAGAATTGATTTAGCTTGAAACATAACTCTTTGAATTTTTTCCATGCATTCGTATGCGCACATGAGCGATCGGTATCAGCTGTGCATCACGGCTTGTTATTTCATGAACGAGGTTCGAAATGTGTATTCCGTGTTTTGGTGATGGGCCAGTCTGGAGGACTTGAGGCCAGGATTAGACCGCTGCTTAGGCTCGGTAGTTTCAGTTGTATGAACTTGTACAATTGGACTCATATGTCCGGTGGTAGTATCCCTATGAGTGGAATTTGTAGCTCGATGAATGGATGGATGACCATATGATGATTTTATTATGACCGCAGGATGTATTCAGATGGTTAAGGGATGTAAAAAGGGACTATTGGTTATTTGATTTCTGTCTCGATTTGACATAGAGTCTCGAGTTACGAATGTGTTGAAGAATCTTTTATGTGGTGTAATTGTGGAACAAATTGAATTTTCGTGTCTTGTTGATGAGTTCAAACTCATGAAGGTTAAGTGATTACGTAGGAGTTGTGGGAGTAAAAAGGGTATAGAAAGATGCCAGTTTGAGGCTAAACATGCGGGTTATCACCTGCGGAATAAACTACAGAGGTGTGATCTTTATAATGTTGTGTGGAGAATCTTCTTTTCTACCAGTAGGGCAGATGTATTGAGATTTGAATTTGAATCTGGTTGAGAAAGTTGACTTGACTCTAACGAGAATAAATGCGAACTTAGCGGATGCTTGAAGTAATTATGGTTGGTATGTCTTGATCTTGAGAAGAATTTTCGTTGAATTGACTGTAGTATTATGGCAGTATTAAAGTATGGGTATTGTGAGTTATGAAGTGTTTTAATCTATGGCTTTGAGCCAAGTGGGGGAGTCTGCTATTGATAATTCAATTCATGGTTATGTGTCAAATATTTTTTGTTTTGGTCTGAAGTATACTTGGGAATCAGTGATGACTTGCAGAGGTGGAGTTTGAGAATGAGTCGAGTAAGGAAATTTCTGGATACGGGTTATATGGTGCTTTATGAGTATATGGAAATCGTGGGATGAGTGAGTTGTTATTTGTGAATGATGTAGTGCGCACGAAGTATGAATTTGATAGGTGGTATTAAAGTAGAGTTACTCCTTTGAGTATTGTTGTGCTAATGGGGAACGTGTCTTTTGGCCCATTTTGGGCAGTGTAATGTGGATTTGAACAAAGGGTGTGACTCTCGAGAAACTTCCAATAGATTCAAGATTAATATGTAATAATTGAGAATTTTTGGCGGATTTGTTTATAGCTAAAATATGAGATTTAAGTTGGATGGTGTCGAGACTTGTGCCATTTTTGTATATCATTAGGGATTTTATATTTCGGTATCATGAAGGTGAAAGAAATGGCCTTAGACTCAAAAATGGTATTTTCAGAGTGGGTATTTCGGTTGTGGTATTTATAAGGGTAATTATCATGTGGAAAGACTCTACAGATGTTTTGGTGGCAATATTCTTGGGTTTTGGTGACCTACGTGGTTTGGTCGAGTTAGAGAAATTTAGTTCTAATAGCTTACTTATGTGCAGATGGATTTCAAAGTGTTCTTGACGGGTTGAACCGGATATTTTCTACTGGTATGGGAAACATGTTGTATATTGTGATTTCCTCTTTGAAGGAAGCGAGAGAAAGGTTTCTAACTAACCAGGTATGTAATTTGCCGGTGTCTCAGAGTTGATAATGAGATTCTTGTGCCTTTCACATGGTAGATATGGTATGTTGTGCGAGATTTAGATTCACACGCATAAGGTGGCAGTTCATTCTTGAAAGAAAGATCACGAATTTTGGACATAATGGTCAGTTTCAGATATTTAGAGAAATGTTATAACTGCCCGAGGATCCCTGAGAAGGGTGCGCATTTCAGAAGGCGCGTTATGTTTTGACTTATGCATGTTCAACGATATTGCAGTACCCACATGGGTTATAGACTGCTAATATTCAAATTATTTCTATGTAGCACGAAAGAATTATGAAAGTATTCCTCATGGGAAGATCGTGAAAATAAGATGTGTTAGTCATTCTAGTGCTGGAGTTAGAATCAGTTACGGTAATTCATGCGTTTGATGAATTTGGAGACTGGGAGTTCTCAGAAGTATATTATTTCAGGTTGCGGCCTGTTTGAGGTGAGTATTTTAGTTTTTACTCAGTGGAGGCACTAGTTACGTTAATTAATTGTGCTACGCGCTATAAGTGTGTATATATGTGAGGTTTGAGCCAATGTGCCGGCATCAGGGCAAGTACTCATACTCGAAAGAATGCTTAGGCTATGATATGCCTAGAGTTGACTGTTGAGTGTAAAGTTATAACGTTTCTCATGTTCGTACCTTTATTGAGAACTATCTGGAATACATTTGAGGTTTAAAAGAGGTTAATTCCCTTGAATAAATGGGGTAGTTACTATTTTTGCATTAACTTGCCAATTTGAAGTATGACACCTGACTTTGCACATGCTTACGCTATGGTGTGTTATTTATACCAGTCCAGGAGCATGTGAATCTTATTTCATTTATCACATACATGTGTACTTATTTGATTGCTCCTCTATGATATGCTTGGACTGGAGGCTTGTGACCATGCCTGGCGGATCCATATACTGATATTTTTGGCACGTGAGTTGTCCGTGCGGGTTCAGATATTGATACGATAGCACGAGAGTTATCCGTGCGAGTGATGTTAATGTGAGCTCTAAAAGAGCTGGTTACTGTTATTAAACTTGTGTGTATCGGTTGTACAATATATAATGAGATTATAGCATTACAGTTGTGGTGGTTCTTGTTGAACTTACAATACGGTTCTATACTTTGAGGCATTTTCCATTTTTGGGTACAAAGTTGCGCAGTTGTGGATTGCATTGTATTGGTGTGGCATGTCAATAGGATAGTTGTGTTTAATAATATAAGGTCATTGTACCTAGAATGGATACTATCAGGTTGGATTCCGGTATATTGGGAGGATAATATTGAAGGTCGGCATAGAAAGTGATTTTATCTGGGACTATGGTTATGGATGGATACAGCTTGTTCATACTTATACAGTGTGTAGATGTGAGATTCGGGTATGGAAAAAAAATTATGGATGTTAAAAATTTGGCTCCATGGTTTTTGGGCTAAGGTTAAATTAATAATTTTCAGTTATGTTGTGTGGTCAGGCCTATATAAAATAGGGTGACGTGAGATCACCCCTGGGTACGTGCGTGACAAGTTGGTAATAGTGATGTGGTGGCTTGGAAACAACTCTTGGTACGTTCGAGGACGAACGTATATTTAAGTGGGGGAGATTGTAATGACCCGACCGGTCGTTTTAAGCATTTACGCTCCTTTCAACTATTTGAAGTTTTGAATAACTTCCTATGAGGTATTATGACTTATGTAAATTATCAGTTTTGGTTTTAAGGTACTTCAGAGTTAGCTTGGAAGAATGAATTTCATGTTGGAAGCTTAAGTTGAAATAGTTGACCGGATGTCGACTTATGTGTAAATGACCTCAGGATAGAGTTTTGATAATTCCAATAGCTCTGTATGGTGATTTTGGACTTAGGAGCGTGTCCGGAAAATTATTTGGAGGTACATAGTGAAATTTGGCTTGAAATGCCGAAAGTTGAATTTTTGGAAAGTTTGACCGGGGGGTTGACTTTTTGATATCGGGGTCGGAATTTAATTCCGTAAATTGGAATAGGTTCGTTATGTCATTTATGACTTGTGTACAAAATTTGAAGTCAATCGGACTTGATTCGGTAGGTTCCGGCATCGAATGTAGAAGTTGGAAATTTCATAAGACTAAAGTTTCAAGTGAGTTCGCACAAGACCCAACTTTGAACGAGAATATCTACATATATATATATATATATATGGAGTTATGTGATGATCTACCTATAAAATGAAAGATCAAATTAAATATCTTCGAGTCTAGTTTCTAACGCTTCAAACCGTTCGTCATTTGGACATTCTGACAAGAAGTTATGACCAAATTACCAAAGGCTGGAAAAATGCAATTCTGCGACCCATTATGCGATCGCAAAACAGCTTCTTCGACCGCAAAATAGGTCGCAGGGTGGATCAGAAGAGTCCATTTTTGGGCGCCGATTTTGCGATCAGTTTTGCGGCCCCCATACCCATTCTGCGGTCCATTATGCGACCGCAGACCTGCTTTCGGAGGGTTAATTTTTCTATTTTTATAACCCGACCCCATTTTGATAAATAGGCTTTAGGACTCATTTTGGAGCAAAAATATGATATTTTTAGAGAGAAGGGAGAGTGTTATAGAGAGAGGAAGAAGCTCAAGTGCTTTGTTCATTAAAATCGTGTTCAAGCTTTGAAATCCAACAAGGAAATATCACAAGATCTTCACCCAAGAGGTAAGGTTCTAACCCCTAGTCTTCAATTTCGAGTTTGGATAAAGATGGATGATTGAGAGTATGATTCTTGGGTATAATAGTATCATTTATACATATCAATAAGTTTTATGGAAAGATTGTTGAGTTCAAATGGGTATAGATTGGTTGAAAATGGTAGAAATCTTCAAAGATTTTAATTGTAGATTTGAGGGTCGAGTTGATGTCGGAATTTGGTGAAATTTGTATGGTTGGACTCGTGGTTGGATGGGCGTTCATATTTTATAACTTTTGTCGGGTTCCGAGATGTGGGACCCATGGGCGATGTATGAGTTAATTTCTAATTTTATTGGAAAAATTAGTATTTCCTTATGGAATTAATTACAATAATTGGTATTGATTGAATCGAATTAATTGTGGCTAGATACGAGGCTTTTGGAGACCAATTCTCGTGGCAAGGGCATATCGGAATAAAGAATTACATGGTTTGAGGTAAGTAACAGTTATAAATCTGGTCTTGAGTGTATGAAACCCCGGATTTTCTATCATGTGATTATTTTGGAGGTGACGCACATGCTAGATGACGGGCGTGTGGGCGTGCACCGAAGGGATTGTGGCTTGGTCCATCTCGTGAAATTGTAAAGTTGAATAACCTATTGTTAGCTATAAGCTCTCTTTGTGTTGAAGAAATTTGACTGTAAATAATGTTAAAATCATGCTTAGGCTATGTGATAGTACTGTTGGGACTCACATAGGTTGCGTACTTGTTCAATTAATTACTAATTGTTGTGTTGTACTCAGTCATGATTTTTCTTGCGTATTATACCTCAGTCTTTCTGGATATTTGTTGATATACTATGTTATCATTGTTTAGGCTGATCTTTGTGATTTCTGAGAGCCCGATAGACTTGATAGGTTGAGGACTGAGTAAGGCCGAGGATCTGTCGGTGAGGTAAGGATATTATGGCACGTGAGTTGTCCATGTAGGATATTATAGCACGTGAGTTGTCTGTGCAGCACGTGAGTTGTCCGTGCAGATTATGGAGCTTGGGCTGTAGGAGCCCCTCCGGAGTCTGTACACACCCCAGTGAGCGCGGGTACCCATTGAGTGTGAGTGCTGAGGGCTGAGAGCCGAGTGGTTGAGCTGTTGTGATGAGCTGAGTGACTGTTGCCTAAGAGGTTGTACTTGCTTTGCATTTGTTATTGCACTTGGTTGCTATCTGTCATTGTTGTGAAATCTCTGAAAGAATTTATATCCAGAATACTTGAAATTGAACTATATAAAATTGATTTGACTTAAACTGCCGGATTTGAAAGCATGTCTATTTTTTTTGCTGGAACTACTAAAAGTGAACTATGACTGTGTAGCTCGCCATTATCTTCAGTTCCTTAGTTATTATTGTTACTTGCTGAGTTGGTTGTACTCATACTGCACCCTGCACTTCGTGTGCAGATTCAGGCATTCCCGGACATAGCGGGTGTTGATTCTTCCGTACAGCTGATTTTTCGGAGATTCAGAGGTAGCTGCCGTGTTTCGCAGACCTTGTCTCTCCTTCCCTATCTCTATATTACTGTATTTTGGTCTTAGACTATTATAGACCATATTTTTCAAACTTGTACCCATATTAGATGCTCATGTACTCAGTGACACTAGGTTTTGGGAGTGTTGTATCGGATTTTACTAGATTTTGGTATTGTATTAAACGTTACATTTTTAAATTGAAAGGAAATCACGGGTTATTAATGTTGTCGGCTTGCCTAGTACTGAGATAGGCTCCATCACGATATGTTAGGATTTTGGGTCGTGACAGGTATTTTCTACGGATATAGGAATTCAGTCACGTGTTGCAATGGTTCTCTTGAAATTAGTTAAGAAGATGGTTTCTATATGGTGAAGTGTTTACCCTATTAGTGGTTCAGGAGTTATGATGGAATTCTTGTACTCCTGCGCATTTGTGTGGTTAAGTGCACTAAGTAGCATGGGATTCGAAAGTTGAGGATTCAAGATTTCGGTTCGGTGTTGACAAGGATGTCATGAGCTCGGATGAGCAGGAAAAGGATTTAGATGTTTAAAGTAAGATGCTATTATTTTTGGCATCATCTAAGGTTGATGTTAGGTGTAAGAGACCTTGTGTATTGATTTGTGGATTCTTGATATGCTTTACAACATTAGTATAACCGGTAGCATGGATGTGCACACTTCTTACCTGGCGTGGAAGGTCGTGGGAGCGTGTCTCACGGAAAGATTGTGTAAGAGTGACATGTAGTCACTTGATTGAGTGAAGATTGAAACCAAGTATGAAGATTGTGGTAATATCGTTGATTCGAGAATTTATGCCTGGAGGGCGCTCGGTTTATTTGGTTGTGGACTGTGGAAGTATTGTTCCGGTTATGATGGCTATTCTTGTATGTTATGGGGAAAAGGGTTATTATGGATCCTTGAAAGGTTATTAGCCTATTACGATGCGATCAGAATCGGCTTGAGGTTTGTGGATGGATTTGAAATGAATATGGGCTCTATATCAAGCCGGATGTGTTCATTTCAGCATAAGCGCTCCCTATGGAGGAGTATTCAGACGTTGGATGTCGTTTCATCGTCGGTTATTTCATGTAATACTATATTGTGCCGTGTGAGTTGCGAAACGGCTTGATAAATTTCTTATGTGTTGAGTTTCCGCATAGAGATGATGTTATGTAAGCAGGATGGCTCTCGAGATTTAGATCATATATCACACCTTAGTCGTGCTTGAGTTTTGTAGCGTATGGCGATGTCGGTCCTTCCAAGGATGGTATTATGCACTTAACGTGCTTGTGTCTGATGTTCGGATATTTTGTAAGTAATGAGCATTCTAGATCGGTAAGTATTTTTTTTTATAGATTCTTTTTGTGCGGATCGGGTTGCACGCCGCAACAGTGCGATGTTGAGTACGGTCCCCTATATTCTATTTTGTGTGTTTTGTGTCCCATTTTCTGAGAAAGGTTCATGATACCTTTTTGGTTGTCTAATTAGTTACGTGGATTGAGTAATCCTTTCCATAGTTCATTTTTCCTTAGGTATCACGTTCGGGTTTGTAGCTTATTGGCACATTGTGGCACCATATGAGACTTTTGGCAGCGTCTGCGGTGGCTTATTGCCCAAACATCTTATACTGGGTGGGCCGAGACTATTGGACCACAAATAAGTACAATCAGATTTATATAAGGTATAAGAAGGAACAAATATTATTATTTAATTCAGCAGGTGGTTATGAATTTCTACACATCCCTTCCGTCGTGGCGGTATTGCAAGAGTTGGAACAAGACTTATATATGTCATGAGGTGCATTATAAGCATCAGATTCGTGGAATTTCAGGTATTGTTATCAGAGGATGTTATTATGGTCATGTGAGTTATGCAGTGCATAGTCTGAATTCAGCAAAGGTATGCAATCATGTATCGGTGCATCGTGTAGTGATTGATACGGTGTTCGTATGATGGGAACATGCCTAGCAGAGAATTCCGGATGTTGGAATTGGACTCTAAGGCTTATTTGGCTAAGTGAAAAGGGAGAATCTTCAGACAGGCTCGAGCTAATATACTCAACTGAGTTGTGGCAGCACGGGTAAGTGCACGAGATATTAAACAGTAATTTCGGACAACCCTAGAGCAGTCCTTAGCACGTTCGAGGACGAACGTATGTTTAAGTGGGAGAGAATGTAATGACCCAGCCAGTCGTTTTAAGCCCTAGCGCGTCGTTCAGTAGTTTGATGCCATGAGTAGCTTCACTTCAGGTATTATGACTTGCACGCGTGGTCGGAATTGAAAATTTGGAAGTTCGGAGTTGATCTAGAAAGAAAATCCTCATTTTAGAAGTTTTAAGTTGGAAGAATTGACTAAAGTTGGATTTTTGAGTAAACGATATCAGAATCGGGATTTGAAGGTTCTAGAATGTTTGTATGATGATTTCAGACTTGGGTGTATGTCCGTATCGGGTTTTGGATAACCTGTGGGTGTTTCAGCACCTATTATGGAAGTTAGCATTTTGGAAGAATTCCATAAATTTGGGTTGAAGTGCATTTCAAGGTTATCGATGTCCATTTGGGATTCCGAGTATGGGTATAGCTCCGTATGGTGATTCTGGAATTGGGAGCGCGTCCGAAAGTGGATTCGGAGGTCCGTAGGTCATTTTGGAGTCATTTGGCTAAAGCTAGAAATTTGAAGGTTTTTGAGAAGTTTGACTGGAAGTGGACTTTTTGATATCGGGGTCGGATTTCGATTCTAGAAGTTGGAGTAGGTCCGTAATGTCGAATGTGTCTTGTATGCAAAATTTGAGGTCAATCGAACGTGATTTGATAGGTTCCGGAATCGAATGTAGAAGTTTGAAGTTCTAAAGTTTATTAAGCTTGCATTGGGGTGCGATTCATGATTTCGATGTTGTTTGATGTGATTTGAACCCTCGAGCAAGTTTGTGTTATGTTATGGGACTGGTTGGTATGATTGGACGGGGTCCCAGGGGCCTCGGGTGTGTTTCGGGGTGGTTTCGGATCATTTCGGGCTGTTTTGCAATAGCTGATGCTGGTGTTTGGTGTTGTTCTTCGCATTCGCGAGGATCCTCTCGCGTTCGCGAAGAAGGATTTGGCTTCTGTGATTTTGTTCTTCGCGTTCGCGAAGAAGAAACTTTCTGTTCCGCAGGTCTGACTTGGGAGGCTTATATCTCACAATCTATAAGGAATTTAAAGATAATCCAAAAATAAAAATCGTAGCCCTTTTGTCTAGTTTTCATAAAAGTAAACCATTGAGAATTTGGATTTGTGTACAAAAAGTTATGGCTGATACACTATAGGTTGTCCAGGAAGATGAAGAAATTTATATTTCATAAGGCTAATTTTGATAGCTTATATCTCAAAATCTATATGGAATTGGGAGATGATCAACATATGAAAGTTATAGTCCTTGATGTCTAGTTTTCAAAAAGTCAAACCATTTGTGATTTGGAGTTTCGTACAAAATGTTATGATCATTATACTAGAGGCTATCTGGGAAGATTTTAAAAATGGTTTCTGAGAATTTTGTTCATCACGAACGCGATGAAGGGTCTCCTGGGTAGTGTATAAGTTTTAAAAAGTGGGTTTGGCTCATTTCATCTCATTTCCTCCATGGGAGCCGACCTAGGAGCGATTTTGGAGCTCCATTTTCATTATTTATGTCAAGGTAAGTGATTCCTACCTATTGCAAGTTAAATACTTGGTTTATATACGAATTTAGGCGTGAAAATTCTTGAAAATTAGTAGAAATATGGGGTTTTGAAGAAAAACCTAGAAGTTAGTATTTTTGGATTTTAACCACGAAAATAGTTATGGAATTGGGTAGAAATTATATATTTAAGTTCTTGAGATTATGGGTAACGTTTTTATCCGAAAATTTCCAGAATCCGAGCACATGGGCTATGGGGGGAATTTTAGGGATTTTACCATTTTGGATAAGGTAATATATTTAATATATAAATTTCGAATCATTTAGCATATATTAATTATTTTGTATAATATTTGGATAGTTTTGGATTTTCGGCGTCGAATCGAGAATTCAACGCGACGTGGTTATTGGAAAGTGGACTTTGAGACGAGGTAAGTCTCTTATCTAATCTTGTGAGGGGAAAATTACCCCATAGGGATTAAATTGAATAATTATTGCTAATTGCAGGGGCTACGTATGCACGAGGTAACGAGAGTTCGTGCGTAGCTACTATTAATGCTAAATTTCGGGTAGTTTAGGACTCAAAGCATGAATTACTTGTGTAAATTGTATTCCTTGATTAATTAATATTAATTGATATATATATATGAATATATTGTGAATTGTTAGATAAAGATATTAAAGGATGAAAATATCATATGCTTGATTTTCTGTTTAAATCAATTAATTGTTAAAAGAAATTGTTCTCCTCCCTAATTTATCTCATAATAAATATACTCTCCTTCCGGAGGTACATAAGAAAATGTCCTCCTTTCTTGTGGAGCGGGACGAACGCCTGGGCAGGATAGATGCATCTATGGATCGCACCGCACGTCCCTCGGCAGTGTACACGACACTCTGGATCGGGTCGTACGTCTTCGGCTGAAATCGTGCTTAATAATAATAATTACACGATACTTTAATAATTTATTTCAGCTTGCGAAGCTAATTTATAAATTGGAAAATCCTTAGAATTTAATGAATTATTATTCTTGCTTGTTAAGGAATTAATTGTTATTCCTGTAAATGATATTTAATTGATAAATTAAAAATTTATTGAAATTGAAATGCAGTTTGTAAAGCTATTTGATAAATTGGAAGTTTTATTGGAATTGCATGATTTAAATAAATAAATTGGAAAATTGTTGCATTTGAAGGATTCTTATTATTTCTGCTAATTGAATAAAATTATTGTTAACTCTATGAACCATGCTGATTTGAATAACTATAATTTATTCCAATAATTATTATTGACCCATAGTGAGTGTTAAAGTTGACTATCTCGTCTCTACCACTTCGAGATTAGGCTTGATACTTACTGGGTACACGTTATTTTCGTACTCATACTGCACTTACTGCATATTTTATTGTGCAGGTACATATATGTATAGCGGTCTTGTGGGCGCAGAGGTGTGGCTAATAATTGTGGGGACATAGGTGAGCTTCATTCTATATTTCGATCTGCAGCTAACAGAGTCTCCTTCAGAGTTATTATATTTTCCTGTCTAATTTGTATTCTGGACAGATGCTGTATTTTATTTTAAATTTCCTAGTAAATGTTCATGCACTTGTGACACCGGGTTTTGGGAATGGTTGTGAATTGTTTAGAAATTTAGTTGCTAAAAATATTTATCATTTACTCTATGAGTTTTATCTTTACTATTTCATTGAAGAAATTTTTATTTCAAAAATACTAAAAATGGGTAATTATGTTATACGAATTATGGTTGGCTTGCCTAACAGTGGTGTCCGGCGCCATCACGGCCTTAATGGATTTTGGGTCATGACAAAAACTCTCTTGGATAGATTTGAGGATTTGAGGGTCGAACGGTTATTGAAATTTAGTCATTTTGGTATGGTTAGACTCGTGGTTGAATGGGCGTTCATATTTCGTAACTTTCGCCGAATTCCGAGACGTGGGCCCAGGGGCCCTTTTTGAGTTAATTTCGGATTTTTATTGAAAAATATAGTATTTTCTTATAGAATTAATTCTATAATTTTTGTTGACTGTATCGAATTAATTATGACTAGATACGAGTTGACCGGAATCGAAAAATCGAGGAAAAAGCATACCACTTGGTTAAATTGGAGCAAGTCGAGGTAAGTGACTTGTCTAACCTTGTGTAGAAAAATTTCCCCTAGGATTGATAATTGTAATGTGTGAAAAGTCATGTACACGAGGTGACGAGTGTGTACACGGGCTAAATTTGAAAGATTATGTTTTAAATTGTGTAGATCAATATTGCGCATTAATTAAATTATTTCATTTTGTTATATTCTTCATTATTGATTTAATATTTATATTTTAAATTTGCTTGACCTTTTCCTGCTAATTGTTTTATCTGTTTAGTTGGAACTTGGTTTCTTTTATTCTGTGCATTATTTGAAAGTTTATTTTCTTTAAATTAAATATTATTAATATGAAGTATTTGACATTTTTAAACTTGATATTGAAGCAACGTATTAAAAATTTTAAAATAATATTGTTGAATTATTTTGACATGAGCCATGAGCTCTTTATTGTGGAAAAATATTATTGTTGAATTATTTTGACATGAGCCGTGAGCTCTTTATTATGGAAAAATATTGTTGTTGAATTATTTTGGCAAGTTAAATTATTTGAGAACCTGAGGTGCAAATTGTGATATTGATACGCATGCGATGGTATAAGGTCTGGATATTGAAACGCATGCGGTGAGATAAGGGTGGCTTGATACGCGTGGCTAGTATAGGGAACTACTAAAAGTCATGCGGTGTGATAAAGATGGCTAAAACGCGGGTTGCTATTTCGGAAAAAATATTTTCTTTAAAATAAATTGTGAAGGCTCCCGCGGTGAGATAAGGAAATGAAATATTGTGAATTCATTTATGATTTGGGACTACGAGGCGGTACCTCGGTAGTACCCTTGTTGATATTGATTTATGGCCGTAGTTGCCTCTGATTTTTATTGTGATTTTTCTTAAAGTTGAAAAGAAATTCTGTTTTGCTTCCACGGGGTATTTATTTGCCATTACTTGGTGTAATTAAATGTGACATACTACTTGATTCATTTCCATTGTCATATTATCTTATTAAATTGTTTAAACATTTTTTCATGTCATTATTTATTCTCCAGTAGGGCCTGACCTGACCTCGTCACTACTCTTCCGAGGTTAGGCTTGGCACTTACTGGGTACCGCTGTGGTGTACTCATACTACACATTTTGTGCAGATCCAGGTACATCTTACCAGTCTAGACGTCAGTGAGTTACCTGCGCACGGATACTTCGAGGTATATCTGCCAGCGTCCGCATACTCCGGAGTCCCCTTCTATCATTTTTATGTTGCTTCCTTATTTTTCTTTAGACCTTGATATATAGAGACATTGAGAATAAACTTTTAGAAACTTGTGACTTATTTCTACTGGGTTTTGGGAGTTGTAATTATTTGAATTGTAGTTTATTTATTTCAGATATTTATGATTATTCCGCATTGATAGGTTTGCCTAGTCTTAGAGACTAGGTGTCATCACGACCTCCTACGGAGGGAATTTGGGGTCGTGACAAGTTGGTATCAGAGCTATAGGTTCATAGGTGTTATGAGTCATAAGCAGGTTTAGTAGAGTCTTGCGGATCGGTATTGAGACGTCTGTACTTATCTTTGAGAGGCTATGGAACTGTTAGGAAATATTCACTTCTTTGATTCCTTATCGTGCGCCTTTGTTGATTTCAAAGTTCTAAACAATTGTCTTTCTATTCTCTCACAAATGCTGAGGACACGCACAACTGGTTCCGATGATCAGACACTCGTGCCCCCTGTTGGAGCCGCAAGAGGCCGGGGTCGGGGCAGAGGCCGAGCTAGAGGCTGAGGAAGACCACGTGGTGCAGCCAGAGCACCTGCACGAGCTGCTGCACCAGAGCCACCAGTAGCTCCAGTTAGAGAGCAGGCACCTGAGACGCCTGTTACTACTCCTGCACTTCAGGAGACTCTTGCCCAGTTTTTGAGCATGTTTGGAACTCTAGCTCAGGCAGGGTTAATTCCACTTGCTCCTGCCACATCTCAGGCCGGGGGAGGAGCACAGACTCCCGCTGCCCGTACTCCAGAACCATGGGCCCAAGTTGACCATGCCCCAGAGGTTATACCAGTGCAGCCAGTTGTCCCAGTTCGGCCTGAGATTAGGACAACAGTTTCAGAGGGGGAGCAGCTCAGGCTCGAGAGGTATAAGAAGTACCACCCTCCCACTTTCAGCAGTTTAGCTTCAGAGGATGCTCAGGGTTTTCTGGAGGAATGCCACCGTATCCTTCGTACTATGGGTATTGTGGATTCCAGTAGGGTTTCTTTCACGGCATTCCAGTTTAGAGGAGCAGCCTACCAGTGGTGGCGGGAATATGAGTTGGATAGTCCCGCTGAGGCATCTTCACTCACTTGGACTCAATTTTCAGATATGTTCTTAAGGGAGTATGTTCCTCAGAGTCTTAGGGATACATGGCGCGTAGAGTTTGAGCAGTTGCGCCAGGGTTCTATGACCGTGTCTAGAGTATGCGGTCCGATTCAGTGATTTGGCTAGGCATGCACCAGCCTTAGTTGCTACTGTTCGAGAGTGGGTTCGCAGATTTATTGAGGGTCTTCACCCTAGTATCAGATACAATATGGCGCGAGAGCTAGAGATGGACATTACATACCAACAGGTGGTGTCAATTGCTAGGAGATTGGAAGGTATGCGGACTCGGGAGAGGGAAGAGACGGAAGCTAAGACACCCCGAGATTCTGGCACATATAATAATACGCATGCCCCAGTTGCAGCCCGTCATGGTAGAGATTATGTGAGTCGTCCTATTCATTAAGCACTTCTAGCTTCCAGTGGTATTCCGACTACTCCCAGACCTTAGGTTCTATATTATGCACCGCCAGTGTCTTCTGTACCTCCTGTACGGGGTGCTTTCAGCAGATAGTCTAGTCGATCAGGCCCGAGCCAGTCCCAGTAGCCACGTCCTCCGAGGGCTTGTTTCGAGTATGGTGACACTCGTCATATCATGAGGGATTGCCCCAGACTTAGGAGAGGTGCACCTCCACGGATATTTCAGGCCCCACCTATTCTACAGGGTCCTCAGGCTTCTCAGGCCATGATTACTGCATCAGTTGTCACTCTACCTGCATAGCCAGCTAGAGGTGGAGGTCGGGCAGGTAGAGGTCGCCCTAAAGGGGGAGGACAGGCCAGATATTATGCACTTCCTGCTAGGACAAATTCCGTTGCATCCGATTCTATTATCACAAGTATTATTCCGGTCTGTCATAGAGATGCATCTGTCTTATTTGATCCAGGCTCCACTTATTCTTATGTGTCATCTTATTTTGCCCCGTATTTGGGCGTATCACGTGATTCCTTTAGTTCTTCTGTTTATGTATCTACACCCGTGGGTGAATCTATTATTGTGGACCGTGTGTATCGGTCATGTTTAATTGTTATCAGTGGTTTTGAGACCAAAGCTGATTTATTATTGCTCAGTATGGTGGATTTCGATATTATTTTGGGCATAGACTGGTTGTCGCCCTATCATGCTATTCTTGATTGTTACGCCAAGATGGTGACATTGGCTATGCCAGGTCTACCGCAGCTAGAGTGGAGAGGTACCTCAGATCGTGTTCCTAGTAGGGTTGTTTCATTTCTTAAAGCTCAACGCATGGTTGAGAAGGGGTGTGATACATATCTGGCCTATGTGAGAAATGCTAGTATTGATACTCCTACCGTGGAGTCAGTTCCTATAGTAAGGGATTTTTCTGATGTATTTCCAACGGTTCTTTCGGGTATGCCACCCGACAGGAATATTGATTTTGGCATTGATTTGTTACCGGGCACTCAGCCCATTTCTATTCCACCATAGCAGAGTTGAAAGAATTAAAAGAACAGTTACAGGAATTGCTTGATAAGGGCTTTATTTGGCCCAGTGTATCGCCTTGGGGTGCTCCTGTCTTATTTGTAAAGAAGAAAAATGGTTCTATGCGGATGTGTATTGATTACCGCCAGCTGAACAAGGTTACAGTGAAGAACAAGTATCCATTGCCACGTATTGATGACCTATTTGATCAGCTTCAGGGTGCCAGAGTGTTTTCTAAGATCGACTTGCGTTCAGGCTATCATCAGTTAAAGATTTGGGAGCTAGATATCCCGAAGACTGCTTTCAGGACTTGGTACGGTCATTACGAGTTCCTTGTGATGTCTTTTGTGCTGACCAACGCCCCAGCAGCATTTATGCACTTAATAAATAGTGTATTTCAGCCCTATCTTGATTCTTTCGTCATTATATTTATTGACAACATTCTGGTGTATTCCCGGAGAAGATCATGAAAAGCACCTAAGAACTGTGCTTCAGTCTTTGAGAGAAAAGAAGTTATATGCAAAATTTTCAAAGTGTGAATTCTGGCTTGATTCAGTGGGATTTTGGGGCCATATAGTTTCGTGCAAGAGGATCAAGGTAGATCCAAAGAAGATTAAAGCAGTACAGAGTTGGTCTAGACCATCCTCAATTACGGAAATCCGAAGTTTCCTTGGTTAGGCTGGGTATTATCGCCGATTTATAAAGGGTTTCTCTTCTATTGTTGCATCTATGACCAAATTGACCCAGAAGGGTGCTCCGTTCAGGTGGACCGAGGAATGTGAGGAGAGCTTCCAAAAGCTCAAGTCAGCTTTGACTACAGCCCCAGTATTGGTATTACCTACAGGTACAGGATAGTGGCCGATACCTTGAGTCGTAAGGCGGAGAGTTTGGGCAGCTTAGCATATTTACCGGTAGCAGAGAGGCCTTTAGCTTGGGATGTTTAGGCCTTGGCCAACTAGTTTGTTAGACTGGATGTTTCCGAGCCGAGTCGAGTTTTGGCTTGCGTGGTTTCTCAGTCTTCTCTTTATGATCGTATTAGGGAACGTCAGTATGATGACCCCCATCTGCTTGTCCTTAAGGATACAGTTCAACACGGTGATGACAAGGAAGTCACTATTGGAGATGACGATGTATTACGGATGCAGGGCAGGTTATGTGTGCCTAATGTGGACGGTTTGCGTGACTTGATTCTCCAGGAGGCTCACAGTTTGTGGTACTCCATTCATATGGGTGCTGCAAAAATATATCAGGACTTGAAACAGCACTATTGGTGGAGGCGGATGAAGAAAGACATAGTGGAATATGTAGCTCGGTGCCTAAATTGCCAGCAGGTGAAGTATGAGCATCAATGACCGGGTGGATTGCTTCAGAAGTTGGAAATTCCAGAATGGAAATGGGAACGGATCACTATGGATTTCGTTGTTGAACTCCCACGGACTCAGAGGAAATTCGATGCAGTTTGGGTGATTTTGGATAGATTAACCAAGTCAGCTCATTTCACTCCTGTGATTACTACTTACTCTTCAGAATAGCTGGCTCATGTATATATTCGCGAGATTGTCAGACTTCATGGTGTACCGGTATCTATCATCTCTAACCGGGGTACACAGTTTACCTCACAGTTTTGGAGGGCTGTACAGCGAGAGTTGGGTACTCGTGTTGAGTTGAGTACAGCATTTCACCCTCAGACAAACGGACAGTCCGAATGCACTATTCAGATACTGGAGGATATGTTTCGTGCGTGTGTGATAGATTTGGGGGTGCTTGGGATCAGTTCTTACCACTTGCAGAGTTTGCTTACAACAACAGTTATCAGTCGAGCATTCAGATGGCTCAGTATGAGGCCTTGTATGGTAGGCGGTGCCGATCTCCAGTGGGTTGGTTCGAACCAGGCGAGGCTAGACTATTGGGTACAGACTTGGTTCAGGATGCCTTGGAGAAGGTTAAGTTGATTCAGGATCAACTTCGTACAGCCCAATCTAGACAGAAGAGTTATGCGGATCAGAAGGTTCGTGATGTTGCATTCATGGTTGGTGAGCGGGTATTGCTCTGGGTTTCGCCTGTGAAGGGTGTGATGAGGTTCCGGAAGAAGGGCAAGTTGAGCCCTAGGTATATTGGGCCTTTTGAGATTCTTGAAAGAGTTGGAGAGGTGGCTTACAGACTTGCGCTACCACCTAGTCTCTCTGCAGTTCATCCGGTATTCCATGTTTCTATGCTTCGGAAATATCACGGCGATCCGTCTCATGTGTTAGACTTCAGTTCAGTTCAGTTGGACAAGGATCTATCTTATGTTGAGGAACCAGTGGTTATTTTAGATAGGCAGGTTCGAAAGCTGAGGTCAAAGAACATTGCTTCAGTGAAGGTTCAGTGGAGGGGTCATCCGGTTGAGGAGGCAACTTGGGAGACCGAGCATGATATGCGCTTCTATTATCCACACTTATTCACCAGCTCACGTACTTTTCTAACTCCGTTCGAGGACGAACGTTTGTTTTAAAGGTGGAGAATGTGATGACCCAAAATATCATTTTTAAAGTTAATAATTAATTGTGTTTTCTAAGATCTCGAAAAGTACTATTTATCATTTTTCGATATGCGTGCGCAGTCCGTAAAAATTTCCGGGAAGTTTTTATGTGAAAAAATAGATTAAAATATGAATTAGAGCTTTAAAACTCTACTGAGTTGACTTTGGTCAACATTTTGAGCAAACAGACTCAGATTAGTATTTTGATAGTTCCGGTATGTTCGTATCGTGATTTGGGACTTGGGCATATGCCCGGAATCAAATTTCGAGGTCCCTAGCCCGAGATATGGAATTTTGATGAGAAATTAAAAGTTTAAGTTCAAATAGTGACCGGAAGTCGAATTATGTGCAAACGACCCCGTAATAGAATTTTGATGATTCCAACAGCTCCGTATGGTGATTTTGGACTTAGGAGTGTGTTCGGAATTTTTTTTGGAAGTCCGTAGTGAAATTAGGCTTGAAATGGCTAAAATAGGCATTTAAAGTTTGGAAGTTTGACCGGGGAGTTGACTTTTTGATATCGGGGTCGGAATCAATTTCTAAAACTTTTTCATAGCTCCGTTATGTCATTTATGACTTTCGTACAAAATTTAAGGTCAATCGGACTTGATTTGATAGGTTCCGGTGTTGTTTGTAGAAATTGAAAGTTTCCAAGTTCATTAGGCTTGAATCTATGTGTGATTCGTGTTTTTTAGTATTGTTGGATATGATTTGAAGACTCGACTAAATCCGTATGATGTTTTAGGACTTGTTGGTATATTTGGTTGAGGTCCCGAGGGTCTCGGGGGTGTTTCAGATGGTATTGGGAGTATTTTCCTTCATTTTGGCACTGCTGGTAGCTGCTGATTTCTGGTATTTTAAACCTTCTTTGCGATCGCGAAGATTGGGACGCGATCGCGTAGGCTTAGTTGAGGCAGTGTTAACTTTGTTCTTCGCGATCGCGTGAGGTCAACCACGATCGCGTAGGTTTGGCAAGCTATACATCGCGATCGCGTGGCATTGTTTGCGATCGCGTAAGGTTAATTAAGGGCTGCTAAGTTTTGTGCTTCGCAATCGCGTGAAGCGGGATGCGATCGCGTAGCTTTGAGACCTTGTGACTCGCGAACGCGTGAAGAGGACTGCGATCGCATAGAGCTGGAAATTCTGTGCTCTGCGATCGCATGAGGATATACGCGATCGCGTAGAGTTAATTTGGGCAGTAGTAATTTGTGCTTCGCGATCGCGTGTGGATGTTCGTGATCGCGATGAGTAAAAGCCTAGGCAAAATGTTTAATTTCTGAAAATGGGACTTCGTCCCATTTTCCATTTATAACGAATTGGAGCTCGGATTGAGGCGATTTTTGAGAGATTTTCAGAGAAAACGTTGGGGTAAGTGTTCTTAATTCAATCTTTGTTAGATTACCCGAATCTATAACTTTTTTTAACATTTAATTGGTAATTTAAGTTAGAAAATTTTGAAAACCCTCTTGGATAGATTTGAGGATTTGAGGGTCGAACTTTTATTGGAATTTAGTCATTTTGGTATGGTTAAACTCGTGGTTGAATGGACGTTCATATTTCGTAACTTTTGCCGGATTCCGAGATGTGGGCCCCACGGGCCGTTTTTGAGTTAATTTCGGTTTTTTATTGAAAAATATAGTATTTTCTTACAGAATTAATTCTATGATTTTTGTTGACTGTATCGAATTAATTATGACTAGATACGAGTCGACCGGAATCGAAAAATCGAGGAAAAAGCATACTACTTGGTTAAATTGGAGCAAGTCGAGGTAAGTGACTTGTCTAACCTTGTGGGGAAAAATTCCTCCTAGGATTGATAATTATAATATGTGAAAAGTCGTGTACACGAGGTGACGAGTGTGTGCACGGGCTAAATGTGAAAGATTATGTTTTAAATTGTGTAGATCATTGTTGCGCATTAATTAAATTATTTCATTTTGTTATATTCTTCATTATTGATTTAATGTTTATATTTTAAATTTGCTTGACCTTTTCTTGCTAATTATTTTATCTGTTTAGTTAGAACTTGGTTTTTTTTATTCTATGCATTATTTGAAGGTTCATTTTCTTTAAATTAAATATTATTAATATGAAGTATTTGACATTTTTAAACTTGATATTGAAGCAACGTATTAAAGATTTTAAAATATTATTGTTGAATTATTTTGACATGAGCCGTGAGCTCTTTATTGTGAAAAAATATTATTGTTGAATTATTTGGCATGAGCCGTGAGCTCTTTATTGTGGATAAATATTGTTGTTGAATTATCTTGGCAAGTTAAATTATTTGAGCACCCGAGGTGCAAATTGCGATATATTGTGATATTGATACGCATGTGGTGGTATAAGGTCTGGGTATTGAAACGCATGCGGTGAGATAAGGGTGGCTTGATACGCGTGACTAGTAGGGGGAACTACTAGAAGTCATGCGGTGTGATAAGGATGGCTAAAACGCGGGATGCTATTTCGGAAAAAATATTTTCTTTAAAATAAATTGTGAAGGCTCCCGCGGTGAGATAAGGACATGAGATATTGTGAATTTATTTATTATTTGGGACTACGAGGCGGTATCTCGGTAGTGCACTTGTTGATATTGATTTATGGTCGTAGATGCCTCTGATTTTTATTGTGATTTTTCTTAAAGTTGAAAAGAAATTCCGTTTTGCTTCCACGAGGTATTTATTTGCTATTACTTGGTGTAATTAAATGTGACATACTACTTGATTCATTTTCATTGTCATTTTATCTTATTAAATTGTTTATACATTTTTCCATGTTATTATTTATTCTCCAGTAGGGCCTGACCTGACTCGTCACTACTCTTCTGAGGTTAGGCTTGGCACTTACTGGGTACCGCTGTAGTGTACTCATACTACGCTTTTGTATATCTTTTTGTGCAGATCCAGGTATATCTTACCAGTCTAGACGGCAGTGAGTTACCTGTGCACGGAGACTTCGAGGTATATCTGCCAGCGTCCGCAGACTCCGGAGTCCCCTTCTATCATTTTTATGTTGCTTCCTTATTTTTCTTTAGATCTTGATATATAGAGACATTGAGAATAAACTTTTAGAAGCTTGTGACTTATTTTTACCGGATTTTGGGAGTTGTAATTATTTGAATTATAGTTTATTTATTTCAGATATTTATGATTATTCCGTATTGATAGGCTTACCTAATCTTAGAGACTAGGTGCCATCACTACCTCCTACGGAGGGAATTTGGGATCGTGACAATTGTCGTCCCATTGGCCAAAATATAAACCCTTGTTAAATTAAAAAGAAAAAACTACCATAACCTAGGTTTTGATTTATCCGCCCCAATTTTAAACCCTATTAATCCAAACCTGATTTTAAAATACAATGTAACTTCTTCTTCATCTTTTAAATTCTGCAAATGGATGAACTTGCGCCACCACAACAACAAGAAAAATAATAATTTAAGCAAAAAAATGTTGAGGTTGGGAATGTAATGATATGGGTATGAGAATAAATTCCATCTTGGCTTAGGAAGTAATTCATTAAATGAAATCAAATATGTATAAAATGGATATGAGAAAAACAAATTCATTATCTTCTCCTCTGATCCAATTTCATGGAGATTGGAGAAGTAAGGGGGAGTTAGCAATGGGGCTTGTCCCTTTTTCGGGCGAGTCTGAAAAAATCATAATGATTTTAAAAAAAACAATTTTGGTAAAGATTTAAATTTAGACCAATGGGACGGTGGCACGTGGACATTAATTGAGAATAGTTCCCAAATAAGTTCATTAGTTAATAAGGGCATAAGTGAGTCACTAATATAACAGTAGGGGGCATTTTTGGCTCAATAGGTGGTCGGAGAATATTTTGTGCCAAATCGAATAGTCTAGGGGCAGTTTTAATATTTTTTCGTAAAATATTTAAGTATATAAAAGAGAGAAAGAAAAAGAAAGTTATTGGGGAAAGTTAATAACAATAAGTTTTGGATTCTACAAACACAAGTATACAAAAGTAAAATATCAGATCAAAACTTTTAGTGGATAAAATTATAATTATAGTTAAATATGTTTAAAGTTTGAAATGAGATAATATGAAGAATTTGAATCAACAAGAAAAAAAAATTAATATTAAAAAAATGAGTAAATTTTTGCCATAACTAATTAACAAGAGAATTCAATTCATTTTTTTCCTTCTCAATTCACCTTTAAGTAAAATTATTTTGCAATTTGACAAAACTCTTAACATAATTGCTTTAACATTAGAGTAAGTCTCATGGGAACTATTAAAATTAAATAATCACTAGCTTTGTCAAACACACACACACACACTGAGTCAATAATTTTTTTAAAATGTACTAATCGAGATTGGGTACACGCGCAACACGCGTACCATAAAACTGATATAATAAATATATGTGAATTTACTTACTTTTTTCCGAATATGTAAATAATCTTATAAAAATAAAAATTAACATGTATTTGATGTTTATATCATAGTGAATAAAAAATAAGTGTCTTTCAAAAGTTCATTTACCACTTAACTATAAGTAAATAATATATTGTTTACCCGTAAAATGGTACAATTAAATTTATACGTGGTTTCTAGACAAGTGAACTAATTTGATCCTGAAATAATGTAATAATTGAAGAAATATACAATACTTAGCCTTAAAATGTAGATGAAACAACAGAGATGACAGTTCCGGGAACATGATTTCCGGGCACATCAATAATGAGATCAAAAGGCAGGAAAGTAAGATTGTATTAAGTTTTGTATAGAATGTAGTATAAGTTTAGCGAGAAAATTCATGTCCCCTACAATGATAGTTGGGCTCACTATTTATAGTTATGTCTAGGGAAGAAGGTCCTAGGATCGTACCCTCCTTTAATGTCAATTATGAGGGTCATTGATGAAGATGTAACGGTGAACATAAATGCCAAATTCTCTGTAACGGGCCATCGCTCTTAATGCTGCAGAATATTCCTTATTAAATGCTACCGGACGCTGATCATTTGATACACCTTTATGAACGTTATCCCTTCCGGTGACAAGCAGAATAGCTGCGTTCGATCTTCGATCATCCCCGTCTTGGGTTCCACGTGCCTTTCCTTTATATGACCACATGTCATATACATATAGTCCCTCTGCTTTCCGGTGACATAACTTTGTGTTACCGGAAAGTTGGTAGAAATACTCTTTTGGCGGAAATTACTATAACTCCCTCTGAAGGCTTCTGACGGTTGATTAGACGCACGTCTCTCCGCATTTAATGCCTCGAACACGCGTCATCCCACTATTCAGTACAACTTTTGCCGATTATCGAGGTAATCATGGCCATGAATTTAGCCGCCAAAATTTTACTTATACGCATCATTCTTTTCCTTTGCACTTCATAATTTCTTGAGCTTCTGATTTGCATCTTTGTTCTCCATCCTTATTCTAATTCTCTTCAATCAAAAACCTTTTCCTTCTTCTTATTCAATGGCTTCTTCCTCCAAGCGTGCCGGTTCTTCAAACAACAAGAACAAAGCCGAGGACTCTACTCCTCTAACGGTGGGTTCCATCATCCCTAGAAGACTCAGTACCACAAAGGACTTTGAAGAAAAATTCCTTACTGCTAACCCTCGCACATGGGCTGTTAGTAGGTACCCTTCTTTCATTCGTCCTTCCAGTATTCCTACTGCGAAGGAAGACTGCCACTGCCATGAGTTGGATATCATTGCTCCTGATCTATCGGAGCGAGTGACCCTTCCCAAAGAAGGTTTTACATACTTTTACATGTATCCCTTTACTTTGGGTGCGTTTTATTTGAGTAGAGAGCTTGATTCTGTGATTGCAGAGTTTTGCCTTCGGTACCAGGTGTGTTTGGCACAGGTAAGTCCTTCATTGTGGAGGACAGTCGCCTTCCTTCGACGCTTGTGCCAGGAGATTGGAGAAGAGATAATATTAGCTCGTATGATGAATCTCTACTCCCCCAAATTTTTCCGTGGAGGTATGATAAACCTCTGCAAACGTGATCACCATGCTATGCTGACTAGCATGGATGATGATAACAGTCGTGGGTGGACGGAATGATTCGTTTCAGTTGCCACCAATAATATCATTCCGATAACGGCTTCATCCTTTTTGGCCGCTTGGAACCGCACTCGTAAGATATTTATTTAATATATTTTCTTTCACTAAATATTGTTCTATGGCCATATCGACTCTTCACCCTTCGCATGTTTCAGTAACTCGATGGATCCTACCGGTGGTGGAAGGCTTGGACTAGTTGGTTCAGAAGATCTTGGATGTCGCGATGCCCGAAACTCATTTGTGGAAAGAACTGTCCCTTAAATACGGGCGGAGGCAAAAAATTATGGTAATTTTAACTTACCTTGCTTCCATTATTTTTTGTATATGGAGAACTTAGTCGAACCCTTCTGACTTGTTCACGAAATTAGGTCTACCTGCGGCCTCTATTGCTATCCCTGAGGAGGACGTCTTGGCTGATTCTGCTGATGCAACGAGGTTACTTCAGGAGGCACTTACTCGAACAGGTATCTTCGGGCCTGTTTCAGGCGCAAACACTTCTTTATGGAGTCCCCGACCGGTGAATAAACAACCAAAAAGAAGACGTGCCTCCACTGCCGGGGAAAAGAATACGAGGGCAAAGACTGATGCCCCCGAGTCATCTCTGGTGGCGATGGTGACTGGTCCTCCTTCCGGGCCGATCATAGACACTGTGATGATTGATGATGATGAAGAAGCTAGTGATGGGGGAGCTTCTTTACATAGAAGGCGACGATCCTCATCATCTCAACAGGATGTTCGACCTGTTGAGACAGTTACACCAACCGAGAACGATTTCTCGGCACTTCGTGGAGAATTTAATTTGGTAGATAATGCCAACTCCTATTTTCGGGCCCCAAGTGCTGTGTCCGGTACTGCGGGGCTGAGTACCGGATCCCTGCCATCTTTGGTTGGCGAGCATCCAACCACCAGCACTACATTTGATGCAACTGCTTCTCACCCTTCAACTCCATCAGCTTCATCTCCACCTTCATTAACACCAGCAACTGTTACATCATTTCCACCTTCATTCACTCTTCTACCAGCAACTGCTACATCATCTCTGCCAGCCGCAGCTGACCATGGAGAGGGTGTTCCTCTTCCCCAGTCCCCAGTTCATGGGAATTTGGGGCAAAATTATGCTGCCCCTTCCGAAGATCCACAAATGAGGAGGAATGTTATCCTTTCGGTCTCTACTGGGTGCAACCTGCTCTCCCGGCCGGTAGAGCTTGCTAAATTTTTGAAGCCTTTGGCTTCAGAGAAAGATTGGGAAAAGATTCAAGCACTCTCGGGGGGAGTGTTTGTTGAACAATGCCATGCACAATGCTGCAGCGGTGCGTTCCTTTCTTCCTTTGTTATTTCTTCTACTTTTGTATGAATGTATTCTAAGTTTTACTTCTTCTTGTTTTGTAGGCCAACTTTCTTGCTTCTGAGGGCCTTCATAGGTTGATACGTGAGAAAGAGAAACTTACTTATGAACGGAATCATCTTTTGGTGTAACGGGACCAAACCGTTCTCCGTCTCTCGGAATTGGAAACCAAAGCTACTGAGGCCATTGTTTTGGAGGCTCATTTGTAGCAAAGCGAGCAAGAAGTGGTAACCCTTAGACAAGAAATTGGCCTGCTGAGGGTTAGATTTGATGAAGCCAAGGCCAAGTAGGCTGAAGTTCAGGACGCCATTCTTGCTACAACCAAGCGCGTGGTTGCTACTGCCGAAAAATAACTGACTTAGAGGCGGCCTTGAACTCCAAAATCGAAGAACTTGCTGCTATGAGGGCGAAACATACCCAGTTGGAAAGGAAGTACAAGAAAACTATCGAGCACAACAAGCTCTTTAGTTCTACCATCCGTGACCTTGATGTTAGCCTTAGATCTGTTAAGTCCGTCCGGGAAAGCCTTTCTACCGAGGTTACCCAACTCAAAGAAGAACTTAAGCACCAAGTGGCTTCCCTCGTTGTCGAAAACACTTATGCCATGTACAACATATGGAGAAAAACCTTGGAAGAGGCCAAAGCATGTATCATTGACTATGATGCCGAAATTGCTAAGGCCCGAGAGCTTGAGTTAGATGCTAAAAATGGACTCCCGACATAGTTTGATGCTCCTGGTTCTTCTGGCTTCGGTTCTGAGTTTTTGGGAACTGAAGAGGAATCGGAGAGCGACGATGCTGAAAACCAGACTAGGGAAAACGTCAAGCCATCGGTGGACCCACCTACTTCTCCCGGGGATGCAGACACATCTCTTCCTCCTAGTTTCGGAGACACTGCAGTTTAGCTTTTCTTTTCTTTTTCTCATTTTGTACTTTTACCGTTTTGGCACGTTCTTGTAAATAAAGACATATTTTTGCTCAAGTATTGTTTGAGTCTTACTTTCGTTTGAATATCCATGCAAATCTTTAACCTTTGCATTTGCTTAAGAATTCTGCGCATATTTTTCTGTTCCCACTTTACTATGTGTAGTCTCGGATGCATTTTCCTTGAAGCACTTTGGTTCCGAGCATTATCCCTTTTACGTGAGGGTTTCTATAAGTATTTTTGCAAGTTTACTTTTTGCGTCCTTTCGTGTACGTCTTCGGGTGCATTTTTTCTCGAAGGCATTTTGATTTCGGGCACATATTTTTTCAAAACCAACACTTTAATGTGATGGTTTTCATAATAGAGGGCCCTCTTATATTTACGGTGCTCTTGAAGAGGACGCTTCCTGTTCATTACAGCACTAACATTTGAAGTACTTGTTTAACTTTCAAATGAGAAAGTTAGTCCATCGTTCAAACAAGAAACAAGATAAAAATAAAAAGGATTTCATTTCATATTATTCCTTCTAGTTTCAAATGTACACAAGCATTTATTATGATAAAAAGAAATTGTCATTACTTGTGGCTATCTTGTATAACTTGTTACTACGGGGCTGGTTGCGCAGTCCCTGGTCCAGATGATGCATTTTGTTTTTAGATTTTTGTTTTTCGGTTGATGTGGGAGTCAATGTTGTCGTATCCTCATATCATTCCCTCCTCCAGCGTTCGAATGCGAAGAATGCGAATTGGAACATTGAAAGTCTTGTGCCTTTAAAGATTCTACTAATGAATTGTTAGATAATCCTTAACTCGGCAACATACCTTACTTCCCCTTAGGAATCCATGCTATCGAGCAAAAGACTATCTAACAATCTTCTAGTGGTTTATGCTCGCGAACGGTCGGGTAACCTTTGTTCGGTAGCAAACTTAACTCCACAGTGGAAATATGCTATCGAGCCGAAGATTATTAATTGTCCCGAGTGGAAACTTGTTTGTTTGCCTTGCTATCAAGAGTCTTATATTCTGCTGCATTGTTAGTTAAAGGGACCATTCAGATGGCTTGCCTTAAGGTTTCCCCCAAAGGCATGATTAAGATTATTCCGAGTCCGGACCCTTTTACGTTGGAAGCTCCGTCCGTAAATTAGGTCCAAACCCCCGATATCGATCCTAACACCATTACTGCCTCCTTGGTTGCCAGAGGCAGTAATCCTGGACTAAAACCGGCCACAAAGTCAGCCAAGACTTGCGACTTAATTGCAGCCCTTGGTTTACATTGTATGTCGAACTCACTCATTTCGACATCCCATTTGGCTAATCTGCCAGAGAGCTCAATTTTGTGGAGGATGTTTCACAAAGGAAAAGTAGTCACCACAGCTATCGGGTCGCATTGGAAGTAGGGCCTTAGCTTCTGAGCGGCGACTACGAGAGTTAAGGCTAGTTTTTCCAAATGAGGGTAGCGAATTTTTGCTCCCGTTAAAATTTTGCTAACATAATAAATGGGAAATTACGTATTTTTGTCCTCCCGGACTAAAATCGCACTTATCGCAACTTCTAAAACCGCGAGGTAGACTAGCAATGTTTCGCCTTTTTGGGTTTTTAGAGCAATGAAGGGCTTGATAAGTACTTCTTCAGGTCCCTCAGAGCATGCTGGCACTCTGTTGTCCATTCGAAATTATTTTTCTTTTTTAGCAGTGTGAAGAAGCGATGACATTTATCCGATGATCGGGAAATGAACCTGCTCAAAGCTGCTAATCTTCCGGTGAACCTTTGGACTTCCTTTATGTTTGAAAATTGATCCGGGATATCCTCTATGGCCTTGATTTTGTCGGGGTTTACTTCAATTCCCCTTTGTGAGACCAGAAATCCCAGAAACTTAGTAGAACAGACCCCGAACGTGCACTTCTCGGGATTAAGTTTCATGTTATGCTTCCTTAGGATGTCGAATGTTTGTGGCAAATGCCTAAGGTGGTCACCTGCATTCAAAGACTTAACAATCATATCGTCTATATAAACTTCTATAGTCTTTCCTATTTGCTTTTCAAATATCTTATTTATGAGATGTTGATAAGTGGCCCTGGAACAAGTATCGAGGAAACTCATTAACTCGTGCCCGGCCGTGGCTCAATCATTTGATCGATATTTGGCAGTGGGAACAAATCTTTCGGGCACGCCTCATTAAGGTCTTTATAGTCTACACACATGCAAAAATTATTGTTCTTCTTAGGAACTACTACTACATTGGCTAGCTAGTCCGGATATCTTACCTCTCGGATCGAATCGATATTAAGCAAACGGGTTACCTCTTCTTTGATGAATTTATTCCTGGCCTCGGCAATAGGGTGTTTCTTTTGTCTTACCGGAGGTACGTTGAGATCAAAACTCAGCTTGTGCATGGATACTTCCGTTGGGATACCTGTCATATCCTCGTGCGACCATGCAAAACAATCGGCATTAAATTTAAGGAATTCAATAAAACCAGACCTGAGCTCTGGGTACAGTCCTGCCCCCAAATGGAATTTTCTTTCTAGGAATTCTTAAAACAATGCAACTTGCTCCAGTTCCTCCACCATGGACTTCGTTGCGTCCTTCTCTTCTGGAACCTGCAAATATGTCGGCACCTGATAATGCTCTGACGACTCTACTCCCGGGCTAACTTCTTCTAGCTCAGGAGTAGGTGTCGGTTCCTGTAATTGCTATGCCGTGTACTCCTTCCCTTTGTACTGAAAACCGAAATTGTATTCATCTCCCTTATTGCCGGTTGATCACCTCTTATCTTCTTGATTCCTTCGGGCGTTGGAAACTTCAGCAATTGGTGATATGTTGAGGGTACATCTTTCATCTCGTGTAACCATGGCCTTCCCAGGATGATATTGTATCACATGTCACCATCTACTACTTCGAAGAGATTTGTTTTCATTACTCCTTCAGCGTTCGTGAGCAGAAAAATCTCACCCCGGGTCGTCACGCTCGCAAGGTTGAATCCAGCGAGGAGCTTTGTTGCCGAATAATGCTTCCGATAAGTTTAGCTTGCTCCAATACTCTCTATTGTATGATATTAGCCGAACTTCCTGGATCCACTAGAACACGTTTAATCTTAAAATCCAACATATTTAAAGAAATTACTAGTGCATCGTTGTATGGTAACAGCAATCCATCTGCGTCCTCCTCCGTGAAAGTGATATCATCTTCCTAGAGTCTTTTACTATGAGTTATTGATACTTTCGTCTTCTTCGCTGCCGAAAAGGTGACCCCATTAATCTTATTCCCTCCGAAGATCATATTGATCGTTTGTCGTGGGGGTTCTTCTCCTGCTTTCAAAGGTTCCACGTTGTCTCTGTTACGACCATAATTGTTCTTAGCTCGGTCACTAGAGAATTCTCTGAGGTGACTATTTTTCAATAGTGTTGCCACCTCTTCTCGGAGGTATTGGTAGTCCCCTGTACGGTGGTCGTTCGTCCCATGGTATTCGCACTATAAGTTGGGATCCCTCTGGCTGGAATCAGATCTCATAAGTCTCAGGAATCGTGCCTCTTTAATGTTTCTCATGCCCTGACACAACTCCACTATACTAACATTGAAGTTATATTCCGATAACTTGGGGTAAGAAGGATCCCGAGACCCCGGCGTCTCTTTATCGTGAAGTGATCTATTGTTTCGACCATGATCGGTCCCTTTGTCAACGGTGAACTTGTTTGCTGCCCGGAAGTTTCTGCCACGGCCTTCGGTCCGCTCGTAAGGCAAAAACCGGCCCCTCGAAGTCCATCTGTCTGCGTCGTAGTCATCCTTTGATTTTTCTCTACTCTTCTCCCGTCCTTTGGCCGATGATGTAGAACCTACCTGGTCATGTTTGATCCTTATCTTTGACTCGTACCAGTTGTGGACATCTGCCCAAGTTGTTGCTTGAAACTCAAGCAGGCTCTCCTTCAGCTTTCGGGAAGCGTCTGGGCTTCTCGGATTCAATCCTTTGGTGAATGCTTCAGCTGCCCATTCATCTGGGACAGCCGGGAGCAACATTCTTTCTTTCTGGAATCGGGTAACGAACTCTCGTAGTAATTGTTTATAGATAAGTGAACTAGTTTGATCCTGAAATAATGTAATAATTGAAGAAATATACAATACTTAGCCTTAAAATGTAGATGAAACAACATAGATGACAGTTCCGGGAATAAAGTTTCCGGGCACAGCAATGATGAGATCAAAAAGCAGGAAAGTAAGATTGTATTAAGCTTTGTATAGAATGTAGTGTAAGTTTAGCCAGAAAATTCGTATCCTGTACAATGATAACTGGGCTCACTATTTATAGCTGTGTCTAGGGAAGGAGGTCCTAGGACTCCTTTAATGTCAATTATGAGGGTCATTGATGAAGATGTAACAGTGAACATAAATGCCAAATTCTCTATAACGGGCCGTCGCTCTTAATGCTGCAAAATATTCATTATTAAATGCTACCGGACGCAAAATATTTAATACACCTTTATGAACGTTATCCATTCCGGGGACAAGCGAAACGACCGCGTTCGATTTTCGATCATCCTCGTCTTGAGTTCCACGTATCTTTCCTTTAGAACGTGTCATATCATATTTTACCTTATATATGTATGTTCTCATATAAATTTATAAGTTATATGATTAAATTGCTTGGTTTGATATAACCTTAATTAAGTACATATTCCTTTAATAAAAAAGAGAGTTATCTCTGTTGTACATTTTTGGGTTTGAGTCGAAATTCGAGGGTTTTGCATTTTGGGTTTAGGAGACTACCGTTTACCCAAGTTCAGTCATTCCGCCACCACCAGCCACCGGACTCGCCGCCGTTACTTATCTCTCCGACCCAACTCCAATAGAAAACCCATAACATCTCATATTTTCCGATTCTACACCCACATAACTCATTTATTAGTTTTGAAGCTTAAACTGAAACATTGCAGAACATGTGGTACCTATGCGTCTTCTATCACAGATTACTGGACTTCAGGAAACCTGAAGTTGAGTCTTTGGCTGAGCTTTTTGGTGCTTTCAGCAAAGAAGAGCCAACAAACAATGGTGACTTAAAAAGCTTTGGCAGTAATTCACTTGAATGGAAGCTTCCAGAACATCACCACCCTGACTCGCCTTTTCACTTAGTTAATCTTCCTTCTGAAGAAATCGCCCGTAATGTTGCAAATCGAAGTAAGCTCTGCTCATACTGCTTCCCTACATGCCAATGGTTGAGGATTATGCATAAATATCTTCTCTTTTTTTCCAATTTTTTTTTAACTCTGTATATGCTATTTGAGGCGGACATGCTAAAAAGGGATGAAATTGTGATACATAATCAATCCTCTTTCTTGTGTTCATTACTAAAGCTAAGTGTAACAATTCTCCGCCTTACTATATTTAGAATAATAGTTGTTCCTTTGGTAGTTACATTCATAACTTAAGGTAATGTTAGGTACGGATTCGGATAGGATAGGATTGTGTTCCTTGGCCTACCGGGGATAAGGACCAGATTACAGAGCCTAATTAAAAGATTTCGGGCCTGCGTTTTCATTTCATATTTGTTATTTGCTGCGGAATAGCTGCATCTGCACATCATACTTTATCACATTCAATGAAACCTGGGTATCGTTTTCATTTTCCTTTTCCGATTGGCGTATAATCCGCCTAAGTTGCCTATCAATACGAATAAGCAACTCCTCATTAGAAAATAGGTGAATCATCTCGTGAGTTACTTCTTGTTACCCTTTTGAGATTGAATTTTTTGGGTTAATTGCTTTCTTCCATTTTATTAAATTTATTGTTCTGAACTTCTCTCTAACTTTAGGTTTAAAAGAGGTATCTGTAAAATGAATGCCTCTTAATTTGAGGATGCATTCTCCACTAGGAGTTGATCTGGACTTAACTAAGAGGAGAACACCATAGAAGAGAAGGATCCATATCACCATTACCAACTCATTGGGATTAAAACTTAGTTGTTTGTATGGGGCATAGTTTGATTGAATGAGTGATTTGCAGTTCGTGATTCATTTTCCAAGTTATAAGGGGCTTACAATATGGCATTTGAAGCATGGAGCTTTAGAAACTCTTGGCATCTATTTATCTTTACAAAGGTTGGAAGAGTATTAGATATTATCCAAGTAAAAAGGAATTGACTTTGTGATGTAGGAGGCTTTGCCTTATGAAACACTTGGCGTCTATCTATGTGCAATGGTTGGAGGAGTAGCTTAGGTAAACAACATATTGATAAGTCTGTCATGCAGGTATTCTTGTAAAAGGAATCTTTGAACTCTGGGGAGAAGGAAGTAGCCTTGAAGAACTAGAAGAGTCTATTAAAAGTTATTCTGATGAGCGGAAGCAGCCATACCTGACATCTGATAGCACATTCAAGATTGCTGTTGACACCTTTGGGAAGGCTATCAGCTTTGAGGAGCAAAATGGGCGTATTCGATCATTCTCCTACATCCCTTTCAAGGTGCATCCTTTATTTATTTTTTGGATTAGGAAGGTACATACTTATTATTCTGGAGTACATTTCACAAAACTCAATCGGGGAAATTTGGTTGCTCCAATCGTAGAAACTAAAAAGTAAAGGAGCATGAAAAAACTGATATTAGCACTTTCTCCTCCTTTCTTTTCATAGGCAGAGCATTTATGCTTTTCTTCTTGTTTCCTTATGTCTACACAATCAGTGCTGGGTAAAATTTTCAAATTTTGCTCCTTTATCAAGATTATTTTCTTCAATTTTGTTCCACCAAGTGAAGCTTTATTTAGATTTGATCCTATTATTTGCTGCACTTACCATCATCTACATTACCTTCTTTTCGTTCAACCATTTGATAAAATTATATTGTGCGGGATATGATTGTTGCTTCTAAATGTGGTGCTCCCAGGGCTTTAGTCTGGTGGTAAGAGCGCAACAAATGATGTGTGATTTAGGCACACTTCACGTGTTCTAAACCTACCGCAAATAAAGTCTGGTATTCAAGTGGAGAAGGGTAGAGGGGGTGGGCCCATTATACACGAACTGTGCACCACTGGCCCTCAGTGATTCTTTGGTTATTAAAACAAATCCCCGTTTGGTATAGAAAAGAATTTTTTCCCCTCATATATGCCTTTTTTGCTCTTGGTCCCTATCATTTCCACCTTGCACATTAAAGCTTCAATGTTTTGTTAGCATTTTGATCTAGTTGTTAAAACAATTTCCTTTTTTTTTTATAATTTTTATTATTTTCTTATTATCATTGTACTTCTTATTTATTGAAGCGAAATCCCAAATTACAAAGAAGACAAAAAAGGGAAACAACCCTGAAACGGAGAGGTGGGGGCAATTGATTGGACTAAGGAAGAAGAGTTGGTTTGGTTTGGGGTGGGGTGGGGGGACAAGGAGTGAAGGGTGGTGGTCATTCAGATTGGGGGAAGGGGATGGAGAGAGAGTGGAGATTGGGTTGTTGCGAGCGGTAAGACAGAGAACGGAGAAATGGGGGTCGATGGAGGGCCGGGTACAGAGACAGAGAGTGTGGAGGGGGAGAGAGAAGGGGTTGGTAGGGCGACAGTCGACACAAGGAGAAGGATGGTTGTTTGTAGGGGCAGAGCAGAGAGAGGGATAATGCGTACTGGTTGGTTAATGGATGAGGGTGAGAATAGGATTTTTTATCTTTTTAGGTTTTCTTTTCTTTGGTCCTTTATTAAATAAGGCATTCAAAAGGGAAAAGAATTCTCAAATTAAAAAGCAAAAAGGAAAATGACAAGTCAGAAACTAATGGACTTGTTAAGATTAGAGAAAAGAATCTTAAAGACAAACAATAGAAGGTTTAATGCTTAAGTTGAACAATAGAGAGACCTAAGGTGGAGATAGCATGTAAATGAGGGACTAAAATGCATTTTGCTCTTTGATATATTACATGTAAGTCATGGAATAGCTCATGCTTAGAAGATATGGCATGTGGATTTACTTGTTTCTGTCTGTTTGGTTTCAGGGCAGGGTGAACTTAAAAAATCCTGATCATACATTCTGGCTCATAGAAACGGACAATTATGGTTCTAGTAATGGACTGCCACCCATCGTGGGAAGGAAAGTCTTTTTTGGTCGAGAGATTGGTGCTGCTGATAGGAAGCTTTTGCCGACTTATCAGTTAAAAAGTCGTACTTATCTTGGCCCGACTGCCATGGATGCCGAGATGGCATTCCTGATGGCTAACCAAGCACAGGCCAAACCTGGGAGGCTTGTCTATGACCCTTTTGTGGGCACAGGAAGCATTCTAGTTGCAGCAGCCCATTATGGAGCAATGACAATGGTTAGTGTTTCTATTTTCGCAGGAACTTTGAGCGTACATTGTTTTTCTCCAGTTATTTTACTATCACTAATTGGCTTTTCAGGGTGCAGATATTGACATTCGGGTAGTGCGTGATGGGCGTGGTCCAGATTGTAATGTCTGGAGCAACTTCAAGCAGGTCTGGGTGGAGTGGTGCTTTTAATTTTTATGAGATGCCAGTTTTTTTCTTATATAATAATTGCTATATTTGATCTTATCATCTAGTGTTTTGGAGTTATAATTTAATTTGGTATCCTTCTATGCTAAACTTATATCTTTATTGCAGTATGGATTGCCAATGCCTATTGCTTTATTAAGGGCAGACAACAACCTTCCTCCTTGGCGTTCAGGATTGAAAGAGGTAGCCTTCTTTGAAGTTATATGGTTTTTGGTGTCTGGCCCACTTGTTTTCTTACTTACAACTTCTGTTTCTTCCTGCTATGAATTAGATTCTGTTTTCATTATAGTCCAGCAGTGACCACTGAGTTTTGGTTTGTTCCCTCCTTAATTTCTAAGGATGGGCAAAGGGCTCCAGTGGCTCAAGGACCAGGCCACAAATTTGTTTTGCAAATTGACTTGATATATGCGTATATGCTTTCTCAAATTAAAATAGCACCTAGAAATTATACACCTCAAGAGTACCATATGACTTATGAGCATTGGTCGAAATGCAAATTCGTAGTCAATAGATTGGGCAATGATCAAAGAGGACCCAACTCTATAGCTAACAACAAAAAAGATATAACCGTTATTCCACTGCCGTTGCAAGAAGTCATATTCCAGATCCAACCACAATTGACTTGACCAGAGTTGGCCTTCTTGAGCCAGGAAATCAGAAGTTCACAAAGTATAATGAATCATCAGATGATTTATGTTGATGCTCTTCCTCATGCAACAAGAACCTGATAGTGGAGAAGTTATTTTCTTCATGTAGAGATGAAAAAACCATAATGATTCTTGACAAGGATTGGAATACTTGTGGCCTGCCACACATCTTCTGACAAAAGGAAAATAAATTAATATAAAGTCTTACTAAAGTCATCCTAAGAGAGGAAGTTACAAGTATCTTGACATGGACGTGAGACTTGATTAACAAGTTATCCTCAAGAGAGGAAGTTATAAGTATCTTGGGTCTGGTCTGTTATCCAAGAGAATGAAGAGATTGACGAGAATGTCACACATCGTATCGGAGCGAGGTGGGTGAAATAAAGACTAGTTTCCAGGCGTCTTGTGTGTTACGAATGTGGCACCGAAACTTAAATGTAGGTTATATCAATTATGTTGTATAAGGAAGAATGCTGGTCACTCAAGAACTCCCATATCTAGAAGATGAAAGTAGCAGAATGAGGATATTGAGATAGATGTGCGGGCATACCAGGTTGAAAAAGATTAGGAATGAAGATATCCGGTTAAAGGTGGGCGTGGCCTCGTGGAGGATAAGATGCGGGAAGCGAGACTGAGATGGTTCGGGCATGTGCAGAGGAGAAGCTTGGATGCCCTAGTAAGGAAGTGCGAGCAGTTGACTTTGGTAGGTATGAGAAGAGGTAGAGGGAGACCTAAGAAGTATTGGGTAGAGGTGACCAGGCAGGACATAGAGCAGCTACAACTTACCGAGGACATAGCCCTTGATAGGAGGGTGTGGAGGTCGAAAGTTAGGGTAAAAGGTTAGTAGGTAGTCGAACATATTTCCCTTCAGTACCAAGGGTATTAGGGTTGGTGTGGTAGTTTCTGTCTTAGATTTCTGGTATTTCGTGCTGTTTTCCTATTATGTTCTGCTTCGATCTCTTAGTATCTTGTTGTTGTTACTGCGTGCTGTTGCTACTGTTTCTTTCCATCTATTTTTCTGGCTTTGAGATTGTTGTTACTATCTCTTTGGCCTTATTTGTTGATACTACTTGTTTCTACTGTTTCTTTTTGTCTTTCCTAACCGAGAGTCTATCGAAAACAATCTCTCTACCTTCCCGGGGTTGGGTAAGGCGTACACTCTGCACTCCCTATACTCCCACTGGGTTGTTGTTGTAAAGTCTTACTAAAAATAGGTGTAGTTATTGCTGTTATTGTGGCAGCTTGAAAGTGTTTGATTCACTTAAGCTGTGCAGTTTATTCTTGTCTTAGCTTTTTAGTAAGTCGAGGTTTAGTAATTTTCTGAGAGTTCTAAAAGTAGTTTGAATTGAACAGTTTATAGCCATGTTTATTTTTTTTTTTTTTTTTTTGGGTCTCATTCCTTTTATTTTGTTTTTGTTGACCGTTATATATTATTTTCTAGGTTTTTGATGCCATAATATGTGATCCTCCCTACGGAGTTCGTGCGGGAGGACGTAAATCTGGGGGCAGGAAGCTTTTGAAAGGAGTAATTGATCCATATACCGTTCCTGATGACAAAAGAACAGGCCACATACCATCAACTGCTCCTTACAGCTTAGTGGAATGTGTGCATGATTTGCTTGACCTTGCTGCTAAGATGCTCGTGATGGGTGGCCGGCTTGTGTACTTTTATCCTGTATTAAGAGACAACGAGTCAACTGATACCACTTTTCCAGAGCACCCCTGTTTCAAATTGGTTGCTACCTCAGAGCAGATGCTGAGCTATAGGTACAGTAGGGTACTACTAACGATGGTCAAAATTGGACCATATACTGAAGAAATTGATTTAGCGGCAAGGATCAAACATTTAGAGTTCAAGGAAAACCATCTGAAATGGTTAGAAGAAGGTAATCTTCATTCAGCAGTTTTTAGTCCTGCTGACATTCACCTTAAAGAGTCAGTTGATACAAAGATTAGTAAAGAATCAAAGGGGAAGTATAGAGGCAAATATGTCTAGACCAAAACTGACATCCAGATTTTCATGTGGCAGTCAATCAACTCTAATTTTCTCAGACTGTTAGCATTATGTATCTAAGTGATGGTGACGAGAAGTTAACCACCCTAGATAGTAGGAAAGTTCATTAATCCTTCTTGGAAATACATGCTACTATTTAGTCTGTTTGCTAGGAGATTGTATAACAGTTGGAACTGATTATCAGTTCTCGATACACATCAGATGTATTTGACTGTTTCCTTGTCGCATCTACTTTATTAAGCCTACTGCCTGTCTAAGAGGAGCAAAAAATTTCGACAACTTCATCTAGTTTAGAAACATCTGATATCTGGACTTGTTGACTCTTGATCACTTAGCATATATTTTTTCTTTCCAAAAGTTATCTCATTTATTCAGCCAGCCAAACTTTGACATAACCAATGATGTAATTCAATTTAGCATCTAAGGGATATGATCTAATAGTAAGTAAAGTGGAAAAAAAAGTTTTGGAAAGTTGGGAATCAAATTTCAACAGAGACAAAAATTATTAAGTGATTTCTCCCTATTTATCTTTTGATAGGCAGAGTTACCCACATTAACCGAGCTGGTAAGAAATATCAAATATTTGATGGATTAATTGAGAGTGTATAAACTAACCCCGACACCACCATTATTTTGAGAAAAAAAGGAGCTTCTACTTTAACCTTCTGGAGGTAAAGAATGCTCTATAATATGCCAGTATACCCTATATGAGTGGAGCATGTGCTGTGAGTATATCTATTCAAATTATACGCCTAAGTTCATGATACTCTTATGTAAACGATATTTGCAATTTAGGCTATGATTACAACAACAACAATCCAGTAATAATTTTACTAGTGGAGTTTGGAGAGGGTAGAGTGTATGCAGATTTTACCCCTACCCCGGAGGGGTAGAGAAGCTGTTTCCGGGATACCTTCGGCTCAGAGACAAAAGATCTGTAACAACAGAAACCAAACAAATAAAATCAGCACCGTAAGAGACAACAAATAAGTGGAAGGACAATAATTATGGTAATAATAAAAATTGAAAATAAAAATAAAAATAGTGCGATGAAACAAAAACCGCTAGCAGTCCTAGACAAAACACTATCAGACTAGTCGGAACAATGAGAAAAAAGAGCTCAACTACCCCCTAACCTACAACCCTAATGCTCGACCTCCACACCTTTCTATCCAGGGCCATGTCCTCGGAAATCTGAAACTGCGTCATGTCCTGCCTGATCACCTCGCCCCAATACTTAGGCCGCCCTCTACCTCTCCTCGTACCTGTCAAAGCCAACCGTTCACACCTCCTAACCGGGGCATCTAGGCTCCTCCTCCGCACGTGCCCAAACCATCTAAGCCTTTCTTCTCGCATCTTGTCGTCCAATTTAGGCTATGATTATAATTTTAATATTATAACTTCCTTTGGGTGGGCTATGAATAGGGAAAGAGCGAGGAAGAAGTGGAGGATTTGGTGTGATGTAGCTGAAGGGTGGAATAACAAATTTTCACCTTCTTTTCCTTTAAAATAAATGAATTAAGTTATGTACTCTTCTTTTCAATACTTTGTAAGAATGACCCGAAATGTTTAGTAAGTAATATTTACACACTTCAACCAATATTTTTGAAGTTTTTGAGAGAAATGAGAAACTAGGAATTTCTATTAGTATATGGTATCGAGAGAGGATCACTTCAACTCTATCTCTGGATCAATGCCTTCTACAATGTAATGTTTAGAGTTGACCACCATTTATTTTTACCTTTTCAAAGAAAGAAGCAGGTGATCTGGTGATGGGCTAATTTTTAACAATTGATCCTGCTACTGTATATGTGTCCGATCAGGAATCGGGTTTTTTTTAAAAAAAATATACAACACTGGATATTCATTTTTGATAAATATGTGTTTCGTTGAAAGGTTAATTAGTATGTTATTAACCTTCGATTTTATTCTAGACATTGAACTGTCTATTTTGCAATTGCTATTATTCAAAAGTTTCTTCAAACGGACACTTCGTCGAACGCAATGGAGTAATGTCCGAAGATATCTAGAAGAGTTTACTATGAAAACTTAGAGTCCACCAAACTGTACAGAGAACCTGGTTCTCTATCAGTTTCCACAGAACACACACAACAGTAAGTAAATGATATAACAATATTTTACGTGGAAAACTCTCAGCTCACGGGATTAAAAATCACGACCTACACTCGTAGGATTTCAACTTCACTAACCGAACAAACTTTAGATTACAAAATCTAGGAATTAACCTCTTAATCCCTCGCCTACTTGCAATAACTCTATTGCAAGCCTCTTTGTAATAACTCTATTACAAAGCTCACCACTTTGACTAACTCTAGCCAAACAGAAACACAAGGTTTATGGTTTTATAAATGATATCCTACAGAATGCTTCTAACTAAACTGAGTAGGAATTACAAGTAAATAACATTAACAAAGATACAACAATACTAAGGACATATAGTAGACTCAGTGCTGGGATCTGGTCCTTTGTTTTGTTGATGCTTTGTTCTTCAAGCTTTTGAGTCGATGAGGGTGGCATCACACTTGAGAAAGACTTAATGAATCAGGATTTGCAAGTGTGTGTGTTTTCCCTTACCTCATGTTGGTAATATATAAGTGAGGTCATTGGGATGATGTATGCAATTATCCGGTACAGGGCATGCTCCATAAAGTGACTGCTGCACTGTTGCGTGTGCAGAGAAACAGTGCAACGACTTTAACAGCTATAGGGAGTTGACTTGTACTATCACCGGAGGAACTAATAGCCATCTGTTCCCTCTGCCGTTTCTTTGACTGAACATGTTGGAACTTGTACCATACATGTGACTTGTTGTTCTTGAGTACTTTGAGGATGTGTAACAGGTTCCCTATCTGGTTCTCATATGAAGTTTGTTAAATCATCAAAATATAAAAGGCACATAACTTATCAATTTTTCCCTTTTTGATAATGAAAAATTTATGATTGAAGTTCCCCTGTGAGAACCAGATCTCTATACAATTTTACCTGCAGACTAACTTTATTCCCCTTCAGAGCCTGAGAACCTGTTCCTTTTTGTCCCCCCTTATAATTTTCTTCCCCCTTTTGATATTATAAAAAGATTATACGTAAGTAAATGCAAAAAGAAGTCCAGCAAGGTTAACTCATTCTACATGTGTGCATATAACATGGCTAACAACAGAGCGCAAGAGTGTAACATACATAGCAAAAGACTGAGATGCTCATTAATTTATAAGAGAAGAAAACATAGGTAGTAGCACCATTGTTACAAAAAATCAATATAAAAACAACTTAAAGTACCAGTCATAACAACAACAAGCCAAAAAAGGACACTAGGTTAAGACACAAATCATTCAAACTAGACACTAAGAAGGGAACTGTTTAAGCGGAACTCGGAAGAGGGAGGGAAGGATGAGGAGGTAAAGGCTTTGAGAAGAATGTCCACTCGAGCATTTGCAGACCGTTGCTCGTTTATCAACTGCTCTTTCAGGTCCTCGGCCTGTTTCCTCAGGTCTGCATTTTCAGTAGTCAAGCGGGCAACCTCTGCGCCCTGTGCACTGCTAGAACCAGGTTTCTCCTTGGCTTGACTGAGCTGCCTCTCAAGAATGGCATTCCTGGCCTTCAGCCTCCTTATTTCCTAGTTAGCAGCATTCTAAGCATCAATTAACTGAGAAATGATAAAATTGCTGCCAACACCGCCCTTCTTGTCAATACACTCAAACTCCTCCAAGGTTGACTTCGAGAAAGTTTGCTTTCGAGTTCCGACTGCTGCTCTTCCCAAAGGGACTTTGAAGAATTCAAACACGCGAGTGAGCAAGAACCCATAAGGCAAACCATGGTTCTCGTCCTTGAAATCTCCACCTTTTTCATATGTTCAATCATGATACCAGGCATATTGATGGTGGTGTATGCATCAAGAGCTTCCATGAGGAACATGTCTGCTTTTGAAGTAATGGAACGCCTTTCTGCGCATGGAAGTAGGACATTATTCACCATTTTAAACATAAGTTGATACTCTGGAAGGAGGGCCTTCTTGTACACCCGTTCTCCTTGCTCAACAACCTGAGCTTTTAGAATGACCTTTCTAAAGTCAGGGGAATAGGTCCCTTCAACAGATGATAGCCTTTCAGTGGGCACACCCAAAATACTTCCTAGAACAACCTCGTCCATCACAAAATCTATTCAATTAACCTTCAAGTAGATGTTGTCGTCTTCCACAGTAAACAGATCTACGTAGAAACTGCGAACCTCCTCTTCATAAACCTTGGGACTCTGAATGGTAAACAAATGAGTCCACTTCTGAAACTCGCAGATTGCAAACAACTGTCTCATGCTTGACATTTCAAGAATTTCAGCGTCAAATGCTCTGCCCCATACACCTTTTGCTTCTTAAGGTTGTCTCTTATCTCAACTTCAGACACATCCACTTTGGCTTTTTTAGAGGAACCAAGTTCCTCTTTGTCACTTGTCTTCCTCTTCAAAGACTTCTTCACAATTTTCTCCTTTTTTTCAGACTTACTTTTCTCACCAGACTCCTCTCCTTTAACACTATTATCTTTATCAAACTCCACATCTTTCACAAACGATCCTCTCTTGGGCTTTGTAGTCATATCTTCGAGGATTTACGAATTAAGGAAGTATGTTCCTTATTCACCCCTTTATTGTCAACATTCACAATATTTGCCGGAGGCACATCCTCCTCATTCACTAGCTTTCCCCCTTTCACTAGCCTCATTCTTTTCTTTTCCTCCTTGTTCTTCTTCAGAGCACTCTCAAAAGCTTCTTTCTTCTGCTGCCTAGTAGTGGGTCTTTTAAGAATGGGCTCTTTGGGAACTCCTACCACTTCTAGCAGCGATGAAACTTGGCACAGTCAAATCATCATAATCTTCCTCATTTCAGGAATAACAAAATCCAATGGCACTGCATCAAAGTGAGGGGAAGGAGCAGGGTTAGTACTGACCAGAGGCTCTTTTGAGGAGCAAGTCCCTCTGTTGTTTTTCCTGTAGTACTGGCTTGCACCGTGTTTTCAAGAGGCACCAGTTCCCCACCTCCAACTCCATTTCCTTCACCTTCCCTCTAAGACCCAACGGTCATATCACCACACTCATACTCCCCAACCAACTCTCCATCGGCAGCAATAAGTAGCATATTCTCTATAGCTTCTCTCTCACTCATACCCAACAATGTAGAATCAGAAGATGTAGGAGGAGCATTAACTGTCGGAGATGCAACATTCAGATCAAACGTTGAAGCAGGCTCTTCTGATGCTTAGCACAACCAGCAATATCTTGTTGGGCTGCAGAGACTTCCCAAACTTGCTGAATTGAGACCTCTGGTCCCTCTTTTCCGTCCAACATTTCGTCGTCTGTGATTTTTTCTGGCAAAGAAGAGGGAGAGGTTGTAGCGATAAATCTTTTGGGGGTTTGATTTTTATGACTGCGATGAGAACCAAAACTCGATGGGGTTGAAGAAGAAACAATGGGTGATTTTTGTTCCGAGTTGGGGTCTTGACTAGGTGACGGTTGTGACATAGGCTCACGTTCCAATGCTTTGTAAGACGAAGACACAACGAGAGTGACACTAGTAACATTTGAAACCTCTGGATTCTGGGAAGACATAGTGAATTTTTGGAAGTAGGGACACGAGAAAGAGATGGTTTTTGAGAGAAAAAAGAAAGTTTGATGGCTTTGATGTGGATAGTTGTGAAAAGGACGTCTTTTGGGGTTATTTAGAGGGGGTGAGGGACCGGTTACAAAAGGATGCAATGGATTGGGCAGATGAGTCGATTTGTAGCGGGTGTGACGTTTGTGTTTTAAAAGGATGAGAGAGAGAGAGAGAGAGAGAGAGAGAGAGAGAGAGAGAGAGAGAGAGAGAGTGGAAACATTTAATGACGTGGCACTTTTATAGCCGTTTAAAATGTGCATGAGTATAAAAGGAACTACTAACCCGAGTCAAGGGAACTAGGTTCCCTAACTGAGTTTTGTAAATGTGAGCCTCATCCTTTTACCAAAATGCAATGTTATTAGCTGCTTGTTTACTCTATAGCTGCCATGCGTGTTTACCTGTAACAGTATAGAAATGAGTTAGAAATTGCTAGAAAATACTTTTTAGCAGTTTTACCTGTTCATTCTTTTATAGCCAATCATTGAGGGACCTGGTGCTCAGTTTGATTTTATCAGCCCCAACGCCAGTCGATTCTTTTCAAAGTGCTCTCTGCTCAATGCTTTGGTGAAGATATCAGCTACCTGGTCCTCTATTTTGCAAAACTTCATGCAGATGACACCCTTTTCAACATTATCCTTGAGAAAATAATGTCGCACATCAATGCGCTTTGTCCTCTTATGCTGGACCAGGTTCTTTTCCATGTTGAGAGCACTTGTGTTGTCGCACAGTAATGGCACAAAATCAGAAAACACACCAAAATCCTCCAGTTGTTGCTTGATTCACAACAGTTGAGCACAACAGGAGGCAACTGCCACATATTCAGATTCTGCAGTAGAAAGAGCCACGGAGTTTTATTTCTTTGTACCCCATGAAATCAAGCATGACCCCAGAAAATGTGCCATGCCAGATGTGCTCTTTCTATCAACTAAGTAACCAGCATAATCAACATCGGCATCAGCATCAGCATCAGCATATCCAATTAAGTCGAAATTGTCTCCTGAAGGATAGTAGAGGACCATGTCATGTGTTCCTTTGAGATACCTTAGAATCCTCTTGGAAGCTTTCAGATGAGATTCCTTTGGACTTTATTGGAATCTAACACATAATCCCACACTGAACACTATATCAGGTATGCTAGCTGTGAGATACATGAGTGAACTAATGATGCCTCTATACATGGTTTTGTTCATAGGAGAACCATGTTCATCCATGCCCAGACGAGTGGCAGTGGTAATAGGAGTATCAATAATTTTTGAACTTTCCATATCAAATCTCTTCAGAAGCTCTTTAATGTATTTCTGCTGACTTATCATCGTTCCCTTAGATGTTTGCTTAACTTGCAGACCTAAGAAAAAGTTCAGTTACCCCATCATGCTCATTTCAAACTCTCTTCCCATAAGCTTGGCAAACTCCTCACATAAGGAGTCATTTGTTTTACCAAAAATGATGTCATCAACAAAAACTTGCACAATCAGCAGGTTCCTCCCTCGTTTCTTCAAAAAGAGAGTGTTGTCAATTTTCCCTCTTGTAAAGCCATTTTCCAGAAGGAGCCTGGACAACTTTTCATACCATGCACGAGGGGCCTACTTTAAACCGTATAGTGCCTTGTCAAGATTGAATACATGTTCAGGATGCTTATGACATTCAAAACCAGGTGGTTGTTTGACAAAGACTTCTTCCTTTAAATACCCATTCAGAAATGCACTCTTGACATCCATTTGGAACAATTTGAATTCCATATGAATGCAAAGGCAATGAGAATTTTTGATGGCTTCCATTCGTGCAACAGGAGCAAAAGTCTCATTATAGTCAATAACTTCTTCTTGATTATAGCCTTGAACTACTAACCTAGCCTTGTTCCTTGTTGTATTCCCAAACTCATCAAGCTTATTTCTGAACACCTACCTGGTTCCTATAACGTTCTATCTGAAGGTCGAGGAACCATACGCCATACACTGTTCCTCTCAGATTGATGGAGTTCATTTTGCATATCAGTAATTCAGTCAGCATTTTGAATGCTTCCTTGATATGTTTGGGCTCAATTTGAGAAAGGAAGGTTGAGAAGGCAAACATGCTTCTTGTCTTTGATCTGGTTTGAAATCCTGAATCAAGAGGAGTGATCACATTTTGGAGAGGATTTGAACTTTTGTGCTTCCAGTTGGACACTTGAATCTCATTATGAGAAAACCCAGGTTCCTTTGAATGGGATCCATCGTTAGCATCAACGGAAGAGTAAGTGCCATTTCTCCGCTCAGCATTAGGAGTTCCTTGCACGACATCATCAACTCTATTTTCTGCTTCAGTTGTTGTAATAGAGGAACTAGGTTCCTCTGTATCAGCCGGAGGTTCTGCTGCATCTTCTTTGTTAGATTCCTTGACTTGACTTATCAGATCAGCCTTTCCATTTTCCATATCAATAACTTCTCCAGGAACCTTTGACTGCTCTCCATCTTGATCATTCTTATCATATGAATCTTTCCCACATAAGTGGCGTGATTCATCAAAGATTACATATATGCTTTCTTCAACACATTGAGTCTTTTTGTTATAGACCTTGTATGCTTTGCTTTGTGAGGAATATCTAAGAAAGATTCCTTCATCACTTTTGGCATCAAATTTTTCCAGCGTTTCCTTACCATTATTAAGAACAAAACATTTGCAACCAAACGTTCTCAGGTGAGTCAGCTTGGGTTTCCTCCCCTTCAGCAATTCATACGGGGTCTTGCTTAAGAGGGGCCTGATCATGCACCTATTTATCAAATAGCAAGCAGTGTTGACCGCCTCTGCCCAGAAGATTTTTGGCACGCCACTGCCAATTAGTATCGTCCTTGCCATGTCTTCAAGAGTCCTATTTTTCCTCTCCACAACACCATTTTGTTGGGGGTGTTGTGGGAGCTGAAAATTTATGACTTATATCATTTTCAGCACAAAATTCGTCGAACTTTGCATTGTCGAACTCGGTGCCATGATCAGATCTTATGCTTACAACATTATGGCTCATCTTCACTTGAATCTTCTTCACAAAGGCAACAAAGACTGAAAAAGTTTCATCCTTGGTTCTGAGGAACAAGGTCCACGTGAATCTGGAGTAAGTCATCAACTATGACAAAAATATACTTCTTTCCTCCTCTACTGGGCACCCTCATAGGTCCACACAAATCCATATGAAGAAGATCAAGTAGCCTCGAGGTGCTTACTTCCTTTTTTGGCTTTAAGGAGGACCTGACTTACTTTCCTCTTACACATGCATTACACACCTTGTGATCCTTGAACCTTGGCTTAGGCAGCCCACGAACCAGGTCTTTCTTAACCAGTTTGTTCAGCAACGAGAAGCTTGCATATCCCAATCTTCTGTGCCACAACTCAACATCATCATTAACAACACTCAAACATGTAATATCCCCACTGTTCGAAGACTCAAAATCAGCAACGTAGATATTTTTGAATCTTTTTTCCATTAGAACCACTTCACCAGTCACAAGATTGGTGACTGTGCAAGTCTTTGATAAGAATTCAAATTTTTTTCCTTTATTGCAGAGTTGAGAGACACTTAGTAGGCTGTATTTTATGCCATTCACATAGTATATATTCTCAATTAAGTGAGTGAGTGTCTTCCCAACTCTTCCAACTTCCAGAATGTATCCCTTTTTGCCATTGCCAAAGGACACACTCCCAACTTGCATGGCTTTAAGTGAAAAGAAATCATCAGTGCTTCCAGTCATATGCTTAGAGCAACCACTATCTATATACCATCTTTGGCTACTTCCTTTCACTGCTCCCTGTACAAGGAAATCAGATATTAGACTTAGGAACCGAAATAAGTTTGGGTCCCTTGTAACGAGGAAAAAGGGCAAATTAAAATTCTTCTTGTCCAAGCAGGCATCACACGTTTTTATTGGAGGGACTAGGTTCCTTAGCAGTAGGTACTTTTTCAACAAAAAGTTATTTTTTTGTTGGGACTGAAATCTAGCTTTACATGATTCTTTAAAGTGCCCATTGTTACCACAGTGAGTGCAAAGCTAGTTGTGAGGGACAGTAACATACTTGCTGTGTGGGTTATAAGGAGCCTTTTCCTTTTGGAACCTAATTCCCTGCCTGTCCCCCCCGTTACTTTTATACATGGAAATGATTGTATCAGAGGATTAGGTCCACTTTAGAGATTTATCTAGGTCATTTTTAACCCTGCCTAGTTCTTCCTGAAGTTTTTTATTTCCAGTTCAACACATAGACTCAATTTCACCATTTTGAGCTCATTTTCGAGTTTAAGGTGTGCCTCACTTGCCACTTCCTTACCTTTTAAAGTGTTTCCAGAACTGTTTTCTCTTTTTAATTCTTCTATTATTTCTTTTAGATCCACAACTACTACCAACAAGTCATCTCTCTCATGCTCCATGTTTTCAATTTTTTTAGTTAAAGCATCCTTTTCTTTCTTTAAATCTTGAATGGTTTCTTTTAAATCAACCGCTATGACTATCAAATCATCTCTCTCATGTTCTACTTCTCCTAGTTCCATAGTTAACACATTTTTATCATTGATAAGATTATGATAAGCTTCAATCAGAACATTAGCTAAGGATACAAGCTTCTTTTAGGAATAAGACTTCAAATTTCTTTGAACGTCTAGAAAGTTTACCTCATCGTCATCATCATCTTCATCCTCGTCAGATTTTGCCATCAGGGAAAAGATGGAGTCATATTCAGCTACTTTGTTTTCAACTTCCATCATAGAGGTGTCGCCTTGTTCATCATCTCCCTTAGATTCACTGGAGGAGTCTCCCCATACAGCAAGAGCTTGTTTTACAATATTGTCAGCAACATCTTTTCTATTGAATTTCCTGTCAGGAACTGGGTTCCTCTTGGCTATTTTGTTTGTGTTGTGCTTGTACTAGTCTTTCTCGTGGAGAGGACAATCTTTGATGAAATGACCTGGCTTCCCGCATTTATGATACAAGTCATAGCCTTTTGATCTACTGGAGCTACCCTTTTTTAGAATGCCTTCATTTTTGCGAACCATTTTCTGAAAACACCTTGTCAAATCGGCCATGGCAGCATCCTCACCACTTGAATCATTGTTGTCTGCCTTGAGGACCAGGTTCTTTTCCTTTTTGGGTTCTCTTCTTTCATGATCCTTCTTTTTCTTTATTTCATAGGTCTTCAGATTTCCAATGAGTTTGTCAGTGGTCAGTTTTTGCAGATCTTTTGCCTCTGTGATGGCATTGACTTTGCTTTCCCAGGAACCAGGTAATACACTGAGTATTTTCCTGACGAGTTTGTTCCCTTGAATGATCTCTCCTAGAGAGTGGAGCTCATTGACGATGGAGGTGAATCGAGTATGCATGTCCTGAATGTACTCATCATCCTTCATCCTGAAGAGTTCATACTCAGTAGTGAACATGTCGATCTTTGACTACTTGACTTGAGTTGTTCCTTCATGTGCGGTTTGGAGAGCCTCCCAGATCTCCTTGGCAGATTGGCAAGCAGAAATTCTGTTATACTCATCTTGTCCAATACCACAGACGAGGATCTTCTTTGCTCGAAAGTTTTTCTCTATAGCTTTGCGGTCGACATCGTTATACTCCTTCCTTGTCTTTGGAACTGTCACTACTGGCTTGCCAATGGTCTTTATAGGGATGAAGGGTTCATCACAGATGACATCCCAAAGCTCTGAAACTTCAGCCATGATAAAATCATGCATCCTTGTCTTCCACCATCCGTAGTATTGTCCATTGAATCTTGGTGATCTGTAGGTTGATTGATCTTATTCAAAGTTTGGTGGAGCAGCCATGTGGATCATTTCTAGGTGTTAGCCTTATAGTAAGAATCTGATCTGATACCAATTGATACAAACTTAGAGTCCACCAAACTGTATAGAGTACCTGACTCTCTATCAGTTCCCATAAAACACACACACACATAAGTAAGTAAATGACACATAATTATTTTATGTGGAAAACTCCCAGCTCACGGGATTAAAAACCACGACCTACACTCGTAGGATTTCAACTTCACTAATCGAGAAAACTTTAGATTACAACCTATTGTACTATAAGAATTAACCTCTTAATCCCTCGCCTACTTACAATAACTCTATTGCAAGCCTCTTTGTAATAATTCTATTACAAAGCTCACCACTTTGACTAACTCTAGCCAAACACAAACACAAGGTTTATGGTTTTACAAATGATATCCTACAGAATGCTTCTAACTAAGTTGAGTAGGAATTACAAGTAAATAACACTAATAAAGATACAATAATACTAAGGACATATAGTAGACTCAATGCTGGGATCTGGTCCTTTGTTTTGTTGATGCTTTGTTCTTCAAGCTTTTGAGTCGATGAGGGAGGTAACACATTTGAGAGAGACTTAATGATTTAGGGTCTGCAAGTGTGTATTTTTCCTTGCCTCATGTTGGTAATATATAAGTGAGGTCATTGGTTTATATATGCAATTATCTGGTAGAAGACATGCTCCATAAAGTGACCGCAGCACTGTTGCGTGTGCAAAAAAAATAGTGCAGCGATTTTAACAGCTGTAGGAAGTTGACTTATACTGTCACCGGAAGAACTGATAGCCATTTGTTCCCTTTGCTAATTTTTTGACTGAACATGTTAGAACTTGTGCCAGACATGTGACTTGTTGTTCTTGAGCACTTTGAGGATGTGTAACAGGTTCCCTATCTGGTTCTCATATGAAATTTGTTAGATCATCAAAATATAAAAAAGGCACATAACTTATCAGTTAATACGCTAAAAAAACTATCATGTTTTTGTTAGTTTTCTACTTAAATTATTCGATGGTACCAAAACCCCCTAAAACTATATTACTTTTCATAATTAAACCCTCTCGTTGCTTACCTGACATAACGTGTGTAATAACTTGCTTGAGAGCACGTGACGATTCAAAAAAGCCATCAAAATGGCTAATGGCTAATTCTCTTTCAATTCCTTTTTGAATATTATCCTTATTTTCTTTATATCCACCTTCTTCTTCTCACCATTCTTCCTTATTTTTTCTTTATTTTCACATTCTTCTTCATTTTTCATTTTTTTTCTTTAGTTTTCCATATAGGTTTCCTCTGAAAAACTTTCTCCCTCTCTTGTTTCCTCCGAAAGGATTAATTCTCTTTCTTGTTTTAGTCTTCTTTCATGTCTTACACATATAGTTGAAATAATACCATTTAAATTTCTTATTAAATCCAACACCTTGTAGAGAATAAAGTTGACTCTCTTGAACCTTGTTTGTGTAATCTAGAGTTAGAGAATGTATTTGCTGACTAATTGGTTTATTATTTACATAATTTTATTTTATGTAATCTTGTTTATATAATATAAGATTTTTATTTTTAGAAACGCAATACTATATACCTTCATTTATTTTTTTATTGTGTTGCAAAGTGAATATAAATAAGGACTTATTCAATTGGAGTCTAGCATAGAGTACAACCATAATTTAACCTAAAATTAACACATTACATTAGATACTATTCTTCCAGAACTCCTAGAATTAATTAGTAATCTGAGAGTAACATCATTAGTAAACTACATAAAATTTTTTGTACAAACCATAAGTTAATATAGTTAGACAGATATACCTTTAAAATTCCAACGTGTATGAAAATATAGTTCAAGGAGGTTTTGGGGACACCAGATAGTTTAAATAGGTAACTGACAAAAAAATAATAATTTATGGGGAGTTTTAGGCTGAGTTAAATAGCAACATGTAATGTCACATGACATATTTTTTAAATAATTAGAAGCCTGTACTAAACGCATCACACCAAATAATTTAAATAGAAAACTGATAAAAGCGTAATAGTTTTGAAGAGTTTTAGAGTATTAACTCTGTCTAGAATCATATTGCTGTTACCTTTTATTGAACAATTACTATTAGAAAGAACTTTTGTTACATTCAGAAGTTTCTTTGTTATATAGTATATATTTCGCAAATGAGAAAACAAGGAAAACTAAAGAGATCTAATTACATGTCTATATCTCTATGAGTTGGATGGGGTCAAGTCGGCTGTTAAACCTTTCCATCAATATTTATGACCATTAATATCAAATACCGCCATAATTAAAATGAAGTTCTAAGAAATAAATTTTGCTAAAATATCTTTTTCTTTTGTTGAAATAAATGCATGATCTATACTTGGTGCCAGATGGGTTTGGGAGGCTACATAGAAAAAGGTCACATTCACTTCAAAAGTTAAAATTTTCATCTTAAAATTTAACTTACATGGTTCTGATTAATAAAATTAATTTTAAAAATGAAAGATAAATTGATATGATTCAACAAAAAAAATCCTAAAATAGATAATAACCAGAGTAAATATTGTGATATTCGTATCCTAAGTTGACTCTAGCTAAAATCTGACAATGAAATTATAAAAAAAAGGTTACATGCACACATCATTTAATAGGGTTACTAGCACGTAGCTCTTTATAAAGTTGATCAAATGCAGGAGTGTCAGAAGAAAAGGGAAGTAAACATTTAATAACTGTAGTGGAGAATTGATAAACATAAACAGCAAATGATACCAAAAAGGTCCAAAAACCAAAACAACAAATGGATAAACATGTGAATCCCTTTACTGACAAATGAAACTACAAAATGATCATCAAATTAAAGGATAACAGAAACCACATACTCCAATGCAACTTGGTTGTTGAAGCATTGCCATCTATTCCTTTGCTGTCAACCTTAAATCAGTCCTAGCTAGACAAACCTCCCCTCCAGTCTGGCCCCTTCTCTTTTTTGTGAAGATTTTGCTTAATTTTGAACTTTTTCTCTCCTTTTGTTTTTCACATGTTTTACTTACGTGGCAATTTTGAAATGTGGTCAACATAAATAAAATATGGTAGCTGGAGCTTTGTTCTGAGATGAAGGTGTTTGATAATAACAAGGTCATTTTTGAATCAAACTTCTAATTGGGGTCACTCTTTAGTCTTCACCCCACCAAAAATAGAAAAAGAAAAAAATCTCATGTGCATACAGTAACATGAACAAACTTGCATCTATATAAACTCTATCTCTTCCCTCTTCTCTTTCTCTTATTCTGCCTTAGTTTACTTGAATCAAACCTTGAGACAGAAGGGAAGCAGAGTCTGCTTTTTTGACCTTCAATAGTTCTATTTAATCTTGTGTTATCTTTCCAAGAATTTACTCAAATTAAATATCCTAAACAGACTCCATCTAGGCCACCAATATAATGGCACTAATTTATGCCATACTAATTTTCACTCATCTAATAGGAATTTCACAAAGCAAACTCCAAGTTGGTTTCTATGGCCAAACATGCCCTAATGTTGAATCCATCGTTAGTGGTGTTGTCAGTGAAGCTGCAGCCTCCAACCAAAATATAGCTCCTGTTTTGCTTAGACTTCATTTCCATGACTGCTTTGTTCAGGTCCAATTCAAAGAATTAATTAAACTCTCTTTGATTCATTACCACATCCTTATTTATATATTAATCTTTTTTAGTGATAATATAATTATTATTCTTGTTGATCGACCACCAGGGCTGTGATGGATCAATTCTAATAGAAAATGGAGAAAAAGCAGAAAGGCATGCATTTGGGCATCAGGGTGTTGGAGGATTTGAAGTTATAGAGAAAGCAAAAGCAGAGGTTGAAACTGTTTGTCCTGGACTTGTTTCTTGTGCTGACATTGTTGCTTTGGCTGCTAGGGATGCTATACTCTTGGTATTATTAATTCATCTTCTTTCTCTTTTTCTTTTAAAAAAGTGCATTATATTAATTATTGAATTAAGGTGTATTATAATGATGAATAATTGCATGCATGGACAGGCAAATGGGCCTTCATATGATGTGGAAACAGGAAGAAGAGATGGGATGGTTTCAAACTTACATGCACAGGCAAATGGCCCTTCCTATGATGTGGAAACAGGAAGAAGAGATGGGGTGGTTTCAGACTTATCTTTGGCTGAAAACATGCCAGATGTTGAAGATTCCATTCAGCAACTCAAAGCTAAGTTTATGGAGAAAGGCCTCTCTGAGAAAGACCTTGTGCTCCTCAGTGGTACGTTTTATAATATACTCACTATCTCCATTTTCATTTTCTACCCCTTCCCCATTCACTATACATTCATATTTTGTGGTTACCAATTGATTCTTATCGAAATCTACTAGCTATAATTATCTAATAAGTAATGTAACTGTGTAATTATATATTAAACCATCAGTACAAAGAACTACCCTATATATTTTTTAAGGAGGTAGAAACTGAAGGATAAGTTAAAGGCTCGACCTTGGTTCTTTATTTATTCCCTGACCCTCCCTTCTCTTTTATTTGTCACTTTTGCCTTTTGCAGAAAATTCTAATTAAAAGAATAATTTGACTAAATTACCCCTATTTTTTCTTTGATCTCAATTTATTATTAAAAGATATTCTTTATAAACGACAAGTACTTTGAAACAATCATGTTTAGTAAATACTCATTTGATAAGTAAAACGGAACGTAGTGAATATCTATTTATTTTGGCTTTCTAAGATTCTTCTTCCTGTTGGAGCTAATTATGCTTTCATACGTCTCTGTTATAATCTTTATATAGAACATTAAATACGTGAAGACGTGAGTCATGTTTTGTCCCTTAGCTAATGAAGTCGATAAAAATCACTTCCATATTGCTATAGCAACTTTTTCTTAATTTGCTTATGACCAACAGAAAGGTTTTCAAATTAAATGACTTGTTTTGCTTGTGGTAACTAACTTTCCGTCTGAATTTTTTTTTGTTTATGTTCGATTCAGTTTCTGTTCTACTAATTAAACGTCACGTGATTACTTAATTGATGGACCATGATCACCAAAAAGTTTATATCAAGAATTAATTGGTGAAACGACCACACACTTGAAGTTGCACATACAGCCCTGTTTAAGATGCTTAGAAGTACATTATTTTGATTATTTATAACCAAAAATAGAGATCACATCTTCGCACAGTATCTTTTCAAAGTTATACAAACTTGATATTGTATATATATATGTGCAGCTGCACATACAATTGGTACCACTGCATGTTTCTTCATGACCAAAAGGCTCTACAATTTCTCCCCCAATGGAGGTTCCGATCCATCGATAAACCCTAATTTTCTTCCCGAGTTGAAGGCTACTTGCCCGCAAAACGGAAATGTTAACGTCAGGTTAGCGATCGATCGGGGCAGCGGCGAAGCATTCGACAGTCAAATTCTGCAGAATATTAGGAGTGGCTTTGCTGTGTTACAATCTGATGCAAATTTATATGGAGATGAGACGACAAGGAGAGTTGTGGATTCTTACTTTGGGATTCTTAGCCCCTTATTGGGGACATCATTTGAGGCTGATTTTGCCAATGCAATGGTAAAAATGGGCAGAATTGGTGTACTTACTGGCTCTCAAGGAACTATTAGACGTGTTTGTGCATCTTTTTAGTTGATACAGTTGTAATTACTTATACAGCAAAACAAAATACCAGATATATATAGTTGTACCTCTAGATTATGTACTTGTGTAGCGAAAAATGTTGTATAATACTGAACTTCTAATAGTATGAACCAGTGTTTTATTGTAGGCCCTAATTCTTATTATTTCTCTTCACCTTCTACTGGGTGAAGAAAAAATAATCAATTTGCAAATTACAAAACAAACATGCATCATCCTTCATGATTTATTTTGGTTCAACCCTTCTGATTGTAAGTTCCTTCTTTGTCCTTTTTTTTTAAATTTCGTTTCAAGTTATTTTGCTTTCAAGTTAGTTTATAAATGTTTATTCAATATTTTTTCAGGGGATTTTTACCTTCCTATATTTGAAACTTTCTTACCCTCCCTAATTAAGTTTTAACTTAATTACATGGCCATATACAATTTATCAATTATATACAAATTAGTTTTAAATGAGTATCCCTTTAAATTAGGAATTGAATAAGGAATCTGTTATTTCTCATTCCTGTTCTCTCTCTCTCCTGCGCTCTCTCCCTCTGTCTCTCTCTCTCTCTCCTGTGCTCTCTCTCTGTCTCTCTCTATCTCTCATTCTCTGTTCATTCCCCAATTTTTCTTCCTCTGATGTTCCCTACTTTTTATCATTTCGTGTTGTATATATTTTTAATGGAATTCATCAATGGATTTCAATTGTTTACTATAGAGTTTTAACTTAGCAATTTTCTTTCATGTTGCACAATTGGTGTTCAAATTGAAACTGTCAATCAATAAATTTTAAAGGTGTTTGACTCTCCACCTTCAATAAATTTTAAAGCTTTGAAATCGAATTTGGGTTTTCAAAAATCATTATTTGTTTGGATTGGGTGTTGTTGCAAACAATTGAGAATATTGTTTGGCGTTTATATCTCAATTTTGAAGGTATTTGGTAAATATTAGACTTGATTTTGGCTGAATTTCAGATTGAAACTCGACGACGAACAAGAAGAAAAACACATGACATACAATATACTTACGAAATTGTAGTAAAGTTTGTATTATAATTGTATGTAAATTGTATTCTGTTGTAGTTTTATATATATATATATATATATATATATATATATATATATATATATATATATATATATATATATATATATTTTATTTGAATGTTGCATGAAAGTTGAAAAATAGTTGAATAATATCTGAATCATTGTATAAAATTTGTATTTAAGTTATCAATACTATCTTTTTACATAAAGTTGTTGATATGTATTAAAATTATATTAAGAGAGTAAGTTTTGATTGGAACTTTAGAGAGGAAGAAACACACACCACATACAAAATATATACAAATCAGATACAAAATATACAAAAAACATATTGTATAAAATTTGTATGAAAATTGTATTTAAGTTGTATGATGTAGTTGTATTTAACTGTGTATAAATAATGTATGAAAGTTGTATAATATATAATTAATTATATGTTGTTGTAGATGTATCAAATTTATAATAAATTTATTTTAAAATTGTATGCTGGTGTATCATTTATTCTTTTCTTACTTGATTTGTTAAAGAAAAAAAATAGAGAATAAATTCCAAATCGACTCATGTACTCTGATTTATATTTGTTTGAACTGAAAAATCAATGATTCAATTTATTAGATGCTATTCCATGTGTGGGTTGGGCCAAATACATGAGGAAATAAGTTTCATAAAAATCTTTTGTGTTTGACTTCTTGTAGCAATGAGCAGCATCAGCATAAGCTTTAACAGCTTCAAATTTGCTATCCAACTTAAGATGACAATTAGCCAATTTAATGTACACTGCTCCGGCTTGATCCCATGATTTGGCGAGTTTGAGGCAATTGCCAGCTTTATCGAAGATATCAGCGGCGTCTTCGTATTTGGAGCCAAAAAGGCCCCATCCGCTCAGCTTCTTCTCTGCCTTCTTCTCGAAATCTTCACTTCTTGCGATTTGATCCCCCATTGTTTCCTGGTAAGAACAAAAGGGCGATCGATAGCAACCCAGATTCTTTTCTTTGCTTCCTCTTTGGGTGAATCACGCTTTAAAGAAGAAAACACAGCTGGAAAGAGACTCTTTAAAGGAATTGTATATCAATTGATAGATGCTTTGTAATGGCCGGAAGTAATGCCTCGTAACTTGAATCCGAGTTTATCACAATTTTGTCGACATTGAAATTAACATATCGACCACTACTATCCCATCGACTATTATGTTGAAGCATGGCTGCCATTGCCACCATTGAAGTAAAAAACGAAGCTATTTATCTAAATCATCGTGATTTCAATACTTTGCAACAAAATTAGTGTGTTTTAAAGCTTGATAATATCGTTATATTTTAAGTAACTGTGGAGAATTTGTCACTTGTGTATGAGTAGATCGTTGATGGCAGAGAGAAAACAGGGATATTTTTCGTGATTTTGCTGATCAAATGAGTAGGTTAATCATGTAGAATCCGTTGGAAACTTGATCTCTTAATTAGAAGCACTAATTTAGGAATTAATTAAGGTGTCTGTTAGATGGTAGGAGTCTAATTACGTGAGATTGTATATAGTTTGTAAAGTAAACCGAGACATCAATGGTAATTTAAGAAAGTTAGTTAAACCGGGTAATACACTTATTGATTTAGTACGTATAGGAAAAAAATCCCTTTTTTCAAAGCTTGATTAGGTTTTAGGTCAATTGCTGACCAAATTAGCGTTTTAAGATGAAGTAAGTTGTATATACATTCAACTTATATTATATTTTCTTGATTTTTTACAATTTCTGTGTAGTTTTACTTTATTTTAATATTTTTTTAATAATATATTAAAAATTAAAGATTCGGGTAGCTTACGCCCAACACTTCGGGACTTATGCCTCACCCAATAACAGGTAAAACAATTCGTCTCACGCTTGCGCCCGCCTTTTGAAACGCTGGTATCAACATCCAAGTTCTTAAAGACGATTACTATGTAGTAAGTAATTCATCAACTCTCAATTAACTTCATTCAGCATTCTTAAGTCATACAACAAATGTAACGGAAATTACAACAAAATAAAACGTAAAGGAAAAAGAGTTATAGAAGTTACTACTTTGCAGTACTGGTTGAAATGATTGTTACAGAAGGGTGTTTCATAGTACAAGCATCTCGATAATTTAAAATGCGACTTGAAAAGTATGATTCGATGTGGATTCGTTTGTCCACCATATTTTGTAGGAGAGAAGGTGTTCTTGGCTTGAAGTCATTGGTTCTGTTTCAGTAGAATCCTCTTTTTTGTGTTAAGGAAGTGTATTGCTGGTTTTGTATGTTGATATACTCTTAGTTCAAATATCTCAATAGAATATATTAAATTGGTACTAAATGTTTGAGAAGTCAATTTTTTCTTGGGAATTTCAGCTCCAGCTAGTCCTCCTTTGGAAGAAGTCGACAAACTTTCTATCAATATAAAGTAGGCCAGTGGCAAAGTTCTGTGTGTAACTCATGTGACCGCCCTCTTGCCTTTGTTTGTATTACTGCAGTCATCTGCTAATGTGTTACCCACAAATACAGCACTTGATTTTAATGAAATATGAAATCAAGAGAAGCTTATTTCTGCACTCTCTGCCCTCGTCTCGCTGGAATCGCCAGACGTAAAGTTTTTTCTTTGTCCATTGATTATGCCCAACTATACCTTATAAAAAGGATTAAGCGATCGTTGCAAATATAATCTGATTTACAAGTCCGGAGTCGAATCCCACAGAAAATTAACCTATTAATTCCAATCACTAGTCTCGCAAGAATTCAATTAATCAACTTCCAGAAATATTGAATAATGAGTTGAGTGTTTACTAACTAAAAGCAAAATAATTAAAATGATGTAAATTTATTACTAACAAAGTAAAAGTTGTAAATAAGATTGGAAAAGTCTAAGGTTATGATTTCCCCAATTGTCGGAAACTCCCCCGCTACATTTCCTATAAATTCGCCTTAGTATTCTCTACCGATTGTGAGTACTTTGGGTGTCGTAGTTCTCTTTCGAGCAACTACCATAATTTACTAGACGTATTCTTTCGAACTACGCTAGCTGACATTAATTCACCGCTCACTATGATCGCATCAAAGTTTCGTTATTTCTAATCCCGCCTTTAAACCCTCCGTATTGATTTCTCAAATACGTTAGGAGTGATGTTGTTCAACGACTACCTAAATGCGTTCCCTTTTTCAAGCAGTACACACTAAATAGGCAAGGTTAATTGAGAGCTCTTCAATCAACAACAAAGAAAACATAGTTGAACAAATAGAGAAAGATTAACGGCAAATTTATATTAAATGCAGTGGAAAATCATCCTTCAACAGGTTCCATCAAACCCTAGATGAGAAAGTTTAGCTACTCATAAATGTATAAATAATCATCATGATGTTCAAAGACATTAAACTACAAAGTAAAGAGAAACGAAGGGAAACTTGTTTGATTCCTTGCTCCACAGTGCTCTGTAGCCTTTTTTTCTTCTCCAAATAATGTCCACCCCCTCCTCAACTCATTTTGGGAGTTTTTATATGTTAGGGTCGAGGTTTTTGAGTCCAAATTCGGGTCGGAGTATTTTTATGTCACGAACAATTGGTCACCGGGGGCCTCACCTCGCGAGGCCAACCTTGTAGTGCGCCTGGGGCCTCGTGAGGCAAGGCCTATAGCGAGACCAAGCTAGCTACAGAGCTGGCGACGCCTGGCTTGTAGCCAGGCTTGGGTACTTTATATTTTTGTGCTCTTTTCTTACATTTTTGTCCTCTTTTCGTGCAACTTTCACTCAATTTTGTCTTCCGATACTCCTACAAATAGAATAATATAATTTAGCTCAAATGTTGCACAATTAACCACTAAACCAATAAAATATAAGGAGAGTAATGTACTAAAAATATAAAATTATGGCCAAACATCACCACCCCATACTTAAACATTGCTCGTCCTCGAGTCAACCACTAATTCACACTAATATTGAGCACTTTATTCTCTTTCAACACATCCAAAGTACACCATACCTATGGCTATGGTTGATAACAACAATTAAACTTTAGTATATGCCTTTAACACACACTTTCCTTTACTTGATGCCATACTTCAAAAATTTATTAAACACCAAGACAACATGCTCATAACAATCCTAGTTTCACAAACCGACTCAATATCACAATACATTCATGGCTTGAACACTTAACATCATAGAGAAATCTAATAACGTCACCTATCCCTTGCGAAATCATGTGCTCTCACAATAAGAACAAAAGAGTAATTTGCATCCAGACATCCGAATCAAATGCTCAAATATATTTTAAGGACTCACATATTCCTCACTCTCACAAAGAAGTCATATGCATGCACAAAGCACTATAGGCTTGCTCTTTATATAAACCTCTACTAATGTAGGCTCGCTCGATCTAAAATCAATTAGGACATTTTCATAATTGTAATGTGGGCTAAGGGACATGTAGGATATATTTAGGAATAGTGGCTCACCTCTCTTAAACACTTTAGCACGCCACATATTTAACTTTAAGCGCAAATTCCTTAATTCCAACTTCAAGTTCACTAACAATATCATCCCAAGAGCTTCCCTTTCTCTTTAAGCACTACTTTACTTTCCACCTACTAGCAAGGATAATATATCAACTTATTCGTCTCTCTCTCTCTCTCTCTCTCTCTCTCTCTCTCTCTCTCTCTCTCTCTCTCTCTCTTTCTATATATATATATATATATATATATATATATATATATATATATATTCCAGCTATATACTTTTTTTCTTTTCTTTATAATTTTCGCTAGTAGTGTATTCTTCTACAAAATACGTGTACCTTTTCTCGTTCATTGGTTTCACTCAAAATCCACCCAAGTTCCCTCCTTACTTCTTCTAGCGCTCATTTTATAATTAAAGTTTTTAAAGAGGTACAAGGATCAAAACAATGACAATTAATAACAAAAGGGATATATGCTTATAATGTGGTCGCCAAATAAAAGTGTATAGGCTCAAAAGGATTGTTTAGGGATAATTTTTATTTGTGGTAAGCATTAAACTCAAAAAGATCAAAGAAAACCTAAAATTATTTTTCAAACCGAGCAAAGCCTAGGATTTCGCTTCAACTCACATGCCAGGTAAGTTCTAGACTCTAACGCAATGACACGGACTACACAATTTCTCAACACACATGGCACATAACTCACTAAGGACGATTCCATTCCGACTCTCAAATAATTGCAAGTATTCACGGAGCCATAAATTATTAAGCATTAAGCACAAAGTGAAAACAAGCCAAGAAAATGAGATATAGGCGTCAATAGACATGCTATCTAACTCAATAAGGCCTCATAAGCAACTTCAAACCATAGGGAAGACAATACACATGCTAGAGCCTAAATATGCTACTATCAAACAAGTCAAAAGAACCAACAAGAGTTGTGATAGAGTGCTAAGTATTCCTTAATCCTTAACTAGAGATCTCGGTGTTCGAGCCCCTAGGTATGGAGTCACCTTTGTTAGGGAGCGCTTTACTCCCCAATGTGGAACTTCCTGACGCGAATTTAGATTTAGTCGGGCCCCAATATGGGTACTGGACACCGGGTGGAAAACAAAAAAAAAGAGTCAAAAGGCGCATAGAAATATCATTTTTCCCGTCCTTTTGTTTCTACATCCTAATTTACTCTAAAAATGAAAAAAACTACTAATCGGTTTAACTACATCATATGAAAAAGAACCGAGGTAAAAAGAAAAACTACAGGAGATTATTACTACCTACAAAAATAAAAAGGCATTTTTGGATTTTTCTATTTTTCTATTTTTTGTGTGTTTTTGGTTAGACTTTAATCCCTCAAGAAAACTGCCTAGGAAATCCATCGTCGGGAAAAGTTCAATCATTTATATATGAAGCTGCAAGTCCAACATCCCATAGAAATGGGCCATAAAGTTGTCATCCTGAGCATTGCGCTCGACACCTGTAAGTGATGACATATCGTTCTCCTCTTTCGCCCGGATGCTGGTGATGTCTGTCCCTCGGAGGGGTGTTGGAATGACTTATGGGTGTTTAAACGGGCGGGCTGGGACGGGCTGTACACAAAAAAAACTAGCCCGTCCGTTTAACGTTCCGGGCTGTTAGCGGGTTGAGTTAGCGGGCTGTACTTTTTCAGTTTTTTTTTTCCGTCTGAGTTCGGGCTTAGCAGGCTAGACTAAGGGTGGCAAGTGGGCCGGTCCAGGCCCGGGACCGCGGGCCAAACGGGCCAGGACCGTTTGGCCCAGTTTTAGCGGACCTGGGCCGGTCTCGTGGGCCGGTCCTATGATTTGGGCCTGTCAGGCCCGAGACCGTTTAGCCCGTTTGGCCCGGGACCCTTAGCGGGCCAAACGGTCCCAACGGCTATTTTTTTTTTAATTTTTTTTTAAAAATAAAATATAGTCGTTGGGCTATCAAAAATAGTCGTTGGCTATTTATAAAATAGCCATTTAACCCCCCCAATTTTGTTTTAATCCCAAACTTTTTATAATTACACTTTTTCCCTATTTTTAACTATAAATACCCTATACTATATAATATATATATAGTATATAATATATATATATATATATATATATATATATATATATATATATATATATATATATATATATATATATATATATATATATATATATATATATATATATATATATATATATATATATATATATATATATATATATATATATATATATATATATATATATATATATATAACCATTTTAACAGGATCAAGTGGCGGGCGGTAATCCGCCATGCCTTCTCAATTAAACTAAAACAGAAATCACCCGTTTGACCGGGAACTGGACTTGTTTCACACCTCTCATCTGGCTTTTATATGTCTGGAAGGTTTCCACCAGTTAAAGATTTTTATTTTAACATATTTGAGAATTCTTAATCTAGCTAATTCAGTACGCTTATATTTAAAGACTGGCGGTAATCCGCACAATCAGTAAGGATAAGAATAAAAATATACTTGAATTTTATATATAGTTTAATGACTGTATGGAAGGTTAAAAACCTTTACTCAAGCAAGGGGTCTGTCATAATATAATACGTACTTTTATTGAGCCCATGTGTCTAGCAGTTCTAACCGTGAAAGAAGATGCCCTTTTAACTCCTTTATCGGGCTGAGGTTCACGGCTGGCTAGACGAAGCCACTAAGGTAAAGCCAATAAGAGCAGTGTTATATCAGACTGTACCAACCATCTTGACACCAAGTCAAAGCTCTATATATAAAACTCATTTATATTTTAATAGATGCCGTCGCTTTCATGGTTTATATAAAAGAGAAGTTAGATACCCAATATAGATATGTAGTCTCTTAGCCGGACATAGTCACGGCCAGAGAGGAGAGACTAGAAGAAAAACTAACTAAGAAAGACAGAAATATGTACCTTGTGGCCAAGAAGCAAGGCCCTGAAAATGAAGAACTGAAAACTTTTATTTACTTGTTCTTCTGTTACAATGAGCAAACTACAAACTAACTCTTTACTTACAACTTAGAGAGAGAGAGAATTCTAGAGAGAGGGAGTCTCGACTTCTCCTTTTGAAGAATGAACGAATGAAAACTATAAATAGAAAAAGAAAAGGAATCTATGAATAGTAAAAAGTGGGTCCTGTGGGTCCCTGTTACAGTGTTTCTACTGTTGAAACAATGTATCTACTGTTAATGAACAGTGTATTTACTGTTGATGAACAGTGTATCTACTATTTGAGTGGGGTCCGGCGGCTTCACTGTTGCTGTAGGTCCGGCGGCTTCACTTTTTGTGGGGTCCAGCTGTTTCACCTTGCTGGTTTCTTCTCCGCTTCTTTCATTTTGCGGATGAATTCTTCTGCATCATTTAAGTCTTCTTCAGATAATATTCTTTCTGCTTCAATGGGCTGATAATCTTCAGCGATATCATCATTGCTTGTTTCACTCCGCATTGACGTATCTGATTTTTCGTATTAATTAATGGAATGAAGCAAATTTCTTTTGACCTCTTCCAAATAAGCGTTAATCATCTCTGCTTTATCTCCTTCTTGAAAGGAGATTCTTCTGGCAATATGCCTGACCGAACTGTCATCAATTACCTCTTTCTGAGGTTTGTTGGAATATTCCTGGATTTTTATTTCGATTGTATCCAGGAGTTCTTGACCATATAATGTCTTTGTTTTGGGATCCTTCTTCATTAACTTATCCCAAAAATTGTTATAAAAAGTCCTGTATAAGCATGGGACTTGTTCTTCTGTGAATCCGACTTCTGGATTCCATTTGTGTATCCAGGGAATAGAGAATTCTATAAAGAAATAAATCTGGTTGATTTTATCAGGGTAACAGATATGATCTGAGTGATATAAATTGTTTATAAAAGGGGAAGTTTTTATCCATTTTTTGTATAACTTGAGAAATGGATCTGGTAAAATTTTTATTGTCGGACCGTGGTATGACCACCAGTTCAGGAACCAATTAGGAACAGCTTCTGCAAATATCTTTGCACATACTTTAATAAACCAAGTATGTTTGTGTCGATCATTATTGTAGTATAACACTTTATCAATGCCTGGATATAATCCCAATAGGTAAAATTCATTCTAGATTTGTTAAGGCTTATCTGCCTTTCTTTCATTGTGGATATACCCCTGTCTTCAACAGATATAATCTGTTTAATTATAATCTTCGAGAAGTTATAAACGTTCTCGTCTGTACTGTACCCAGAAAAGTGCTGAAAATCTGCACTACCAGTACTGGTTAATATTGTTTCATAGTAAGAACGAGTTTTGTATGACTCACCCGGATAATATAACCCATTAATTAAATACCTTTGGAATATCTTCCATGGTTCTTCTTTTCTCTGAATGTCAGAGTTCTCTAAGAGAAATATCATTTCTCTTTTTGACACTTTCTCGTATGACTTGCTATCATCATTGTCATCTTTAGTAATAGAAGCAAAAGTATCACTTTGCTTAACAGAAGTATCTTTCTGTTTTTGAGCAGTGAAATATGCCTGCAAATATGCGTATAACGGGCTATCTTCTGGAATATCTTCCAGATGGACGGATGGTCCAATTGATGATTCTTCTCTGAGAGATATCCTCTCATTGACTAAATTCCTTCTTCCCATTTGTATAACTGGGGAGTTTGATGAGGATCTGTATGACGATCCCGAAGGTGATGCCCTTCCTTTGGACTGTGGGGATGATCTTCCCCAGCCTCTTCCTCTTCCCCTACCCCAGGGGGGTTCCATCCTGTAAATATTCACGGGATAAGAAATCTGGCAAAGAATTATCAATTCCCTTTTTATATTGTATTTCAAAATCAAAAGGGGCTAATTAGTCCTGCCATCTTGCAAATATCATTTTCGAGGCATCATGTTTAAAATCTTTGTTAAACATATATTTAACAGATTGTGCGTCAGTTTTTATCAAAAACTTTTGATTGTATAAGTCGTCCTGAAATTTTAAAACACATTTTACTATGGTTAACATTTCATGTGCCACAGTAGCGTATTTTCTCTGGGCTTCAGACCACTTACCAGAGTAGAATCTAATCAGATATTCATGTTTATCATTGGGATTTATCTGTTTCAAAATCCCTCCGTAACCAATATTAGACGCATCAGTCTTTATAATCTTTTGCCATGCAGGATTAGCAAGGGTTAAGCAAGGTAAAGATTTAACATGCTACTTAATATTTTTAACTAAAATAGTATGACTATTAGTCCAAGGATTTTTATAATTCTTTTTTAGCCTATCATATAAGGGGGCTAAATCACGCGACAAATCTTTATAAAAAGGCGAAATATAATTTAAACTTCCCAAAAATCTTTGTAACTGAGTTCTATCAGTAATAACATCGGGAAATTTTGAAGCAAAATCTATCGATCTTTGAATAGGAGTAATCTTTCCCTGACAAATATAATGTCCTAAGAATCGAATGTTAGTTTGGAATAAACTCATTTTTTATTTTGAGATAACCAAACCATTTTGTATAACAATTCTTTTAAAAATATCTAAATGCTTAATATGCATTTCAAGTGTTTTGAAAAATACCAAAATGTCATCGATATAAACAATGATGAAGTCTAGATAGGGGTTGAAAATATCATTCATAATTTTTTAGAATTCTGAAGGGGCATTCTTCAAACCAAAAGGCATAACATTCCATTCATATTGCCCAAATGGAACATTAAAAGCAGTTCTATACGTATGCTCTTTAAATATTTGAATTTGCCAATATCCAGATTTTAAATCGAATTTTGAAAATATATTGGCATCATATAATCTAGACAATAAATCTCTTTTATTAGGAATAGGATACCTAACCCACTTCAAATATTTATTCAGGGGTTTATAATTAATGACCAATCTAGGAATACCACGTTCCTTTTCAGTTGTGTTATTAACATAAAAAGCTGTACAAGACCAAAGAGATTTTGAGGGTTTTATCAAACCCTTTGATAGCAAACTATCAATCTCTTTTTTGTAAAATTCTACCAATTCTGCATTCATCTGACAAGGTCGAGATTTAGTAGGAATATCATCCTCAGTGAAATTATCTTCATATGGAAGAGTAACAATATGCTTTTTTCGATTCCAAAAAGCACTAGGATGCTCAGCACAAATATCAATAGCAATCTGCTCGGAAATCAATTTGATTTTTTCCTGTACTTTAGTAGAATTCAAAGTATCAAATATATTCATACTAAACATTTCTAATTGCAATGAATCAACATATTTTTGCTTCATATCAATTAAAGCATTAATATCTCTAGTTACTGGATCCGTAACAAAAGTATAACTTATCTCTTTATCCTTATAAGTAGCAGTAAAACATTTCGAGTCTATGCTAGTAAAAGGATAAATGGCGTTAATAAACGGTGTTCCAAGTATAATTGGAGGGTATAGCTGATTTTTTACCAAGAAAAAGAAGTGAGGAATACAGATTTTATTCTGATAAATACCCGTATTAGGAAGCTTATACTTTATATCTAAAGCATGTCCGGATGCAGATCTAACTATATGAGTAGTTTTTTGAAAATATTTCGTAGGTACTAAACCTTCTTGAATGCAGCTAACATCTGCTCCACTATCAATCATGGCAATGTTTGTAATAGAGAAACTATTATCAATAAGAATAGTACATTTAATATACCATTTATGAGCAGTAATAATTTGCATCATTCCTAAAAACATATCATATTTAGGATTAAAACTAATAGGTTTTTCTTCAATATCATTTTCAAAAATACCTTTGTTCTTATCATTAGATTTCTCAGCTGGAGAATTAATTTTCTCAATCTGAGTAATCCTATGATCACAAATCATTTGATTCTGTTTAAGAGATTTGATCTCTCGTTTCAAATTTTCAACTTCAATTTTTAAATCATCGAAAGAAGAATCTCTTGCTGGAGTTGCATTTTTATTTAAAAGACGGTTATTAACCTCTAGTAAAGAATAAGGCGGGGAATATTCAAATTCTTTTTCAAAAGGTTTTGCAAAACTAGAACTTGAATTAGAACTTGAACTAGCAGCCAAATTAATAATCTTTTCGCGAAGTTTTTCATCAGTAACTTCTTTCAAAAGTTCTATTACATTATCAGATGTAATAGTTTTCATGTTTAGATTTTCAAATTGTGATTGTAATTTATAAAATTTATCATCACAAGTACATGTATCACCTTTGCAAGTTGTACAAGTATTATTAATATTTTTATCACTATCAGATAAATCAAGTAAATCAATTTCAGCTTCGGATTCCGATTCAGAATAATAATCAGATTCTGATTCAGAAGTGTATAACAAACCATAAACCTTATCACGTAACTCATCGTCGAGTCCTAAGGTTTTCAGCTTTTGAAGCTTACAATTCGGAGCTATATGGCCAAATTTACCACACTTATAACACTTAATGTCAGCAAGATCTCGCTTAGACCTATTTTTGGTAAATCTAGTAGCCTTACGATGGGCTTTCTTAGCTTCTCGTTCTTCTTTGGATCTATATCTAGATCTTTTTCTTCTATAAGGACTGTCTTGGTTGGGGTATCTATGATACTTATGTTTCTTCTTCCTATGAGTAGAAGTCTCGGGTAAACCGAACTGGGTGCAAAAGTCCCCTAATTGATTTCTTTCTTTAAGCTTATCCATTTTAAGCTGTCTGGACAATCTTAATTCATTGCACAGGTTTAACCCTTCCTGTGTGCAAATCCCTATCAACTTACCATAGGTATAGTCTCTGTATGGAATTTCACCATAACTACCTCTTAAAATCTTTCTAACTCTTTCAGCAAATAAAGAGGGAAGGCCATCTATAAACTTAGCTTTCCAATGTTCAAGCTTATTTTCTGGTAGTTCCATTACTCTACTCATAAAGGTGTCTTTATACCGCCTAAACTCACTTAAAGTCTTACATCTAAGGCTATTAAGGAGAGTACGAACAATCTCGTTCTGATTGGTAAATCTACCATTAAAGTGTTCTAAAATAGTAAGAATAAGGGTATAAACGACATCTTCCCTATTTGCCACTAGGGCCATGCCTAAGTTATCAACTCCTTCATCAATGGCTTTAGCGTTAATAACCATTGCCCTTTCTTCGACAGACAAATAATTATCCCACCAGCCACGTAGTTGGCCAGTAAAACCTGCAACAATCATTCTGCAAATATTTCTATCTGTATTTTTCACACTCTTACAGATAGTTGCATACATAAGCATTCTATGTACAAGAATAGTCAATTGCCTATCAGTCAAACCATCAAGATTTCATTCGTAGATTTCGGAACCACTGTAAGACGTATTAGTCTGATTCCAATCACGTTCCTCAATTAAAACATCTTGAGGAGTTGGACGATTGTAATAATAAGTCTGCATTCTGGGTTTATCAGCGTATTTGCTATCTGTAAACTTACTATTCTTTTTGGGATAACTTCTGAGTTTATTAAACTCTGACAAAACATCCTTTTTATAGTCAAAAGTAGAATCTAATTTATCAGCAAAATTATTTGATAAATCAATGGGTTTGATATTTAAACCGGATAACTTTTTATCAAGAAGTTCTTCTAAGTCACCAAAAGATTTAAATTTAAAATCCTGAATATCAGGGGGTCTTTGAATATGAGTAACAACAATTTAAGGTTCTGATTTGCTTCCTGAAGTAGAGGCAATATCAGTCATCTTCTTGCTAGTACTCATTTCCTTAATCAAGACTGTTAAATCATCAAGTTTTTTATTAAGAAAACTAATGTTTTCACCCAAAACTTTAACATATAAACTCAAATAATTATTTTGAGAAATTAATTTATTAATTTCTACGATACTGACTGCGGCAACATCTTCATCAATAAATTTTTGAAATGCAGTAAAAGTAATACCTGTATTATTAGGTAAAACAAAAGGTGCTTGAGGAGGGTAAATGGCTTTAGTAATATTGCAATTCCCGTCTTTATAAGATCTTTCTAAAACTTTTATAAAAAGTGGTAAATAAGTGGTTATAAACCAAGGAACAAAATACATAATTTGATTATGTAAAGCACAAGTTTCATAAAATTCTTGAGAAATATTGTTCAAATCCTCTTTACTATAAGTATCAAAAAACTAAGTTTTAAACCGGTTCCATTTATCACTAAAAAATTCTTTTTGGATATAACCTCTAGCTTGTGACCCTGGACTAAAATCAATTTATTGTGGAATCATTTAAACACCATTCAAAGAAAAATCCATCTCGGACGCAGAAGGAATATCCTTATCAGAATTATTATCATTATCCTGAACAATATTTGTCTTGGGGTTAATCTTAACCCTTTCAACTGGCTTATCACCTACTTTAGTAGAAATTGTGTGTAAAGATGCAGCACGATTTCTAGCTGGTCCATAGACTGGTTCAACAGGAGAAATGTGTTGAATATCAGGCAACAGTCTACGACTAGTAAAGGAATGTCTATTATAATTAGAACTGATAGCAGGCAACAGTCTATTATTAAAAAATGACTGTCTATTATAAGTGGAACTATTATCGTCAAACTGAATGCAAATCCTTCCATCTGGATTTTGAGTAATATGAGAATACTCAGTATTACTGACAGCATCAGTTATCTGACTGGGGGATATAACCGAATCCAAAGTCCATGTAGTTGAAAAATTAATTTCCTCCCACTTAATAGGTCTCCTCGTGGTGATCTTAGACTTTGCAAAATTCGTTTCCACTAATATAGTCTGATTAGATGTATCATATAATTTACATCTAGGTTTTAACGTAGATAGCAATTTAAAGTAAATCCTATATGATAAACATATAAGTTCAGAACCAGGCGCATAATTATAACCATGCGTTTTCACATTTAATGTTAATGCATCAAGTATATTAACATCAGATAAAGATAATTGCAAATTGGATTGAGTATTAAAATATACTGGGCCATAGGCGACAGTAGATTCAATAGAACCCATCAGAGACTGTCTAAAATTCAAATTTCTGGCATCTCTGTGAGTAGCCAAAAATGTCTCTGGTTACCCTTTAAGGGTTAAAGGCTTAAAAGCAATTTGAACCATACCAATATGCAAATAATTATACTGGTATTTATAAATATCTACATCATTTATCGAATATAGCTTCTATATATATATATATATATACTATATATACATCTTATATACTATATATATTCGATATTAAATATTGAATATTAAAATTTAGGATGTTAAATAAAATTTAGGTCTCAATTATATAATAAAATTTACAAAGCATTGCCTTAGATATTTTTTTTAACATCCTTTTGTCTCTAATATCTATTTAATTTTTATTTTTTTTTAAAATATATGTTGGGCCCACTTAGCCCGTTTAGCCCGCGGGCCGGGACCGTTTAGCCCGGGACCAAACGGTCCCGGTCCCGAGCCGGTCCATATAAAAAGCCCGTTTAGGCCCGGGCCCGTTTGGCCCATTTAATTTGGGACCCGCCCGGGACCGTTTGGACAAGCCCATTTGGCCCGTTTAGGCCCGGGACCGGCGCACTTGCCAGCCCTAGGCTAGACCGGGCCGTACAATTCTTTTTAAAGTAAATTTTGTTTTTCTTATTTAATTTTATTGATACTCAAGTGTTTGCAAACTTTTAAGGCTTAGAATTAAACTTTGAAGTTTAAAGTTTTAAATTTGAAATTTGAATTTTACAATTTTAAAATTGAAATTTAAAAGTAAGTGGCTACAAAAAATTATTTAATAAGACCAATAGGCAATATGTAAGGATCAAGCTCCGAAGACTTTCATTTGATATTTTTATTGAATAATATATAATACTTCAAATTAAGTTGCAAGTTCTTTTTTGATTTTGTTATTTTTGAACTTGTAAATTAAAAGTTTACAACAATTATAAAAAAAGAAATAGTACATCACATGCTTTGCATCATTTTTGTAAGTTCATCCATGTTAACATGAGGTTCTTGGTTTCCGACATTGGTTGAATCAGAACCATAAACCATTATATCTCCAATTTCTTGGTCCTCTGCTTCATTTACCTCATTATGCCCTTGATTTCGCTGTTCTAATCTTATCCAATATCTGAAGCACACTAGAATTTTCAAAGTGTTGTTGCCCAATGAATGACGGGTATCTCCTAGTTGCTGCCTTGCTTGGCTAAATGCGCTCTCTGATGCGACTGTTAAAATTGGCACATTTAGTATGTCTCGAGCCATGGCCGAAAGAACAGGAAATTGATTTGAGTTGCTCCTCCACCATCCTAGTGGTAGAAATTCCTTTGTGCGGGGCTCTACTGACTTTTGCAAGTAGAATTGAAGTTTATCAATATTCCTGCTACTGGTTTGTTGATGTTCCCCTAGTGTAGACCAAATCAAATAATCTTCAACACCATTATTATCATCCAAAGCACTGGTCCCAGATGTTGAAACTGAACTTGAAGGAATATTTGCATCTATAGCAGAAGAAGCATCAACAATGTTAGCATAATAATTATATAATATTTCTAAATGTTTGTGTAGATCAGAAATACAAGTGTCAATATCAGGAGTTTCAGTTGGTCCAATATCCATATATTTTCTTATATAGTTTCAGTTGTAAGTTATCAAATATTAGGGGTGTGGGAGCTATTTTCTTAAGGGGGTAGGCTGAAATGGCCATTTCTGCAAAAAAGGGACGTTGGCCAACGGTCATATTTGAATTTGACCTTTGGAAACAGTCCAAAAAAAAAAAAAACTAAAAATAAAAACCCGTTAAAAATCGGGCTGAACCGGGATGTAGCCCGTTAAAAACCCGTTAACGGGGTCGGGTGCACCGGTATCAAAAAACGGTTCGTTTGAAACCCGCTCCCCGCGCAGCCCGCTACAGTACCGGGCTGACCCGAGTTGAACCGAGCTTAACCGGGTTGTAAACAGGTCAGTCCGACCTGATTAACAGGTATAGAATGACTACATCAAAATCTCGCTCCTCCTTTACTTCCTCCTTTCTGAGGCACTATGTCAGTATGTTTTCGAAGAACAGCCTATCAATTTTCTTGCTTTTTATCACCTGCGCCATCTTGTGGCATATCAACTGGCTCGCATTCACCTTTTGGCCAGTCATTAAGAAGTAAATAAGGCATACCCTTTCACGGCTGATCATCGTCTCATGGTTGCATGGAAGTAACCACGTGTTGATCAACTTCAACCAAACTTGAGCTTCTCGCTTCATTTTCTTCTTTGATAATTTCCTATGACGTTGGGTCTTTTTGTCACGGACCTAGGACGCCACATAATTAACACCATAGAGATTGTGTCTCAAATCCTGATATGTCGGGCGAGCAATGAAGTTACCCATAAGCTCATAGGGAACATCTGGAGCACCCAAGTAATTGCATATAGCTGATGCAAAAAAAATCAATCAATCGCCCCCGAATAGGCACATATTGCTCTGGATCATCCGGATCATATCCGACATAGAACTCTTGAACAAGGTTCATGTTGATATCCCCAGGGTTCCCAAATACGTAGCTTAACCCAAGATCATGAATACCCTTCTAAATTGTCGGATACTTAGATTTTAAACGGCGCTCATGAACAGCCGAATCAGGGTGCATATGCTTAGACCGACAGATCTTGTACCAAGCCTTGGTGGAAGGCGATATGCTCTTAATCCCATATTCTCGCGGTCCCTGAGGCATTGGGCGCGAGGCTGCCATAGCAGTAACAACCTGCAACCCCTCAGCTTGACTCGAAGTGGCCTCTCCTCCTTTCCTCTTTTTCTGTAGATGTGTGGTTGATGCCTTGCCTTTTGTAGGAACAGTAACTTTGCCCTTTCCTTTGTCCGTCGGTGGTGCATTAGTCTTCAAACGTACCATATTTGTACTTGCACAAGAGGACGTTAGTCAACCTTAGGGGGCATTGAATCAATTCATAATACGGTCTTACGACCCCATACTTAAGAGTTAGGCACATGGTGTTCAACAAAACTAAGGCTACTCAGACTTCACCCCTTTATTTTAGCATGCTTGTATCTCCATTCAATCAATGTCACAAAGACGTCTAATAACATTTCCATGCATATAACCACCAATCTCAGCACTAGTGAACCACCTCACACTTAAAATTTTAAAGGATGCATGAATTCATAGCACTAGTGTATCAATCTCAGAGACTCTGGCTCCAATGGGGACAAAGAATTCTTTCGAGGCATTTTGACAAACACTTGGCGTGCACTAATGCCATGGGAGTGCTTGTGTGGGTGATGGATTACCTCACCCTCCTAAATCGGCTTGGGAATTGAGTGCGAACACTCGTTTAAGCAACAACAATATCACTCCTATGGGGTTTGGGACAAGCAAGAACAATTTTTGACATAAAAGATATTCATTAATAGGCACATTGCAATTTGCTTCAAACAAAGCCAAAATAGAAGCAAGAGAGAAAAAAAATTCCATACCTTAGATGTTAGAGAAAAAGGATTGCTCTTCAATTAAGGGCGATATTGAGTGAATGAGTGTGTGAATAAGTGGATTCAATAGGGTTGTTGTGAGTGAGAGAAATAGGGGGCGTGGCTTATAATGGGTATTGTTGTGGGGAGAGCGAGGTTAGTGGAGAGAGAAACAGAGAGTGAGGCAGAAGGGTTTAAGGAGAGTGCTGGGCGGCTATTTTATGTAAGGGGTGTGTGTGTGTGTTTTGTATTATAAAGAAAAGGAAAGAAGAAGAAAAGAAGAATAAAAGAAAGAAAGAAAGAAAAAAAACCTGGCGTCGCGAGGTCAATAATGAGGTAAAGCACGTGCTAGACCAAGCGGCTCGAGACCTAATGCGGGGGGTGGGGTGGGAGTTGCAAGATGTACCGCGCAAAGAAGGGTGCGCCTGGGTGTGCGACTCCAGGCATAAAGTGAGCCAAAGATAGTGCCTGGGTGTGTAATGCCAGGCCTGTAGCAAGTATAGGATCCTCGCCTGGCAGTCTCCGGGGCACAATTTTATGCTTTTTCAATGCATCTTTGACTCCCAATCACTTACTTTTGATTTTAATGCGCCCGTACCAAATTAACCAACCTGAAATTACTCAACATAAAAGAATAAAATGAAGGAAAACTAAGCTAAACTTATCTAAGAAGTGGGTTGCCTCCCAAGCGTCGTAGTTAACGTCATGGCATGATGAATACAATATCTCAATGGGTTACCTCCCATGAAGCGCCTGATTTAACATCGTGGCATGACGCAATCAATTATGATCAATATTCACTCAACGCTTGGAGATCTTTCAAATAAATCACCGACATAACTTTTTCCTCATTGCCCATGGAAAGGTAGTGCTTCAACCTTTGCCCATTGAGTCTAAACCTGTTCATCCCATCCTCGGACTCAATTTTTACAGCTCCACTTGGGAACACTTGGACAACTCTAAATGGTCCCGACCATCTAGATTTCAGCTTACTCGAAAATAATCTCAATCTTGAGTTATATAGTAATACCATGTCTCCGGGTTTAAAATTTCGCTCAAGAATATTTTTGTCGTGCATCATCTTCATTCTCTCCTTATATAGATTTTTGCTCTCAAAAGCAGAAATTCATCAAGCTCGCACAACTCTGTGACTCTACTTGTACCTGCAACTTTCATATCGAGATTCATTTGCCTTAATGCCCACAAAGCTCTATGCTCCAACTTTACGGGTAAGTGACACGCTTTCCTAAATACCAGTTTATATGGCAATATAAAAATTGGAGTTTTGAAATAGGTACGATAGGCCTAGAGTGCATCATCTAACTTTCTTACCCAATCCGTTCTTATTACATTCACGGTCTTTATCAACACACTCTTTATTTCTCTGTTCGACTCTTCCACTTGCCCGCTTGTTTGTGGGGTGATATGGGGTGGCAACTTTGTGGCGAACACCATATTTATCTAATAACTTTACGAAGGCTCGGTTGCAGAAGTAAGTTCCTCCATCACTGATTATTTCCCTTAGGGTGCCAAACCGGGTTGAATATATTCTTTCTCAAAAAACCAGTGACTCCCTTTGCATCATTTGTAGGGAGTGCCACAACTTCCACCCATTTTGAGACATAGTCCACAACTACGAGTATGTACTTGTTATCATATGAGCTGACAAAGAGCCCCATGAAATCGATTCCCCATACATCAAACATTTTCACCTCCTGAATTGGGTTCATGGGCATCTTATGTCGATGAAAAATATTCCCAGGCCGTTGGCATTCATCACAAACCTTCACCTAGCGGTGTGCATCTTTGAACAATGTCGGCCAGTAGAAGCCCAATTCTAATACTTTTGCAGCTATCCTTACTTTCCCGAAATGACCACTATATGGGGACGCGTGACAAACCTGCAAAATAGAAGATTGGTCTGTCTCGGGGATACATCTGTGGATCATGTTATCAACACAAATCTTGAACAGATTAGGCTCATCCCAAAAATACATATGACAGTCATGGAAGAACTTTTTCTTTTGTACAGAGAAAAGGCCATAAGGGACAATACCGCTCACCAGGTAGTTTACCAATGTCTGCATACCATAGCGCTACCCCATGGCTTGTGGCCAACAATTGTTCATCCGGGAAAGTCTCCACGATCTCTTCCACCTCAACCTTTTTTTCTGCTCCTTGCAACCTGGACAAGTGATCAACTACTTGGTTCTCCGTTTCCTTTCGGTCACAGATTTCCAGGTGAAATTCTTGTAGTAGTAGCACCCATCGAATCAGGCGCAACTTTGACTTCTTCTTCTCAATACGGTACCCGAGAGCAATATGGTCAGTATAAACAATTACCTTTGAACCTATCAGGTATGACCTGAATTTGTCATTTACGAAAACCACTGGTAGCATCTCCTTCTCGGTCACAATGTAGTTTAGTTGGGCGCCACTCAATGTTCTACTTGCATAGTAGATTGAGTACATGACCTTCTCCTTTAGCTGCCCCAGTACTGCTCCCACAACATAGTCGCTTGCATCGCACATCAACTCAAACGGTTGCTCCCAGTCGGGTGTAAATATGATAGGTGCAGACACCAATCTCTTCGTTAATTCCTCAAAAGCTACCCTATAATTATTAAAAAAACACAAGGGGTAATTGTTTTCAAGCAATTTATACAAAGAGTTAGCAATTTTGGAAAAGTCTTTTATGAATCGCCTGTAGAACCTGGTGCGACCAAGGAAACTTCTTATTGCTTTGACGGAAGTGGGTGGTGGCAATTTCTCTATCACATCAACTTTAGCACGGTTCACTTCAATGCCGTTACTTGACACTAGGTGTCCTAAGACTATCCCTTCCTGTACCATGAAATTGCACCTTTTCTAGTTTAGCACCAGATTAGTCTTCATACACCTCTTCAGTACTCTTCTCAGATTTATAAAGCAGTCATAGAAAGAGTTCCTCACCGCTGAGAAATCATCCATGAAAACTTCCATTATATCCTCTACCATATTTGTGAAGATGGCCATCATGCACATTTGAAATGTGGCGGGTGCATTGCATAAGCCAAATGACATTCTCCGAAAAGCATAGATTCCATATGGGCAGGTGAATAACATTTTCTCTTTATCCTTCGGGTAATAGAAATCTGGTTATACTCCAAGTATCTATCCAAGAAGCAAAAGTGGGACCTCCTTACTAGTCTATCTAACATCTGATCAATGAACAACAAGGGAAAGTGGTATTTTATGGTGGCCTTGTTCAATCTTTTATAGTCCATACAAATTCACCATCCTATAACTGTTCTTGTTGAGATAAAATCGTTATTCTCATTTTGCACCACATTCATTCCACCTTTCTTTGGCACACACTGAACTGGGCTGACCCAGTTGCTTTCAGATATGGGAAAGATAATTCCCGCATCTAACCACTAGATCACATCTTTCTTTACCACTTATTTCATGTTGGGGTTCAACCTTCTTTGGTGTTCTTTGGAAGGTTTTTGTCCATCTTCCAATAGAATCTTATGCATATAGAAGGCCGGGCTAATACCATTCATGTCTACAATGGTCTAACCAATTGTAGTCTTGCACTCCATCAGAATGCGCAAAAACTGTTCTACCTGCACTTCTAACAAATCAGATGAGATAATAACAGGTAAAATCGAGTTAGGTCCTAAGAAAGCATTATGTGGTGAGATGGTAGCAGTTTCAGCTCCAACTGTGGTGGATTTTTAATTAATGGCTTATCTAGAGAGGTCTTTCTTTCTTCTAAGTGTAAAGGCTCGAATTCCAAAACCCACTCCACCAAGTCCTCACCATCTACCTCTTCTAAGTTCATGAGGCAAGCTGCTAGAGGGTCTTTTGCATTCAGTTCCTCATCTTCCTCCTCCAGAATCACATCTACTGCTTCAATGAGAGAGCAATTAGCAAACTCACTGGGCCGTCGCATGGACTTCTTCACATTGAATGTTATTTCTTTATTGTTCAGTCTCATCTTTAGCTCCCTAATTTCACAATCAATCAGAGCTCTTCCTGTGGCCAAATATGGTCTCCCCATAATTATGGGAATCTCTTCATCAACCTGGCAGTCCACAATCACAAAATCTGCAGGGAACACAAACTTTTCAACCTGAACAAGTACATCGTCAAGTATACCTGATGACCTCTTCACTGTTCGGTTAGCTACCTGTAGTAATATAGATGCGGGCCTTCTTTGGTGAATGCCTAACTTTTTATAGATAGATAAGGGCATCAAGTTTATGCTCGCCGTCATATCACATAATGCTTTAGCGAATGCATATCTGCCTATGGTGCAAGAAATTGTAAAACTCCATGGGTCTGATAGCTTCTCAGCTACAGGTCGTGTAACAATCGCACTACATGTTTGAGTCAATGTCACAGTTGCCGGGTCTTGAAAGTCGAACTTGCGAGACATCAAATCCTTTATCATTTTTGCATAACCTGGCATCTCGGCATCTATCAGTGGGATGTGTTACCTGAATCTTCTTCAACATCTTTGTGAATTTTTTGTATTGCCTATCCTTCTGATATTTAGCCAAACTCTGCGAGAAGGGTGCTGGAGGCTACTTCCTTCCTGTGACTTGAGTTAAATCCTGCTCAGGCACTTTTTCTGATACCTTCTCTTGCACTTTACCAGTCTCCTTTGCAACCTCTTTTTCTTTACTTGTTTCCTCCTGTGCCTATTGCATAGTTACCTCTGTTAAATAAGTTGACTCATCTACCTCAAGTGGCACTGGCACAAGTATCTCAGTTGGTCGGCTTTCGCGAGCAATTTCTTGCTCTAGATCAAGATCTCTACCATTTCTCAGACTCACAGCCATCAATTGCTTCTGGCCCTTCTCTTTCAGATTGACATGTGTGTTTGTAGGTAACGTACCTTGAGGAAGATTGTTAAGGGCCATGGATATATAACCAACTTAAACCCCAATACCCTTGATAGCTGAGTTGGGTAATACTACATTTTCTTGCATCTGGTGGACTGTTTCTTCCATTTTCCCGCTAGACCCAATGAGTTGTTACAGCATTTCGTTAATTTCGAACAACCCGTCATCTTGTCTCACCATCTGTTTCTATTGAGGTTATTGATAAGCTAGCTACTGATTTTGCTAATTGTATCCCTGCTTACTTTGATAAGGTAAAACTTGACCATGTAGTCGTATAACTCCAGGATTATTATTATTATTGTACTGATGTTGTGTTGGTCTATACTGTTGATTCTGATGTCCCCGATTCTGACCACCTTAACTCTAGCCTCCAAAGTTTCCCACATAGTTCATATTCTCTTGGTAGTTCTGACTGTCACTTTCACCACTCCATAAGCACACATATGGTTGATTAATGCATGGTGTGCATCATCCTCCATTTGTCGTGTTAACTATGTGCACCTACTTTTGGCCCGACTCATCAATCGTTTTGGTGAGGATACTCATTTGCATCATCAGAGTGGCCATATTCTCAGCTCTGGAGTTGTTTGGGTCCAGAGCAATTGAGTGAACTGCAGGAGTGGTTGTAGAGTCCCTTGTCATCCATCTTGATTTTTGAGCCATTTTATCAAAGAGGACCTTACATTCCCTGAATGAATTGCTAAATAATACTCCACCTGTTGAAGCATCAACATTGGCCTTCAAGCTATATGCCAATCCCATGTAGAACCTTTGTCCCAACATCTGATCTGGAATGCCATGGTGTGGACACTTGACCAATATCCGTTTGAAACTTTCCCATGTTTCTTGCAGTATTTCAACTGGTTTCTGCCTGAAGCTTAATATCTCATCAACTTGCTTGGCAGTCTTATTGGATAGGTAGAACTTGTTCAAAAACTGCTTGACTAATTGCTCCCAAGTAGTGATGGAGTTTTTGGGGAGCAAATTGAGCCAAGTCTGAGCTTCTTCCGTCACTAAGAATGGAAAAAACAACAGTCTGATTGCTTCCGGTGTCACATTCGGTTGCCTTTGTGTGACACAAATTGACAGAAAATTTTTCAGATGCTGTTGTGGATCTTCAATGTAAAACCCCGAGAATAGTCCCTTGATCTGCAGCATATGTAGCATGTTGTTCGTGATTTGAAATAACTCCGCTTGTATCTGAGGTACTGCAATTGCAGTTGCCAGATTTTCAGTGGTGGGTTGTGTCCAATCATATAAGGCTGCTTCTGGAACAAGAGGTGCCACACCTTGATTGTTCGGGTCATTCCCATTGTTTCGATTATTTTGATTGTCCAAAACATCATCCATGTCTAATTCAATTTGTTCTCTTGGGTGCTGTTGTCATTTGTCTTTTCTGTTTGCACGATTTAATGCCTTGAAAACTTTCTCAGGATCCGATAATGCTTCAAATAATTCACTAGTTCTCGAGGTGTTTCTAGGTATGTACCTATAACACATAAGACTACAAATATTAGAATTTCAATGTAATGAATTTAAATTCAAGAAAGTTGACTAAATTAAGAATACTAGCAATTCTGTTCATTGTAATTAATAACATCATTAATTCCTGGCAGTGATGCCAAAATTTAATCACGCCCAACTATGCCTTATAAAAAGGACTAAGCGATCGTTGCAAATATAATCCGATTTACAAGTTCGGAGATGAATACCACAAGGAATTAACCTATTAATCCTAACCATTAGTCTCGCAAGAATTCAATTAATCAACTTCCAGAAATATTGCATAATGAGTTGAGTGTAACTAACTAAAAGCAAAATAATTAAAATTGTTACACCCTGTGCGTCTCAAGGTGACATAATGAATATGAAACTTTTAATTATTATTTAAATGATTTTAAAGTCATAATATGACTATATATGATGTTTGGATAGAAAATATAAAGTTTGGGAAAAATCGAATTTAAGTTGCAGAAAAACCGACTAAGGATTTGCCTTGTAACAGAGCTTTTTGAGAAATAAATTTTGTGTGCTATATGAGGTTTTTTGGGACATATTATATACAAAATTGAAGGTCTACAAGTCTAGTTTCCAATGCATTAAACCGTTAATTTATACGGCATCAGAGTATAGGGATATCTGCATTTTTGCGAGACTGTGCAAGCAGCTCGGTTGAGACCCACTTGAGACGACCTCCGACCTCACGTTTTTTTAAAGGCGTTTCAGACTCATTTCGGGTCATTTCTCACCCAAATTTCATCTAACAACTCTCCAAAACCCTCCCTAACATATCCCAAGATCCCAAGAACCGAACTCAAGAGAAATCAACTCATATCATCATCAAAGGTGTTAAGGACTACACGAGAATGCTTCTATGATGTTGTGGTGTGATTGAGGGCTATTGTGAGTTAAGTTGAGACAGGGTTTCGAGTTGTATCTGCTGTCCAAGGTATGTATAACATCTTATTGATTGTGCCTAAGGTTAATCTTGTGTTGGTTGTATTGTTTGAGTGAGAAACCATAAGATAGCACTTGAAAGAATATGGGATATAGTTGTCTTTTTGGTTGGACTGTTTTGTGGCTAAATAGATGGTTTGTGGTGGCTGGAAATTGTAAGAAATAATTTGATAATGTTGTGGATTCTGTTATTAATATTTTCTAGGTCTTAATTAAGTTTATTGAAGAAGAAAAGATGAAAAACAAGTGATTGACGATAAATATTAAGGTGCTAGAGGTATGAGGCTGTTTTGGAAGGCATTTTGTGGATGTTTTGAACTAGAAATCATATATTACATATAAGTATGATATTCTGAAGGTTATAAACTAATTTATGGAATAAGATTTGGATTCATTTATATCTTGTTGTGAGTAAAAACGAGCTTGCCGCTCAATTTGGTTGTAAAGATAATCGGAGAAACTCATATCAGATTATATTTTTGTTGTTGATATTATTGGTTATAGTTGTTGTTGGGATGTTGATGACCCTTAGTGGTCTTTGGGATGTATTTAAAATAGGGTAGTTGATATCCAATGGTATGACATTATATATTAACGGCAAAATCATTTCACTTGCTGTAGATACAAGAAGTTGTGTTGAGCTTGGTTGAGTAATAGGGAAGAGATCATACTAGTATGTTAAGGTTATCCCTTCTTTCCTTTTGGCATGATCCATATGATGCAATGAAATGAGCAAGCATGCAACTTTCATAAATAATTTTGTTCCTAGAAGTACTAGGGTTGCCTATGTTCTTGATTCCCCATATGTCCTACTATCATATCGTTTGTTCATGGGTCTTATGATATTCCGAGAGATCTTATAGACTTACTTCCTTATGTATTGCATTTATTTATACATGTACATTGACCCATGATAAGATGGTGTTATATACGCATATATTATATGTATATGGGATATGAGAAAAGGTTATGGCGTTATATACGCACCACCACTTGATCAGCTGGTATATATTTATGATTTCGCCCGCAGAGGCTGAGATGATATGATGGGAGGCCCTCAGAGGCTTGATGATGTTATGTACATATATACCTATGCATGATATGGCATTTATACACATACGCATGACATTATAAATGCTTCATGATTCACAGATCTATCCAGACTTACAGGTTGAGTCCTTTACTCCATGTTTCTTTCATGTCTATTATATACTAATTCTTATGCCTTACATACTCGGTATATTGTTCGTACTGATGCCCCTATTGCTTGGGGGCCTGTATTTCATGCCGCAGGTGTAGGTAGACAGGCTGACAGCCCCCCATCTTAGGATCCTTGCTCAGTGAGAGTTGGTGTGCTCCATTTGATTCGGAGCTGCTATTGAGTTTTGGTACGATACTTTTATATACATATGGGTATGACGAGGCCCAGTCCCGACCTCTATACAGTTGTACACTCTGTTAGAGGCCTGTAGATAGTCATGTATAGTTGGATAGTATGTGGCCTTGTTGGCTTGCCCTACTATATTCCGCATGTATATGTATATATGTCTTTTGAGTATGTCTCCTCACGTATGTTATTCACATGATTCATCAGTTTAGGGGCAGATGTTATGCATGACCTCCACTTATTTTATGTTTATATCTTAGACGTATGCTTAGGGGTATTTGGTAGGTAGAACTCGGGCGCTCATCACAGCGCATCGGTTTGGGCTGTGACAAAAATGATATAAATTCATAACTAACAGAGTAAATATTGTAAATAATATTGGAAAAGTCTAGGATTATAATTTTCCCAATTATCGGAATCTTCCCCGCTACGTTTTCTATAAATTCGCTTAAGTATTCTCTACCAATCGTGAGTACTTTGGGTGTTGTAGTTCTCTTTCGAGCAGCTACCACAATTTACTAGATGTATTCTTTCGAATTACACTAACTGACATTAATTTACCGCTCACTATGATCGCACCAAGATTTCGTTATTTCTAATCCCACTTTTAACCCTCCGTATTGATTTTTCAAATACATTAGGAGTGATGTTGTTCAATGACTACCTAAATGTGTACCCTTTTTCAAGCAGTACACACTAAATAGGCAAAGTTAATTAAGATCTCTTCAATCAACAACAAAGAAAATATTGTTGAACAAATAGAGAAAGATTAACGGCAAATTTATATTAAACACAATGGAAAATAATCCTTCAATAGGTTTCATCAAATCCTAGATGAGAAAATTTAGCTACTCATAAATGTATAAATAACCGTCATGATGTTCAAACATATTAAACTACAATGTAAAGAGAAACAGAGGGAAAACTCATTTGATTCCTGGCTCCACGGTGCTCTGTAACCTTTTTTTCTTCTCTAAATAATGTCCACCCCTTTCTTGGCTCGTTTTGGGAGTATTTATATGTTAGGGTCGAGGTCCTTGAGTCCAAATCTGGGTTAGTGTATTTTTAATTCGCGAACAATTGGCCACCAGGCGCCTGACCTCGCGAGGCCAGGCTTGTAGCGTGCCTGGGACCTTGCGAGGCAAGGCCCATAGCAAGACCAAGCTAGCTACAGAGCTGGCGATGCTTGGCCTGTAGCCAGCCTTGGGTACTTTGTATTTTTGTGCTCTTTTCTTGTATTTTTGTCCTCTTTTCGTGTAACTTTTACTCAACTTTATCTTCCGATACTCCTACATATAAAATAACATAATTTAGCTCAAATGTTGCATAATTAATCACTAAATCAACAAAATATAAAGCGAGTAATGCACTAAAAGTATAGAATTATGGCCTAACATTGTCCATCTTTTTTTCTTAAAATTAAAAGGTTATAAGATATCCACAATCGACCCCGACTTGTTTTGAACCGATGCATAATAATTATTTTATTTTTGTTATAAGACATCCATAGTCCCTTTCTTTTTCTTCCTATCAGTCCATATATCCATAAATCAGAATGACATGATCCCATCTCATGTTTCTTCAACTAGACTAATTCAACCCAATACTAGTGACCATATGATGGTCCACAAAAAGTTAAACTACTACTCATATGTTCTCAAGAGATTCAAAAGTTTAACAAAGAAAAGAAATTAACAGGAGATCTGAATAATACATGACCAGAGGCATATGTCACTTTTCCTTCCGGTTCAACATTACTGAAATAAATCTACATTTGGTCCATCAATGATTTATGTCTGTTAATTTCTCCCCATGAAAATCATACTATTACATACATCATTATATCTTGCCTGCATAAGAAAAAAATCCTAAAATGGAAGAAGGTTGCAATGAACGTTAGTTTTCATGTCATTAAAAATATTTCTACCATAACTTATGATGATTGATCGCTCTTCCTTTATCTGATGTATTTCTCAGTGAAAACCAAGAAAACAAAAAGCTTAAAGAACAAGCTGACATTAGGGCCATAAGCAGCATCATGTTCTTGAGCAATCATAATGGTTTCGATTGAATGGATTTGGTCATGTTCCCAACCCAAATAAATTTCCAATTGAAGCAAAATGGAATAACTTACAATATCAATATGAGGCATATAGTTCCCTTAACTCACAATTAACTTGTTTAGAAAGTATGTACTCACATATACAAGCTCCAAACAACCTCAATATTTAAGTTGTATGTACGTGTTGGGTGTGTGTGAATAAAGTCCTATACGTAAAGTTAAAAGAAAAAGAAGCAGTTGGATCTAATGATATGAGCTAGCTTTTGAAGTTGAGTTAGACGCAATATCCATATCTTTATCATGGTATCAGAGTCGTATCCATTCCAATTCCTTGTTGAGAAAACTACTTTCTATAGCCCTTTAAAATTTTATTAACCCATATTTTTCCTCATGAAACCGAAATAGCCCTTAGGCCCAATTTATTGACAAGTTATAGCCACTATTCTCAATATACTTCCACTCTCTTTCAACCGCCTGCTTCTCCTCCTCCTCCTCTCTCTCTCTCTCTCTTCTCATCTTCTCCAATCTTCAATCTTCTATCTTTCCCTTTCTTATTATCTTTCCCTTCTTCACTCCTTTTTTTCTTTTTTCTTTTCTTCTCCTATAGCGACACCAACACACATTTTTTTTTTAATTTTCTCATTTTTCTTTGCAATCTCCTCCTCTTTTACTTAGATACAGAAATATCTAGCTTCTTCGAGTAATTTCTGGCAAAAGTCTAGCGGTGGTTATCGCTTTCTTCGCTTTCTGTCCACTTTCAGATATAGTATTGCATGATATTTTTTCGGATGACTTTTGCAAGAAGATGAGAAATGAAAAATAAAATAGCCGATGCCGGAGAAAAGCTTTTTCTGGCCAAGTTCGGTGTCCTCCATTATCGTTAGCGTCCTTTATTTATACACTGTGTAATTAGTGTATAATAATTATATAATATAGTGTATAATCATTGTGTATACATTATACACTAATCATACATTTATTGTACACGTTTTATACAAAACTGGACGTGAAAGATTACGGTGACTATGGTGAGTGTTGAAAATATTGTATATAATGTGTATATATTATGTATGCACATTTATATGAAAGGTGTATCTACACTGATATAATGCATATACACTTTTTATACAAATTTAATATTCATATAATTTTGTATATATTTTGTATATAAAGTGTATAATAGTATATACTATATATTGTTCGACGATATATAAAAAGTGTATATACACTTTATTCTTCTTCTTCTTCTTCTTCTTCTATCATGAGTATTTTTGCTTATGCAATATGATAGTTTTCTAGATTGGATCAAAAAATTTAATTTTTTTAGTAAAAGATAATAAAGGGGATTTTGGTGGTTATGGAGAAGACGGTTGGGTTTAATGGAAATTTGGGCCGAAAGAGTGGATTTTGACGGGGATTTTACTAGGTTTGAAGGATTTTTGGGGGTGATTTGGCGGGGTTTTAAATATTTTGACTACTTATATTAAGTGTAAAAGAAAGTTGCATTGAGGAGTTAGAGTCTCCGCTGGTTTTCTGGGTTTTACTTGCTAGCCCTTATAATTGGTTTTGGCCTTATTTTATGGCTACGAGTTGTCATTAGTTTTCACCGAGTGACTATAAGTGATTTTTGCTCTTCCTTGTTTCACCGATGTTGGGCCTTTATATTTTATTGTACACGATCCAGTTGTCAGACTGAGGTGGGGTGTTGAGGCACGGACATTTATAATTGTCATATCAAACCAGAAATGGTAATCCCAAAAATATAGCGAAAATTAAACTTGCTATAACCAATTAACTGGCAGTCTAGCACTGATACCGTAAACATTTTTTATACTGTTAATTACTCTGTTAGTATATATATAAAACTTTTTTTAAGAAATAATAAGAAACAAGAAAATGGCAAAAGAGAAGAGACAAGCGCTCTCTTACATACATTTATATATGTCAACATGTGCAGTTGTTTGTAAATGCAGTCTTGTAATGTATGGGTGAGATGATTAACAATGCTTGTTGCTTACGAGCTATTTAAGCAATGAAAGGATTTTTACTATTATACATCCAAACGGCATATAGGCCTTTCCATTTTATCTAAAGAACTTGGACTAATTAAAAATTGCTACACGTGGTGAAAAGGTCAAAACTAGTAATTATGCCATAATTGTATTTATTTTTGGTCGATAGAAAAAAAAATTTGGTATCTCAAAAAGAAATATTCCAAAACTATATCTAGGAATATTATTTTAATGAGTCTTTATTATACTAATCATTTTAAATATATTTGTAAGAAATAATTTATTTAATTTTGAATTCAATTTGGATAAAATAAATGTGATAATTGAATACTTATTTGAACGTTAGTTTGGAAAAGTCAATTGACCGTTTGATAGCGTTAATGGCCTTCAAGTTTAAAGTTTTGTGAACTTTTAAAAAAACAAATTAAAAGTTTAAGCATAAAAAACATGTTTATATGGTATCTTGTATATTTTATTTTAATCCCCAATAGACCAAACATTTATTAAAAAAGTACGGTTACTAAGTAATATCGTCATTATTTAAGCATCGTACTATAATCTCAATATAATTTGTTTCGGAACCTAATGGCTTGCTCCCAGATGCAATAACACTGCAAGTGAAACCTATCTATCCATCTCAATTATGTATTTTAGTGATATTTGATGCTTTGCCAATATTTTTATTCAAATAAAGATTTCTTTATTTGTCTCTTGTTGCCATAAAATCACAATTTAAACTGCAATATTATGAATCCGAATAACAATAACCTTCTACTATTACAATTCCATTAAATCTTTCATATTCAACTGTTAATTGTGTAAAAATGTTCAAAAAATAAAGTTTCTTTACTTAATATTTTCTGAACAATTCAACTTATAATGAATCAAGATTACTTGAAATTTGAATTTTTTTTTGGAATTATTGTTTGACCAAAAATATGGCTCTTTGTTTAAATAATTAAATTTATGCAATTCTGGGTTAAACTTAGTTAACAATAATATTTCTAGATGAAGCTTCCGAGGGTGTAATAAACACTAGATGGGTCTGGTCAAATAGTGATAATAATATGCAACAACGGTTCCCAAAAGCATGAGCAATAATGTAGCATTTAATAGCAATGGATAACAATAAATGGTATTTAAGTAAATAGGAGGAATGATTCACCCAATAAATGATGAACTAGATGGTTGGTCCTCCTGGCAATGATGAGTGACATACAAATCCTTGAATGTTCGAGTTATTCATGGATCTGATGGAAAAGTATGAAATAATATAGACAAGAATCTCAGTGAAAATGTGGTGTTTGTATCTTAGTAAGAGACAGAGAGAGAATCTTTTTGTCAAAGTGTGTTCTTACAAAAATATAACACATGCCCCTATCATTGTCTCTTTTTTCTATATATATGGGACATGTTCCTAAGAAATCCTAATAGTACAAGTGCAGAGAATATCCATTAGAATATTCCCTTTTTTATATCCTATCCTGACAAACTAGCCGTTACAGCTCTTATCATCGATATTCAACCTCGACCTCGACCCTTGTTGATATCTTGACTACGACTCTTATCGACATCTCGACTACGGCTCATGTCGACTCTTCGACCAAGGACTTTGCTGCTTCTTGGGTCGCTTCGACTAACGTCGACTCGAGAATCCTTCCCATAATATTATCTTGTCTTAGATACTCTAGAGACAGATTTTTTCTCATACAGTTAGTCCTTCCGCTTATTGAGACCGACTTTAGGTGGGGTCGATGAGTGGATTTGCTCGTTGTGGTAGAAATAATTGAGCGATCAGTTCAGATCGTGGTGGTCATGGTGAGTCGGCAACGTAGCCCTATGCGGGCCACCTATTTCAAAATATCTCATTTTTCCCGATCAATTTGTTGGAGTTGGGCTGTCCACACATTAAGATGATGTCATGCGTCATTATGATGCCTTTTCCTGATACGTTGCTTCGTTTCTCGTGTGTCATTTGATTGAACCTACCGCTTTTGTTACATCGCCAGTAATGATGAACCGTTTTCGATTTTGGTGCCCAGGTTCTTATAAATAGATATGCTAGGGTGTAATTTTGAAGTTTTAGGCCTTCTACTCCGAAACTCCATATCTCTTTCTTTCTTCTCTGTGATTTAACACTTTCTTTTGTTTTCAATCCTTTATTGCTTTATACTCTTTTTCTTCCGATAAAACATGACTAACGTACCTTCCGAGTCTAGTGAGGGAAGTGAGTCGATCCCTTTAGCGATGGTGCTCCCTCCTCATGAGAGGAATGCTCTTGCCGCCGTCAAGGATGGAGACTTCCCTTTGGTGTAGGAGATAATTCCTCGCAATCCTGACACCGGTTCTGATTTCACGAAGTCCCCTAATGCCGACCCTGGAGTCTTTCGATCCATGATGACGGAAAAGGAATTAGGAGAACTTAGGGGTAAGTACGGCATCCCCGATCACCTCGAATTAATCCCGGTTGGGTGGGATACGGTGGAGGTCCATCTCCCTGGATACTGCGCCTTCTATGCCTACCCCTTTCAAGTCGGTTACACTCTCCATCTCCTTTCGCTGGTGGAGTAATTTTGCCGATTACTGCATCTTCCCAACCTAGCTCGCCCCATACGTCTACAAGCTTATAAGGATGCTCACTAAATTCGTCAAGCTGGCCGGGGTCGATCTCTCACTTCGGCATTTGATACATCTGTTCGCCCCTAGCTTTTATAGGGGGACGATGCTAAACCTTCGCCACTGATGAGGCAAGTTCCTAGTGGTGAAGATGGACGACATGGCTAATCGCCAATTTTGGTTAAACTACTTCTTCGTCTGAATCGAAGACGTGGTAGCTAACGTCGATGGTTTCCCTTAGATTTGGAATTGTGCACTTAGTTTCCTTGTTCGCATGTGTTTGATTTGATTTTTTTTGCTTGGTCGTGGGTTCTAATTTATCGTCCTTTCTCCTATCTTTTTTTTTATGCAGCCAAGACCTCGCCTCCTCCTCTGGTTGAAGACATTTCAGACTGGTTAGTCGGCTCCTCCCTCATATCGTGGGGATTCATGAGTGGCCGGGCTTCTTCAAGAGGTTTGGGCCGACTCCCTTTTCGACTGGTAAGTCCCTTGTTTTGTTGGAGTCTTGGTTTCTTTTCTTTCCGTTTATTTTGTTGACCTCCCATTTTTCCTGTGTTTTTTTTTCAAGCATCGGCCAGGGGCCTTCTAGGAGGTCGAGAGCTCTCGCCCCTTTGTTCTGAAAAAGAAAGGCTACTACGCCCTCAGATTCTGCTCCATCTATGACGTTGACTATTTCTGCTCGCGCCTCTACCCCTCCTATTGCAGCATCTGGTCCTGTGCCTTCCGCAGCCGTGGGGACTTCGACCACAAAGATCTCGGCATGTCCTATATATTGTCTTATAGATGAAGACGATGAACTTGTGCGGGGCGAGGGGGACTTGATTCCCCGTAAGAGGAGATCTGTGGATGCCGGCGATAGGATCGACCGGGACGTTGACTTAGTGGAAGGTAATTTTTCACTATGTGAGACGGTGACCATTGTCATTAGGGATGACATCGAGCCGGAGTCCGGGACTCCAAGGTTTGAGGTAGCCGAAGTGGATATGCCTTCTATGGCGACAGAGGTGGAGGGATCGGATGCCGACATTCTCGATACTTCGAGGAGAGATGAGGCATCGACTTCTTAGCCGGCCGCTGATACTTCTTTTCCGTCCAACGAGAGAGGTAAGGATGTAGCCGAGGAAGGCCACGAGTCGGGGTCGGACATTGACGCAGATGACCTGAAGATGATAGAGGAGGGTTTTACCCAACTGGAGGTAAGGTTGGAGGGTCTACGAGGACCATTGAGATCCCTATGGACCGCGACTTGCTGAAAAACATAGAGAACATGGTACCTGCCCTCGTCTCTCTTTGCTCCGACATAGAGGGTAAGTGTCACGACCCAAACTTCCTCCGTATAACATCGTGACGGCACCTAGTCTCTACGACTAGGTAAGCCTAGCAAATTGCAGAAATAACAGTACGAAAGTAAAACTTATCTACTAACTGCAATAGATATTGAATAACCAATAACAATGTCGCTCGACATGTACAACAATCAAAACGCTAGACGTACACAGCTTCCCAAAACCCGGAACATCATGAGTCATAAGCTAAAGAAGGAAAACTAGTATCTCTATACACCAGAGTCAAAGAAAAGAAGTACGGAAGGTAAATGACATAGGAGAGAATAGAGGGGGACTTTGAGGTCTGTGGCCGCGACAGATGTACCTTGAAATCTCCGTACAGCAACAAGCACTCTCAGCTACTAGTGGGGCTAATAAGAAGTACCTGGATCTGCACACAAAACATGTGCAGAAGAGTAGTATGAGTACACCACAATGGTACCCAGTAAGTGCCAAGCCTAACCTCGGTAGAGTAGTGACGAGGTTAGGTCCGGGCCCTACTGGGATATAATAACAAGACAGATGATATAATAAAATGAAGTAAAATGAATAATTTAACAGAAAGAATTCACAGAGGAATAACAACACATAAACAATGTGATAACAACAGGGGCGCTCCCGAGATACCGTCTCGTAGTCCCAAAAGTAAATATGCGAGGAGATCTCCCGAGGTACCGCCTCGTAGTCTCAAAAGTAAATGTACAGGGAGAACTCTCGAGGTACCGCCTCGTAGTCTCAAAAGTAAATGTGCAGGGAGAACTCCCGAGAAATCGCCTCGTAGTCTCAAACGTAAATGTGCAGGGAGAACTCCCCAGGAACCACCTCGTAGTCTCAAAAGTAAATGTGCAGGGAGAACTCCCGAGGAACCGCCTCGTAGTTTCAAAAGTAAATATGCAAGGAGAACTCCTGAGGAACCGCCTCGTAGTCTCAAAAGTAAACATACAACTCAAACCGATAAATACAACAGTTCACAGCACGATTTCTACAGTTATACTGATAAAGAACAAGGAAAAGCAGGAAATCAACTAGGCATGCTTCATAGAGTTCAAATAAGCAATTAAAGCATGCAGACATGCGATATTAGACTAAACAGGATAGCTACACATATTGGAATAGCTCAACTAAGAATGAAAAACAGACTAATACTCATTTAAACTGTATAACTCAAATTAAAGGAAAAACAGATTACTATTCAGTAAAATAAATCTAGTTTTTACACCAAATAGCCCGTGTACGTACTCGTCACCTCACGTACACAGTGCTCACATATCACAACAGTACCAAATCCTAAGGGAATTTCCCGCACACAAGGTTAGACAAGCCACTTACCTCGAATCAAGCTCAATCAATCGGCAACAATGCCTTTTCCATGAATATCCGACTTCGAATGGCTCAAATATAGCCAAAATCAATTACATACCATAAATACAACTATAAGAAATTAATCTAATTAATGAAATCAAGACTAAAGCAAGAAATTAGAAAATCGTCCCAAAAGATCGACTCGGGCCCATGTCTTAGAATCAGGTAAAAGTCACAAAATATGTACACCCATTCACTCACGAGTTCACTCGTACAAAAATTATCCAAATCCGATGTCAAAATCCCAATCAAAACCCAAAATCTTGGTTGAAGAACTTCTTTCCATTTTTTCCAAATTTTCACCCCAAATCCGAAATTAAATGATGAAATTAATGATAGATTAGTGGGATATAACCAAAAATAAGTGAAGAATCATTACCCAATCGAAGTCTCTGAAAATCCCTCAAAATCTCGTCCAAATCCGAGATCCCAACTCAAGGTTTTGATAAAAATGGCAAAACCCTCATTTTTAAAATGTTTTATTCTGCCCATGCAATTCCTTCTTCGCGAACGCAGCCACACCCTCGCATTCGCGAAGCAAAAATTTTCCTTCAGTCCAAAACCTTCTTCTCGAACATGAAAGCCCCCTCGTGAATGCGGAAGCTTACAATGCCTGACCCTACGTGAACGCGAGACTCTTCATCGCGAACGCATAGGCTAACTGTCTGGAGTTCCATCTGACCGTTTCTCTACGCGAAACGCGATGACCATATCGCGAACGTGTAGGCTAAATGATCCACATCTTCGTGAACGCGGGAACCACATCAGGAACGCGAAGAACAAACTCAGATGGCCTCCCAGATGCCTTACGTGAATGCGAGACCTCTCCGCGAACGCTATGAAGAAAAGTCTACAGCAAAAATACCAGAAAATCTGCTATCTTTCCTAAGTCCAAAATGATCCGTTAACCATCTGAAATCAACCCGAGGCCCCCGGGACCTCAACCAAACATACCTATAAGTCCTAAAACATCATACGAACTTAGTCGATACCTCAAATCACATCAAACAATACTATAAACACGAATTACCCTCCGATTCAAACTTAATGAACTTGAAAATTTAAATTTCTACAACCGAAGCCGAAACATATCAAATCACGTTCGATTGACCTCCAATTTTTCACACAAGTCATATTTGACATTACGGACTTACTCCAACTTCCAGAATCGGAATCCGACCCCGATATCAAAAAGTTCACTTCTGGTCAAAATCTCCAAAAATTCGACTTTCGCCAATTCAAGCCTAAATCAGCTACAGACCTCCAAAACATAATCCAGATACGCCCCTAAGTCCAAAATCACCCAGCGGAGCTAACAGAACCGACGAAACTCTATTCCAGAGTCATCTTCACACAGTTCTGACTACGGTCAAAATCCTAAGGCTTAAAATTCCGTTTAGGGACTAAGTGTCCCAAAACACTTCGAAACTAAAGAAAAACCTCCCGAAAAGTCACATAAGCAGAAGAAAGATACGGGGAAGTAGTTAATAGGGGATCAGGGCTATTACTCTCAAAACGATCGGCCGAGTCGTTACATCCTCCCCCTCTTAAAACAATTGTTTGTCCTAGAACGAGCATAGAGACATACCTGAAGTGGTGAATAGATGAGGATTACGGCTGCGCATATACTACTCGGTCTCCCAAGTCGCCTCCTCGATCGGCTGACCCCTCCACTGAACCTTCACGGAAGCAATGTTCTTTGACCTCAGCTTTCGAACCTGCTTGTCCAAAATAGCCACTGGCTCCTCAACATAAGATAGATCCTTGTCCAACTGGACTGAGCTGAAATCCAGCACATGAGATGGATCACCATGATACTTTCGGAGCATAGAAACATGGAATACCGGATGAACTCCTACTAGACTGGGAGGTAAGGCAAGCTCATAAGCAACCTCTCCAACTCGCCGCAACAACTCAAATAGACCAATGAACCTTGGGCTCAGCTTGCCTTTCTTCCCGAACCTCATAACGCCCTTCACAGGTGAAACCCGGAACAAGACCCGCTCTCCAACCATGAATGCAACATCGCGAACCTTCCGATCCGCATAACTCTTCTGTCTGGACTAGGCTGTGTGATGTCAGTCCTGAATCACCTTCACCTTATCCAGGGCATCCTGAACTAAGTCTGTACCCAATAACCTAGCCTCGCCCGGCTCGAACCAACCCACTAGAGACCGACACCTCCTACCATATGGAGCCTCATACGGTGCCATCTAGATGCTCGACTGGTAATGGCTGTTGTAGGCAAACTCCGTAAGTGGCAAGAACTGATCCCAAGAACCTCCAAAATCTATCACACACGCACAGAGCATATCCTCTAATATCTGAATACTGCGCTCGGACTGTCCATCCGTCTGAGGGTGAAATGTTATGCTCAGCTCCACTCGAGTACCCAACTTATGTTGTACGGCCCTCCAGAACCGTAATGTAAACTACGTACCCCGGTTAGAGATGATAGATACTGGTATGCCATGGAGCATGACGATCTTGCGGATATAAATTCGAGCCAGCTGCTCGGAGGAATAGGTAGTCATCACATGAAGGAAATGACCTGAATTGGTCAGCCTATCCACAATCACCCAAACTACATCAAACCTTCGCTGAGTTCGTGGGAGTCCCACAATGAAATCGATAGTGATCCGCTCCCATTTCCACTCCGGAATCTCTAACTTCTGAAGCAACCCACCTGGCCGCTGATGCTCATACTTCACCTGCTGGAAATTTAGACACCGAGCTACATGTTCAACTATGTACTTCTTCATTCTTCTCCACCAGTAATGCTGCCTCAATTCCTGGTACATCTTCACGGCACCCGGATGGATGGAGTACTGCGAACTGTGAGCCTCCTGAAGAATCAACTCTCGCAAACCATATACATTGGGCACACATAACCTGCCCTGCATCCTCAATGCACCATCATCCCCAATAGTAACCTCCTTAGCATCACCGTGCTGGACCGCTCCTTAAGGATAAGCAGATGGGGGTCATCATACTGACGCTCCCTGATACGATCATAAAGAGAAGACTGAGAGACCACACAAGCCAATACTCAACTCGTCTCAGAAATATCCAATCTCACAAACTGGTTGGCTAAGGCCTGAACATCCAATGCCAATGGCCTCTCTACTGCTGGTAGATATGATAAACTCCCCAAACACTCTGCCCGGTGACTCAAAGAATCGGCCACCACATTGGCCTTCCGGATGGTACAAAATGGTGATATCGTTGTCCTTAAGTAGCTCCAACCACCTCCGCTGACGCAAGTTAAGATCCTTCTATTTGAACAGATGCTGCAAACTCCGGTGATCGGTGTAAATCTCATAAGGTACACCATACAAATAGTGCCGCCAAATCTTCAAGGCATGAACAATAGCTGCTAACTCAAGGTTGTGGACAAGATAGTTCTTTTCATGCACCTTCAGCTGTCTGGACGCGTAGGTAATCACCCTACCGTCCTGCATCAACACCGCACCGAGACTGATCCGCGATGCATCACAATATACAATATAAGACCCCGAACCTGTAGGCAATACCAATACTGGGGCTGTAGTCAAAGCTGTCTTGAGCTTCTGAAAGCTCTCGTCACACTCCTCTGTCCACCTGAATGGAGCACCCTTCTCGGTCAGTCTGGTCATATGTGCTGCAATAGATGAGAATCCCTCTACAAACTGACTATAATACCCAGCTAAACCAAGAAAACTCCGGATCTCCGTAGCTGATGACGGTCTAGGCTAACTCTGCACTGCTTCCACCTTATTCGGATTCACGTGGATCCTATCACTCGATACTACATGATCTAAGAATTCCACTGAGTCTAGCCAAAACTCAAACTCATGAAAATTTCGCATATAACTTCTTTTCTCTCAAAGTCTGAAGCGCAGTCCTTATGTGCTTCTCATGATCCTCCTGAGTCTGGGAGTACACCAGAATATCGTCAATAAACACAATGACGAATGAGTCAAGATAAGGCCGGAACACACTGTGCATCAAGTGCATAAAAGTTGCTGGGTCATTGGTCAGCCCAAAAGACATCACAAGGAACTCGTAGTGACCATACCGAGTCTTGAAGGCAGTCTTCGGGATATCTGGCTTCCAAATCTTCAACTGATGATAGACTGAACGTAAGTCAATCTTGGGAAATACTCTGGCACCCTGTAACTGATCAAATAGGTCATCAATACGAGGCAAAAGATACCCGTTCTTCACTGTAACTTTTTTCAACTGGCGATAATCAATGCACATACGTATAGAACCATCCTTTTTCTTCACAAACAAGACAGGAGCACCCCAAGGTGACATACTGGGCCGAATGAAGCCCTTATAAAGCAACTCCTGTAACTGCTCCTTCAACTCTTTCAATTTAGGAGGAGCCATATGATATGGAGGAATAGAGATGGGCTGAGTGCCCGACAATAAATCAATGCCAAAATCAATATCTCTATTGGACTGCATGCTTGGAAGATTAGCTGGAAACACATCTGGAAAGTCCCTCACTACTGGAACTGAATCAACTGTAAGGGTATCAATACTGACATCTCTCACATCAGCTAGATACGCGTCACACCCCTTCTCAACCATTCGTTGAGCTTTAAGAAATGAAATAACTCTGCTAGAAGTATACTCTAAGGTACCTCTCCACTCTAATTGCGGTAAACCTGGCATAGCCAGCATAACAGTCTTAGCGTGATAATCAAGAATAGCATAGTGGGGCGACAACCAGTCCATGCCCAAAATAACAAAAGTCTACCATGCTGAGTAATAATAAATCGGCTATGGTCTCAAAACGACTAAGAGAAATCAAACACGACCGATACACGCGGTCCACAACAAGAGGATCTCCCATAGGAGTAGACACATAAATAGGGAAACTCAAAGAATCCCGAGATACACCCAAATACAGGGAAAAATAAGAGGACATATAGTAATATGTAGAGCCTGGTCAAATAATACTGACGCATCTCTATGACAGACCAGAACAATACCTATAATGATAGAGTCGGAAGCAACTGCCTTAGTACGAGCAGGAAGAGCATAATATCGGGCCTGGCATCCCCTTCTAGGGCGACCTCGACCTCCCCGACCTCCATCTCGAGCTGGCTGAGTAGGTGGGATGGTAGCTGGTGCTGGAATCATAGCCTGAGGATCCGGTGGAGCACACGGTGGCTGGGAAGTCTGTGGAGGTGCACCCCTCTTAAGTCTGGGGTAATCCCTCACCATATGTCGGGTGTCGCCATACTCAATATAAGCTCTCAGAGAGCGTGGCTACTGTAACTGGCTCGGGCCAGGTCTGCTGGACTGACCGCTAAAAGTACCCCGAGCAGGAGGCACACTAGATACTGGCGGTGTATAATAAGGCTCCAGGGGCCTAGCAGGGGCTGGAACACCACTGGCGGCTGGAAGAGCTAAATGAATAGGGCGACTCATATAACCCCTACCATGTCGAACTGCAGTTGGGGCATGAGTACTGCTGTAAGAAATATCCTGGCAATACTCACAACCTGCTGATAAGAAATATCCATCTCCAACTCCCTGGCCATACTAATCTGGATACTGGGATGTAGTCCCTCAATAAACCATCGAACCCTCTCTCGAACTATGGCAACCAAGGCCGGTGCATGTCGGGCCAAATCACTGAAGCAGACTGCATACTCTGGCACAGTCATAGCACCTTGATGCAGCTGCTCAAACTCTGCGTGTCATGAGTCCTTGAGGCTCTGAGGGACATACTCTCTCAAAAACATGTCCGAGAACTGAGTCCATGTAAGTGAAGTTGCCTCATCTAGACTACTCAACTCATAAGCACGCCACCACTGATAGGCTGCTCCTCTAAGCTGGAAGGTGATAAAAGAAACCCCACTCATCTCCGCTACGCCCATAGTACGGAGAATACAATGGCACTCCTCCAGAAAACCCTAAGCATCCTTTGACGCCAATTCACTGAAAGTAAGAGGGTGGTACTTTTTGTACCTCTCAAGTCTGAGCTGCTCCGCCTCAGAAACTGCTGCCCCAACCTCGGGCTGAGCTGGAGCTACCGGCTGCAACGGTATAATCTCTGGATCCTAGTCAACCTGAACCAGCTGCTCTGGAGTACCGGTGACGGGAGTTTGTGCTCCTCCCCTAGCCTGAGATGCGCAAGGAGCAAGTGGAATCAATCCATCCTGAGCTAAGGTGCTGAACATGCTCAGAAACTAGGCTAGAGTCTCCTGGAGAGCTGGTGCAGCAATAGGCACCTCAGGTGCCTGCCATCCAGCTGGAGCTACTGGGGGCTCCTCTATAGTAGCTCGTGCGGGTGCTTTGGGTGCACCGCGTGGACGTCCTCGGCCGCTACCTCGGCCCCGGCCTCTCGCGGCTCTATCAGGGGGTGCGGGTGCCTGGTCATCAGATCCGCCTATACGTGTCCTCACCAACTGTGAGAGAAAATAATACAAAAGTTTAGAATTTTTTTGGATGTCAACAAATTTCGCACGACAAGGAATCAAAGAAGTATAATTTTTCCTAATAGTTCCATAGCATCCCGAAGATAAGTACAGACGTCTCCATATCAATCCGCGAGACTCTAATAAACCGGCTTGTGACTCACGACACCTATGAACCTAGAGCTCTGATACCAATTTGTCACGACCCAAACTCCCTCTATATAACATCGTGACGGCACCTAGTCTCTACGACTAGGTAAGCCTAACAAATTGCGGAAATAACAATACAAAAATAAAACTTATCAACTAATTGCAATAGATACTGAATAACTAATAACAATGCCACTCGGCATGTACAACAATCAAAACACTAGACGTACACAGCTTCCCAAAACCCGGAACATCATGAGTCACAAGCTACAGAAGGAAAATTAGTATGTCTATACACCAGAGTCTAATAAAAAAAGTACGAAAGGTAAATGGCATAGGAGAGAATAGAGGGGGACTCCGAGGTCTGTGGATGCGGCAGATGTACCTTGAAGTCTCCTTACAGCAGCAAACACTCTCAGCTAGTAGCGGGGCTGATAAGAAGTACCTAGATATGCATACAAAACATGTGCATAAGTGTAGTATGAGTACAGCACAACGGTACCCAGTAAGTGCCAAGCCTAACCTCAGTAGAGTAGTGATGAGGTTAGGTCCGGGCCCTAATGGGATATAATAACACGACAGATGATATAATAAAATGAAGTAAAACTGAGAATTTAACAGAAAGAATTCACAGAGGAATAACAATACACAAACAATGTGATAACAACAGGGGAGCTTCCGAGATACCGTCTCGTAGTCCCAAAAGTAAATATGCGAGGAGATCTCCCGAGGTATCGCCTCGTAGTCTCAAAAGTAAATATACAGGGAGAAATCTCGAGGTACTGCCTCGTAGTCTCCAAAGTAAATGTGCGGGGAGAACTCTCGAGGAACTGCCTCATAGTCTCAAAAGTAAATATGCAGGGAGAACTCCCGAGGAACTGCCTCGTAGTCTCAAAAGTAAATATGCAGGGAGAACTCCCGATGAACCTCCTTGTAGTCTCAAAAATAAATTTGCAGTGAGAACTCCCGAAGAACCGCCTCGTAGTCTCAAAAGTAAACACACAGCTCAAACCGATAAATACAACATTTAACATCACGATTTCTACAGTTATACTGATAAAGAACAAGAAAAAGCAGAAAATCAACTAGGCATGCTTTACAGAGTTCAAATAAGCAATTAAAGCATGTAGACATGCAATATTAGACTAAACAGGATAGCTACACATATTGGAATAGCTCAATTAAGAATGAAAAACAGACTAATACTCATTTAAACGGTATAACTCAAATTAAAGGAAAAACAGATTACTATTCAGTAAAATAAATCGGGTTTTTACAACAAATAGCCCGTGCACATACTCGTCACCTCACGTACACGGCACTCATATATCACAATAGTACCAAATCCTAAAAGGATTTCCCGCACACAAGGTTAGGCAAGCCACTTACCTCGAATCAAGCTCAATCAATCAGTAACAATGGCTTTTTCACGAATATCCGACGCCGAATAGACCAAATCTAGTCAAAATCAATTACATACCATAAATACAACTATAAGAAATTAATCTAATTAATGAAATCAAAGCTAAAGCAAGAAATTAGAAAATCGCCCCAAAAAGTCGACCCGGCCCCACGTCTCGGAATCGGGTAAAAATCATAAAATATGAACACTCATTCACTCACGAGTTTACTTGTACCAAAATTATCCAAATCCGATGTCAAAATCCCAATCAAAACCCAAAATCTTGGTTGAAGAACTTCTTTCCATTTTTCCCAAATGTTCACCCCAAATCCGAAATTAAATGATGAAATTAATGAAAGATTAGCGGGATATAACCAAAAACAAGTGAAGAATCATTACCCAATTGATGTCTCTGAAAATCCCTCAAAAGCTCGTCCAAATCCGAGCTCCCAACTCAAGTTTTTGATAAAAATGGCAAAACCCTCGTTTTTGAAATGTTATATTCTGCCAGATATTTCTTTCCTCGCGAACGCGGCCACACCCTCACGTTCGCGAAGAACAAATTTTCCTTCAGTCCAAAACCTTCTTCGCGAACGCGAGAGCCCCCTCGCGAAATGCAGAAGCTTACATTGCCTGACCCTACACGAACGCATAGGCTAACTGCCAGGAGTTCCATCTGACCGTTCCTTTACGCGAATGCGATGACCATATCGCGAACGCGTAGGCTAAATGATCCACATCTTCGCGAATGCGGGAACCACATCGCGAACGTGTAGAACAAACTCAACTAGCCTCCCAGATGCCTTACGCGAATGTGAGACCTCTCCCGCGAACGCGATGAAGAAAAGTCTGCAGCAAAAATACCAGAAAATCTGCTATCTTTCCTAAGTCCAAAATGATCCGTTAACCACCCGAAATCAACCTGAGGCCCCCCGGACCTCAAAACATACCTACAAGTCTTAAAACACCATAAAAACTTAGTTGAGCCCTCAAATTACATCAAACAACACTAAAAACACGAATCGCCCTCCGATTCAAACTTAATGAACTTGAAACTTTAAATTTCTACAACCGATGCCGAAACATATCAAATCACGTCCGATTGACCTCCAATTTCGCACACAAGTCATATTTGATATTATAGACCTACTCCAATTTCCAGAATCGCAATCCCACCCCGATATCAAAAAGTTCACTTCCGGTCAAAATCTCTAAAAACTCAACTTTCGCCAATTCAAGCCTAAATCAGCTACAGACCTCCAAAACATAATCCGGACATGCCCCTAAGCCAAAAATTAACGAACAGAGCTAATGGAACCCACGGAACTCCATTCCGGAGTCGTCTTCATATAGTTCTGACTACTATCAAAATCCTAAGGCTTAAACTTCAGTTTAGGGACTAAGTGTCCCAAAACACTCTGAAACCAAAAACAAAACCTCCTGACAAGTCACATAAGCAGAAAAAATATACGGGGAAGCAGTTAATAGGGTATCAGGGCTATTACTCTCAAAATGACCGGACATGTCACTACAATAAGACCCTCCAAGAATTGGATGACGTCACCTTGTCGAGGAGTATAGTCGGTCTTTCTCTCAGGGTGAGTGCTTAATGATTTGTCCCCCCTTTTTTTCCTTTGTTAGCAGGGGAATTTTCATGTTTACCTTACTTTTTTTTTCATTTTATGTTTGCAGACTTTGATTTTTGAGATTGAAAGTGCTCGAAGGGAGGATAAGCACAGGGAAATATTTGTGAGGTTGAAAAACAACTATTTCGAGTACCGTGGCAAGTAGCGGGAGTTTCACAGGCGGTTTAGTGAGGGTGAAAATTTGTAGGCCCTTCGTGCTGAGTTGAAGGAGAAGGATGACGAGCTGGTGAGAGTCATTGAGAAGTATAGCATCCTTGAGGGGACGCTGAGGAGTAGGGATGAGAAGTTTGAGGTCAGCAGAGCCGTGGAGGCCCAATGCGGCGACTTTCAGGCACAAGTGGTCGAGCTGAGCATGCAATTGGAAGAATGCCGGCTTCAGATAAAGGTTCTTAATGGTAAAGTTGTTGAGAAGGAGAGCGAGCTTGAGAAGGCAGAGTATTCCCATTTGGTAAATGACGATCGACTAGAGGAGAGGAGATGAGAGTTGGAGAAAGACAATTCCCTCCTCTATGATCAGGTGGGCACTTTAGAAGCTGAGAAGGCACAACTGCTTGCACAACTATCTTCTTCTTGTACTTTAGAAATTCCCAACATTCCTCGGGACCTGTATGAAGAATGGATTCATGCCGAGGCTCAGTTGGACGTGTTTCACGATTTGCATAAGGCGGGGTTTGTTTCTGTAGTCGCTCTTGATGATGTTCGTGTTAAGGCCCGTGAGGCTCAGATCTCTTATGGATATGATCCCTCCACGCCTGGGGCTGGCGATGATGAGAGGGACGAGGGTGTGGATCAGCTTGAAGAGAATGCCTGGTATGATGCTGCATACCCTAAAGGCAAAGATGACGGTGATGAGAGGGATCAAGATGGCCCGGACATCGATGGTCAGGGTGGTGAAGGTGTAGGGGATCATAATGGTAGCGATCAGTAGTTTTTCTTCTTCTTTTATGTGAACTTCTGTATTTTTGCTGGCGTCTTCATGAGCCTTTGTAAAAAATATGTTTAAGTATGAAATGCCAAGGTTGTTTTCTGCATCCGTTTCCTTTCCTATGGTTTATTTTCTGTACTTATGTGTTTTTTGCTTCTGTTGTGGTTTCCTGTGCTCTTTGTTTACTATGCGTTGAGATGTGGCTGAGGTCATCAACTTGTTTGGTCGTGACCCTTCGTTAAATCGCGGCCAAGAACCGATAGGTGCTTTTTCGAATGAGGTCGAACATAACCTGAGTTTAATTATGGCCAAGGGCTGGTAGGTGTTAGCTCGAGCGAGGTCGAACATAACCTTAATTTAATTATGGCTGAGGGCCGGTAAGTGTTAGTTCGAGCGATGTCGAACATAAACTGAATTTAATTATGGCCGAGGGCCGATAGGTGTTAGTTCGAGCTAGGTTAAACATAATGTGAATTTAATTATGGCAGAGGGACGGTAGGTGTTAGTTCGAGCGAGAGTCGAACATAATCTGAATTTAAGGAAGATGTGCTGATAAGTGTAAAGTTTATTGCCTTGACATTATTGCTTTTGCTACATACTTGAAGAAATTTCCAAATTTTTGGGTGTTGGCTGGCGTTCCAGTCCCAATCCTGGTCTATCTAGTCCCTTCATTGTTCGATCTGGAGAATAATGAGAGGTTGAGCAATGAAATAGTGATCACGGCCTTGCCTTCACATACTTTGACTTGGAGTGTTCCCTTCGTTGCTTCGTTAAAAACCTCCTTGAGAAAACCCAACTGGGACAAAACTAAAGTGAGGGAAAAAAGAGTGCGACTTGGGGGACGCTTTTTCTTTTAGAAGTTGAAGTATTTGAGGTGGTTGATATTCCAATTGTTTGGTAGTAGCTTTCCTTCCATTGTTTCTAGTTGAAATGATACTTTATTTACTTTTGCTGTGATTTTGTACGGACCGTCCCAATTTGTTCCTAGCTTGCCTTCAATGGGATCTTTGCTCGCTTGGGTTTTAGCTTTCGGTACGTAGTCCCTGATTTTGAACGGCTTGACCTTTGCTTTCTTGTTATAATAGCCTTCTATTATTGTCGTTGCTTGCGCCGCTCTCATGGGAGTACCTTAGACTGGGCTACCCGACCTCGACTGGTATTATTGCCTCGGTCGCGTAGACCAAAGAGTAGGACATCTCTCTTGTGCTCCTTTTCGGAGTTGTTTGGTAGGCCCACAATACTTCTAGTAGTACTTCTGGCCATAGGCCCTTGGCATCCTCAAGATTCTTTTGCATGATGTTTAGTATTGATTTGTTAGAGGACTCTGCTTGCCCGTTGCCAGCGGGGTGGTACGGGGTTGAGAGTATTCTTTTGATATGCCATTTCTCGAAAAATTTGGCAGTTTTCTTTCCTGTGAATTGGGGTCCGTTGTCGCACCTGATTTTATTGGGAAGGCCGAACCGGCATATGATATTCCTCCATATAAAGGTGATTACTTCCTGTTCTTGTATTTGGGCAAATGCTCGTGCTTCCACCTACTTAGAGAAATAGTCAGTTAAAACCAAAAAGAATCGTACATTACCTCGTCCTGCCGGGAGGGAGCCCACGATGTCCATTCCCCATTTGATGAACATACAAAGTGAGGTGACCGAGTGGAGGTGTTCGCCCACTTAGTGAATCATTGGGGTGTACTTCTGGCATTGCTCGCATCTTTTCACGAAATTTGCGGCCTTCTTTTTCATGGCGGGCCAGTAATATCCCACCCGTATGAGGCATCTGACTAGTGCTTGGCTACCGGAATAAGCCCCACAATGACCTTCGTGGATTTCTTTAAGGATGTGCAGAGTTTTGTTTGGGCCCAGTCACTTCGCTAAAAGGCCACCGTAAGTTCTCTTATACAGGTCATTGTGGAGGATACTGTATCTTATTGCTTGCATTCTCAGTTTCTTGGCCTCTTTTTATCGCCAGGGAGTGTGCCGTCCTACAAGTATGCGACAATAGGATTGCGCCAGTCCCAACTTAAGTTAATGGTTCTTACCTCGACTTGGTCTAGCGATGAGTTGAGGAGATTGACCACGTTTTTGTCTCCTGTTGTGAAGCTTTTGGTGGATGCGACTAGTTTAGCGAGTCCACCTGCCTCTGCATTCTATGCTCGTAGAATTTGGTCGAGCTAACATTCGTTGAACTCGGGCAGCAGCTTGCAGATTTCGGTCTAGTATTTTTTGCAATCTTTGTTCCTTGATTTGGAAAGTCCCTATGACTTGGTTGACCACGAGCTTGGAATCATAATGTAATTTTAAACGTTTTGCCCCATACTTGAGCGCTAGTCTCAAACCTACAATGACAGCCTCATACTTGGCCTCGTTGTTAGTCATATTCGGGCACCTTATGGACTGTCGAATTACTTCACCTGTTGGGACATCGAGTTCGAGTCCCAGTCCGGACCCTGATGCGTTGGATGCGCCATCGGTGTATAGGACCCATAGGTTTTGTGTTTGGTGGAAAGTTTGGACGGCTTCCCTTTCGACTTCAGGCATAATTTTTGCACTGAAGTCGACGACAAAGTCAGCGTGCACTTGCGACTTTATCTTCGTTCGCGACTGGTACGTGATATCGTGCTCGCTTAGCTCGATGGCCCACTTGGACAACCTTCCCGATAACTTGGGTTTATGTAAAATGCTTCTTAGGGGGGAAGTTGTGTTTACCGAGATAGGGTCACATTGAAAATATGGTCTAAGCTTTCTTGAAGCTATGACTAAGGCCAAAGACAGTTTCTTGAGGTGTGGGTACCTCGTCTCGTCATCGACTAGTATTTTTCTAATGTAATAAATGGGAGATGCGTACCTTTGTTTTCTCAAATTGGGACTGCGCTTATAGCTACCTCGGACACAACTAGATAAATGAGGAGACGCTTCCCCGGCTCTGGTTTTGAAAGCAAGGGCGGCGACGACAAGTATGCCTGTAGTTCCCTCAGAGCTTGGACACACTCCGAAGTCCATTGGAGGCCGTTATCTTTCTTAAGTATGCCAAAGAATTTATGGCACCTATCCGAGGACCGCGAGATGAACCTTGATAGGGCAGCGATGCAACCAGTCAACCTTTAGACCTATTTTTTGGTGGTCAAGAGTTCGGGTATCCCCTCGATGATTTTGATTTGGTAAGGGCTGACCTCGATCCCTCGTTGTCATACCGGGAAACCTAGGAACTTTCCTGAGGCTACGCCGAGCGCACACTTCTCTGAGTTCTATTTCATTCTATACCGTCTGAGTATGTCGAAAGTTTCTTTTAGATGGTCAATATGATCTTCTCCCCTTTTGGACTTGACCAGCATGTCGTTATTTATACTTCCATTGTTTTACCGAGCTGATCCTTAAGCATCCTCGTCACCAACCTTTGATGAGTCTCCCCTGTGTTCTTTATTCTGAAGGGCATGACCCTGTAGCAGTACGTTCTTTGGTGGGTGATGAATGTGGATTTTTCCAGATCTTCCTCTTCCATGAGGATCTGATTATAGCCTGAGTAAGCGTCCAATAAGCTTAGTAGCTCATGATCGGCCATTGCATCAATGAGTTGGTCGATGCGAGGCAGTGGGAACGAATCCTTTGGGCATGCTTTGTTCAAGTCTATGAAGTCCATGCACATCCGCCATTTCTCCTTTTTTTTTAAACTATTAATACGTTGGCGACCCACTTGGGGTACTTCAAATCCCTGATGTAACCATTTTCTAATAGTTTTTCCACTTCCTCACGCACTACGTTGTTGATTGCGGAGTTGAATTTACACCTAACCTGACTCACCGGGGGGTGGAAGGGGTCGACGTTTAATTTGTGCGTGGCAATTTTCTTTGGGATGCCCGGCATATCTGCATGGCTAAAAGCAAATAAATTTGCGTTAGCTTTTAAGAATTGACTGAATTTACCTGGTTCCTGAAGTTTGCAATCGATATAGGCCTTCTTGCTATGGTCGTTGGGAGATAATTGAATGGGGTTAAGGTCTTCTATGGTCGATCCTGTGGCTTCGACTATGTCGGGATCTTTGATGCCTTCCCCGACCTCGACCCTGCTGATTGCTATGCCTCTTTTTCTTTGTCCTTCCTTTGTTGGGAGGTCGTGCTGTCTAAAGCAATGCGGTAGCATTCCCGGGATGTACGTTGCTCTCCTCGTATGCTGAATATTCCCCATGGAGTTGGGAATTTGATGACTTGGTATAAGCTGGAGGGGACGACCTTAATGGGGTATATCCATGGTCGTCCCACAATGGCATTGTACGCGATGTCTTGGTCCATGATGTGGAATGTTGTTTCCAGAGTCACGCCGCCGGCCAAAACAAGGAGTGTAATTTCCCCGGACGTCCGTTCAACTGCATTGTTAAAACCAGCTAGTGCGATGTAGCGCGGTACTATCTTATCCTATAGTTTCATTTGGGTAAGTACTTGGGGATGGATAATGCACGCGCCGCTCCCGTCATCTATCATAATGCGTTTAACATCAATATCTAAAATTCGTAGATTAATAACAAAGGCGTCATTATGAGGAAAAGCCAAACCGTCGGCGTCCAACTTGTCGAAGATGATACTTTCTTCGAGTTTGTCGTACCATTCACGGGTGATAAATCGCTTGAGTTTGTGGGTAGTGGTGAATTTCACGCTGTTGATGGAGGCATCGTTGCCGCCGTCGATGATCATGTTGATGGTACGGGCTGGTGAGGTGAGATAGGCGGCCCTTGATGTTCGCGTCCTCTGGCAAAATTTGTTCTTCCCTTATCGCTTAGCAACTTTTTAACGTGTCCTTATTGTAGCATATTCACAACTTCCTGCCTCAGAGTGATGCAGTCTTTAGTCTTGTGCCCTCGTTCCTGGTAAAACTCATAGAGGGCGTCAGGTTTTCTGATGTTAGGGTCCGATCTCATCTTTGGTGGTCACTTCACTTTTGGCCCGAGCTTCTCCAGGGCGTAGACTATCTCTGTAGGTGACACAAAAATTGTGAGCAGATAATGGGGGGGCATACCTCTGTCGTTCGGATGGGTTACCATCATTAGTCTGGATGGACCTTCTTCGTAGCGGGGGAGGGGTGGCGGTAGTTCTGATATATGGTTGATGTCGTTCCCCGTTGGGTCGTGGAATTGGATGATCTCTTCTAGCATTGTCTCTTCGATCCTTTCTTGATTCCGCTTGTACCGAGGTTAGTCGGTGGGTTGGCCCGTTGAGGTCGTCCTCATCTGCATGAACCTTGGCACAATAAGCATTGTGGATTTCATCCTAAGTGATTGGGGGTACTTTATCAACCGAATCAACAGTTTCCTCGTTGCTCTTGAACCATCCCTACTCAGCCCGTTCTAAAAAGCTGCGACCGCCATCCCTTCGGACACGTTTGGAAAAGTCATCCTTACTCGGTTGAACCGGGTGAGGAATTCACTCAGTCAATCTCTCAGAGATTGTTTAATAGAAAATATGTCGTTCACTCTAGCCTCGGCCTTCTTGACTCCGACGTGGGCCGTTATGAACTTGTCGGCCATTTCTTCAAAGGTTTCTGTGGAGCGTGCTGGTAGCTGTGAATACCAGGTTAATGCCCCTCCTGTGAGGGTTTTGCCAAACTTCTTCAGCAAAATGGAAGACACATGTTCTTTGGTGAGGTCATTGACTTTTACGACGGTGACGTAATGAGTCATATGATCTTCAGGGTCGGTTGTGCCGTCATATATCCTGAGGTAGGGCATCGTTTTAAAGGTTTTTGGTATAGCATGTGGGGCTGCGTCATCAATGTACGGCTGTTCGACGAACCGGCCGACATCCCTCTTCAGCAACAACTTAGGGGCGCTAGGTATTTTATCGACCCTTCCTTGGTGTTCTTTTATTTGATCTCGGAGCGCCTTGTTTTTATTCTCCATTTCTTCCATCCTTTTCAGAATGGCTGCAAGGGCATTGTCACCTGCACTATCAATGACATTGTGAGTAATACTTGTCATTGGAGGAAAAAGCTGGTTGCACTGCTCGTCCGCTTGTTGTATCGTGCAAGTCCTTGCGTTTTATGTAGTTGTATCCTGAGTGGGCTTGTTGAGGACGCTGGTTAGCGTGTCAATTAGTGGATGCACTGGGCGTTATTTTTTAGAGTTGGGGGTATCTCTTCCCCCACAGACGCGGAGGCTCCCTTACCACAAGATTTTGTGATGTTATAGTGAGGGAGTGGTGACCCGTCTCGCCTTGGGGATGCACTGGGCGCGTGTCCTCACCCGCGGTTTCACAGTTTCATTGATGACGTTCATGGGGTTGGTTGGGTGGTCACTTGCTGTTCTCGTTCTTTCTTCTCGGTTACCTGCCATGTAGGGTTTTGTATGCACAAAGAGATCTTGGGTTTTGTGACGTTAGTGACTCGTGTTAGTCGTAGATCTAGAGAAAACTAAAAATTTAACTAAGAGATTCCCACAAACGGCTCCAAATTGTTTGACAAAAAATATGGCTCTTGGTTCAAATAATTAAATTTATGTAATTATGGGTTAAACTTAGTTAATAATAATATTTCTAGATGTAATTTCCGAGGGTGCAATAAATATTAGATGGGTCTGGTCAAATAGTGATAACAATATGCAACAACGGTTCCAAAAAGCATGAGCAATAATATAGTATTTAATGGCAATGCATAATAATAAATGACATTTAAGTAAAAAAGAGGAATGATTCACCCAATAAAGGATGAACTAGATGGTTGTTCCTCCTGACAATGATGAGTGACAGACAAATCCTTGAATGTTCGAGTTATTCTCGGATCTGATGGAAAAGTATGGAATAATATAGACAAGAATCTCAGTGAAAAGGTGGTGTTTGTATCTTAGTAAGAGACAAAGAGAGAATCGTTTTGTCAACGTGTGTCTTACAAAAATATATCACATGCCCCTATCATTGTCTCTTTTTTCTATATATATGAGACATATTCCTAAGAGAACTAATAGTACAAGTGTAGAGAATATCCATTAGAATATTCCCTTTTAATATCATCTCCTGACAAACTAGCCATTACAGCTCTTATCATCTATATTCAACCTCGACCTCGACCCTTGTCGACATCTCGATTACGACTCATATCGACACTTCGGCCAAGGACTTTGCTTCTTTTTGGGTCGCTTCGACTAAGGTCGACTCGAGAATCCTTCCCATAATATTATCTTGGTTTAGATACTCTAGAGACAGATTTTTCCTCATACAATTATGAAGAGCATATGTGAAAGATTCATAAATGAAAAAGGGTGGGAGGTGGGAGGTGGGAGGAGGGGAAGGGGGGAGACAGAGAAAAAATAGCAATAGGTAATCACGATAATTTCGAGTTTTAATCATGAGAATTAGGTACTACTTATAAATTTGGTATTTATCCATTATTTAACATATTATCCTAATGCAAATGTGTGAATTCAAATTAATTGGGTCAGCAAAATTTGAATATCATTGAATGCTAAGAATAAAGAAAAACATCATAGAAGTAAGTAAGAGGGACAAAAAATGGTTCAAGTGGTAAGCACCCTTCTAAGATTGTGGGTTAGAGAGGGAAAAAAGAGGCTAGAGGGAGGCAACTGCATCAAGTGAAGAGTATGGAAGTAACCATTCAACGTATGGAGTTGCATGATTTTGATTCATTTATGTTACTTATATCATATGCAATGTGGTTGGCCATGCCTCGAATTTCTGAATTTCTTCACCACGTGTCATGATAATTAATTTCTTATGATTAACTACTTGGAGTAATATATAAAAATAATTATTAAACAAAATTTTTGTTCTGAATTAGAAACACTATAAGAATTGCCAACCAACTAGAGCAAAGATGTCACATATATAAAGACATTGCATTTATTTGTTACATCAAATTTCATTCACTGAGGAAATAACAAATAAACTTGGAACGTTCTACGATTAAAGCCCACCTCCACCCCCACCCAACCCCAGAAAAGAAACTAAAGAAAGAGAGAAGAAAGCTAATCAACAAGTCCGAGTTTAATTAGATTTAATTTTTCTCGATCTAATTAATTAATTGACTAATGGGGCGAACTAATGTTATCATCATCAAGATCATCTAGTGAAAGGAATACTTCATCCAAGCATGAAAGCTCTGCGCTATCATTGTCAGAGTTGCTTTCGTGTACACAACAAATCAGAGGGAGTTAGGATTTGAAGTGTGTGGTTCTAATTTTAAAATAAAACACTGCTTTCAGTGGAAATCGAACCCCCATCTTTCCCAACGAACCCACAGCCCTTACCGTTGAACCAAGACCCCTTTTGTTACTGGGTTCGGCAGTATATATTTATATAAATTTAGTAAATATTTCAATACAAATACATGGTTGCGGAAAAAGTTACTGGGTTCGCCCGAACCCGCACCCACTAGGTAACTTCGCCCCTGCAACAAATTACCCATTTACTATACTCCTGAAAAAAAGCAACAAACACAAAAATAAGACGACTGCCATACTATACCAAAAATAAGGAATTTAACTTACATATGTGGATTAATACACTGATTTTTATATAATATTAATGTAATTTAATTTGTTATAGCAGATTGTCTTCATTAAATTTAAAGTAACTTGTTCCACGAGTTTATTACTCCTAGAAGTTACCTATAGCTAGTTACTCTCGCTGGTTCATTTTAAAGGTCGTTTAAACATTTTACGGTTCGTCTGAAATAAGTGTCATCTTAATCAAAATCAAGAAGACATTATTTTGTTTTCTTTCAAATTTACCCTTATTTTGATATATGATATCGGTATAACTTTCTAAAAATTCTTCTCATGTTTGAAGAGAAATAAAGGGTCACTTAGTCAAATAATCTCTTATAATTAATGTTATTAACTGATTTTCTTAAAAAGTATGTTAAAACCATCCAATATAAATTTTTAATACTATATATCATGAATAAAAATTAAACTCCAAAAGTAATTTGGGCCACATTATTAATTAGTATGTCAAAGTGGACATACATTTGTGGAATGAGTTGTTGATCTTCTAGAGGATGATCGATTGCTACTACTTGTTGAAGCTGAAGAATGAGAAAGCCTGTATTCCTGCATTAGCCAATTGGTTTTATGGCCTTGTGGTGGCTCATCACCCATGTAAAATCCATAGTATTTCTTCGTCCCAATAACTTTGTGATTGGAACTTGACAATATTGATTCATCAACTCCCACAGGTTGCCAGTATCCATTCCCTGTGATTCGGGTCTCATTTGTTATCCTACTATAGAAATACCATTTGTTTCCTACTGCCATTGTTTTTCCTGCCAACACCATATCATGCATGAAAATTAAAATTATAAGAGTTTTAACTTGTATACTTTGACAGTGTAAAAACATTATTGTATTATCACGTCACCTAAAGATAATTTCATATTAGTAACTTAAAAAATAAGGTAAATTATTTGCTAACAGGTTGAAAAAAGATATTAATAGACGTGATAGTGTAAAATATATTCTTACAGGCACGTGTATACAAGTAAATATCCAATAAAAAACAAGTGTTGGAAGTATATACCTGCATCCAAATCCCAAGGATCATAGGGATAAAGATGAAGATCAGGAATGATATCAGGATGGCAAGGTAAGAGAGAAGCCTTGCGTTGGAGAAAATGAACAACCAGCTCCTCATCTGTTGGGCTGAACCTAAAACCAGGTGGTAGGTTTACATTATTATTATCCCCCATTAATTCAACTATGCAACTCAATTAGTATGAAATGAGACGTTCGTCATCGTCTTGGACTTGGCCGTGCCCTATGGATTGGTCAAGCTCATGTGACAGTGACGTCAATAGGAAGTACTATATATTAGGAAAGAAAGAATGAAATATTGATGTATATATCCCAGCAAATATATCTAGCTAATGCAGGAAGAATACAAGAATAGTAGAAGGATATATATTGGAATGTCTAATAATGGTAGAATTAACGGAGGACAAAGGAATGATTTTATAGTGAGAGAAAGGAAGGAGAGAGAAAGAAGGTAATAAAGTTTAGGATCATCAACACCACCACCACCATACTGACCTCATTTCTCAAATTTCACGCAGTCTCTCCATTATATTTTCTGCTAGCTTCAATGCAGGGTTTGCTTCACTTTTGGATACTTAAATGGTTATCGTTGGCTGGTGGCTATCTAAAGGTGAGGGGTGATATACCTTTTATATTAGTGTATTAACCTTATAATAGCTTTTATTTAAATTTTATATATATAAATACCCTAATATCTATATATATATATATATATATATATATATTTGACTTTGAACTCATATTATTATTATTGTATAAGTATTAATTTAAAGTTGTTGTAAGAACTGGAACATTAAATCCTGAATTTGATTAAGAGTAGTTATAACTCAAGCATTTGGATCAAAATCCAATACTTGAGACTAACGAGACCTGTTTTTATTAGAGGGAATCAAATAAATCCCCTTTTTTTCTCTCTTCACGTGTAGTTACATGTTCGCTACAGTACAATGTATATTAATACTTGGATTATAGGCAAAGATCGGACATGGATTTATACAAGAATGGTGTTCCAAAGCAACATATATGCAGATCTAGGATAGGACTGCGGTACTTGGCTTAAGTTATAAGCGTCTCTACAGTACTTCAACCTATTAAGCGCTGATGAGGTCACTTTAGGAGTACCCTTTTTTTTTTCGGCTGAAGAAGATATATTTTATACTATATATTAACTAACCATTTCAAGAAATGACCCTTCTCCTGAGTACTTGATTTGAAGGATACAGTGTTGGCTTCTCTGAAAATGTGCCGCACAGGTGGCCCTCCAACAATTACTTGCATTTAGTAAGGATATGTGAATTGTATTTATCATTTGCTCCATTGAGTACAGAGCATACTACTTGCAATCATCAACCCAAAATCCACCTAGTCATGATAGCATAAACTTAATATAGAATAAGATAACTCAAATGAAAGATCAAAACGAAAAGAATAATAATAACTGAATTATATACAACTTTCCAAGGACTGGTAGTACAAGTTATAAGCCACTATAATTTAGATTTACAAAACTGATATGACAATATCGGTTTGAAGTTTACACAAACAGAAATGAAATTCGAAACTACCTTGAACAAGAGATATAGCTTGAATCTGAAACGCAGGTACGTCTGACTTCGTCTTCCACATTTACGCAGTTCCAAGATATGCACGCAAGGTGCATATATGAGTGTAATATGAGTATAATCGATCCCATATACTCCGTAAGTATCTTGACTAACCTCGACGAAATAGTGACGAGATTTTAAGTTAAAAGATACTCACTCAATATTTTACATATACAGATGATAAGCAGGAAGAACAATAAAAGAAAGAGACACGAATAATCACGTACTAAATGAAACAAGAAACAAGAATACAATGACACGGGGACCAGAATATCATTAGTTCTTAGTTTCACAACACAACACGATAACAAAAATCAATAGACAAGAATAACCACAATACATCTTCTCTGTTGTGTCGTGCAATCCGGTCCCATATATAATATCTTCTCCATTGCAGCGCACAACCCGATCCACAAGTATTAAGTAGAGGTGTGTAAGAAGTGAAATTATGTAACATGTGGAGGCACGCAGCAAGTAAATACATCTAGCATATGAAGGCATGTAACAGGTCAAGACAACTCATAGGTAAATCGCGTAACAAATAGAGGCAAGTAACATGTACGAGCAAATAACAGTAAAAGCATGAATTCGAAGAGAACATGTAGCAGATGTAAATCAAGTAAAGGCATAGGAGTAACTGTAACGAACAAGGTAGAAATAGATATATAACAGTTATCAGGCCAAACATGAAATACAGAGATAACTATATAAGGAACACAAAAGGTGAAAGTAACCTGCAAAACAACAAACATTAGTAGAAACTAAAGTAGAGGGAATGTAAGTATTTAACGGACGAGTATTCATAACAAAAATTCAATTCCCATTCTTCTCACACGATAACAACCAACCGGCCAATCTTAATTCTCACCACACGATAATACTCATCATGCCAACATCGTGTCAACCGCACGAAAATATCAATCGTGGAACATATAACCCTAAGGCCCCAATCATTATTTCTTATTACAAATAAAGAAGCTCAAGTGGCATGACAATAACAAGTATAGATGAATGTTCATGATGCATTGGTTTAATTAAGCAGGTAAACGGTCTCAAAACAATACATTAAATCCTTTCAAAATGTCATATGTCGTAAAATAATTTCTAAAATAGGTAGTTGAATTTTATTAGTCGTAGAATTAAATGAAGTATATGATAAGGGATCACCAAGTTCAACAAATCACAAAGAAGCATATAATTTCCCTTCCCGGGTATGAAAATCCTGGCACATGCATATACGCCCGTCACCTCGTATATGCATAACCCTCACATGTATCAAATAATTTAATTTAGAAGGAAAAATTCCATCAATAAAGTTAGGCAAGACACTTACCTCAAATAAGCCAAATTCATACACTAGAAGAGTCATCCCACATGAATCGACCTCCGAACGGCTAGAAACTAGCCAAAAGTAACTCAAAAATATTAAATAATGTCATAGGAATCGAACCCAAACAATAAAGGTCGAATCTTTAATTAAATACTCAAAGTCAAACCAAAAACACAACCTTGGACCGCAACCCGAAATTTGACAAAACTCACAATTTACGATAACCCATTCGAATATGAATTCAACCACAATAATTTCACTCAAATCCAACTCCAATTCGATGTTCAAACTCAATTATTCACTTTAGAAAAGTTTAGACAAAAATCCTCAATTTCACTTTTAGATTTATCAATAAAATTCAAAAATCAAAGATGGAATCATGTAAAATAATCAAATTCGAGTCAAAATTACTTACCCTAATCTAAATCGTGAAAATCCCCTCCAAGATCGCCCAAATCCGAGCTTTATAACTCAGAATGTGATAAAATAACCAAAACCTTAAAAATAGAGTACTTATAAGCACTGCCTAGTTATATGCATCACGATCGCGTAGAAGGAAAATAGAATGCCAGCAAAATAAATGTCACGACCCAAAATTCTAACCTGTCGTGATGGCGCCTATCTCGATACTAGGCAAGTCGATAATCTCAATAAAATACAATTTCTCTTAAGTTTGAAAATATAATATTTAAATACGATTCAAAATCCCACAAATACTGATACGAACACTCCCCAAAACCTGGTGTCACTGAGTACATAAGCATCTAATATGGATACAAGTCAAAAGAAAACGGTCTATAATAGTCTAAGACCAAATACAATAAACAAGGAGATAGGAAAGGAGAGACAAGGTCTACGAAACACGACAACTATCTATGTATCTCCGAAAAATCAACTGTGCGAGAAAATCAACACCCGCTATGTCTAGAAGCACCTGGATCTGCACACGAAGTGCAGGGTATAGTATGAGTATAACAAACTCAGCAAGTAACAATAATAAATAATGAATTAAAGATAGTGACGAGCTACACAGTTATAGTTCATTTCCAGTAATTCCAACAGAGAATAGACATGCTTTCAAATCCAGCAGTTTAAGTCAAATCAATTTATACAGTTCAAGTTCATGTAATCTGGATATAAGATCTTTCAGAGAATTTAACAATAATAACAAATAGAAACTAAGTGCAACAACAAATGAAAAGCAAGTACAGCCTCTCAGGGCAACAGTCACTCCACTCGTCACAACAACTCAACCACTCGGCTCTCAGCCCTCAGCACTCACACTCAATGGGTACCCGCGCTCACTGGGGGTGTACAGACTCCGGAGGGGCTCCTACAGCCCAAGCGCCATAATCCGTACGGACAACTCACATGCTATAATATCCTGCACGGACAACTCACGTGCCATAATATCCTTACCTTACCGACAGGCCCTCGGCCTTACTCAGTCCTCAACCTCTCTAGTCTCTCGGGCTCTCGAAAATCACAAATATCAGCCCAAACAAATATAACATAGTGAGTAAACAAATATCAATAAAGACTAAGGTATGATGCATAAGAAAAATTATGACCGAGTACAAGACAGCAATTAGCAAATAATTCAAAAAGTATGCGACCTCTGTAGGTCCTAACAATACTATCACATAGCCTAAGCATGATTTCTAACATGATTTACAGTCAAATTTCTTCAACACATAGAGAGCATATAGCTAACAACAAGTTATTCAACTTTACAGTTCCACGGGACGGACCAAGTCACAATTCCCTCGGTACACGCCCACACGCCCGTCACCTAGCATGTGCGTCACCTCCAAAATAATCATATGACATAAAATTCCGGGGTTTCATACCCTCAGGACCAGATTTAAAACTATTACTTACCTCAAACCGTGTAATTCTTTATTCTGCTATGCCTTTGCCCCGATAACTACTCTTCAAAAGCCTCGTATCTAGCCACAATTAATTCGATTCAATTAATACCAATTATTATAATTAATTTCATAAGGAAATATTAATTTTCCAATAAAAATCCGAAATTCACTCAAATATTGCTCGTGGGGCCCATGTCTCAGAACCTAACAAAATTTATAAAATATGAATGCTCATCCAACCATGAGTCCAACCATACAAATTTCACCAAATTCCGACATCAATTCGACCCTCAAATCTTCAATTAAAGTCTTTGACGATTTCTACCATTTTCAACCCAATCTTTACCCATTTGAACTCAATAATCTTTCCATAAACCTTATTGGTATATGTATGAATAAATAATACTCTATCACCCAAGAATCAAACTTTTAATTACCCATCTTTACTCCAACCCGAAATTGAAGAATTGGGGAAAGAAATTCGTACCTCTTTGAAGATCTATCAAGATCCTTGTGAAATCTTCAATTCTTGAACAAGAATTGATAGATAAATGACTAAGTCTTCCATTTTTCTCTCTAAAATGCTCTCACCTCACTCTAAAATGTCAGATTTTGGCTAAACAATGAGCTTCAAGGGCTATAAATCGAAGTTGGGTCGGGTCAAAAATTAGAAAAAATGGAAGCCCCGACGCAGTTATGCGATCGCATAACAGGTATGCGGTCCGCATATCGGCCGCATAATTTGGCCTCCAAAACTGGGCGTGACTGACCCGGTCTGCGGTCATTATGCGGTATGCATACCTGTTTTGCGATCGCATAATGCACCGCATAATAGGTCTGCGGTCGCATAACGCACCACAGAGTTTCCTCAAATCTTGCCCCTCTCCTGATCCACTCTGTGATCATTATGCGGTCTGCAAAGTGATTCTGCTCAATCTCCCAAGTAGCTTCTCTGACTGGCTGGCCTCTCTACTGCACCTTCACTAAAGTTATGTTCTTTGATCTCAATTTTCGAACCTGACGGTCTAAAATAGCCACCGGCTCCACATCATAAGTCAAATTACTGTCCAACTGCACTGTACTGAAATCCAAAATATGAGACGGATCCCCGACATACTTTCGTAGCATGGATGCATGAAACACTGGATGAACACCTGATAGACTGAGTGGCAAAGCAAGTTCATAAGACACGTCTCCAATTTTCTTAAGTATCTCAACATACCGAGGAATCAACTTGCCCTTCTTCCCGAACCTCAACATACCCTTCATTGGTGAAATTTTGAGCAGAACCTTCTCCTCAAACATGTAAGCAGCATCACGGACCTTCTTGTCGGTATAACTCTTCTGTCTAGACTGCACCGTGCGAAGCCGCTCCTGAATCATTTTAACCTTCTCCAAAGCATCTTGAACCAAGTCATTACCCAATAGCCTAGCCTCACCCGGCTCAAACCAACCAACTGGAGATCGACACCGTCTCCCACATAATGCCTCATATGGAGCTATCTGAATACTCGACTGGTAACTGTTATTGTAAGCAAACTCCGCAAGTGGCAGAAATGTATCCTAAGAACCTCCAAAATCAATGACACAAGCGCGTAGCATATCCTCCAATATCTGAATAGTGTGCTCGGACTGCCCGTCTGTCTGAGGGTGAAATGTTATACTCAACTGAACCTGTGTGCCCAATTCTTGCTGCACTACTCTCCACAACTGTGATGTAAGCTGTGTGCCCCAATCTGAAATGATGGGCACCGGCACACCGAGTAGGCGAACAATATCGCGAATATAAATCTAGGCCAACAACTCCAAAGAATAATTAGTAACAACTGGAATAGAATGAGCGGATTTGGTCAATCGATCTACAATCACCCAAACCACATCAAATTTCCTCAATGTCCGTGGAAGCCCAACTATGAAGTCCATGGTTATACGCTCCCATTTCCACTCTAGAATTTTAAGTCTCTGAAGTAATCCTCTCGGTCTCTGATGTTCATACTTTACATGTTGACAATTTAGACACCGAGCTACAAACCCAACTACATCTTTCTTGATCCGCCTCCACCAATAGTGTTGCCTCAAATCCTGATACATCTTCGCGATACCTGGATGAATGGAGTACCACGAACTGTAAGCTTCCCGGAGAATCAGCTCACGCAAACCATCTACATTAGCCATACATAGCCTGCCCTGTATCCGTAATACACAGTCTTCTCCAATAGTGACTTCCTTGGCATCACCATGCTGAACCGTGTCCTTAAGGACAAGCAGGTGTGGATCATCATATTGGTGCTCTCTGATGCAATCATATAAAGAAGAGTGAGAAATCACACAAGGAAAAACTCGATTCGGCTCCGAAACATCCAATCTAACAAACTGGTTAGCCAAGCCCTGAACATCCAAGGTTAAAGGGCTCTCTGTTATCGGTAAGTATGTTAAGCTGCCCAAACTCTCCGCCTTACGACTCAAGGCATCTGCCACTACATTGGCCTTTCCGGGATGATAGAGAATGGTAATGTCATAATCCTTAAGCAACTCTAACCACCTTCGCTGCCGCAAATTAAGATCCTTCTGTTTAAACAAATATTGTAGACTCTGATGATTGGTATATACCTCACACTGGACGCCGTACAAGCAATGCTGCCAAATTTTCAAGGCATGAAAAATAGCTGCTAACTCAAGATCGTGGACTGGATAATTCTTCTCATATACCTTTAACTGTCTTGACGCATAGGCAATTACCCTACCGTCTTGCATCAGCACTCCGCCGAGACCAATACGCGACGCGTCACAATACACCATATAAGACTCTGAACCTGTAGGCAACACCAATACTGGAGCTGTAGTCAAAGTTGTCTTGAGCTTCTGAAAGCTCTCTTTATATTCCTCTGACCACCTGAACGGAGCACCTTAACGGAGCACTTTTTCTGGGTTAATTTAGTCATCCCTCCACGAAATGACGATAATAACCGGCCAAGCCGAGAAAACTCCGAATCTCAGTAATTGAAGATGGTCTGGGCCAACTCTGAACTACCTCTATTTTCTTCAGATCCACCTTAATTCCTTCACTAGACATTATATGTCCCAAGAATGCCACCGAACTAAGCCAGAACTCACACTTAGAGAATTTGGCATAAAGTCTTTCCTCTCTCAATCTTTGTAATACAATACCCAAGTGCTGTGCATGCTCCTCCTGGCTACATGAGTACACCAGAATATCATCAATAAATACTATGATAAATAGATCAAGATATGGCTGGAATACAATATTCATCAAATGCATAAATGAAGCTGGGGCATTGGTTAGCCCAAAAGACATCACAAGAAATTCATAGTGGCCATAACGAGTTCTGAATACCGTCTTTAGAATATCCGAATCCTGAATTTTCAACTGGTGGTACCCAGATCTTAAATCAATTTTGGAGAATATCCTCGCTCCCTGAAGCTAGTCGAATAAGTCATCAATACGCGGCAAGGGATATTTATTCTTGATTGTAACTTTGTTCAACTGCCTATAATCGATGCACATCCACATAGTACCATCTTTCTTTTTCAAAAACAGAATTGGTGCACCCCAAGGTGACACACTAGGCCTAATAAACCCCTTTTCAAGGAGTTCCTGAAGTTGCTTTTTCAATTTTTTTAACTCAGCTGGTGCCATACGATACAAAGGAATAGAAATGGGCTGAGTGCCCTGCACCAAGTCAATAACGAAATCAATATCCCTGTCGGGTGGCATACCCAGCAGGTCTACAGGAAATACGTCCGGGAAGTCTCGCACGACCGGTATTGAATCAATAATAGGAGTATCAGCATCAACATCTCTCACAAAGGCCAAATATGACAAACACTCCTTTCCAATCATATGTTGGGCCTTCAAATAAGAAATTACCCTGCTAGGAACAAAATCTAGAGAACCTCACCATTCAACCTTTGGCAACCCCGCATTGTCAACGTCACAGTTTTTACGTGCCAATCCAGAATAGCATGACAAGGAGACAACCAATCCATACCCAGAATTACATCGAAATCAACCATATTGAGCAATAAAATATCAAATCTAATCTCCAGTCCCCCAATAGTTACAACACATGGCCGATACACACGGTTCACAATAATAGCATCGCCCACTGGCATAGATACACGAATAGGTGAAACTGAGGACTCATGGGGCATATCCAGATAATGAGTAAAGTACGATGACATATACGAATAAGTAGAACCGGGGTAAAATAATATAGAAGCCTCACTATGGCACACCGAAACAATACTTGTGTTCACTGTATTTGAGGCAACAACATCTAGCCCGGCAGGAAAAGCATAGAATCGGGCCTGACCGTCACCTGACCGGCCTCCCACTCTTGGGCGACCCCTAGCTGCCTGACTCACACCCCGAGATGGCTGGGCGGGTGGTGTAACTGCTGGTGCTTGTGGCGTCGGTCGAGAACTCTGCTGTATAGCCCCACTCAACAGCCTAGGACAATCTCTCTTGCAATGACCCAAATCTACGCACTTGAAACAACCCCTCCTCTGACGGAATTGTTGTTCCTGATAACCCAAAGAATTATCTGTAGAAGCCTGAGCAGACGAGGCATGATGAGAACTCCACGTTGGTAATGCACTGAATGAAGATTGGTCTGAGTGAGCACTGTAAGAACCGTGGCTAGCTGATGCACCACGATGAGCTGGACGACCCGTCTGAGCATGTCTATAAGAAGGACCCCTACCGCGGTAAAACTAACCCCCTGAAGGAACACCGCTGAAATCACCTGAACCACGAGGCCTCTTAGCCTCCCTCTCAACCTGCTCCTGGATGTGAACCAACTCAATCTGACGAGCAATGTAGACAACCTCGACGAAACTAGCACCAGACACTCTCTCTCTAGTCATGAGTAATCGCAGCTAAAATGTGAGGCCATCTATGAACCTCCTGATCCTTTCCCTATTAGTGGGAATCAACCAGATAGCATGACGGACCAATTCTGAAAATCTCATCTCATACTGTGTCACGGACATATCACCCTGACAAAGCTGCTCAAACTGGCTGTGCAGCTCCTCTCTACGGGACTGAGGCACGAACTTCTCCAGGAATAGACCGGAGAACTGCTGCCAGGTAAGGGGTGATGCACCGACTGGCCTACACCTCTTGTAAGCCTCCCACCATCTGAAGGTAGCCCCAGAAACTAAAAAGTAGTGAATCAGACCCTACTGGTCTCTAGAATATCCGCTGTCCGAAGCATCCGTTGACACTTATCCAGAAAACCATGAGCATCCTCTAACTCAGCACCGCTAAATGGTTGAGGTAGAAGCCTCTCAAATCTCTCAAGTCTCCTCTGCTCATCATCTACCATAACAGGAACTACCGGGGCCTGAGCAGCTGCAAGCGGCTGGGCTGGTGGTGCCCCCGGTATATCAAGTCCCTATATTACCTGGTCTGGAGTACGGGCAAAAGGGGTATAAGTACCTCCCCCGGCCTGAGAAGTGGATGGTGCGGCATGAGCCGAAACCACCTTAGCAAGGCCAGTGCAAACTGTCAATATCTGAGTCAAAGCCTCCTATAGGCCTTCAATCTCAATGGGCACAGCTGGTGCTTGAGCGGGTCCCGCCGGGTCAACTACATCCAGAATCTTCTCCTGAGTTGGAGAACCAGGTGGTGCTACAGGTGCTGCTCCAACTGTTGTACGAGCGACACCTCAACCTCTACCTCGGCCCCGGCCCCTACCACGGCCCCGGCCTCTCGCAGCCCTAACTGGTGGCTGACTATCCGATCCAGTAGTACGTGTTCTCACCATCTCTAAGAGAATGAAACAACAGAAGTTTAGTTACCAGAATCAAAAAATTCGCACGACAAGAATTCAAGAATGTGAAGTTTTTCCTAAGGGTTCGGCAACCTCTCGAAGATAAGTACAGACGTCTCCGTACCGATCCGCAAGACTCTACTAAACCTGCTCATGACTCGTGAGACCTATGTAACTTAGGCTCTTATACCAACTTGTCACGACCCAAAACCCCAACTTATCGTGATGGCGCCTATCTCGATACTAGGCAAGCCGATAATCTCAATAAAACACAATTTCTCTTAAGTTTGAAAATATAATATTTAAATACGATACAAAATCCCACATATACTGATACGAACACTACCCAAAACCTGGTGTCACTGAGTACATGAGCATCTAATATGGATACAAGTCAAAAGAAAATGGTCCATAATAGTCTAAGACCAAAAATAATAAACAAGGAGATAGGGGAGGAGAGACAAGGTCTGCGAAACACGGCAGCTACCTCTGAATCTCCGAAAAATCAACTGTGCGAGAAAAACAACACACATTATGCCCAGAAGCACCTGGATCTGCACACAAAGTGCAGGGTGTAGTATGAGTACAACCAACTCAGCAAGTAACAATAATAAATAATGAATTAAAGATAGTGACGAGCTACATAATTATCGTTCATTTCCAGTAATTCCAACAGAGAATAGACATGCTTTCAAATCCAACAGTTTAAGTCAAATCAATTTATACAGTTCAAATTCATGTAATCCGAATATAAAATCTTTCAGAGAATTTCACAACAATGACAAATAGCAACTAAGTGCAACAACAAATGAAAAGCAAGTACAGCCTCTACGGGCAACAGTCACTCCACTCGTCACAACAACTCAACCACTCGGCTCTCAGCCCTCAGCACTCACACTCAATGAGTACCCGCGCTCACTGGGGGTATACATACTCCGAAGGGGCTCCTACAGCCCAAGCGCCATAATCCGCACAGACAACTCACGTGCTATAATATCCTGCACGGACAACTCACGTGCCATAATATCCTTACCTCACCGATAGGCCCCCGGCTTTACTCAGTCCTCAACCTCTCTAGTATCTCGGGCTCTCGGAAATCACAAAGATCAGGCCAAACAAAGATAACATAGTGTATCAATAAATATCAAGAAAGGCTGAGGTATGATACGCAAGAAAACTCACGGCTGAGTACAAGACAATAATTAGCAAATAATTCAACAAGCACGGGACCTCTGTGGGTTCCAACATTACTATCACATAGCATAAGCATGATTTCTAACATGATTTACAGTCAAATTTCTTCAACACATAGAGAGCATATAGCTAACAACAATTTATTCAACTTTACAGTTCCACGAGACGGACCAAGTCACAGTCCCCTGGGTGCATGCTCACACACCCGTCACCTAGCATGTGCGTCACCTCCAAAATAATCACATGACATAAAATTTTGGGGTTTCATTCCCTCAGGACCATATTTAAAACTGTTACTTACTTCAAACCGTATAATTCTTTATTCCGCTATGCCTTTGCCCCTAGAACTGCTCTCCGAAAGCCTCGTATCTAGCCACAATTAATTCGATTCAGTCAATACCAATTATTGTAATTAATTCCATAAGAAAATACTAATTTTTCAATAAAAGTCTGATATTCACTCAAAATTTGCCTGTGGGGCCCATGTCTCGGAACCCGATAAATTTATAAAATATGAACGCTCATCCAACCTTGATTGCACCATAAAAATTTCACTGAATTTCGACATCAATTCCACCCTCAAATCTTCAATTAAAGTCTTGGAAGATTTCTACCATTTTCAACCCAATCTTTACCCATTTGAACTCAATAATCTTTCCATAAACCTTATTGGTATGTGTACGAATAAATAATACTCTAACACCTAAGAATCAAACTTTTAATTACCATCTTTACTCCAACCCGAAATTGAAGAATTGGGGAAAGAAATTCTTACCTCTTTGAAGCCCTAGCAAGATCCTTGTGAAATCTTCAAACCTTGAACAAACATTGATGGATAAATTACTAAGTCTTCGCTTTCTCTCTCTAAAATGCTCTCACCTCTCTCTAAAATGTCAGATTTTGGCTAAAAAATGAGCTTCAAGGGCTATAAATCGAAGTTAGGTAGGGTCAAAAATTAGAAAAAATGAAAGCCCTGACGCAGTTATGCGATTGCATAACAGGTATGCGGTCCGCATATCGGCCGCATAATTTGGCCTCCAAAACTGGGTGTGACTGACCCGGTCTGCGGTCATTATGCGGCCCGCACACCTGTTTTGCGGTCGCATAATGCACCGCAGAACAGATCTGCGGTCGCCTAATGCACCGCAGATTTTTCTCAAATCTTTCCCCTTTCCTGATCCACTCTATGACCATTATGCGGCCGCATAGTGGTCGCAGAAATGACCCTTTTTTCCGGCAAAATTTTTCCTTTAGACATCGGTGCATTGTTCAACCCAAAAAGCCCGAGCCGCGATGAGCTTGCGAACCGCGAGAAATTTCTATAATCTTTGTACTAATTGATCTACCTCGGTACCATAAAACCTTAATTTCCTTAGCAAATTTTCTCCAGGGTCGTCACCCATAAGTGAACACCGGTCAACCTTTTCAACTCAAATTCTAAACCTTGGAATTAAGTGTTCCAAATCATTCCAACACCTCACCGGAACCGAACCAATTACCCCGGCAAGCCAAATAACAACCGTAAATTACAATTTGAGCAGTAAATGGGGGAACGAGATTGCAATAGTCAAAACAACCGGTCGGGCTTAGAATCATACCTGGAGTCTCAAATAGGTGTGGATATTTTCTCCGTATTTCCTGCTCAATCTCCCAAGTAGCTTCTCCGACTGGCTGGCCTTTCCACTGCACCTTCACTGAAACTATATTCTTTGATCTCAACTTTTGAACCTGTCGGTCTAAAATGGTCACCGGCTCCATATCATAAGTCAAATTACTGTCCAACTACACTGTACTAAAGTCCAAAATATGAGACGTATCCCCGACATACTTTCGGAGCATGGATACTTGGAACACTCGATGAACACCTGATAGACTGGGTGGCAAAGCAAGTTCATAAGCCACTTCTCCAATTTTCTTAAGTATCTCAAAAGGCCCAATATACCGAGGACTGAACTTGCCCTTATTCCCGAACCTCAACACACCCTTCATTGGTGAAATTTTGAGCAGAACCTTCTCCCCAACCATGTAGGCAACATCACGGACCTTCCTATCGGCATAACTTTTCTGTCTTGACTACGCCGTGTGAAGCGACTCCTGAATTACGTTAACCTTCTCCAAAGCATCCTGAACCAAGTCAGTACCCAATTGCCTAGCCTCACCCGGCTCAAACCAACCAACTGGAGATTGACACCGTCTACCATATAATGCCTCACACGGAGCCATCTGAATACTTGACTGGTAACTGTTATTGTAAGCAAACTCTGCAAGTGGCAAAAATCTATCCCAAGAACCTCAAAAATCAATGACACAAGCGCGTAGCATATCCTCCAATATCTAAATAGTGCGCTCATACTGCACGTCTGTTTGAGGGTGAAATGATGTATTCAACTGAACCTGTGTGCCCAATTCCCGCTGCACTGCTCGCCAAAACTGTGATGTAAACTGCGTGCCCCGATCTGAAATGATTGACACTGGCACACCGTGTAGGCGAACAATCTCGTGGATATAAATATTAGCCAACCGCTCTGAAGAATAATTAGTACCAACTGGAATAAAATGCGCGGATTTGGTCAACCGATCTACAATCACTCAAACCGCATCAAATTTTTTCAATGTCCATGGAAGCTCAACTACGAAGTCCATGGTAATACACTCCCATTTTCACTTCGGAATTTCAAGTCTCTGAAGTAATCCTCCCGGTCTCTGATGTTCATACTTTACCTGTTGACAATTTAGACACCGAGCTACAAACCCAACTATATCTTTCTTCATCCGCCTCCACCAATAGTGCTGCCTCAAATCCTGATACATCTTCGCGGCACCTGGATGAATGGAGTACCGTGAACTGTGAGCTTCCCAGAGAATCAGCTCACGTAAACCATCTACATTAGGCACTCATAGCCTGCCCTACATCCGTAATACACCGTCATCTCCAATAGTGACTTCATTGGCATCACCGTGTTGGACCATGTCCTTAAGGACAAGCAGAGGTGGAGCATCATATTGGCGCTCTCTGATGCGATCATGTAAAGAAGACTGAGAAAGTTGCATACCGGGTGGATACCCCAGCTTAGTGGAAAATCCATCATGTTTTACATGTCAGTCTCCTGAAACCTTTTCGGGAAGATATGGAGGATCCTTCACGAATCCAACTCACAATACCAAGTATTCGAGGTCCCAATTCAACCTGGAAAAGACGTGCTGAAGCTATTCTTGATGATCGAGTGATTCACGCCTTAAGGAAAGATCACCAAGAGTTCTTGGTGAAATGGCAGGGATGTGATGCAGAGGAGAATACTTGGGAGAGGGGAACAAACCTCAAAGCCTACAAGAGCCTGATTGATGATTGCCTTGCAAGGAAGGCGCCGAGGACATCGCCAACTCGGGTGGGGGAGAATGTCACGGGCGGCTCTCCAGCCATGCCCCATGACCCCTTGGACGCGCCCTGTGGCATCCTGGCAAGCCTCCCAACGCCTATTGCCACGGTCGGCCCCGTGGTCTCGGCAGCTCCAAGTGACAAGCGCGCATGTGCCTCTGTCGCTCCACCGATAGCCATCGCCAGCGCCCAGCCACAGGCAGATGCCAACAGCGCCGCGCGCGCAGACAATGTCGCGCGCGCAGACCCTGATGCTAAAGACAAAGTTGCTGCCAACGGACTTGTTTCTGCTTTGTAGAAGACTAAGTCCTTTTCATTGTAAATATAGAATAGTTTTACTGCATTTTCTTTAAGTGTGATTTTTCAGCTTTCATAGGTCTAGTCATGTAACTTTGGTTTATTTCTTTTAAGCATTATTAAGGGGGACCAAGCAAGCAAATAATTCTCTGTACTGGTGTCTCTCCCCCCTGACACCGTGTTGTTTTTCTGTAATAGTTTTCATTCAATGCTATCAAGCTTTCTTTCATTCTCAATTCTCTTTTCTGCTCTCTTTCTCAATTGATCACGATATTGGTTTTCCCGTACGGCACTGATAATCTAGTCTAGCGTACGGAGGGGACCTCAGTTGGCGGACAGCAATCACACTGACATCAGTTGCTTATCCTCATGTCCCCTCCCAATTTGTACGTTATCATTCTCTATTATTATTGCTGCTTTTTATACACTTGTATAGGTTTATTTATGTAGGTGTCTTGTCATATCCTCGTCACTACCTTGTCGAGGTTAGACTCGACACTTACTGAGTATATTAGGTCGGTTGTACTCATACTATACTTCTGTACCTCCTGTACAGATACTGGTTGGTACTAGTAGAGTCCCGAGAGGTACTAAACAACTACCAGCCAGTGATTCGAGGTAGAGCTGCTCTCCGTTCGCAGACCCTATAGTCATTTCCCATTTCTTGTTCTGTTTTCTTTTATTTCATACAGTGATGTATTTCTTTTAAACCTTGTAATTAGCTGGATCTAGACGCTCATGTACTTGTCGCACTAAAATCTTAGGATGGTTTATGTTATGTCTTTAATCAGTTATTAGATATCTATTATTTTTCTTTTATATTATCTTTTTGTGTTGGCTTGCCTGGAATTCGGTGTTAGGCATCATCACGACCCCGCGGTGGGAATTTTCGATCGTGACATTTTTTTTACCATATGTTTGGTAAATATTTTTTAAAATATTTTAAATTATTAACTATTGAGACATATAGTACTTTTTATATTGTTTCTAAATATGTAAAACTTCATTTCAAAAAAATATTAAAAATTATTGTCCCAATTTATACTAAAAATCAATCAGTTTGACTCCAATAGGTATCACATAAACTGGGCACTGGGCGGAGGGAGTAGCATATAGGAGCCAAAGAAAACATTTGATTTTTTTTAAGGCTAGAACATACCACACCCAGTTATCATTTTAATGGATAGGGATATTATTGATATTATTTGCACTAAGGGAGAGGTAGAGTTATTAAGACGATTTGGTGGTGAAAGACCCATCAACACAAAGATGGTTTATCAACATAAAAGTTACTGTCTCTTATTGTCCTGCAAAGATCCGTTGAGTAATGTCTTGCGGTAACACAAATTAAAGGAGATGCTACCAAGAATTATTTTGAAAAATATTAGACAAAGATTTTTTGTCTTCCAATCTAGTGTAACGATTCGGCCGGTCGTTTTGAGTATTATAGCCTCGTTTTCCCATTTACTGCTCAATTTATGCTTTACATTTGTTATGTGACTTGCCGGGCGTAATTGGTTCAGGTCCAGTGAGGTTTTTGAATGATTTGGAACGGCTAGTTCCAAGGTTTCGAATTTTAGTTGAAAAGGTTGTCCAGATGTGACTTATGTGTAACGACCCCGGAGAAATTTTGCTAAGGAAATTAAGGTTTGGTGGTGCCGATGTAGATCAATTAGTACAAAGTTGCGGCTCGAACTTTTTGGGTTGAACAATGCACCGATGTGTAAAGGAAAATTTTGACGGAAAAAGATCATTTCTGCGGCCACTATGCGGTCGCAGAATCACTCTGCGGACCGCATAATGGTCGTAAAGTGGATCAGGAGAGGAGCAAGATTTGAGAAAAATCTGCGGTGCACTATGCAACCGCAAACCTATTTTGCGGTGTATTACAAGTATGCGGGCCGCATAATGACCGCAGACCGGGTCAGTAACGCCCAGCTTTGGAGGCCAAATTATGCGACGGATATACGGATCGCATACCTGTTATGCGATCGCATAACTGCGTCGGAGCTTCCATTCTTTCTAATTTTTTACCCGACCCAACTTCGATTTATAGCTCTTGAAACTCATTTTTTAGCCAAAATCTGATATTTTAGAGAGAAGTGAGAGCAATTTAGAGAGAGAAAGTGAAGACTTAGTCATTTGTCCATCAATTCTTGTTAAAGGTTTGAAGATTTCACAAGGATATTGCTAGGGCTTCAAAGAGGTAAGAATTTCTTTCCTCAATTCTTCAATTCCGAGTTTGGAGTAAAGATGGATAATTAATAGTATGATTCTTGGGTGTAAGAGTATTATGTATACATACCAATAAGGTTGTGGCAGGATTGTTAAGTTCAAATGAGTAAGGATTGGGTTGAAAATGGTAGAAATCTTCATAGATTTTAATTGAAGATTTGAGGGTCGAGTTGATGTCTGATTTTAGTGAAATTTATATGGTTGGACTCGTGGTTGGATGGACGTTCATATTCTGTAACTTTTGTCGGGTTCCGATACGTGGTCCCTATGGGCGATTTTTGAGTTAATTTCGGATTTTATTGAAAAAATTAGTATTTTCTTATGGAATTAATTACAATAATTTGTATTGACTGAATCAAATTAATTGTGGCTAGATACGAGACTTTCGGAGACCAATTCTCGTGGCAAGGGCATAGCGAATTAAACAAGTACACGAGTTGAGGTAAGTAACAATTATAAATCTGGTCCTGAGGGTATGAAACCCCGAATTTGGTATCATGTGATTATTTTGGAGGTGGCGCACATGCTAGGTGATGGGCGTGTGGGCGTGCACCGAGGGGATTGTGACTTGGTCCGTTCCGAAAAACTATAAAGTTGAATAATTTATTGTTAGCTATATGATCTCTATGCGTTGAAGAAATTTGACTATAAATCATGTTAGAAATCATGCTTATGTTATGTTATAATACTGTTGAGACCCGTAGAGGTCGCGTACTTGTTGAATTATTTGCTAATTGTTGTCTTGTACTCAGTCGTAATTTTTCTTGAGTATTATACCTCAGTCTTTCTGGATATTTGTTGATATACTATGTTTTATTTGTTTGGGTTGATCTTTGTGATTCCTGAGAGCCCGAGAGACTTGAGAGGTTGAGGACTGAGTAAGGCCGAGGGTCTGTCAGTGAGGTAAGGATATTATGGCATGTGAGTTGTCCGTGCAGGATATTATAGCACGTGAGTTGTTCGTACAGCACGTGAGTTGGCCGTGCAGATTATGGCGCTTGGGCTGTAGGAGCCCCTCCGGAGTCTGTACACACCCCCAATGAGCACGGGTACCCATGGAGTGTGAGTGCTGAGGGCTGAGAGCCAAGTGGTTGAGTTGTTGTGATAAGTTGAATGACTGTTGCCTGAGAGGCTATACTTGCTTTGCATTTGTTGTTGCACTTGGTTACTATTTGTCATTGTTGTGAAATCTCTGAAAGAATTTATATCCGTATTACTTGAAATTGAACTGTATAAAATTGATTTGGCTTAAACTACCGGATTTGAAAGCATGTCTATTCTTTGCTGGAACTACTGAAAGTGAACTATGACTGTGTAGCTCGTCATTATCTTCAGTTCCTTAGTTATTATTGTTACTTGCTGAGTTGGTTATACTCATACTACACCATGCACTTCATGTGCAGATCCAGGTGTTCCTGAACAGAGCGGGTGTTGATCATTTCGCGCAGTTGATTTTCAGCAGATTTTGAGGTAGCTGCCGTGTTGCGCAGACCTTATCTCTCCTTCTCTATCTCCTTGTTTACTGTATTTGGTCTCAGACTATTATAGATCGTATTTTTCAGACTTGTACTCATATTAGATGCTCATGTACTCAGTGATACCAGGTTTTGGGAGTGTTGTATCGGAAATTGCTAGATTTTTGGTATTGTATTAAACGTTACGCTTTTTTTTATTTAAAGGAAATCGTGGGTTATTGATGTTGTCGGCTTGTTTAGTACTGAGATAGACGTCATCACGACAGGTTAGGATTTTGATCGTGACACCTAGGTGTTCAAAGGACCTTGATAAGGTTTTAAAGAATGATAGTTCTAGAGATTCAGTTATCAGATCAAAGGTTGATACATTCTCCAGTACTAATTATATTCCAAGCAGTTCTAGCTTTACACAAATAGTCGGCCTTGCAAACACTCTTTTAAATGTAAGGGTGTGTTTGGTACAAAGATTTTTCAATTTTCTCATGTTTGGTTGGCTTAAATATTTTGGAAAATATTTTTCTCATAAACTCATTTTCCTCCGTTTTCCCTATCAAATGAAGGAAAAATATTTTCCATATTCTTTTTCAACCTTCTCCACCCTATTCCCCATCTCCACCAACCCACTGCATCCATCCCACCCCCAAACCTTCTCATGAGTGTTTTCTCTTATATGATGTAAAAAAGTATTTTCTTTCATTTCAACAGCATGAGTACTTTCTTTTCATGTTGTAGAAAGAGTACATTTTTTAACCAAAAAGAGCATTTTCTTTTCAGTTATGGACCACAAATTTCAACGTCATTTTTGCGTGAAAAAAGTAAAGTAACACATTAATTCCTTTGGGTTTGTATGAATTTTGAAAAGAATAATTAAATTCTTGAAGAAAATAAAGTCCCGAAAACGTTGGGTATTTTGGTTGGGGATGGGGGAAAGCACATGATACATGGGGTTTTGGGGGAAGGGGGGGTGAGGAGAGTAGCATAAAAAATATTTTTCTAACAAAAAAATTCTACTCTCTAACCAAGCACTAAAAAATATTTTGCAAAAAAAGTTTTTCACTCACCAACCAAACAAGAAAAAATAAGTGATATGGAAAATATTTTCGTTTGTACCAAACACACTCATAATTTGGAATAGTGGCAATCACAAAATTAATAAATGTGGCACATCCAACAATGTTCAATAAATTATTTTTTAATCTTTAAGTCTAGAGTTCATGTGGTCAAGGAGATATTGGTAGTCGCTGCTCTTAGGGTGAAGATTTATGGTAGGAAAACTAAGGTGTTTTTTCACGCCTTTAGAAACTTTCATATTAAGAATGGAACATCCTCTTGGAGTGAAGAACACACGTTTTTGAAAAAATGTATTCTTGATTTACCATGATTAAATTTTCGCCAAACATAGATTTCACATATGAATTTTTTTCATAATGGTACTAGTATTGACAATGTCTACTTTAGCTTAAAAAAATTAAATAATCAGCAAATATAAGATGAGAAATTGTAGGCCTCGACTTAGAAATTTTTATAGCATTCCGAACCTCAGCATGCACAGCCTGAGAAATTTTCATAGAGAGTATTTCAACACAAATAATAAAAATATAAGGTAATAATAAATCTCCTTATCAATGACACGAAGATATATGAAATTCCCCTAGAAAGAAGAAAAAAAATAGTTGGTGCCATTAATCACAATAGCAACAGAGGAGGATGTGATGCAAGGCATAATTAGATTAATAATTTTGATAGGAAAATTCAGAATTTTAAGGGAATAATGGATAAATGATCATTCCAATCGATCAAAAGCTTTTTCTAAATTAATTTTAATGAGTATGTTATCTTGCGATAATATTTTTACTCCTAATTAGTTTAAGAGTAATTAGAGAACCACGTTTGCCTTCTTGCAATAATATTTTGCTCACTAATTTAGGAACGGGTGCAACATATCAGCAATGAGGATTCATCTAAACTCAATAATTTTGACATGACATATAGACTTATATTTGAAAACTCTTTAACGTCTCATTAAATATTAAGAGGTGCAAATACTTACTCAATTTTTATTACACGCAAATGGGGATTGCTTTTTTCCCCTTTTGGTCCATAAAATAGAAACTTGATAATGTGGGTCATCATCACACTATATCACCCTTAGCCAGCTTTTATGCCGTCCACGTGTCATGGATCTCCAATGGGAGCAATATTAGGAATCTACATCTATAAATCAGTCCTTAGGTTAATTTCCTTTTTTACGAGAAAAGTATCACTTGATTCTTAGGATATGGTCTTACAAAACTGGTGCATATTTTTCGTGATATAGTTATATTTATATGGTGTTTTTTTTCCTTTTCATAGGTGATCAGATCCCATTCATTTAACATAATCAATCATTGTGGGAGTAGTTCCCATACTAACTAACGACCAATTGATGACTGAATTAACCAACGATAAAGTAAGAACCGTCGAATCCTTATCTGAATCCATTTCAATTTGCTAGTCCAGAAAAGACTCTTGGTTACGACTCGATGGATGATAATAAATACTAGTACGTAGATTTCCCTTACACCTACAAGAAGTTTTTCCTTGTTAAGTAAATAAAAATATCGTAATTCCTCTTTGCCTGACCCATATTGTCAACTCTATATTCGCCACAGGATGATTTTTTGTGTGGCTAATAATAATGGAATTCCGATCCAACCAAGTTTTTGCCCGATAAAAGAATAAATAATCATTACATTTAAAGAAGAAATAAAAAGGAGCATAATTGGGTAAAATATGCAATGTATATTAAAAGAGGTTGTAGCTACATTTCATGTAACATCAAGTTATCAAATTACCAAGTTCATACAGGAGTAACTAAGACAATTAGTGACAGTATGCACGGAAAAAACACAGCCAAATTCAAAGGGTATTGATGTATTATGCCTTTAAAATAAAAGTAACGACAATGGTAAGTGAAAAATACTGTATGTAACAACATGACAGAAGGACCAACTTCATACATGAGCTCATTGTCTCGGAAATTATTACATCTGAACTACAAAGGTCACCAACCAACTCACTGAACTTAGTGAATGCGTAGTTTGGGTCTGAACAAATATGTACGGCACTGCACTACTAGCGAATGGCATAATTTGCTTTAGCACAGTTAGCTAGACAACTCACCAACAACCTTAGTACAAAACAAAACAAATGTTCTGGTTAATTTAACAACTGAAGAGCATAATTCAAGCAATTACCTGGCTTAGTTCTGTCAGATGTGAATACAAGGGAGCGAATCACAACAAAAGTTTCAAATAATTCATGTACAGGTTTCATGTTTGGCATTCTTCTTTCAATATAATAAAGGGAAGCATGCGTAGACAAGGCATAATTACAGAATATTACTCTTGCATTTAATATTCTTCAGGTAGGAGCATCAACAAACTGATGATAGCTACTGTCCAAACATGGCCTGCTGAGAATTAAGTTGCTCGTGAATGTAGCGGAATTTCTCTTTAAGCTTTTGTACCTGCAAATTTTGACAAGGTTCAAAAAAACAAAAAGGAGAAATAACTTCAAGATTGACGATTACAGAAGGAGAATGGAAGGAGTGAAAAGGTACCCTTTTCAGCTCAATTTCAGTTTGCCGTTTCTGCTGCCCTACTGAATGCCGTAGGTTAGTGATGTCAAAAACATTATCTAAATCATCTTCAAAAGCAGATTCTAAGTCCTCACGAAGCATTGCAGGCAGCTTGTCAACAACAGGCATGAGTAGAAAACAGTTGAACTGCAGATAACAACAATTTCTTAGAATACGAACAAAAAGAGAAATCAGAAGCAACCAACTTAACATGAATTGATTTCGAATAAGCAAATGAAAAACATTATTGAATAGCTCCATTATTTAAAAGATGACGTGACCTCTAAGGATGGGGTCCAAGTTGGTGTCTGGTTCGCAAGATGGTGATATGACTAGAAATTTAATGGAAAGATATTATGAACAATTATCTGGATTAAGGCCTACGCTCCATTTTCTTGTTTCAAGATTAAGATGTCTGAATAATTATTAAGATATAGTGTTTCTAAATTTGAAAATGTGTACAACTTATCCAAATTATTCAGATCTCACCCTATTAAATTTGTCTTATGCCCTAAGTTGCTCGAACACGGGTGCGGGTGTCCGACACGGGTGCGGATCTAGAGGTCGGATCCTTTGAATTGTAAATTCTAAGATTCGGAGATACGGATCCTAGTACGGGTGCGGCACTTAAACTTCCGTGTCTGAGCACCTTAGCTTATGCCATGAAATATTTAGTTCAGCTGAGAAAAACGTACCTTTAGTTCTGTTGATGCCAAGAAATATTCTCTTATGCCATGAAATATTTGTTGAACCAAGGCATAAACAATTCTTTCAGAAGAAGGAGCAAGCCTCCTGTTCCAAAGCGTGCTGTCTAAAAGGTCAGCTAGTCTTGTTTCTGTTGTCTGAGTACTCGTATTTGAATCGTTCCCTGAAGCCAAATGACTAAGCTTTACATCTGTCCTGGCCTTAACATCCTGCTTGTTATCACTGGCTACAGATGCAGTTGACAAATCTTGAGAAAGACCAGTAGATGTGGAATTACCAATAATGGCAGAGTGTTCGGATCCACCAAATGAATCTAGAAATTGACGTAATCCGGCCCGATTCTGAAACGATAAACAGTACAAATGCAGATATATTAGACCAGCAAAGATTTATAGGAGGAAAACAGTGAACAAGCTGTTACCAAAGCAAATGATGCATGGCAGTCACTAGGGACTCAGTAAGATCAGGCAGAGGGGAAAAAGAAATCAATAGACAGGAAAAACTTAGATAAGACGCCACTTTATGTTTACCTCATACATTCACTAAACCCATCAATTCAAACAACTGTCAAACCCAAAGATCTGTAAAAGATGGAGTATAATTCATGGATCAACGATTAGTAAATTTTAATTTTTATGCAGTAAGCAGACCTTATTGTGGAGGGACCATGTCACGTAGCGAGTGGTGCTCACTAAATCCTCCATGCACCTGGAACACGTATAGATAACAAAATACTATACATTAATCAAATGCTGAATTGAAAGCATTTGGTTAGCATATCAAAAACGCACACAAGAAGTATCCTTTGTGAGCAAGAGAAAATGAAGTTTCAGACTTCATGCTGCAACAAGGTTAGTAGATACAAAACCAAGAAAGCAGAATGGGCACCAGCCCCGCTTAGGTTAATATAAAATTGAAAGGATAGAGATCTTGAATGGTTGTGAAGCCATTCTAATAAACTTCTGAGCTCACTGGGTTATCTGGAAGCACAAAAGTTTAGTATGACAATGACTGAAATTTAGATGCTGGTATTAGCAAAAGAGAAAACAGAGATAAGAAGCTTACGAAGAAAAATCTTTTATTCAAACATACAAAATTTAACATTGCCTTGTGTTTATGGAACATATAGTTACAAAATAAAACTGTTAGAAAGAGAACTGGGGGAGCATGTGTGGAGCTAAGGGGCAGAAGGGGGGCCCCCTTCGTCGAAAAATTATACTGTGCATATAAGATCAAATTTTATTTTTACGTACATATATTAGATAATAAACCCCATTAGCTTCTTTGTGTATTTATTTTTATTTTGAACCCCATTAGTGACGATCTTGCCTCCGCCACCCGGGGGGGGGGGGGGGGGGAGATGAAGAAAAAATCACGCAACTTGTCGCCAATTGTTGAAGTCAGATATCTTGGACACAGTCGATGATAACCATCCAACAACTTATAGAAACTAAAATTAAAAGAGTAAAAAAGGGTAGGATCATTTGGGTTTCCAGATAGTTGGAGCAAAGGAACCTTATGAACACTACAAGCTATTCTGCACAACAATAATTGGCAAAAGCTAATTTGAACATGAGAGTATAGATGCAGAAAAGCGTTTACTTTTCACGACATGATATTTCGGTAGATTCTGCAAAATTGTTGAAAGCATCTGCTACACGCCTCAGAAATACATCATGGCCACTCAGGTATTCCCCTTCTTTCTGCGGAAACAAGTCAAACATCAGAGCATTAGTTTTCGGAGGAACATGATGACATTACTTGCATGAATCTTCAAATATTGCAAGGACAGAACAGGTAACAAGCAATACAAAAATGATTTGTACCTGAAGAAGATAAACAGCAATTGGAAGTAACCGTTTCAGAATGTGTAATAGTCTGCAACCCAACTGTATGTAAAGGGTGGCAAACTTGGTTAACTTACATAAATACTGTAGAGTTAAGAAGAATGAAATGACAATAAAAAGCAAGAAAAATTACTTAGAAGATTTTAGATCTGTAACATGCCTAATGAAGAGTAGTTTAATTACAGAAGAATTTTCTAGAGCTAACGTCATCAAAAAATATTTTGCAACATATCAGAACTGAAGCACAACTCCTAATATCTCCAACTAAAAATGGATTTTTCATAGTGGGGAATTACATGTTATTTACAAGCTATGACACAAAAAGACTGACAATTAAAATTTGCCACATGTTCTCTTTCTCTCCCTAACTTAAGTTCAGTTTCAGCTCATATTACATTACATGTCCCAACTTTTTTCGGGTACATGCACTATTTGAGAAACTGACTGCTATAGTTAATTTAGGGATCTATATCCACACGGACTCTACCCATATGGAGAGGGTGTTTTGAAAATGAGGTGGGTTAGGAGGATGGTGATGATTGCTATTTAAGTAGCCAGTGCAAATATGAGTGAGTACTGTGAAGATTTATTTACGCAACCTAAGTAGCCTACCTTACCTGCAAGGTATATATGGTATTTTACTTCATTAGATATAACTTTCGACCCACTGACATTTTTCATTGTACTACAAATATTCTTGCCAATTCTACCCACATGTTCTGGATAACATGATGGGTAGGAGAGGGTTAGATTGAAATTATTGTACCTACCATAGGTATGAGTAGCATAAGAATAGAGAAATTTCAAAAGTGGACGGATAAGGGTCTTTTAAAACCCAACACATAGCCTACGCATAAACATCTTCAATTTAATGTGCCAATGTACAAATAAAGCTCAGTAGTCGATAGAGTTGTTCAGTTGGTGCAAGTTATTCACCTATTATTAGTCATTACTCCAACGTCTTATTTATTTTTATTTTTTTGGTAACTCATTACTCCTTAGACAAGAGGGGTTGCTCTGATGGTAAGCAACCTCCACTTCCAACCAAGAGGTTGTGAGTTCGAGTCACCCCAAGAGCAAGGTGGGGAGTTCTTGGAGGGAAGGATGTCGAGGGTCTATTGGAAACAGCCTCTCTACCTCATGGTAGGGGTAAGGTCTGCGTACACACTACCCTCCCCAGACCCCACTAGTGGGATTATACTGGGTTGTTGTTGTTGTTGTTGTTGTTGTATATGACACTGCACTTATCATATCTGATTAAAATGTGTTACCTCATTCTTTGAATCATGTAAGCAACTTAGGCATATTTGCCCTACCCCCACATCAAACTTAGCTGAGAGTCGAGTTAATTTCACCACCTAGCATAAATCAATTACACATGATTTAACTGCATAACAGATGACAATAAGTAATTACAACAGATTGAGAAAATAAAACGAACGCAACACTAAGTTACCTGATGAAGGAAAGGCTCAAATGTATCACGAGCCTTGGCAACAGCAATTACACAGGCTGTTCTAAATGCTCAATGTTTCAAGACAAGGTGAAACAAGAAATTAGTGAACAGGAATCAGAAAATAAAAGGCGAACCTAGACAAGAATGTAAATCATGTCTTCAAGTGTATACGCACCTAGAATAGTTAGTTCCATCATGAATGTCTTCAACTCCACATGCATTCACTATTTCTTCCCGTGTAATTGGAGGGCATTTAATTCCTCCAACAACAAAACGAAACTCAGCCATTGCACGATGATATTGGGCACCTCCATAAAGACGCATGCCTGCATTCTGCAACGGATAACAATTTCGATGAAACTCCCGATAAAGCGTTTCACAAGAAGTCTAGCCAGACTTGTCTTAGTCGATAACATAGCTAGTAAGCAGAAAATCAAAGACACGTTGAAAGTGAATAACTATCCTCTTTCAGCTTTCAATTTAAACAAATACTCTTAGAAGATGAAAATAGAAAAGTTGAAAACTTGTGTGAACAACTTAGGATCCAGCATCTAATATAACTAGGAAACAGCTAAACCAGTGTTTCAATGTTTTAAACAACACCTACAGAACAAATGATGTGGTTTAATGTATGCAATATGCTTTCCATCAGAATCAACTGCGGAAACCAATTAAATGACTCAACCTCCCCTCTAGGATATAAGAATCACCGGCATAACAATATATGTTGTGCCTCAATCAGCTGTCACATGTGCATTGAGTGTCCAAGTATCCATATCCCAAGTTCTCTTTTCTTTTTTCACCTAACCACAGGATCAAAAACAAATAAAAATTTACAAATAGAGCAGCACTTACAGGTATCAGTTTGTGTGGGAACTGAAGACCATCAGATCCAATAAATGCCCCTCCATTGACCCTCTCATCTTGTAGGGTTTCCCCTGCACCCAAACACAGAGTTGAGTTTGCTGAAACCGAAACATATACTAAGTAGGCTTCTGCCTCCAAAAATAGTAGAATTTTTCATTTTGACTTAATCACAAAAATCACTTTTTTTAGTTGGGTTAATTCAGTCAGTTTCACTCTGTTGTTACGGTTCACTTTCCATCTTGTTAAATTACTTACAATACTGAAAACCCCAAATAAAATATTATAAGATAGAATAATACATCTATACAGAGTTTACAGACACACATGCATATGCATAGAATAACTAAGGGGGCAAGCAGCCCAGTAGGGTTTTGTTATTTCCTGCTCCACTTCTTTCTTTGGTTTCCTAGATGAAAGTTTCCATTTCCTTTATATACAGTAATTTCACTCTGCCTCTTTAACTTTGTTTCTTTAGTCTTTCAGATTTTCGGTCTTTGACTTCTTAGTTACAGTTTTTGTTTCATGCTGCTGCTGCTGCTGCTGCCCCTGCACTCTCTGCTCGGTACTCACCCTCATGAGCCTTGATCCTAGTGTCTAAGCCATCGGCTATGGTGCAATGGCAGCCGGCCGGTCTTGCTTATTTTATGCATGTTTTTTATTTATTTTTATTTTTAATGTCATTTTCAAAATTCTTATTGCAACAAAATTGTAAAGAAAATGGATCTTGGGCTTACTCAACCTCAAAGTTAGCTCATCAAGAAATGATTGTCCAAGACCATATAAAGATACTACGGCTCATACCTTCAGAACTCTAACACCCTCCCTTCCCGCACCCCCCACCCCACCTTCACCCCTCTGTGCACACTCAGGATTGGACACCTGAAGAGTGGACAAAATAACATGGGTTCCAACTTTGAGTAACTCGATATCAAGGATGAATCTGGCTCTAATACCATGTGAGTTCCACATTGGTTGAGGGTATGGACTGTATGTCTCTTTATATGGTCATGGATAATTCTCATCTCATGAGCTAACTTCTAGGGTTAAGTCCAAGATCCATTCTTTTTACATGATCTCAAAGCGAGCAAAGGTAAGTCACGCTGTCACCCGTTATTGAAACAAACTTCTAAGTACTTAACTCGTGAAAAGAATTAGACCCGCACGTGTCTAACACAAAGAAATAAATGAATCCCCCTCTCTAACAACTTAACCTTTAGATAAGATGGTCACACAATTCAACGTGAATTAAATTATAGCCCTATCCAGGGAACTTTTTAACTCCTTATACTAAGTTGGCCTCCTCATAGTAAACTATCGTGTGTTTTATTTGCTCGTACATGTTCTTTTTAGACCTTGATCATGATCGACAAGACTTTTAAGATTTTATGGTTACTTTGTGATGTGATAGTTTTATTTTGGTGTAGAAGTAGTTGGTCTTCGAGCTGGTATAGTTATTACACGTAATTTTCCTGTTCTCTGGGTAAGAATTAGTCGGTTGTAGAAACAAAAGTGACAAGACAATAACATTTTCAAACCCAACTACAAAGTGAAATTTGAGGCAACAACATAGAAGCTAGAAAAGCGATCAAATCAAAACTAAATGGAACTTAGCTAATAGTGTCAAGTTTATGGATATTGAAAACTAAAAACTAGGTCTTAAACTGAATAAGGGGGACAGAAACGAAGAAGGTGGCATTCGAAATTGAATAATCCATATAGTCAGTTTAATGCATTTCCAACCTTCTTCGTTGCTGAAAATCAACACATTTAAAATCTTCTATCTTTTGAAAATGGCAATCCAAGATGCAAAACTGCAGGCAAACTACTTTGCAGAATATGATTTGAACTTCCGATGAATTCCAGATAAAAGAATCACCTCCAGAGAAAGATAAATGATCATTGGAGAGCAGAAAAATGGAAGAGAACATATGGTCACTCTTGGTTTATGTCAAGAAAGAAATTTTCATTTGCTAAAACTGAATGCACCATCAGGTAAAACTTTCAAAAGATACAGCGTCTTTGTACATCAGAAATATCAAGCTTTCATTATTTACCGAATTTGTCTGGTGGTGCAATAACTGTTCCTTTCAACAACAGTGACAGCTGAGAAATAACAAAAATTCAGTCAGGTGGCTAGCTAACAAAACGACGTAGTTAACTTTCAGAATGAGCTAACGGTAAGATAAATGTGAACCAGTAAGAACCATTAAGCAAGCAAAAGAAACACGACTAGTGTAGAAACTACATGGGGACCAGTTGAAGGACGATCTTTCCCCTCAATCCATAAAAAGAAAAAGATATTATGCAATGAAGATAGAATTTCAGGCATATGTGGTGTGGGGAAAACTTTACACCTTGGTCAAAAATAGATCATGGAAAGTTCTTCCTTTCTCCTTCAGTTTTGCCTCATTCAAAGAGCTGGAACAGACAAATAGATATCAAATTGGAAAAGTATATAAAGATTACAGAGATGGATAAAATGTTCTTGCCAGGACCAATGATTATATATCCCTCTATGACGTAAAATGAAATACTCATCACTGCCACGTCAAATTATCCCTTCTTCATTATCCAGCCTAAAAGAGTAGCTGCATACCTGAGTTGTTGATCTAATTCACTCAGCTTTCTAGTGCTGCTCCGGTACTCTTTCTCGAGGAGGGGAATAATTGATGGCACACTGTCCATGTACCTGCGTAACAATACATTCGAAGGTTAAGTTTCAGAATCTAATGAAAAAATAAATGAAAGACTTGAGGCATATAAAAAAGGAGAAAAAAAACAAAAAGAAAAAAGACTGTACCTTTTCAGGAGCAACTCCTCCAAGAATAGCCTAAGGCTGCTAACACCTATTCTGCTTCTTTCGTGCTTTGAAAGTGCTCTGCCCAACTTCTCCTCCAATGCTACTAAATCTTCCACCTCCCGTGATGAAATAGCCTGTCAATCGCAGCAGTAAATATGTATTCCACAGGATATTGCAACCTAGCTCTATTCATCTACCTTCAACATGGAATCATAACGGTAAACCTGTCAAACAGATTCTTATCATATTTTTCCTTTTCATTTAATGATAATGGTACACCTTTAGCTCATGAAGTCATGTTTTCATTGATTCAGGCTCATACAGGATCTAAGTAGCTCCTACAATAAGGTAATACACTTGAAGTGATACAACAACCCTGAATTTGCTGGAACTCTAGAAGAAGGAAGAGAAGACGTAGGGCCTGGGATGTTGCCCCACTAGCCATCATGTGGGTTTTGTGGAAAGAGAGAAATAAAAGAGCTTTTACGGGGACAAAAATGATTTTGTACACTTGGAAAAGCCTTTTATTCTTAGTTTCGTTTAGTGCACCAATGAAATTTCTGCCTGTATAGAAGATCGAGTGTCATTTGTAGAGAACCATACACAGGAGATCTACCGCATTACTAAAACTACTTTATCAAAAAATAAAACCAAAAAATTGCAGAAGACCTTTTCCCACTAACATGCATTTGTGATATCAGTACTATGTTATACAGAACTAACGGGTTTTTCCAGAATGTAATATCCCACATGCATTCTTTCTACTGATTTTCAAGTTATTGCACCACAGAACGGAAATCACACCAACATGAATGTAGATAATATACCTAGAGAATCTCTTCAAAGTAACACAAGCCACATCACAGGTTTAACATAAATGCTTGCTGTATTCTAGAAGAAATAGTTGGAATTGCATATTAAGAGCTTTTGCGCTCTTTATTGGATTAGTTAATTGACCAACGGCAAGCTCATTAATTCACAGATGTGCAATATGTTCTATATTCTGCTATAGACGATGTTATTGATACAATGAAGGAACTGAAAGTCAATTTTCCCGGTCATTGCTTTTGTAAAGAGACAAAAAAAATATCAATTATCAAATGGCATAAGGTGAAATAGCACAAGATCTCTACTAAATACTTATTCATCGATTTTTTACTCTTAGCATTCCCAACCACATGACAAGTAGTTGTTAACTGGAGGAAAGCCCGGTCACACTCACTAACTCTATGAAACGCCAAAATGAAGCGAGACTGAAATGCAGTTTGTTTGTATTTCTTGTTTGTATTTCACTGAAAGAAGCAGTAGTATAAATTTCAACTAACTTTTTCCCCACTATGGTGATCTTCTCGTAGAAAAAAGAAAAAAGGCATATGGCACATGGGGCTTGAGAGGTTAGAAATTGAACCTGTTTGAACTCATCATTGGATCTGAAAACTGATTCAGGTCCAAAACCAACTCTCCCAGAAGGAACAGATGTAAAAAAGGGAGAATCACCCAACATAAATCCATCAAGTGTACTTGCTGGTGGTGAAAGGAAAACTTCAACATCAGAAGCTCGTGCGAACTGAGGTATTTTCGTATCAAGCTTCGTTGCAACAACCACAGTCCTTGAAAGCTCAGGATCAATCTGTATAAGGTTCAACATACCGAAAAAGTAAAGCCTATGTACTAGTGGCAAAGCGAGGAATTTTTAAAAGAGGACTCAAGAAAATACTAGAATGTCAAAATTGGATTTAAGCTTCTGATACAAAGCAATTGTTGAATACCCTTTACCATAACACTAGATTTTTCCCCTATGTCAAGGGGATTCAACAGTTTACATTTAACCAAGCAATATATTTTTACCATGTTTACACAGTACAATTTTTTAACAAAGGGGATGCAATTGAACCCCCTTCCCCTTACTAGCTCCGCCCCTGCTTCTACACAAGACTCAAGAGCACACAAACATCTGAACATGCTTTGTTTACAAGGTGACATGGAAAAGCATCTATCTTAGTTGTTTCAACCAGTTTGGCATATATAAAGGGTTATTACCTTCAATATTTTCAGAACATCTCATAATATAGTCAAAACATAGTGCAAACTTTAAGCTACAAGTTATCAGGAGCAAAAATTATAAGTAACAAACTAGGATTAAACAGGCAATACCTGCATTACGACCCTCCTCGTAGTTGCATTGCTCCAATCATTACAATCTTCCAGGCACAATATAATGAATTCCCTGTGCTGCATTTTCGCTCGCACCAATGACTCCACTGCACGAGCTTGAGCCTATATTTTATACGGTCTCAAGATTCAAATAATTATGTGTTTCCATATTTCGCAATTTTTAAAAAGATGGCACAAGAGTTGACCTGTAAAGCCCGATTTTTCCGACTAGGTGCTGGAGCAACAAGTCCTGGAGTGTCAATGATAGTAAGGTTGGGGCAATATTTGTATTCGATTCTAATGATTATCTCTTTTGCAGAAAACTGGCATGTTTCCTTCTCCAACCTCATGTTTTCAGCCTCAATATATGCCTACAAAAGACAATATATTCAGTAAAAGTTTACTCCCTCTGTCCCAGTGTCTGACTAGTCACAAAGTTTAAAGAAAAAACCTTACAGTCTTACACATAAACTAAATAATATGCAAAGTACCAAAATTTCCCTTACTATCATTAACTACAAAGTTCAACCTATATATATACACCGACAGTATAAAAAAGAATTACATTATTAGGTCAAGTTTACCTATTATAGCAGGTAACTTGCCTTATTCTCAATATTATAAATCTCTCTTTTATGGAGGGTTACATATACATTATCTTTTGGCTGACAATGCAAAATTTGTGTACACCATCGGTCTGTATAAGTTAAACTCTTAACTAAATAGCATGTCCTTTCATACTTTTCTTCAACTTTTATACTCCGTTTCAGTTTTTGTGACATTATTTCATATTAGTCCTTTCCAAAACGAATGACACAATTCTATATTTGGAAAATCTTGACTTTAAACTTCATATGTTACCCTTAATGCGAAGCTATTATAGTGACACAAAAGTTAATGGCACGTTTAAGACCATAAGTTTCAAAGTTTTTATTTCTTTCTTAAACTCCGTGCCAATGTCACATAAACTGAAAGGAAAATGCACCAATTGTGACCATCTTTTTAGATTAAATTCCGTGCCAACGCCACATAAATTGGAAGGAAAACGGTGGGAGTATCAACTAGTCCAAAATAGTCATGCCATTGAACTAAAAATGGGAATGATAAGATTAAATAGTTTCAAAATGCACCAATGCGACATAAACGAGATGGAGCGACTAGCGAGTATTAACCAGCATATGAAGTTACTCAACGACTGCCAAAATACAACACGCATTGGTAACAACATAAACAATTTTAATACCTGAATTTCTTGCAGAGATTTTTCATGAGAAACAGAGGGGTCAGAATCAGACAAGAGATGGCAAAGGGGAGAGTCACACTCAGGGTTGTATTTCATGTGAAGAGTAATGGGCCGACGAGTCTTGGTTCCACCACCGACGTGGTTGAATTGGAAGCCCATTAGTGCCTCCACCAGTGCGCTTTTCCCGTCCGTCTGGTGGCCCACTACCAGCACTGCTGGTGCATCAAATGGAGTGTCGAATTCCTGAGCTAAACCGTGTAGCTCATTGTACGCCTCGTATAGCCTCCATTGCCCTTCCAATTCGTCCATCTTTTTGTTACCGGTCGCGGATTCTGGTGAACTTTCTTCGCCCGCCATTTTTCACAGTAGAAAAAGCGTAGGCAGAAGCGGGTAATGTGACTAGTGAGTGTGTGACTATTTGTAAAGCTTTTATCTCAAGTCCTCTTTTCATGGACCATTTTAGAAGGAACCACGCAAATATGGATTTGGGATAAAGCCATATTGCTTGGGCCGCGGTTGGGCCACTGAAAGAGAGTTTGTTTTGGATCTTTTTTTCTCTTTTACTTCATGTAAACTTTTTCGGGGATACTGGAAAAGATGGGCTGGAGTAGAGGGGAAGAAGAATGATACACACACAGTAAGATTTGAACCTTACATCTAACCTTAGTGATGTAGAGTGAAGTTGTAACCTAATCTCAAAGTTTGTTCTAGCACATAATTGTCATTTCTATCATGATATATATAAAATTGATTTTAGCTTTTTTCTGTCAAAAGGTTGGACGTATTCAAAAATATTTCCCCGACACTAGCTAGTAGCTAATGCAAACTTAAACACCATCTAGCAAAACACAATAGTACACTACAATGGAAGGTTGGACCTGAGATCTCATCATCTAAGCACCTTCACCTTAACTGTGATAGGTTTGGTAAGTAATAAATTTGTTGCAGCTTGATATGGTTGACTATTAAGTATTACGGATCTAAATGGAAATTTTTTGCATCTAACAGTATTATAAAGTAGTAGATATTGGTAGTATATAATTAAAATAATGGGAATCTTACACCTGAACTTTTATAGTATAGGCACGTTCAAACGGAAAATTGGTGAGGCATGTTTTGTATAGAAGATACCCTGTGGTGGGGTTCTTATTTTGGTAACGAATTGGTTTTTGAGATGATAAAATTTTATCATCCTCTATTGTTATGTATTCTCTATTGATTCAGATGTTTTGGTATATGTTCTTATTTTGGTAACGAATTGGTTTTTGAGTAGATAAAACTTTATCATAATCCATTGTTATGTATTCTCTATTGATTCAGATATTTTGGTGGTCGTAGTTCTTTTACATTTGTCTTCCGTATGCGACGAGGACATATTGACATCTTGCTATTCTCTTCATTTTCTTTTCCTTGAGGAGGTAATCACTCGTTTCCGTCTCAATTATCATAACTTTACAAAACATAAATGTAATTCATGAACTTAAAATAGATGGATGTACAGACTACAGTTAAAAGCAAAATAGGAATTTCGCGAGAATGCTCGTGAACTTAGTTTTGTGGCCTCGTTTGTCTTTTATATATTTGTTTACCCGAAAAAAGGGATAGAGTTGAATTTATGCGTAGTTCCGAAGATACGTGGTATAACTTAATACAGAATGCTAGGATAAATAAAAGTATGAATATAGGTTGGAGAAAAACGTAATCTATGCCAATCAATTATGAACAGTGAAATTTAGGATTTAACAAAAATAGAATCAATCTAAGAAACTAGAAAGATCACTCTTGCTTGTAGGTGGGATAATACAATTTGTGATAGTGTAAGTCTTCCAATGGATGCCTTACAAAAATGATAAACAAATCCTTTTATAGTGAAGGGGTTTTGGCTCCAAGCATAATAAAATAAACATTCAGTGGGAAACCCATGATAAATCAGTTTTTTCATAATTTCTGTCAAGATTCCCTTTAGTGGGATTACAACGGCTTTTGTCTGTGAGCCCGATCTTGCTTAGAACCCTCGATTTGGTTCGAGCTTGATTTCGGCTCGAACTTGTGATCTTGACTCGAGCTCGATCCCGGTTCGAGCCCTCGAACGGATTCCTGGTCGATGTAGCTGATGCGTCGTTATGTCCGGCGGGATCCCTGTTATATCTAAATGGGACCGGGCGAAACAATCGATGTTATTGATAAGAAATTGAACGAGTTTCTTCCTGAGTTCAGGGCTCAGCCCCGTTCCCAAGTATACCTTTTGCTCAGGCCGGCGCTCGATTAATACGACTTGTTCTAGCTCCTCGATCGTTGATTTTATGGCATCAGAGTCATCGGGTGTTACGAAAGATCGAGGGACCCTTTGGTCTTCATTCTCTTTGACTTTCTGGCTGTCAGGCTGGGTTGGAGTCACTGTTTGTGATTGCTATTTGGTGTCCCGTTCTCCTTCCGGGCCCGGTCCCTTTATCGGCAAAAGTGAGGATATTGGTTTGGCTTCATCGACGGCGAACATTTCTTTTGCGGCTGGCTGCTCTCCGTATACCATTTTGACATCTCCCGATGCCGGAAATTTGAGGACCTGGTGCAGGGTCGAAGGCACGACTCTCATGTTGTGGATCCATGGCCTTCCGAAAAGGGCGTTATACCTCATATCGCCTTCGATCACGTGAAACTTTATTTCCTGGACAGTTCCGGCCATGTTTATTGGCAAGGCTATCTCCCCTTTGGTGGTTTCGCATGCCATATTGAACCCGTTTAGGACCATAGTTGCAGGCACGATTCGATCCTGCAGGCCGAGATGCTCTACTACCTTTAATCGGATGATATTGGCCGAGCTACCTGGATCGATCAACACACGCTTAATCTTAGTTTTATTTATGAGTACGGATATTACCAGGGCGTCGTTGTGAGGTTGGATGACCCCTTCTGCATCTTTATCACCAAAGGACAAAGTCCCCATGGGTGTGTACTCTTGAGTCCGAGATCGCTTTTCCCTTACCATCGATGTTTTAGTGCGCTTAAGCATCGGTCCCCGGGGGGTATCAGTGCCGCCGATGATCATGTGGATAACGTGCTGTGGTTCTTCTTGCTCGTTCTGCTTGCTGACATCCCTACTTCTAAAATGGCTCTTTGCTCTATCACTCAGAAACTCCCGAAGGTGCCCTTTGTTAAATAGGCGAGTTATTTCCTCTCTTAGTTGCTTGCAATCTTCCATTCTGTGGCCATGGGTTCCATGGTATTCACACGTTTGATTGGGATTTCTCCGAGCAGGATTGGTTTGCATTGGTCGGGGCCATTTAGTGTCTTCGATGCGTCCGATGGCCGATACGAGAGCGGATACGCCAACGCTGAAGTTATACTCTGATAGTCGAGGTGCTTCTATAGGCTCGGCATATTTGTCGAAGCCGCTCTTACTCATAAGCCCCCGAGAATTTTGTCCCCGATCAATTCTTTGACTGTTCCGAACTGCGTTGCGTGTTGAACCATTGTTTACTCGATCAGTGATGTATGGTCGATATCGGTCTCTGTTTGACCTTTGTTCTATGTCGATCTGCTTTTGATTAATAACTGTCCTGTTCTGATGAACAGGTCCGTACGGGGTCCCCGACTGATCGTCCTCGACCCTAATTTTCAATTGATATCGGTTATGTACATCTGCCCAAGTTACCGCCGGGTACTCGATCAAATTTTGCTTCAGCCGGTGTGATGCTGTCGAACTTAGCTCGTTCAATCCTTGGGTGAAAGATTGTACGGCCCAGTCGTCGGTGACCGGGGGTAATTCCATGCGTTCCATTTGAAATCGGGATACGAATTCCCTCAGCATTTCTCCCTGCTTTTGCTTTACTTTGAAGAGGTCTGATTTTCTCGTTGCGACCTTTATGGCACTAGCATGTGCTTTTACGAACGAATCTGCCAACATGGAAAAAGAATCGATGGAATTTAGTGGTAGATTATGGTACCAAATCGTAGCTCCTTTCGAGAGGGTCTCCCCGAACTTTTTCAATAGCACGGATTTAATCTCGTCATCTTCCAAATCGTTGCCTTTTATGGCACACGTGTAAGAGGTGACATATTCGTTAGGATCGGTCGTACCGTTGTATTTGGAAATTTCGGGCATACAGACCTTTTTGGGGATTGGCTTTGGTGCCGCACTCGATGGAAAAGGCTTTTGTATGAATTTTTTTGAATCAAGCCCTTTTATCATTGGCGGAGCTCCCGGGATTTGATCGACCCTGGCATTATACATCTCCACCCTCTTGTCGTTGGCTTCGACTTTTTGTGAGTTCCTCGAGCAGTTTAGTAATTCCAGGATTAGTCCCCGATTCCTGCTCGTTAGATTTTACTATGGCAGGCTCTGTTCTGGGGGTGACCTCTCGAAGTGGGTTGGAAACCGGCCTGCTTTGTGCCCGAGTTTGGCTCTGTAGCTGAGCTATTGCTAATTGTTGGGCTTGTAACATCTCGAAGATCATGCGTAAGCTGGCCCCGATCTCCTCCGGGTTTTGGGTGTCTTGGGCTACGGATTGAGCACCGCCCTGAATACTTCTTTCCGGTTCGGAACGCTGGTTTGCTTCCAAAGCAATTTGTGAATTAACATCTAGTGGTATTCTGGCTCGAATCTCGGGTAGTGCCAAGTTGTTGGTTTCATCTTGAAGGCCAACTTCGTAATCGGTCGGTGAAGCCATTTGGTCGGTGGCTATTCATAGCCGAACCTGAATTGAAGGTTGTTTTCGGAAATAAGTGACCACTATTATCCTCGGCCCCACGGTGGGCGCCAAACTGTTTACCCAAAAAAAGGGATAGAGTTGAATCTATGCGTAGTTCCGAAGATATGTGGTATAACTTAATATAGAATGCTAGGATAAATAAAAGTATGAATATAGGTTGGAGAAAAACGTAATCTATGCCAATCAATTATGAACAGTGAAATTTAGGATTTAACAAAAATAGAATCAATCTAAGAAACTAGAAAGATCACTCTTGCTTGTAGATGGGATAATACAATTTGTGATAGTGTAAGTCCTCCAATGGATGCCTTACAAAAATAATAAACAAGTCCTTTTATAGTGAAGGGGTTTTGGCTCCAAGCATAATAAAATAAACATTCAGTGGGAAACCCATGATAAATCAGCTTTTTCATAATTTCTGCCAAGATTCCCTTTAGTGGGATTACAACGGCTTTTGTCTGTGAGCCCGATCTTGCTTAGAACCCTCGATTTGGTTCGAGCTTGATTTCGGCTCGAACTTGTGATCTTGACTTGAGCTCGATCCCGGTTCGAGCCCTCGAACGGATTCCTGGTCGATGTAGGTTGGTTTTTGGATTATCTGCACGATAGATCTACCCGCGCCATGGTTCGATTCTTGTTCGAGTTTGATTATGATATCGATCTCAACACGGACCGGCTTTCCCAGGCTCTAGATTAGTTCGTGCTCCCCCTCGGGATCTTACTTCGATATATCACCCTTCGAACCGTACCAGACATACCAAATTTATTTTGACCGTATACAATATTGATTGTGGATAGCTCCAAATATCCTTTATCCAAAGAAAATTTTGTAACCAATAAGATGTTGGTGTCCGACCATAGGGGACTTCTTCTTGTCTGGTATATTAGAAGGTCGCTGTTTTACCATAGAAATGAGAGTCAAAAAAGAGAAATTTCAAGAATTAGGATTACAGTCTAATGATTGTAACTCCGCTCTTTACATTAATTAAATGTAATGTTCAAATTTTAAGAATGTTTTTTCCCTCTGCTTCCATCAGCGTTTCCTTGTTCATGAGCCCACTCCTCCCATTAGAATTCTAAAAGGGCAAAGAAAAAGGAGAGGAAAATATAGGCATTCAGCTTAAACCAGAGCAATGAATCCTTAATCTTAATCTAAACATCATCGTACCATCGTACTTTATTATAAGTGGGAAGATCAAAAGTGAAAGTTGAATTATTATATTACCCAATTAAAACTAAGTGACAATTTTACCCTTTTCTTAAATAATATTTTTATAATAATTTTATATTAAAAAGTAAATTTACTGTATAATAAATGATAAATTTGTTCCACCCTACCAAAACACTCATGGAATGTTGATACACGAAAAAGCAACCAGCAATAAGTTAAGAATTTGAGGAGTTACAATTAATAATATAATATGAACCAAATTCTCTTCAATGCAAATTCTATCTGAATAGTCTTCCTTTGTACAAAAACGTACTCTTCATATAATGTCTCTTCAATTGCTATTTGTACTCTATTTTTTTAGTTTAACTGATATGAATTTCAATATCATCTCGGTTAATCTAAACCTGACAGCAAATGAAAGGACATTAATCCCATCACTTATGTTCATAAATTAATTAATACATTCATGAACTAACATCTTTTGTATTCTGCATGTTGCATGTCTATTCGTTTCCCTCAATTTATCTCTCTCCTTTCAGTTATTGCAATTGACTTTTTCTGATAAGCCAATTTATTTGAAGATTTCATCGGAAAAAAGTCATGTTATAAGATGAATGTCTTAAAAATTTGGTGGCAATAGCATAGCCGAAAAGATTAATGTTCGACTACCTTTGATAGAATTCTTAATTCCGTTACTTTCAAGAACGAGTAATATCAGGGCTATATGATGCAATGCTTTTGGCACAAATCTAATATGCTGGAAAAATAAAAGTGAGTTTTCTATTTTCTTGACCAAATTCTATTCACATAATTCAAAATTATTTGCTTTTTATTGATGTAAATTGAATTATTCTTCTCCCTTCAGACACATGATTATTAACCTTTTTTTAAAGTATAATTTTGTTTGTTTTCAATAAATACAGTACAAATATATATAGATATTGTGTAAGAAGTGGGCGATAAATTCACCGAGCTGAGCTCTTTTCCTTTCCGGTGAGAATGAACTTTTTAACATTGGTTGAGTGCCTTAAATCTGTTTCTGAACTACTTTACGAGGATATATTGAATCCAATTGTTGCTTTTGGGTGATTTTTTTGTTTGGATAGCAGAGAATAATTTTTCTTCTCGCGCATGTTTTCCTTTTCATTTATTTTTTCATTTTTTGCTTCTTACTTAGTTTAAGAGTTTGGTCTACCACATGAAATAAGTTGGTAGAGTTTTATTTTCATCAAGTTCGTGATCATGAGATTTTCGTTTTCGGGGAAAAATGGATTCACGTGATGTTTTTGTAGACAATTGAATAGACCTCTCGGCTAGCTTTTACTGTGATGGGCATCAACACAAATGAGGTGTGCGTCTTTCTAACTTGAATCTTTATTCTTTGGCTCAGCTTTTGAAATTCTTTTTTCTGGATAATTTCTTATTTGATTGTGTAGTTTGTATTGTAAAAAGTATCTCGTCATATACATCCGACTATCTTATAGTTAATTTGATATTAAATGTACTTTTTAAATTCGAATCTCTTGTCATTATAATCCTCTCATGTTTGGTACACAAGGTGGAACTTCTTGCAATATTGTACTTTTAAAAGTGAATTTTTGGTTTGCTGATGACTAATTTATAAAATTTATGTTTTGCTTTAGTTTTCTTGCTTTCGAGATAATAACATAATCTTATAACCAATTTTTCCTCTTCACTACACCCGTAAAAGATCAACTAAGACGATCATTAAAAGGGACAGAGAATAACAAATGAGCTATTTGATATTGTAGCTACACAATAATGAAAAAAACCAACTAAAGTAATGTAATCGAATATACACATTGTATATGAGGAAATGTTGGGTAGTCGCGACCAAGTGACATATTTTTACCTCACTCATAAACTAAAATAATGTGATTATAAATAATAAACTAAGTTAATGTAATGGTTCATCTTTTCAGATAGAGAATGTTATTCAATTATTTTGAATTTGATTTACTTTGAATTTGAGATATGATCATATATTCTCATTCAAATGAGCTATAACTTTTAATATGTATAATTTCTAATAGCATATCAACAATATTATTTGAGCAATACGTATGTAATTTAAATTTATTATATTTTATCTAATTTTTATAAAAATAATTTGGATTCAGAAACTAGTTAGTAATAAGTATTAGCAATTGGCTACTGGAGATCCTCATATCTTCTAAACATCCAATGTTTTCCTTTAAATTATAGTATGCAACTACTAAATCATTTAATTATTTTGTAGTTGCCTGAACCTAAAAAAAAATCATTTCAGCCAATTTGGTGACATAAAGTGCCATGCTATTTTACTGTGGTAAAAATTCAGGTTATTTTCGTAGATTAAATTTAGAAATCTCGACGCAGAGAAAAATGGGAAAATAAAAACATCAACTCCTCTTTCTCCTACCACCCAGCACTAGCGAAAACCAACGTCCAGACTTCCTTCCCCACTTGCAATCACCCCATCACGGTAAAAATTTGTTGAGCCATACCAATCTAATTGGTAGATGTGAGTGGAGATTCAGGTTCATAACAAATTATTAAACAGATGAGAATGATATTCCTTAAAAGGATACGTTAACTTGCTACGCACAGCAGCGAAATTCAAATGCCTATTCATAGATTGACTACAGGAGTGGGTTGCTCTTGGGGTGACTCGAATTCACTAAGAGGTTGTGAGTTCGAGTCACCCCAAGAGCAAGGTGGAGAGTTCTTGGAGGGAGGGGGCCGAGTTTCTATCGGAAACAACCTCTCTACCCCAGGGTAGGGGTAAGGTCTGTGTATACACTATCCTCCCCAGACCCCACTAATGAGATTATAGTGAGTTGTTGTTGTATTCATTGATTGACTAAAACCAAGGCAAACATAAGAAACTTCGAAGGATCACATTAAAGATAGCTGTTATTGCCAATAAACTAACTTGCACTAATAGAGCACGATAAGTTTCTGCTAAGACATTTAAATGGTCAAGATATCACAATTCGAATAGAACTTAAATCCTTGCTCTCTTATATAGTCAACACGTCACAATTTGAATACTTTATTACGAATTTGAGTCTAGTGTTTTCCTGTACCTCGAGCAAGTTATTTCTCTCACCTGTTTACTGTGTGAAATGAAAAATACTAGCATAACAAAAGAAATTGTACAGTTGTGAAGTTATACCTAAAAACAATCTTGAAAGGATCAGGGCAAATTTAGTACCTCTCAGCTGATGGATGTATTGAAAAAGCAACTATCTTTCCTTTTTTTTCTTTCTAAAACACAGCATCTCACTTTCATTTATTGGTAAATTTGAACCTAATTGCCTTAAATCAAACAGTTCTCAGAGTATTCAGGAACTATCAGCTGCAATATGTAGGTGATGTTCTGTTGATTTTTCATACAAAAACTCAACACAGGAAGCAAATTCACAAACAAGAATATCGAACATCTTGATTTGGGTAAACTGAGATCATTTGGGGCCAGACCCCTGCAGCCCTGCACTTCAGATCAACTATTGGTATGTTCCCTGTTTTATTCTGTATCAGCCAAACACTCAGCAATTCTATGTTGTATGATCCACGTCCAATTGTCTATTCAAATCCTAGATATTATTTGACAGTATATTGTCTTTGTTATGATAGTACTACTCCTGGAATTGTCTAATCTGCAGCGCAGCAAAAGCAATTACAACACTTTTGAACACGACGGAAGTAACTAACAGCTCTTGATTACCTTATTGGTAGTTGATGGTAAGAAGAGAGACTTGGGAATATGGCACAGCTACTCCTCAGAAAATTCAACAAATACCGGCAATCTCTTCCTTCCAGAAAGACCATAGAGAACAGTCTGTATATGAGCATTAACATCTTCCCTGGAAGGACATTTTTCACCAGAAGAAGGCAAAGAAACCTCGATATTATCATCCAGGGGAGACCAGTCAGTGCCAGAGATAACAATTGTGGAGGTGGTGGAACTGGGGCTACTGTCGCTGCTTGGGGGCTCTTTGTCTTTAGTAGACACGACTTTTTTAACAGTAGTAGGCGTGGCCATTGCTGCTGATTCTGTTGAAGATGCGGCTGAGTGGACCTGGTGATGAACAGATCGGCCCCTCGGTCCATATGCACGTGATCCTGAACTGTATGACCTGCTGCTCAGTGCCTACAAACATAACCATGTGACGATGATCACAATGAATTTTCACAATGAACTTTAATTGATACGTTATAATCCTAAAAAAGATAAATTCAGCGGTAAATACAATTAGCTAAATTGTTAATACCTCAGAATGATTCCTGTTGGCGAAAGCAGTTGGGCGTAAATCTTCTTTTCCGTGTACAAACTGTTTAATTGAAGCGATAGATGTTTTGAGTTGTGGATTTTAGTAAAGTTGACTAATGAGAAAATTTGTGGTTGAGATCAATGTCAAAACTAGAAAGTTGATCTCAACCGTACAATGAGTGCACGAATATTCCAGAAGCATTGGATCATATTCTTTTGAGAAAGAGAGAGAGAGAAGAAAGAGAAGAGAGAGACCCGGCATTTGGAACCAAAGCGGCACGTGCCGGTATCACCCCACCACCGACAAACTTCCGACTTGTGAGAGCTATTTTCACTTCCTGATGTTGACGACGACAACCTTCCGCCGGAATCTGACGTTGACGGCAACGATTTAGCTCTTGCGCCATGTTTCGGCTCAACGAGAATGCCGTCCATGACTACCACATCCTCTTCGACTTTCACCGGAGTCCTGAACGCCGTCGGAATCTCGATGTTCTCAATCGAAGCTAGAGGCGAACGGAAAACGCCGCCGCCGCCGGAACCGCTTCTGCTTCCGCTGCTAGTATTGACCAGAGAACGACGCTCCGGCGAATCGCTGGCAAACGACACCGGTGAGCTGGAATGAAGGTATCGGGCTAGCGGAGAGAGTACTCTATTGGAAGAACTACCAGAACTATCTGAAGAAGCGTAAGGATTGAGGATCCGAGTTTTTGGTCCAGGATAAAAACGGCCACGGCCGATGAAGTTTTGAGAGTTGATTGGTGAAACATCCAAGGACTGGACTTTGGAAGCTTGCGAATCGTTACTGTTACCGTAGAAAAAATCCATACTTTCCTCAAATTCTTCTGCAATCACAAACCACAAGCATATAATATACAATAAAACCCTAATTTAAATCGAACAGTATTAATTAAACATCTTTACACTAAAGTTTGATCGCTCTGACTTTCGATCTCGATTTTTGAGTATCAGCTCCCGCCAAATTTCCAAACTTTATTGGTAGAAGAAATGGAGTCGGAATATCAGATAATATACATGAGAATAATAAATTCATTCGGAAATTTAGGATAAATACTTAATTAAGAAGAGAACCTCAGTAAGATCTGGGTTTTTCTAATCAACCGTGAAAAATTCATCGGAATTCTAGCGATCACAATTCAGAAGCACATAAAATTCAAAAAAATTAACTGATTTAATAACAAGATAGAATGTCAAATGAACATATTAAAACCTAAAATCAGTTCGCTCACTTTTGAGATTTGAGTTTTGAGTTTGACCTCTCGCCAAATGTTAAAACTTTACTGAATCAGAACAGAGGCGCAAAAATCGGATAACATATATGAAAATGAGACATTAACGCGGAAATTTACGATAAATTCAATCAATTGAGAAGAGAACCTCAAAGGAGATGCGAATTCATTCAAGCAGATTCGTGAATGTGCTTCGAACTTTGAATGCGAATACCGTATGCGTGCGATTTCAGAGTATTTTGAATTTCAGAGTTCGTCTAGGTTTAGAAGCAGAAGAGTTCTACTGGTAGAGAATTTATGAACCCTAATTCCTAGTTATGAAGAAGACGTGGTATTTATAGGATTCGTCAACAGTCTTCTCTTTGGAGGGACACCGCCAAAACAGTGTCTTCATTTTCCGGTTACAAAATGATGAGGGGATTAAGTTTGCAATAGCTTCCCTATTTAGCCTTCGTCCTAATAATAAAGTAATAAGTCTTCTCAAATGGAGTATAGTGAATAATTTTTTAAAAAAATAAATAATTTAAAACGAAATAACGCTATAGCCAAATGCAGTTATTATGTCAACTACTTTTATTCAAGTGATTGTCCTTCACTTTAGAAAGTATGCGATTGTCCGAACAAATTAGTCCACGCTCAATCAACATTCCGAACTTGTCTTGATACAAACAGTTCAATGGATGTGATAGCAGAGAGAAAGAAAAAGTAGTTCAGAAAAAAACACGTATTCTCACCTCAATGCTATACTTCAGCAGCTGGGAACTTTGATGCTTTAGAAAAAAAAAGAAGTTGCATCCACCCTGATAGGCTAACCTGAGCTCACCTAGGACTTATTGCATGAACTGACAAGACTTGTTATTGGCCAATTGAAAAAAGACTAAGTTGACTTGACGAGATTCAATCTAATTTCTTATGCCCCTATTTGACGTTATATGATTCTGGTTTTCTAATGATGATTCTAGTAAATTTTGAATGTTTCTTAGTTTTAGAGAGCATAATCGCATGTTTAGATTAATTGAAACTCAAGAATACTCAACTGAATGACACAAGTACTAAATTAGAAATATAACAATAACTCAAACAACAAAATTTTTATTTTCCTTTTTTTAATTAAATTCATGAAATTATGCTATTTTACATCCTTTGGGGCGCACGTATTTTACATGGCAGAATAAGAAAATTAAAAACAGCCAATATCTTCATAATACGTGGATAGTTTCCCAGCAGTGCAACTACTAGCAATTAGTAGTAATATTTTCCACCATTCCAAATTTTGGATGCAACGAGAAAAAAGATGTTGACACACTGAGTCAATGGGTTGTATTTGACATAGGCCTAACAATAGTCATCTACTTAAATTTTCACAACAACAACAACAACATATCTGTTGGTCCAAGTGAAGATTAATTTTGAAAATTGACAAAGAAAGCTCAAGCATGAATCAGGTCCATCCCTTGTGTGCATAAATACGAGCAGATTCGAACATGTGGGATGCACGTGAAGGAGATAAGATTAACTTGGTCTAATTAATATCTCCTGATCGAAAAGGGTTACATAATTGATAAGGAGAAGGACCCCTTAATCAAAGAGAACACTATCCAAGATAAGGGAGGAGTTAGAAGTTGAGATCAACTAGAACTCTTCCACCAAGGAAGAGTAGCATTGGAACTCTAGTTGTTTTCTACTCTACTAACTCTATAAATCGCAGCAAGTTCTCATTCTACAGGTGACACACAAAAGCAGAAGTTAAACGTGAATTGAGAGCAAAATAGCAAGGCATTTTGCAAGCAGTTCGTGTGTGATTCAAGTGTGCGAACCTGAAGCTACATGAACCAGATAGAAGAACCAGTTCCAAGTGTCTGTCTTTTATTCTAGTTCAATTGTAGTAGGTGTTTTCATATTGTACCTTTCAGCTTTATCTAGAGGCAATTGTAATAGGTACTCAGAGTATTCAAGTTAGAGTTAACTTGAAGTTGTCGCAGCAGTTAGAGGCTGGTTGCCACAACGGGATTAGAGTTAATCCTAGGTTTACAAAAATATTTTGTAAATGTAGTTTTTGGCTCAGTGATTTAGTGGAGAGTTTGAAAAAATCCTACTGGGAAGTAGGTCGTGATTTTTTCACCTTTTGAGCCAGGTGTTTTCCACGTAAAAATCCTTGTGTTCTTTAATTTCTGCATTTATTATTCCGCAACAGTAGTATAAGGAACACATAGAAGAACCAGGTCCTTCTATAATCTGTGCACGCAAAAATTAGACACCACACAAATTATTCCCCCCCCCCCTCTCTTGTGGGTATTGAAGTTAAAACATCAATTGGTATCAGAGCAGGTTATCCTTGAAGAGGCTAACACCTTAGGAGAAGATCAAGATGAGTGCACCACCTGGAAACTGGGAAGGGCAATCCACTGCTAGGCCACCACTCTTCAACGGCCAGTATTACTCTTGGTGGAAAAACAGGATGAGAGATCACATCATAGGAGAAGACTATGAGCTATGGGACATTGTCACAGATGGTCCACTGGCTACCATGAAGATAAATGCCGAAGAAGAAGAGGTGCCAAAAACAAGAGCTGACTGCACTGCTGACGACTTGAGGAAATGGGAGAAGAATGCTAAAGCCAAGAAATGGCTCGTGTGTGGACTTGGTCCGGACGAGTACAACAGAATTCAAAGCCGTACTACTGCTAAGGAAATTTGGGACACTTTGCAAGTGGCTCATGAAGGAACACCTCAGGTGAAGAGGTCCAGAGGAACTTTACTATATTCTCAATATGCGAGTTTCACTATGAAGGAAGGGGAAACCATCCAAGAGATATATACAAGGTTCACCACACTAACAAATGAACTTAAGTCTCTTGGAAGGGTTATTCTCGAAGAAGACAAAGTTGAGAAGATTTTGACAAGGGTTCTGCCAGTTTCATGGGAGAGCAAAAACACTGCTAAATAAGATTAACTTGGTCTAATTAATATCTCCTGATCTAAAAGGGTAGCATAATTGATAAGGAGAAGGACTCATCTAAATAATATCTCCTGATAGAAAAAGATTGCATAATTGATAAGGAGAAGGACTCCTTAATCAAAGAGAACACTATCCAAGATAAGGGAGGAGTTAGAGGTTGAGATCAACTAGAACTCTTCCACCAAAAAGGTTGTGCTTTACACTTTGAACAGTGATGTTTATAACCTAATGAACCTGGTCCTTGATGATAAGTGAAATTTTTTCTAACATTGTGTTGATGTTGGGCTAAGTTGAAACATGGCCTAAGCTTATGAAAAATACAGAATTTGTCATCATCAAAAAAGGAGAATTTGCCCAAGTGAAGGTTAGTTTTGAAGATTGACAAAGGAAGCTCAGGCATGAACCAAGTCCATCTCTTATGTGCATAGACACGGGCAGATTCGAACATGTGGAATGCACGTGAAGGAGATAAGATTAACTTGGTCTAATTAATATCTCCTGATCGAAAAGGGTTGCATAATTAATAAGGATAAAGACTCGTCTAAATAATATCTCCTGATCGAAAAGGGTTGCATAATTGATAAGGAGAAGGACTCCTTAATCAAAGAGAACACTATCCAAGATAAGGGAGGAGTTAGAGGTTGAGATCAACTAGAACTCTTCCACCAAGGAAGAGTAGCATTGGAGCTCTAGTTGTTTTCTACTCTACTAACTTTATAAATCGCAGGAAGTTCTCATTCTACAGGTGACGCACAAAAGTAGAAGTTAAACATGAATTGAGAGCAAAATGGCAAGGCATTTTGCAAGCAATTTGTGTGTGATTCAAGTGTGCGAACCTGAAGCTACATGAACCAGATAGAAGAACCAGTTCCAAGTGTCTGTCTTTTATTCTAGTTCAATTGTAGTAGATGTTTTCATATTATACCTTTCAGCTTTATCTAGAGGCAATTGTAATAGGTACTCAGAATATTCAAGTTAGAGTTAACTTGAAGTTGTCGCAGCAGTTAGAGGCTGGTTGCCACAACGGGATTAGAGTTAATCCTAGGTTTACAAAAGTATTTTGTAAATGCATTTTTTGGCTCAGTGATTTAGTGGAGAGTTTGGAAAAATCCTACTGGGAAGTAGGTCGTGATTTTTTCACCTTTTGAGTCAAGTGTTTTACACGTAAAAATCCTTGTGTTCTTTAATTTCTGCATTTATTATTTCGCAATAGTAGTATAAGGAACACATAGAAGAACCGAGTCCCTCTATAATCTGTGCACGCAAAAATTGGACACCACACAAATCACCCCCCTCTTGTGTGGTATTGAAGTTAAAACATCAATATCCTAAGTATTTATTTAAGGAGATGGTTACACATGAGTCTCAGAGAGCACCACAAGAATTTATATAGCGCAGCATTTTTCAGGGCTCCTCCAAGCAATGACATAAGGCCACCCTCTCGGACTCTACCTTAGCTTCTGGAATTACAAACCCAAAGCTTTTGTCTATGTCGCTTCTTTTAACTCCAAGGCAAGTGGTTTCTTTCATCCTGATTCTCGAAAGCAAGGGACTGGAAGTAGATGATGAAACTTTAATCGACAAGGGAACCAATACCTGTAATGGTATGAGTCATTGCCTTTTAACGAATGAATAATTGAATATGAGTCCATGCTTACTAAGGAGAAAGAATGAATGTTGTCAAATGTGCTTTAATTTGTACAGTGGAGGCAACAGGGATAAGTCCAGGTCCGATCACGCTTCTAAGTGTAGCTGCTGTGAGCTACACGTAGACCTTCTCTCCTCCTTGCCATTCCAATTTGGCACATTTTCCCACTCCCCGGCTGTAATGCTTACCACCATCGCGAGCACTCTTTTCACAGTTTTCAAATTTGCAGAGCTTACCTCCTCTATGCTTAACAAAATAATCTGTAATCTCCCCCTCCCACCCCGCCCTCGAGCACTCTTAGTGCATCCTGGAACAGCACACCTCTTCCCACCCCTGTGAGAAACACAAAAACTTGTGCCTCCATGTTCACTCTTGGGGCATATCCCACCATCATCAAAGAGACAACACTTTCCACCATTATGGGCCTTGCAACAACGTCCACCACCTAGAGATATGCATAAGCCAACTTGGCCCTCAATACTACGAGTGTATCCTTCTACCTTGCATCTCTTAACCCCACAATGCCTGATCGGCCCACGTGCTTCTTTAGTGCAACCTCCAAAAAAATCATATCATTTCCCACCACTATGTACTTTGCAGTAGTTTGTTCCCCCTTTCGCACTTTTGGTACATCCCAGGTGCTGGCACCTCCTCCATCCACCATGCACTTTACAGATACAGCCTGCTCTCAGCACCTTTATTGCAGCCAGACTTCTGGCATCTCTGTCCGCCCTCATGCCCAATACAAAGACCTTTTTCCCCTCGGCTCCTTTTGTACATCCTACAAACTCGCATCTCTTGAAATTGCTAGTCCTATGCTCTGAGGATGTAGCCTTTGTAGTTGGCTCAGAGATGGCACTCCTTGAATAGTCAGAGATAACATTAGGTTCAGAGCTCAGCTCAGGGAAATGGCAACGTTTTGCATCCATCTCTAACATATCTGCAGCTTGCAAGGATATAGAGTTGTTTCCCATTCTTGGTGCCAGAAGAAGTGATGGCATGTATCCACCTGACTTCTCCGCTGGTGTAGAAACTTCATCAACAATAGGAACTGTTCGTATATCAACATCTGAAGATAATTGATAAAAATGATGAGGTTGACCAAAATTACTTTGAGTGGTAGTATAAAAATCAAACATGTTAGAAATTTCATCAGTCCTCTAAGATATCCCAAGTTTCAAAATTGAATAACCCTCAGATACCAAGCCCTGATTTAACGAAGTAGTAAGTCCTTTATTTTTATTGCTTCCAACAGGATAATAGTCATCAGATTACATATTATGTGTTGGGCGCAAACCAAGAACCAACTTATACCCACTCATCAACAACATTCTTGCGCATATCATGGTTTTCTTTTTTGGTTTCACTGCCTGTTAAAAGACCAACTCCAGCCTTTTGATTTTCAGTTTAATGCTAAGTCTTTAGTTATTAGTCTATTTTTTCCTGTTACTTAATTAGTTACCTGATTATTAACATGTAATGCCACTATTTTTCTTAATGGTCAGGGGAAGTTAGTAGAAGTAATTTTCAGTTTTATAGCTATTGGATTTGTTGTGTTAGTGGGCAAGTATGATGTAATATACATGGTCTTGGATGCCCATATAAAGGCCATCATCTACCTTGAATGTTACCTACTTCCAAGAAAATTTATTAGCTTTGTTTTTTCTCTGCTTTTACAGATATAATCTTGCTTTTGAGTGTCTATTTTAGAACAACAAAAGCTTCTATTTCCTTTAGTAACAGCCTGGTAGATTGTTGTGTCTTAGGTTTTTCAACAGTTTGGTATCAGAGAAAGATTCCTTTGTGGGAGATCATCTATTGTAGTTCCCTATACTATGAGATTTTTTATTATCGATAATGATAGACCTACAAACTTTTGGCGGAATGAAAAAGCTCAACCACAGTAACTACAATACATGGTCAACTTGCATATATGGGAGTTGTTAATGGTAGCAAGGTGATACAACCAGAAGCAAAAGATGCAAACGGCACATTGAGGAAGTGGAAGATAAAAGTGGGCTAGGGTATGTTTGCTTTAAAGACGACGGTTGAAGAGGATGTGCTAGAGCATATTCAAGATGTCACCACCCCTAAGAAAGCTTGGGATACGTTTGCCAAGCTATTTTCTAAGAAAAATGATACGAGGCTTCAACTCTTAGAGAGTGAATTGCTCTTGATAGCACAACGCAACATGATGTTTGCAGAATACTTTCATAAGGTAAAGATACTATGCTGAGAGATCTTAGAGTTAGATACACAAGATCCAATTGGAGAGACGAGGATGAAGCGAATCATCATCCATGGTTTGAAGCCTGAATATAGAGGTTTCATTGCTACTGTACCACAAGGAAGGCAAATCTGCCATCACTTGTAGAGTTCGAGAATTTGTTAGTAGGTTAGGAAGCCTTGGCCAAGAAAATGGGAGGAGCTTCACTAAAGGGTCAAGAGGAAGCACTTTGTGCCAATAAAGGTAGATGGAACTCCAATCAATACAACGGTGGTGAATCCAAAAGAAATAATGACAAAGCAAAAAGTCATCAAGGAGAAGAAAGCTCTCGTCCGGGGGGATTCAAAGAACCATTAGGGCAACAACAAGAGGTTTGAGGGGAAACAATCTCCTTTCAGTATCACAATTAACATCTTCTGCTCATTTTGTCTTGTTTGGTCCAGAGGATGTGAATGTATATCGTAACCTCGAGGTTGTAGAAAAGCCGATAATAAAGGTACAAAGATCATAGTCTGTCTATGTGCTATCGGCAGAGACTGCATATTTAGACAAGTCAAGGAAAAACGAGACTGCAGACTTATGGCATATGCGACTAAGTCATGTCAATTATTATGTAATGATGAAGCGGTCAATGGTCAAATTAAAGGGATTCCTCAAATTGAAGTGAGATCAGACATTATATGTGGAAAAGCTCACTAACTGTTGTACGAAGAGTCCAAGTTTAAAGCGAAGGAACCGCTAGAATTGATCCATTCTGATGTGTTCGAACCAGTTAAGCAAGCCTCTATTGGTTGTATGAGATACATGGTGGCCTTTATTGATGACTTATCCAGGTATGTGTGAGTTTACTTATGAAGTAAAAGTCTGCAACTCTTTCAAAGTGCAAGGAGGAAGCAGAAGCGGAGGTTGGTCAAAGAATTTGTTGTCTACGCACTGACAACGGTGGAGAGTACATCTCAGATGATTTCTTTGATATTCTTCATGAGAGCAGAATACGCCATCAGTTCAAATTATGGAACATGAAGCCTACTGTTAGTTATTCCAGAGTTTTTGATGTGTATATATGCTATATATGATATATATTTGTTCCTGATCACTTACATAGCAATTATGGACAAGAAGACTGTTAGATGTATCTTTGTAGGCTATGATAGTCAAGGAAAAGGGTGGTGATAATACTGTGATCGAAAAACGGGAAAGTGCTACACTTCTCAGAATGTGGTATTTGATGAAGCTTCTTCATGGTGGTCTTCAGATAAAGAAGTGCTTCCAGAATGAGGCGGATCTAGGATTTTGTGAATGAGTGCACCACTAAAAAAGTAAAAAAAAAGTATTAAGTAGGAATTGATCCATATTCTTCTAGGAGAATAACTTACTATTCAACTAAGTGTACCATTCAGTCTTTTTTAAGTATGGGTGTCAACACATAAATTAGACAAATTCTAGGAAATATGTACAAAAAAAACCTATGATGGAAAGACCATGAGTTCACGTGCCCCATGATTTGGACTATACATTCGCCTTCCAAAGTCAGATGTTTTCATAGTTGTGCTGAACTCGTCCCAGATCCAGTTGAGTCTAGATAAAGCTAAAGGTGCAACTATTGAAAATAATATTGTTGAAGAAGATGTGACGAAAAAATGGTGTGCACCAACAACCATGTGAAGAAGGCAAGCCTAGTGGAGCAAACTCACAACCTCCACTTAGAAGGTCAACAAGAACAGAAAGCCAAATCCCAGGTATGCCAATGCTACCATAGTAGAAGAAGCAATTAAAAAAGAAACAACCAGAGACTTTTGAGGAAGCGTTTCAGAATCCGAAATGGATTAAAGCTATAGAGGAAGAAATTACTATGCTAGAACGGAATCAAACTTGGGATCTCGTGTCAAAGCCAAGGGATGTCAAACTTATTTCTTGAAAATGAGTTTACAAGATAAAGCGCCACACAGATAAATCAATTGAAAGACACAAAGCTCGCCTTGTAGCTCGGGGGTTTTATCAGCAATATGGACAGGACTATGATTAATATTTAGTCCAGTTGAAAAGCTTACAACTGTTCGGGTCCTACTTGCACTTGCAGCTAGTAAGGTTTGGAACCTATGGTAGATGTGAAGAATATATTTTTGCATGGAGAGTTAGATCGGGAGATCTGAATGTATCAACCGATGGGGTTTCAAAGTTAAGAACATCACGAGTATGTGTGAAAACTCTGAAAGGCACTCTATAGATTAAAGCAAGATCCAAAGGCGTGGTATGGTAAGATTGCTGAATTTCTTACTCATAGTGGTTATTGTGTAGCACCAACTGATTCCAGTTTGTTTGTGAAAATTGTTGACAGAAAACTAGCTAAAGTGCTACTATATGTAATGTGGATGACCTTATCCTAACAGGAGATTGTGAAGAAGAAATTCTACAAACAAAGGAAAACTTGTCAGTTCGCTTAAAGATAAAGGAACTTGGATAGCTCAACCACTTTCTTGGTTTGGAGATTGATCGGAATTTGTCTGCATCAGCAAAAGTATTCAAAGGATTTGCTGCAGAAGTTTGGAATGCTCAACGCCAAACCAATTACAACACCGATGGAGCCAAATGTTAAGATATGTGCTCATGAAGGGAAAGACCTGGAAGATGCAACAGTGTATCGACAATTAGTGGGTAGTTTGATCTATTTAATGCTAACAAGACCCAATATTTCTTATGTTGTTGGTGTGATGAGTCGGTACATGCAGAATCCAAAGAAACCTCATTTGGAAGACTGTGTATGTGTTTATGTTTGGATCCAGAGCAATTTCTTGGTGTAGCAAAAGGCAACCAACTGTGCCATTGTCAACAATAGAAGAGGAATAATGAGCAGCAGCGATGGCAGCTCAAAAAACCAGGCTTCCGCATGCATCATGTTATTTCGATCCCAACAAATTCCACGTCAAGAACAAATGAAAAAAAATTACTAAATTTGAAATAAAAAGTTGCTGGAAAATTAGAAGACAACACTTGAAAAAATAAGAAGAATAAAACGGGAATGACGAAGAGAGATTTAAAGTGACCCAACACTTGGTGTCTCTTTGCAGACATTTTCCCCTCTTTCTAAGCGCATGTTCGTTTCCTCGTTGTTGTCTTTTTGGATGCGTCTTGTCATGGGCTGCTTTTCAGCCACGCCCCATGACCCCTTAGACATGCCCCGTGGCGTCTTGGCAAGCCTCCCAATGCCTAGCGCCACGGTCGGCCATGTGATCTCCGCAACGCTAAGTGACAAGCGCGCATGTGCCTCTGTCGCCCCACCGATAGTCCTTGCCAGTGCCTAGCGGCTAAAGAATGCCAATAGTGCCACTTACACAGACGATGCCGCGCGCACATGCCATCATGTTGCCAATAACGCCGCGTGCACAGACAGTGTCGCGCGTGCAAATCCGATGCCAAGTGCCAGTGCCTAGCCGCAGGCAGATCCATATAGTGTCGCGCGCGCCGATAACACCTCGCGCGCAAACCCTGATGCTCAAGACAAAGTTGCTGCCTAAGTCCTTTTCATTATAATTATAGAGTAGTTTTACTCATTTTCTTTTAGTGTGCTTCTACAGCTTTTATAGGTCAAGTCATGTAACTTTGGTTTATATTTTTAAGCATTATTAAGGGGGATCAAGCATTCCAACATTCAAGCAAGCAAATATTTCTCTGTACTGGTGTCTCTCCCCCCGACACCGCGTAGTCTTTTGTAATAGCTTTCATTCATTAATGCAATCAACTTTCATTCTCAATTGCTCATTTCAGTTCTCTCAATTGCTCACGATATTGGTTTTTCCGTACGGCACTGACAATCTCGTCTAGCGTACAAAGGGGACCTCAGTTGGTGGACAACAACCACACTGACATCGGTTACTTAGCCTTACGTCGCCCTTTCAAGGAATCTCAGGAAGGCATCACGTAACAGTTGGTATCGGAGCATAGGCTCGACATCGAACGAGGGAACGCATTGCCATTACCACTATTCCCGATCATGGTGAATTACGGGGATCGCGTCGCGACCCTTCAAAAGACGGTTGACGTATTACGGCCCATCGTGGATACAGTGCATGATCTAAAAACCAGCCTAGTGCAAAGGTTGGATGACCTGGATCGCAGAATGCGGCAGGCCGAAGTTGACATAGCAAACATCAATCGCGACTCTGAGGAAGACTGGCAAACGACAACCGTAGAGGCAGCCGAAATTCATGGCAAATATGAGGACCTCCAACAGGATCGTGCCGAGGATTTATCCCATCGGGAATTAGAGGCAGACAGAATGACTGTCATGCAGCAAACCATAAACAACTTGACAGGCTAGCTCAATGTTGTCAATGCTTCCCTTCAAGGCCTGCTTAGAGGAGGAAAAAACTAAATCAGGGGTGCCATGAACATCGCCCCTGTGCCACAAAAGCTGAAAATTCCGGAGTCAAAGCCATACAATGGAGCTCGGGATGTTAAAGAAGTGGAGAATTTCATCTTCGACATCGAACAATACTTCGATGTCGTAGGACAGTTGGACGAAGCCAAAAAGGTAGCAACTGCTGCCATGTATCTTCAAGGTGATGCTAAACTCTGGTGGCGAGTGAAATACGAAGCCATCAGGGCCGGGGAAGATACTCTCAATACATGTGCATAACTGAAGGCAGCCATACGCCTGCAGTTCTTCCCAGAAAACGTGGAATACAATGCACAGAGAAAGCTGCGGGAATTCCGCCAGACCAGGTCAGTGCAGGATTACGTGCGGGAATTCTCCGTGCTCATGCTAAACATACAGGATATGGGGGACAAAGACAAACTATTCGCATTCATAGTGGGTTTGAAACCTCATGCTCATATAGAGCTGCAAAGACAAAGGGTAGATACCCTGCCCAAGACGATCCAAGCTGCAGAATGCCTTGTGGATTATCATATGGAAACCCAGAAGGATAGGCCTCAGCTGCCTGTCCGTGGGGGATACAACATGAGCCATCCTAGCAACGGTGGCCCTAGCAGAAGTGGAGGAGATCGAAGCGCATCCAAATCTAAGACTCTTTCCTCTAGCAGCAACAGTGTTGCATCAGTCAACAACAATCTGGGGAGAAAGTCCCCTTCAGAATGCCGTCATTGTAGCGGGGAACATTGGAGCAATCAATGCCCATATACACAAATCAATGCTAATCAGACTGTTAAAGATGAGTCAGATGATGACGACTCAGACGGCGCAGAGCAAGTAGGTGCCTTCAATGCAATTGTTGGCTCCATCCCTGATACCTTAGCGGAAACCAGTGCTGGTAACCCTAAGAAGAACGCATGCCCAATCGCCAATAAAGGGAAACAGAAGGCGGATGAGAGGCCTCCTACCACACAAGAGAGGACCTTAATGTTTATCGAAATGAAAGTAAACGGCAGACCCATTCAGGCAATGATAGACACGGGTGCTACCCACAACTACTTGGCCTCGACCTAGCTACAGTGCCTCAGTCTAGTTATGCAAAAGCGTAGGGGTCGTGTCAAGGCTATAAACTCACCACCCCAGCCAGTGAGTGGAATAGCCAAAGAAGTGCCAATGAAGCTTGACCCATACAAGGGAAGATTCAACCTACGCATAGATATCATCGATGACTTTGAACTGATAGTCGGATTGGAATTCCTGAGGCAAACCAACACCATACCGGTACCATACGCTGACATGCTCCTGATGATGGGAGACAATGGGGCCAAACCCCACATCATACCATGCATACCCATAAAGATAGTTGCTGAAAACATTTAGGTCATGCAGTCGAAAAAGGGAATCAAAAGACATGAACCTATGGTTCCGGCTACCCTCAACATCAAGAATCAAAAATCATATCATCGGCGTCCAATGACTGATGGCGCCCCTCAGTGTGTGAAGACTTGCCAAACATGCCATAAAGACAAGTTGGATCGTTCAGCACAAGCGGGACCCTTGGAGCCGCTACCTGTCCCACAGAGACCTTGGGAAAGCTTTCCCTGAATTTCATCACAGGATTACCCAAGGTCGGAGATCTTGAAACCATCTTGGTTGTGGTAGACCGGGTTTCCAAGTATTCTACCTTCATAGCAGCCCCACAGAACATATTGGCAGAAGATACAAGTCGACTCTTCTTCTTTCATATTGTCAAATATTGGGGCCTGCCCAAAGATATCATTAGTGACTGCGACTCACGCTTCACTAGCAAATTTTGGACCCATCTCTTTAGGTGCCTCAGATCCAAATTGAGTCATAACTCAAACTTTCATCAACAAGCAGATGGCCAGACAGAATGGTTCAATGACATACTGGAGGAATATCTCCCGCCACTTTGCAACCGGATCATAGAAGAATTGGGTGAAGCTTCTGGATGCTGCTCAACTGTATTTCAATTCACAAAAGTGCTCCAGTACAAACAAAAGCACTTTTGAAATTGTTACCGGACAATAACCGCTACTCCCACAGACGGTGAATGCACCAGATATGCCAAAATCACCTCGAGCTACCAGCTTCTCGAAGGAATGGGAGCAGACTTTGGAGATAGTGCAGAGCTATCTTATCAAAGCCCAAGAGCGGGCAAAGAGGCATGCCGACCAAAAACTTCGCTTTGTCCAACATCAAGTAGGAGACAAAGTGATGGTAAGAATCCCAAAGCAGTACTTGTGTGCAGCGAGGTCCCATGACCCTCGCCTATTGCAAAAACACATCGGACCCTTGTCCATTGAAAGACGCATTAGGAAAGCCAGATACCAGGTGAATACACCAGCCTGGTAGAAAATCCATCCAGTCTTCCATGTCAGATGCCTCAAATCATTTCAGAAAGACATGGAGCATCATTCAGAAAGCCACCTCACAAGATCGAGGGGAAGAGATGTAACGACCCAACCGGTCGTTTTGAGCATTTGCACTTCGCTCGATAGTTTACGGGCATGAGTAGCTCCGTATGATGCATTATGACTTATGTGAATCATCGGTTTTGATTTTTCAGGTTATTCAGAATCGAATTGGAAGAATGGATTTCATTGTCGAAGCTTTAAACTAGGAGAGTTGACCAAATTTGACTTTTTGTGAATTTGAACCCTGAACAAAGTTTTTATAGTTCTGTTAGTTCTTTTTGGTGATTTTGGACTTAGGAGCGCGTCCGGATTGTGATTCGAAGGTCCGTAGTGGAATTTGGCTTGAAATGGCAAAAGTTAAATTTTTGGAAAGTTTGACCGGGGGGTTGACTTTTTGATATCGGGGTCCGAATCCAATTCTGGAAATTGGAATAGGTCCATAATGTGAAATGTGATGTGTGTGCAAATTTTGAGGACAATCAGACATAATTCGATAAGTTTCGGCATTGGTTGTAGAAGTTAAAGTTTCAAAGTTCATAGATTTTGATTTGAGGTGCGATTCATCGTTTCGATATTGTTATGCGTGATTTGAGGCCTCGAGTAGGTCCGTGTTATGTTATTGGACTTGTTAATATATTCGGACGGGGTCCCGAAGGGCCCGTATGAGTTTTGGACGAGGTTCAAATCATTTTCACTTCATGTGCAAAGCTGAAGGCTGCTGGTTCTAGTATGATCGCACCTGCGGTTGGTTTGTGCAGGTACGATGGCCGCAGATCCGAGATGAGAGCTAAATGAGGAAGATCGCAGAAGCTTTGATTTGGGCGCATATGCGATGCCGCATGTGCGGCAGCTCGAGCGCAGGTGCGGAGTTGGAGGGTATCAGCAGAGGTCGCAGGTGCGATGGGATTTCCGCACCTACGATTACGCAGATGCGGGCAGGGAGTACTTAAGCGGAAATGGTGAGGAAGCCGGGCAGAGCATATGCTAAGTGTTTCCGCAAAAGCGGTGGTCAGAGGTGCGACGAATTGTCCGCAAATACGGATGTGCTGGGCAGAATGTTATATACAAGGGTTCGCGATTTTGGCTTCATTTTTACATTTTCAAGCTCGGATGGAGGTGAGTTTTGCAACAAATTTCACCATATGAATTGGGGTAAGTGTTCTCTACTCGGTTTTGGTATTTCATGAATCTATCTTCATTTTTAGCAACTGGCTGATGAATTTAAAGAAAACTTTTGGGGCTTTTGGCTTAAAGTTTCATAATATGAATTTTCGAGTTTTGAACATCGAATTGGAGTCGGAGTTGAGTGAAACTAGTATGGTTGGACTCGTAATTGAATGGGTTGTCGGATTATATAAATTTTGTCGGGTTTCGAGGTGCGGGCCCGGGTTGGGCTTTTGGCCGATTTTGGGCTTTTGATTCAAGATTTGATCTTTTTCGATCGGGATTGGTTCCTTTAGCATTGTTTGATGTATTTGATTTGTTTTTGGTTAGTTTTGAGCCATTCGGAGGTCGGAATGCACGGGATGGCATTTTGGTGCATCGCTTTGCCTGTTCGGTGTTGAAATTGGCTTGTTCGAGGTAAGTAACTCTTCTAATCTTGGAGTTGAGGGTATAAAACCCCGAAATACGTGTTATGTGATTAGTGTTGAGGTGACGCACATGCTAGGTGACGGGCGTGTGGGCGTGCACCATGTGAATTGAGACTCTATTGTTCCCACGGCACTGTATAGTGGTCCTACTTTATTTATATCCGTGTATTCACCATGTGATAAAGTAAATAAGCTGTCAATCATGCTAGATATCATGTTTAGGCATTATGCCGATACTGTTTGGACCTATAGTGGTCGTTTCTTACTGTCATCTCACTGATTTCATTGATATTTCATACTTAGTCATATCCATGCATTCATACCATATCTCAGTCTCAGATATTATTTATTGATACATCATATCATTATTGTCGGGCTAGTTTCATGAAATTGTGAGCCCATGAGTGAGACTGGAGAGATTGATGACTGAGTGAGGCCGAGGTCCTGAGTGAGAGTGATATTTTTGGGATCGGGCTGCACGCTGCAATATATTATATTGATAATATTTAGATGGATCGGGTTGCATGCCGCAACGAGCTTTAGGGTGTATATATATATATATATATATATATATATATATATATATATATATATATATATATATATATATATATATCGGGTTGCACACCGCAACGAGCCTTATGGCTATTTATATGTTATGGGATCGGGCTGCACGCCGCAGCGATATAACGCTTAGGCTGAAGGAGCCCCTCTGGAGTCTGCACACCCCCAGTGAGCGCAGTCGACTATATATATGCGGATCGAGTTGCACGCCGCAACAGACCTTTTGGTCATATATGGATCGGGCTGCACGCCGCAGCGGGTATTGTACATCGCTGAGTGATTGAGTGTGCTGAGCATAGTGAGAGAGAATGCGAAACAGTGAGATTGAGTGCTCTGAGAGTGTAAGTACACGAGCTCATCATCGAGATGCATTGCATTTGACATGCGTACTTGAGATACATGCATAGAGGTGCATTTCCTTATGCTACTGAGTTTTGGGAACATTTATGATTTTACATGTATCTTGACATGTAGGCATAGAGAAGTACTTTCCTCATGTTATTTGAAAATGAAACATCTTACTATTTGTTGAAAGGAGTTTTGGTAAAAACCATAGTTTTCAAACTTACTCGTACTTTGGCTTTTTCGGTAAAAGTTTTGGCTTTTCACTGAGATACTTGAAAAGAAATGCCCATTTTTCTGGAACTGTGAACGAATCGAGCCTTTTATTTCTGAGATTCTTCTTTTGTTATTGTACTATGCTGTTATGAACTATTGGGGAATATTGGTGTTGGACCCAACCTTTCTGTTAGCTCGTCACTACTTTCAACTTAAGGTTAGGTTTGTTACTTATTGAGTATATGGGGTTAGTTGTACTCATATTACACTTCTGCACGTTGCATGCAGATGTTGGTTGCTGATGTTGTTGTGTTCGATGGGAGCTGGATTGAAGATGTATATGCATTCCGGTTGCCACTTGTTCGTGATAGCTTTAGGTCTATGAAACTCTGTTTATGTACTTATCAAACAAGACTATGTATTTAATTCATTTCAGCTTTGTAAACTCTATTCTTAGAAGCTCATGATTTGTACTACTAGTTCTTGGGGAATGTATTAGATTCAAATACTTCTTTACTTAATTGTTTTATTAATTGTTATTGGAACTGGTTAGTGGTTAATTGGCTTACCTAGCGGGTTGGGTTAGGTGCCATCACGACTAGTCGGATTTTGGGTAGTGACAGGGGGTATCAGAGCCCTAGGTTCATAGGTTCTACAAGTCATGAGCAAGTGTCTTGTAGAGTCTTGCGGATCGGTATGATGACGCCCATACCTATCTTCGAGAGGCTACAGGACATTTAGGATATACTTCCCATCTTTCATTCCTTATCGTGCGACATTGATTCAGCTTGAAGCGTAACTCTTTGAATTTCTTCCACGCATTTGTATGCGCGTGTGAGAGCTCGGTATCGGTTGTGCGCCGGCGGCTTGTGATTCTATGAATGAGGTTCGAGATGTGTATTATGTGTTTTAGTGAGGGGCCAATCTGGAGGACTTGAGGCCATGGTTAGACTGCAGCTTGAGCTCGGTAGCTTCAATGGTAACTTGTATAATTGGACTCATATGTCCGGTAATATCCCTACGAGTGAAATTTGTGGCTCGATGAGCGGTTGAATGACTATGTGGTGAGTGTGATGTGATTGTGAGATGTGTTCCGATTGTTTAAATGTGACGAGAAGGATTTCTTTGAAATATAAAGGAAAGGCCATTGGGAGTTTGATTTTCGTTTTGATGTGACGTACAGTCTTGAGTATTAATATTTTGAAGGATCTTTCATGTTGTTAAATTTTGGGGCAAATTAAATTCTCATGTCTGGTTAATGAGTTGGACTCAGAAAGATTAAGTGATTTCATAGTAATTGTAACTGCGAAAGGGTTTAGCAAGATACCGATTTAAGGTTAAGCAGGTGGGTTATCCCCTACGGATTAATCTACGTAGGTGTATTCCTTATGATGTGAGTAGAAAGTTTCTTTTCTGCCGACGGGACGTATGTGTTGGGATTTGAATTTGAATCTGGTTGAGAAAGTTGAGCTGAGTGTTAAGAGAATGAATGCGAGTTTGACAGACGATTGAGGTATCTTTATGGTTGGCATTGTATGAGATTGAGAAGAATTTTTGTTGTACTGACTACGGTATTATGATAATAATACAGTATGGGTATTGTTAGTTATCGAGTGTTTTAATTTATGGCTTTGAGCCAAGTGGGGGAGCCTGCTATTGACAATTTGATTTCATGGTTATGTGTTAAATTTTAATTTTGGTCTGAGGCATACTTATGGATTAGTTATAACTTACAGAGGTTGAGTTCAAGAATGACTCGAGCAAGGAAATTTATGGATGCGGGTTATGGCACTTTAAGAGTATATAAAAATCATGGAAATCATAAAATAATTGAGCGGTTATTCGCGAAGGATATAGTGTACACAAAGTATGAATTAGATCGGTGGTATTAAGGTTGTGTTACTTCTTTGGGGGTTGGTGTACTAATGGGGCACATGTCGTTTGGTCCGTTTGGTCGGTTTAATTGAGATTTGAGTAGAGTGGATGACTCTCAAGAATGGTTCTAATGGATTCAAGATTTATATGTAGCGATTTGGAATTTTCAAGATTTGTATATGGCTAGAAACTGAGAGTTTCATTGGATGGTATCGAGACTTGTGGCATTTTTATACCATTGTGGATTATGCATTTCATCATCAAGAGGGTGAAAGAAGCAGATTTATGTTCACATTAGGTCTCTTTAGAGTGGGTGTCGCGGTTGTGGTGCTTCAGGTTGCTTAAGAGAGGAGTCAGCAGCTTATGGGCCTTAGGGCGTTGTGGTTTTATAATAGAGTCTCTTGTGTGGTGAATTTTGGTTAAGGATCGTGGTGTTCTAGCAAGGAGAAGTATCAATTTGAAGGCAATTTGGAAAGAACTTGGAGAAATAGGACAACTTGGTAGTAGGTTGGATCAGCACAGTAATGGATATAATCGGTTCTTTAGGTACCTATGATGTGGCTGGTCTCCACAGGTGTTTCGTGGCAATGCTCTTGGGTTTTGGCGACCTGCGTGGCTGGGTTGAGTTAGAGAGATTCGATTTTGATAGCTTGGTTGTGTGCAAATGGGTTTCGAAGAGTTCTCAATAGTTTTTACCATGGTTTGAGGGGTATATTTCCTACCGGCGTGAGGAATATGTTGCGTATTGGAATTTTCTCCGGGATGAGATCAAATAGAAGGTTTCTGACTGATCGGGTATGTATTCTGCTTATGACTCAGAGTTGATTATGAGATTCTTGTACTCTTCGCAGGATGGCATGGTAGACGCGGTGTATTGCATGGAATTGAGATTTGAATGTGCAAGGTCACAGTTCAGTTTTGAAGGGAAGGACATAAATTCACAGGCAGCATGGACGGTTTCAGATGACTAGGCAAATGATATTACTAATCGGTATGGCCTGATGAGAGTATACATTTCAGAAGGGGCAATGTGTTTTGATTTATGGATACTTCACTGGTACTGCGGCACTCTCCTGGTTGATCGATTGCTGATATTCAAATTTTGCTATGTGGCACGGAAAATTTTTAGAAGTATTCCTCATGGGATGATCGTGTATGAGAGATGAGTTAGACATTCTGGCAGTAGAGTTAGGATCAGATATGGTGATTCATGTGTTCTATGTATTTGGAGACTAGGAGTTCTCAAGAGCAGGTTATTTTCATGGTTGTGGACTGTAATGTCATGGCCGAAGCTATCTAGACGTTAGTATGTGTTATGATTAAGTCATTGTGGACTTTCGGGGGGTTATTTATCTGATTGTGGGTGACCAGAGTTGATTTGGGGTCCATTGGTAGGCCCAATTAGGATGTGTATTCTACACCGAGCCGGATTGGTTGGCTCCATACTGCTACTGTTGAGGGATGTGCCATTCGGTTGTTGTTGAGGTTATTCATATTCTGAAATGATCTGTGAGTTACACTTCTATGCTACTAGGAGTTGTGATTCATTGGTTGTATGCACACATGGTGCAATTTTATTGGGGCCTTATGGCGGAATTTACGCGAGATGGATATTTGGGTGATGCATGATTGATTACGCATTTGTTATGTTCTTTCGGGTTGTGTGGCATTGTGTCATTTTATTTTCCATGGTTATGGTAGTGCACTTTGAGTACTTGATGTCGGATTGCGCGTGGTTATTGATTTTGAGTGCGGTGGCTGAGGTATTTTCATATGGATCAGTGTTTGGATGGGATCACGCATTACAACGGAGTTATGTTGAGATATGATCCCTTATGTTAGATTCATGTGTTATGGTTCTATGGTGTGTGATGGGCTCTTAGCATTGCATTGGGGTGGTAATCGTCGAGCTTGCGGGACGGTTCTCTTGTCTGAGTCATTTTTCCATGATTGAGTACATTTGGAATGTTGCTTATTGGTGCACGACTTGCACGGGTTGTAGCTTTAGATAGTATTGGTGTGGCATGTCAGTAGAGTAGCTGGTATTTGATGAGATGAGGTCATTGTACCTCGAATAGATACTATCGGAATTGATTACAACATGGTTGGAAGGATAATATCGAAAGTCGGCTTAGAAATTTGCTATAGTTCTTGTCGAAGGAGACAAAGTACCATGACTTGTTGATCTGATGAATGGTTATGAGTTCTGCATGTTTCTTTCATCATTGGCAGCATACAAAGTTTTTTGAATAGAGTCTTGTTTGATATGAGGTTTATTACCGGCATTGGGTTATTTTGAGCAGCTACTGTGATTAGAAATCATTGCTTCGAGCATTTGAGCTATGTGGTATTTGAGTTTTGAGTATTTGAGTTATGGTTACCGCTTTTGATACAGCTTGTTCAGACTTATACAGTGTGTAGGTTGCGAGCTTCAGATCTTATAAGAAATTCCAGATGTTGGAAATTGGATTCTAAGGCTTGTGGGCTAAGTTGCATTAAGAAATTTTAGTTATGTGGTGTTATTAGGCCTATATGGGATAGGGTGACATGGGGTCACCCCCGGGTACGTGCGTGGTAAGATGGAATAGTGATGTGGTGGCTTGGAAACAACTCCTGGCACGTTTGAGGACGTACATATGTTTAACTGGGGGAGGATGTAACGACCCAACTGGTCGTTTTGAGCGCACTTCGCTCGGTAGTTTACGGGCATGAGTAGCTCCGTATGATGCATTATGATATATGTGAATCATCGGTTTTGATTTTTCAGGTTATTCAGAATCAAATTGGATGAATGGATTTCATTGTCGAAGCTTTAAATTGGAAAAGTTGACCAAGTTTGACTTTTTATGAATTTGAACCCGGAACAGAGTTTTGATGGTTCCGTTAGCTCTGTTGGATGATTTTGGACTTAAGAGCGCGTCCGGATTATGATTCGGTGGTCCGTAGTGGAATTTCGCTTGAAATGACGAAAGTTGAATTTTTGGAAAGTTTGACAGGGGGGTTAACTTTTTGATATCGGGGTCGGAATCCAATTCTGAAAATTGGAATAGGTCTATAATGTGAAATGTGACGTGTGTGCAAAATTTGAGGTCAATCGGACGTAATTTGATAGGTTTCAGCATCGGTTGTGGAAGTTGAAGTTTCAAAGTTCATAGATTTCGATTTGAGGTGCGATTCGTCATTTCGATGTTGTTATACGTGATTTGAGGCATCGAGTAGGTCCGTGTTATGTTATTGGACTTGTTAGTATATTCGGACGAGGTCCCGAGGGGCCCGGATGAGTTTTGGACGAGGTTCGACTTTATGTGCAAAGCTGAAGGCTGCTGGTTCTGGTATGATCGCACCTGCGGTTGGTTTGCGCAGGTGCGATGGCCGCAGAAGCGACAGAGGCATCGCAAATGCGAGATGAGAGCTGGATGAGGAAGACCGCAGAAGCAGAGATTTGGGCGCATATGCGATGCCGCAGGTGCGGCAGCTCGAGCGCAGGTGCGGAGTTGGAGGGTGTCAGCAGAGGTCGCAGGTGCGATGGGTTTTCCTCACCTGCGATTGCGCAGATGCGGGCAGGGATTCACAGAAGTGGAAATGGTGAGGAAGCCGGGCAGCGCAGGTGCTAAGTGTTTCCGCAAAAGCGGTGGTCGCAGGTGCGACGAATTGTCCGCAAATGCGGATGTGTTGGGCAGAATGTTATATGCAAGGGTTCACGATTTTGGCTTCATTTTTACATTTTCAAGCTCGGTGGAGGCGATGTTTGGAGCAAATTTCACCATATTAATTGGGGTAAGTGTTCTCTACTCGATTTTGGTTATATTCCATGAATCTATCTTCATTTTTAGCAACTGGTTGATGAATTTAAAGAGAAATTTGGGGGTTTTGGCTTAAAGTTTCATAATATGAATTTTTGAGTTTTGAACATCGAATTGGAGTCGGAGTTGAGTGAAACTAATATGGTTGGACTCGTAATTGAATGGGTTGTCGGATTCTATAAATTGTGTCGGGTTCCGAGGTACGGGCCCGGGTTGGGCTTTTGGCCGATTTTGGGCTTTTGATTCAAGATTTGATCTTTTTCGATCGGGATTGGTTCTTTTAGCATTGTTTGATGTATTTGAGTTGTTTTTGGTTAGTTTCGAGCCGTTCGGAAGTCGGAATGCGCGGTATGGCATTTTGAAGCATCGCTTGGCCTGTTCGGTGTTGAAATTGGCTTGTTCGAGGTAAGTAACTCTTCTAATCTTGGAGTTGAGGGTATGAAACCCCGAAATACGTGTTAAATGATTAGTGTTGAGGTAACGCACATGCTAGGTGACGAGCGTGTGGGCGTGCACCATGTGAATTGAGACTCTGTTGTTCCCACGGCACTGTATAGTAGTCCTACTTTGTTGATATCCGTATTTTCACCATGTGATAAAGTAGTTAAGCTGTCAATCATGCTAGATATCATGTTTAGGCATTATGCCGATACTGTTTGGACCTATAGTGGTCGTTTCTTACTGTCATCTCACTGATTTTATTGATATTTCATACTCAGTCATATCCATGCATTCATACCATATCTCAGTCTCAGATTTTATTTATTGATACATCATATCATTGTTATATCAATCATCGCATTTCATACTTCTTTCACATCTTTATAGGTTATCAACAGTAGGACATTTCCAATCAAGGCTTTAAGTACACATATGGTCAATTAAGAGTCTTAAGCATATTGAGTTTTCTCACACAATTTGGAATCATAGCCTTCATTTGAAACACAACTCAAAGACATAGCATTTTAATACACATATCATTCTTGAACACATTCCCAAAGGATAACATAATGTGTTAGGAACATTCAGAACATGTTTTGAGTACTTAATTCTCGACACTTTGCTTATTCGGGACAATCGAATTTATTGGGAACAACATAGAGGTGCATTTCCTTCTGCTACCCAGTTTTGGGGACATTTATGATTTTACCTGTTTCTTGACATGTAGGCATAGAGAAGTACTTTCCTCATGCTATCTAAAAATGAAACATCTTACTATGTCACGACCCAATTTCCCCTCCGTGTGACGTCGTGACGGCACCTAGTTTCTACAACTAGGTAAGCCTAACATTTTGCGGAATAACGAAATAAAAATATAAATTTAACCAACTATTCAAAAATACACAACAAATCCCAAAACCCGGAACATCGTGAATCACAAACTACAGAAGGATAGATCTAGTGTCTCTATACATCGGAGTCTAACAAGGAAAAATACAGAAGATACTGGACATGGGAAAGAGTAGAAGGGGACTCCGAGGTCTGCGGATGCGGCAGATATTCATTGAAGTCTCCAACACAATCCCGGCTCACTGATAGTGCAGCTAATAAGGTGCACCTAGATCTGCACACGAAAAGAACATGTGCAGAGAGTAGTGAGTACACCACAATCGGTACCTAGTAAGTGCCAAGCCTAACCTCAGTGGAGTAGTGACGAGGTCGGTTCAGGGCCCTACTGGTAAATATATAACAAAATAATATAGATTGTAATATCACAATAAAATAAAGGTTGAAATTTAACAACAATAAAATCATAGAAGGTAACAACTCAGTACACAGAAACACAACAGGGGATCTCCCGAGATACCGTCTCGTAGTCCAAAACGTAAATGAGTAGAGGGATCTCCCGGAATACCGTTCCGTAGTCCCAAAGTAAATGTGCAGGGGGATCTCCCGTTCCGTAGTCCCAAAGTGAATATGCAAGACAAGGTGATCTCCCAGAATACCGTTTTGTAGTCCCAAAGTAAATATACAGTACAGGGGGATCTCCCGGAATACCGTTTCGTAGTCCCAAAGTAAATATGCAATATAGGGGGATCTTCCGAAATACCGTTCCATAGTCCCAAAGTAAATATGCAGCGCGAATGATAGAAATACAACTACATCACGAAATTCTTACAATTTAGACTAAGTACCAGTCAGGGAAGAAGCAGAAAAATCACTAAGCATGCTGCACATATTCACATAAATAATTAAGATACGTAGACATGTTGTATTAGACTAAACATGATAGCTACATATATTGGAATAAATCAATTAAGAATAAAAATAGATTAGTACTCATTAAAATGGTATAACTCAAAATAACAGGAAAACATGTTGTTGCTCGTTAAGAAAATCGGGTTTTACCACAACTAGCCCGCGTATGTACTCGTCACCTCACGTACACGATGCTCACATAACACAATAGTTCCAAATCTTAAGGGGATTTCCGCCACACAAAGTTAGGCAAGCCACTTACCTCGAGCCAAGCTCAATCAATCTGTAAGAATTCCCTTTCGACAAATATCCGGCTCTGAATGGCCCAAATCTAGCCAAAAGCAATTACATATCATAATTATAACAATAATAGACTCATCTAATTAACGAAATCAATATTTTAACGAAAATTCTGAAATTAACTCAAAATTCGCCCGTGGGGACCATGTCTCGGAATCGGGTAAAAGTCATAAAATACAAAATCCCGTTCACTCGCGAGTCTAACCATGTCAAAACTACTAAAATCCGACACCAAATGGTCCTCCAAATCCACAAATCAAACTTCCAAATCCCTAGCCTCCAATTCCAAATTTCCACCTTAAATACACACTAAGTAGGTGGGAAAATACACGGGGAAGCAAGATTACTGATCAAAAATAAGCACAACGGACTTACCTAAAAAATCTCTCTAAAATGCTCTCAATAATCGCCCTAAATCGAGTTTCAAAGTCCAAAAATGACAAAAATCGCGAAGCCCTTCGGTTTTAACCACTGCCTAGGTATTTTCGCACCTGCGGAGACTGGGCTCGCACCTACGAGTGCGCTTGTGCGGAAATTGTGCGCATCTGTGCAATTCACTTGCCCCTTCTGCCTTCGCACCTGCGATGAAAGGGCCGCATCTGCGTGTGCGCGCCTGCGGAATTTACTTCCGCTTCTGCGAACCTTGCGCACCTGCGAAGACCCCTAACGCATCCGCAGGCATCGCAAATGTGGAAAATACCTCGCACCTACGACCCCTGGCACTCCTCCATTTTCCCGCTACTGCGCCAATTTGCTCGCACCTGCGGGCAGCCTTGCGCAGGTGCGATTACAGGAGAACCAGCAAAAGCACCAGATTTTCCTAAGTCCAATTTCATTCCGTTAAGCATCCGAAACACACCCGAGGCCCCCGGGACCTCAACCAAACCTACCAACTAATCCTATAACACCATACAAACTTAGTCGAGTCTTCAAACGACATCGAACAACACCAGAAATCATGAATTAAGCACAGATTCAAGCCTAAGAACTTAGAATTTTCCAAATTCTACAAAGGACGCCGAACCACGTCAAATCTAGTCCGAATTACCTCAAAATTTACACACAGGTCACAAATGACACTACGAACATACAACCACTTTCGAAAATCCATTCTGAGCTCGATATCGAAATTTCCACTATTGGCTGAAATCGCTAAAAATCTAGCTTTCGCCAATTCAAGCCTAAATCTACTACAGACCTCCAAAACACATTCCGGACGCGCTCCTAAGCTCAAAATCACTCAACGGAGCTAACGGAGTCGACGGAATTCAATTTCGTATCCGTCTTCACACAGTTCTAACTACGGTCCAAATTCTAAGACTTAAGCTCTCATTTAGGGACTAAGTGTCCCAAAACATTCCAAAACTCAAAACCAATCATCCCGGCAAGTCAAAATAGCAGAAATAGATATGGGGAAATCAGTTAATATGGGTTCAGGGCTCTAACTCTGAAAATGACCGTCCAGGTCGCTGCATCCTCCCCATCTTAAAATAATCATTCTTCCTCGAACGAGCATAGAGCCATACCTGAAGTGGTGAAAAGATGAGGATAACGGCTGCGCATATCCTGCTCGGTCTCCCAAGTTGCCTCCTCGACCGGCTGTCCCCTCCAATGAACCTTCACGGAAGCCATGTTCTTTGATCTTAGGTTTCTGACCTGCCTGTCTAAAATAGCCACTGGCTCCTCAACATAAGATATATCCTTGTCCAATTGAACTGAGCTGAAATCCAACACATGGGACGGATCGCCGTGATACTTCCGGAGCATAGAAACATGGAATACCAGATGAACTCCTTCTAGACTGGGAGGCAGGGCGAGCTCATAAGCAACCTCCCCAACTCGACGCAACACCTCAAATGGACCAATGAAACTTGGGCTCAGCTTTCCCTTCTTCCCAAACCTCATAACGCCCTTCATAGGCGAAACCCGGAGCAAGACTCGCTCTCCAACCATGAATGCTACATCGCGAACCTTCCGGTCCGCATAACTCTTCTGTCTAGACTGGGCTGTACGAAGTCTATCCTGAATCACCTTCACCTTTTCCAAGGCATCCTTAACCAAGTTTGTACCCAATAATTTGGCCTCACCGGGTTTGAACCAACCCAGTGGGGACCGACACCGCCTACCGTACAGAGCCCCACACGGTGCCATCTGAATGTTGGACTGATAACTGTTATTGTAAGCAAACTCCGCAAGTGGCAAGAACTGGTCCCAAGCACTCCCAAAATCTATCACACACGCACGAAGCATATCCTCTAATATCTGAATAGTGCGCTCGGACTGCCCGTCCATCTGAGGGTGAAATGTTGTGCTTAACTCAACCCGAGTATCCAACTCATGTTGTACAGCTCTCCAGAACCGTGATGTAAACTACGTGCCCCGGTCAGAGATAATAAATACCGGTACGCCATGAAGCCTGACGATCTCACGGATGTAGATTCGAGCTAGCTCATCGGAAGAATAGGTAGTCATCATAGGAGTGAAATGAGCCGACTAGGTCAGCCTATCCACAATCACCCAAACTGCATCAAACCTCCGCTAAGTCTTTGGGAGTCCAACCATGAAATCTATAGTGATCCGCTCCCATTTCCATTCCGGAATCTCTAACTTCTGAAGCAATCCACCTGGTCGCTGATGCTCATATTTTACCTGCTGGCAATTCATACATCGAGCTACATACTCTACTATGTTCTTCTTCATTCTCCTCCACTAGTAATGTTGTTTCAAGTCCTGATACATCTTTGCGGCACCCAGATGAATAGAGTACCGCGAACTGTGAGCCTCCTGAAGAATCAACTCACACAAACCATCTACATTGGGCACACATAGCCTGCCCTGCATCCTCAATGCACCATCATCTCCAATAGTAACCTCCTTAGCATCACTGTGCTGGACCGCGTCCTTAAGGACAAGTAGATGGGGGTCAACATACTGATGCTCCCTGATACGATCATAAAGAGAAGACCGAGAGACCACACAAGCCAATACTCGATTCGGCTTAGAAATATCCAATCTAACAAACTGGCTGGCTAAGTCCTGAACATCCAATGCCAATGGCCTCTCTACTGCTGGTAGATATGCTAAACTCCCCAAACTCTCTGTCCGGCGACTCAAAGTATCGGCCACCACATTGGCCTTTCCAGGGTGGTATAAATTAGTGATATCATAATCCTTAAGTAGCTCCAACCACCTCCGCTGACGTAAGTTAAGATCTTTTTGCTTAAATAGATGCTGCAAACTCCGATGATCGGTGTAAGTATCACAAGGAACACCGTACAAATAATGCCGCCATATCTTCAAGGCATGAACAATAACTGCTAACTCAAGGTCGTGGACAAGATAGTTCTTTTCGTGCACCTTCAGTTTTCTGGATGCGTAGGCAATCACCCTACCATCCTGCATCAACACCGCGCCGAGACTAATACGCGATGCATCATAATATACAGTATAAGACCCCGAGCCTGTAGGTAATACCAATACTGGGGCTGTAGTCAAAGCTGTCTTGAGCTTCTGAAAGCTCTCCTCACATTCCTCTGTCCACCTGAACGGAGCACCCTTCTGGGTCAGCCTGGTCATAGGTGCCGCAATAGATGAGAATCCCTCTACAAAGCGACAGTAATACCCCGCCAAACCAAGAAAACTCCGGATGTCTGTAGCTGAGGACGGCCTGGGCCAACTCTGCACTATTTCAATCTTCTTCGGATCTACCTTGATCGACAAGACACTATATGGCCCAAGAATTCCACTGAATCAAGCCAGAATTCACACTTAGAAAATTTTGCATAGAACATCTTCTCCCTCAAAGTCTGAAGCACGGTCCTCAGGTGCTGTTCATGATCTTCCAGAGATCGGGAATATACTAGGATGTCATCAATAAATACAATGACGAAGGAATCAAGATAAGGCCGGAACACACTGTCCATCAAATGCATAAAGGATGCTGGGGCATTGGTCAGCCCAAAAGACATAACAAGAAACTCATAGTGACCATATCTGGTCCTGAAAGCAGTCTTCGGGATATCCGGCTCCCGAATCTTCAACTGATGATAACCTGAACGTAAGTCAATCTTGGAAAATACTCTGGAACCCTGTAACTGATCAAATAAGTCATCAATACGAGGAAATGGGTACCTATTCTTCATTGTGATTTTTTTCAACTGGCGGTAATCAATACACATCCGTATAGAACCATCCTTCTTCTTCACAAATAAGACAGGAGCATCCCAAGGTGACACACTGGGCCGAATGAAGCCTTTATCAAGCAATTCTTGTAACTGCTCTTTCAACTCCTTCAATTCAGGAGGAGCCATACGATATGGAGGAATAGAGATGGGCTGAGTGCCCAGCAACAAATCAATGCCAAAATCAATATCTCTGTCGGGCGGCATGCCCAGAAGATCAGCTGGAAACACATCTGGAAAGTCCCTCACTATTGGAACTGACTCAACTATAGGGGTATCAATACTGACATTTCTCACATAAGCTAGATACGCGTCACACCCCTTCTCAACCATTCGTTGAGCTTTAAGAAAAGAAATAAGTCTGTTAGGAGTATACTCTAAGGTACCTCTCCACTTTAATCACGGTAAACCTGGCATAGCCAACGTCACAGTTTTAGCGTGACAATCAAGAATAGCATAATGGGGAAACAACCAGTCCATGCCCAAAACAATATCAAAGTCCACCATGCTGAGCATTAATAAATCGGCTATGGTCTAGAAACCACTAAGAGCAATCAAACACGACCGATACACGCGATCCACAACAAGAGAATCTCTCTCAATAGTAGATACATAAGTAGGGGAACTCAAAGAATCCCGAGATACGCCCAAATACGGGGTAAAATAAGAGGACACATAAGAATATATAGAGCCTGGGTCAAATAATACCGATGCATCTCTATGACAGACTGAAATAATACCTGTAATGACAGAATCAGAAGCAACTGCCTCTGTACGAGCAGGAAGTGCATAATATTTGGCCTGGCGTCCCCTTCTAGGGCGACCTCTACCTCCCTAACCTCCACCTCGAGCTGGTTGAGCAGGTGGGGTGGCAGCTGGTGCTGTAATCATAGCCTGAGGACCCGGTGGAGCACGTTGTGGCTGAAAAGTCTGTGGAGGTGCACCCTTCCTAATCCTGGGGCAATCCCTCACCATGTGGCGAGTGTCGCCACACTCAAAACAAGCTCTAGGAGGGCGTGGCTATTGTGACTCACTCGGGCTAGGTCTGTTGGACTGGCCGCTAGGAACACCCCGTGCAGGAGGCACACTAGATACTGGCGGTGCATAATAAGGCTCCTGGGGTCTAGAAGGAGCTGGAACACCACTGGAGGCTGGAAGAGCTGAATAAATGGGGCGGCTCACATAACCCCTACAATGGCGAGCTGCTGGGGCACGAGCTCCAGAATAATAACCAGCCTCTCGAGACCTCTTGGCCTCCCTTTCCTCTCTATCCCGGGCAAACATGCCCTCGAATCTCCTGGCAATACCCATAACCTGCTGATAAGAAATATCCATCTCCAATTCCCTGGCCTTACTACTCCGGATGCTGGGATGGAGACCCTCAATAAACCGTCGAACCCTCTCTCGAACTGTGGAAACTAAGGCCGGTGCATGTCGGGCCAAATCACTGAAGGGGATTGCATACTCTGACACAGTCATAGCACCCTGGCGTAGCTGCTCAAACTCCGCGCGCCATGAGTCCCTGAGGCTCTGAGGGACATACTCTCTCAAAAACATGTGCGAGAACTGAGTCCATGTAAGTGAAGCTGCCTCAGCTGGACTACTCAACTCATAAGCACGCCACCACTGATGGGATGTTCCTATAAGTTGGAATGTGGTAAAAGAGACCCCGTTCATATTCACTACGCCCATAGTACGGAGAATACGATGACACTCCTCCAGAAAACCGTAAGCATCATCTCTAGCCAATCCGCTGAAAGTAGGTGGGTGGTACTTCTTGTACCTCTCAAGTCTGAGCTGCTCCACCTCAGAAGCTGCTGCCCTAACCTCGGGCTGAGATGGAGCTATCGCCTGCATTGGTAAAATCTCTGGAACCTGGTCGACCTGAACCCACTGCTCTTGAGTACCAGCGACGAGAGTCTGTGCTCCTCCCCCGGCCTGAGATGTGGCAGGAGCAAGTGGAATCAATCTAGCCTGAGCTAATGTATTGAACATGCTCAGAAACTGGGCTAGAGTCTCCTGGAGGGCTGGTGCAGCAACATGTATCTCAGGTTTCTGTCCTCCAGCTTGAGCTACTGGGGGCTCCTCTGTAGCAGCTCGTACGGGTGCTCTGGCTGCACCACGTGGATGTCCTTGGCCTCTACCCCGGCCCCGGCCTCTCGCGGCTCTAGCATGGGGCGCGGGTGCATGTTCATCAGATCCGCTTGTACGTGTCCTCACCATCTGTAAGAGAATAGAATACAAAAATTTAGAATCTCTGAAGTCAACATATTTTCGAACGACAAGGAATCAAAGTAGTGAAATATTTTTCCTAACAGTTCCATAGCTTCCCGAAGATAAGTACAAACGTCTCTGTACCGATCCGCGAGACTCTAATAAATTAATTTGTGACTCAAGACACCTACGAACCTAAAGCTCTGATACCAACTTGTCATGACCCAATTTCCCCTCCATGTGACGTCGTGACGGCACATAGTCTTTACAACTAGGTAAGCCTAACATTTTGCGGAATAACGAAATAAAAATATAAATTTAACCAACTATTCAAAAATACACAACAAATACCAAAACCCAGAACATCGTGAATCACAAACTACAGAAGGAAAGATCTAGTATCTCTATACATCAGAGTCTAACAAGGAAAAATACAGAAGATAATGGACATGGGAAAGATTAGAAGGGGACTCTGAGGTCTGCGAACGCGGTAGATATACCTTGAAGTCTCTAAAACTGTCCCGGCTCACTGATAGTGCGGTTGATAAGGTGCACCTGGATCTGCACACAAAAAAAACATATGCAGAGAGTAGCATGAGTACACCACAATCGGAACCCAGTAAATGCCAAGCCTAACCTCGGTCGAGTAGTGACGAGGTCGGGTCAGGGCCTTACTGGTAAATATATAATAAAACAATATAGAGTGTAATACCGCAATAAAATAAAGGTTGAAATTTAACAACAATGAAATCATAGAAGGTAACAACTCAATACACAGAAACACAATAGGGGATCTCCCGAGATACCGTCTCGTAGTCCCAAACGTAAATGAGCAGGGGGATCTCCTGGAATACCGTTCTGTAGTCCCAAAGTAAATGTGCTGGGGGATCTCCCATTCCGTAGTCCCAAAGTAAATATGCAAGACATGGGGATCTCCCGAAATACCGTTCCGTAGTCCCAAAGTAAATATGCATTACAGGAGGATCTCCCGGAATACCGTTCCGTAGTCCCAAAGTAAATATGCAGCGCGAATGATAGAAATACAACTACATCACGAAAATTTTACAATTTAGACTAAGTACCAGTCAGGGAAGAAGCAGGAAAATCACTAAGCATGCTGCACATAATTCACATAAACAATTAAGACACGTATACATGTTGTATTAGACTAAACATGATAACTACATATATTGGAATAACTCAATTAAGAATGAAAATAGATTAGTACTCATTAAAATGGTATAACTCAAAATAACAGGAAAACATGTTGCTGCTCGGTAATAAAATCGGGTTTTACCACAACTAGACCGTGTACATACTCGTCACCTCACGTACACGGCGCTCACATAACATAATAGTTCCAAATCTTAAGGGGATTTCCCCCACACAAAGTTAGGCAAGCTACTTACCTCGAGTCAAGCTCAATCAATCCGTAAGAATTCCCTTTCCACGAATATCCGGCTCTGAATGGCCCAAATCTAGCCAAAAGCAATTACATATCATAATTACAACAATAATAGACTCATCTAATTAACGAAATTAACATTTTAACAAAAATTCCGAAATTAACTCAAAATTCATCCATGGGGCCCACATCTTGGAATCGGATAAAAGTCATAAAATACAAAAGCCCGTTCACTCACGAGTCTAACCATGTCAAAATTACTAAAATCCGATACCAAATGGTCCTCCAAATCCACAAATCAAACTTCCAAATCCCTAGCCTCCAATTCCCAATTTCCACCTTAAATACACACTAATTAGGTGGGAAAATATGGGGAAGCAAGATTATTGATAAAAAATAAGCACAAGGGACTTACCTCAAGAAATCTATCGAAAATGCTCTCAATAATCGCCCTAAACCGAGTTGCAAAGTCTAAAAATGACAAAAATCGTGAAACCCTTCGGTTTTAACCACTGCCTAGGTATTTCCGCACCTGCGGAGCCTGGGCTCGCACCTGCGATGAAAGGGCCGCATCTGCGCGTGCGCGCCTGCGGAATTCCCTTCCGCTTCTGCGGACCTTGTGCACCTGCGAAGACCCCTAACGCATCCCCGGGCATCGCAAATGCGGAAAACACCTCGCACCTGTGACCCCTGGCACTCCTCCAATTTGCCATTACTGCGCCAATTTGCTTGCACCTGCGGACTCACACCTGCAGGCAGCCTTGCACAGGTGCGATTACAGCAGAACCAGCAAAAGCACCAGATTTTCCTAAGTCCAATTTCATTCCGTTAAGCATCTGAAACACACCCGAGGCCCCCGAGACCTCAACCAAACCTACCAACCAATACTATAACACCATACAAACTTAGTCGAGCCTTCAAACCACATCGAACAAAACCAAAAATCATAAATTAAGCACGGATTCAAGCCTAAAAACTTAGAATTTTCCAAATTCTACAAACGACGCCGAACCACATCAAATCTAGTCCGAATTACCTCAAATTTTACACACAGGTCACAAATGAAACTACGAACCTACAACTACTTTCAGAAATCCATTCCGAGCTCGATATCAAAATTTCCACTATCGGTCGAGATCGCCAAAAATCTAACTTTCGCCAATTCAAGCCTAAATCTACTATAGACCTCCAAAACACATTCCGGATGCGCTTCTAAGCTCAAAATAACTCAACGGAGCTAACGGAGTTGACGGAATTCTATTCTAGATTCATCTTCACATAATTCCGTCTACGGTCCAAATTCTAAGACTTAAGCTCTCATTTAGGGACTAAGTGTCCCAAAATACTCCGAAACTCAAAACCAATCATCCCGGCAAGTCACAATAGTTGAAATAGATATGGGGAAAGCAGTTAATAGGGGTTCAGGGCTCTAACTCTAAAAACGACCGGCCGAGTCGTTACATACTATTTATTGAAATGAGTTTTGGGAAAAACCACATTTTTCAAACTTACTCGTACTTTGGCTTTTTTGGTAAAAGATTTAGATTTTCACTAAGGTACTTGAAAAAAAATACCTATTTTTCTGGAACTGTGAACGAGCTGAGCCTTTTATTTCTGAGATTCTTCTTTTGTTATTGTACTATGCTGTTATGAACTGTTGGGAAATATTGGTGTTGGATCCGACCTTTCTGTTAGCTCGTCACTACTTTCAACCTAAGGCTAGGTTTGTTACTTATTGAGTACATGGCGTCGGTTGTACTCATACTACACTTCTGCACCTTGTGTGCAGATGTTGGTTGCTGATGTTGCTGTGTTCGATGGGAGCTGGATTGAAGATGTACATGCATTATGGTTGTAGCTACCCCTTGTTCGTGGTAGCTTTAGGTCTATGAAACTCTGTTTATGTACTTTTCAAACAAGACTGTGTATTTAATTCATTTTAGCTTTGTAAACTCTATTCTTAGAAGCTCATGATTTGTACTACCAGTTCTTGGGGAATGTATTAGATTTAGATATTTCTTTACTTAATTGTTTTATTAATTATTATTGGAATAGGTTAGTAGTTAATTGGCTTACCTAGCAGGTTGGGTTAGGTGCCATCACGTCTAGTTGAATTTTGGGTCGTGACAACAAACCTCCCAGCCAACAAGAGCCTGACCAATCATCATCTTGCAGGTAAGGCTTCGAGGACGTCGCTAACTCAGGTAGGGGAGAATGTTATGGGCTGCTTTCTAGCCATGCCCCATGACCCCTTGGACGCGCCCAGTGGCGTCCTGGCAAACCTCCCAACACCTAGCGTCATGGTCGGCCCCATGGTCTCGGCAGCGCCAAGTGACAAACGCGCATGTACCTCTGTCGCCCCACCGATAGTCCATGCCAGTGCCCAGCGGCTGGCAAATGCCAATAGTGCCACCGGCATTGACAATGCCGCGCACACAGACCATTATGTTGCCAACAGTGCCGCGCGCACAGACAGTGCCGCATGTGCAGATCCGATTCCAAGCACCAGCACCCAGCCGTAGGCAGACCCAAATATTGCCATGCGCCTAAAGCACCACGCGCACAGACCCTGATGCTCAAGATAAAGTTGCTGCCAACGGACTTGTTTCTACCTCATAGAAGACTAAGTCCTTTTCATTGTAATTATAGAGTAGTTTTACTTCATTTTCTTTCACTGTGCCTCTACAACTTTTATAGGTCAAGTCATGTAACTTTGATTTATATTTTTAAGCATTATTAAGGGGGATCAAGCATTCAAACATTCAAGCAAGCAAACATTTCTCTGTACTGGTGTCTTCCTCCCCCCCCCCCCCGACACCTCGTAGTCTTTTGTAATAGTTTTCATTCATTAATGCAATCAGCTTTCAAACTCAATTGCTCATTTCAGTTCTCTCAATTGCTCACGGCATTGGTTTTTCCGTACGGCACTGACAATCTCATCTAGCGTACGGAGGGGACCTCAGTTGGCGGATAGCAAGCGTAGTGACATCGGTTTCTTAGCCTAATGTCGCCCTTCCAAGGAATCTCAGAAAGGCGCCACGTAACAGTCTTTATATAAGTGTTTCTTTGTATTTTTTTTAATTTAATAGGATATTAAAATAAGAAGGGTAAAAAAGTATTTTTAATTTTTAATTAAGAGGTTCCTGCTTTTAATATGGTATAGATGTACATTCACTTATTATTATTATAATGACACGATTGGTCGTTTTCAGTATTTGTATTTTTTCCGGTGGTTTAAGGTTTTGAGTAGCTTCATATGATATATTATGACTTGCGTGTATCGTCGGTTTTGATTTTCGAGTAGTTCGGGATTGATTTGAAGAATGATTCTAAACTAGGAAGTTTTAAGGTTGAAGAGTTGATCAAGTTTGACTTTGTTGTATTTGACCTCGAATAAGAGTTTTTATGGTTTTGATAGGTCCAGATAGTGATTTTGAACTTGGGCGTATGCCCAGATTTACATTTGGATGTCTTTAGAAGGTTTCAACACTATTTGGCGAAAGTTAGGCAATTTAAAGTTTGGACTTAACATTCTTGAATGGTCCAATAAATTTTATAGCTCATAAAGGTAGTAAGTCAAATAAAGTTCAAACCAATACCAATGCTAATAAAGAAAATTCAATTCAACACTAGGAATGATAATAGTGTTGGATATCTATTTTTTAGTTTTGTATTGATTTATAATGAAAATGTATAACCTAGTTTATCTTTTTTTTTAGTGCTTAGTTGTGTAATTAATACTAGTACTTATTTATTGTACTTATTTTAGCATGACCTATATAGTATTTCTTGATTATATTAATTTTTATTATGGTGTATTAATTAGTAATATTATTTGTGCGATTTTATTATCTTTGTTATTGAATATTTTAGTACAATGTTATGATTCATCTAATATTATTATTTAATTTTCTTGAAAAATATATTATATAGTTGTATCCTACTAGGGTTAAAATAAATATTTGGAGCACAAGATATATATTTTGTGCTATTAAGACTTTACCGGAAAAAAATCCGAAAATCCAAAAAAAACTGAATAATCCAAGAAAAATCGAGATTGAAAAACTCGACTTTATTGGTTTGGTTTATAAATTTAAAAACCCGACATCATTGGTTTGGTTTGGTAATTGAAAAATCCGAACCAACTCGACCTATGTACACCCCTACTGGTAAGTGATGGTTTTGGCAGGGGTCTGGTCGCACCTGCAGAACATTGGGCGCAAATGCGGTGTCCTTAGAGGCGGACCAGAGGGTGCAGAAGCAGACGAGGTTGCCTGGGAGCAGAGTCCGCAAATGCGGAGATTGACCGTAGAAGCGGAAGCGCATATGCGCTAGGGTGTCCGCATATGCGTTGTTAGCGGAGGCTGGGTGTGTGCGTGCGAAGGTCTTTCCGCATCTACGAGTCCACAGATGCGAGGAGTTGTCCACAGATGCAGTAGGTCGAGGCTTCAGTGGAACTGGCAGATGTGAGTTATTTTTCACAGATGCGAGTTATTTTTCGCAGATGCAGCTGTTTGGTCCGCAGATGCATAGATACCTGGGCAGACTTTATATTTCGAGGGTTGAGTTATTTTATCACATTTTGAGATCTAAAGCTCAGATTTGGGCGATTTTTGAGGCAACTTTCACGATTTGGATTGGGGTAAGTATCTTTTGACTCGGATTTAATTATTTTGCATGATTCCATTTTTGATTTTGATATTTAATTGATGAATCTAAAAGAGAAATTGGGGGTTTTTGTCTAAACTTTTCTAAAGAGAATAATTAGGTTTTGAAGATCAACTCGGAGTCGAATTTGAGTGAAATTAGAAGGGTTGAACTCGTATTCGAATGGATTTATCAGAATTTGTGAGTTTTGTTGGGTTCCGGGGGCGCGAGTCCGAATTGATTTTTTTGGTTGACTTTGATTAAAGATTCGACACTTATTGTTTGGGTTTGTTTCCTTTGATATTTTTGTGTTGCTTTTGGCTAGTTTCGAGCCGTTGGGAGGTTGTTTCACGCGGGGTGACATTTTTAGAGTATTGTTTTAGCTTGCTAGAGGTAAGTATCTTATTTAAACTTGGTTGAGGCACTAGTTTCCTGAGTTATTTGTGATAGCTACGTAATATGGGTGGCGCACATATGAGGGGTTGAGCCCATGAGTGTGCACTGGGGTATTTTCCATGCTCGGGGTAGTATTTAGGGTATGATATACCTTGAATTAATTGCTAAGCTTCATGATATGATGATTCTTATATTTGTACCCATGTTATGAGCTATTTGAGCCATGTTTGAGGTTCCATAGAGGTTAGTCTCCTGATTGAACCTGATAACTGCTACTATTGTGATGTATTTTCCTGATTTAAGCTAAGATAGCAACTTTGCACATGCATACACCTTAGCATATCACTTATACCAGTCTAGGAGTATGAAATTTGATGTTCTTTGATCGTGTAAATGTATACTTGTATATCTGCTTTCTATGTGATATGGATTGGACTGGTAGCATGTGACCACGCCGAGCGGTTATGATATTGTTGTTTGTGACCACACTGGGCGGATTGTGATATTGATGCCTGTGACCACGCCGGGCGAATTATGATAGTGATATTTGTGACTACACCGGGCGGATTGTGATATTGATGTCTGTGACCACGTCGGACGGATTATGATATTGGCACGTGAGTTGTCCATGCAACACGTGAGTTGTCTGTGCAACACGTGAGTTGTCTGTGCGTCTGATATAATTAACACGTGAGTTGTCTGTGCAGCATGTGAGTTGTCCGTGCAATTGATAATATTAGGACGTGAGTTGTTAGTACAACGTGTGGATATGGATCCATCCTCCTAGGGTTACCCTCTCATGTTTCTTCTTGATGGTGTACATGCGGATTGTGAGAAACCGATGGGTTTCTGATTGATGTGGGCCTTGGGAAGGCTGATTAGTGGTTCAGTTCGGTTACTGGGATTCTAATGTGGGCCTTAACGTCGTGTTGTGATTTCTATTTGGATTGGGTTGCGCGCCGCAACGGATTGACATTTGGTTATTGCATTTCATCTTTACTTAAAATTTCCTTGGCTGCTTACCTGATTTATTTGCATATTTTCCCTTATATGATGGATTGTTGTCTAAGCAACGTTAAGAAAATTTGTGCCTTAAGGTTGTTTTATCTGTAATTTCATGATTTGATCATATCACTGTTCTGTACTTGTTGAAATTTATGAACTGTGCAGGTGAATAGCGAGTATCATTTTAATAGGGGTGTTCGTCGGTCGGTACGGTACGGTATTTAGACATTTCGGTTCGGTATTTTTGGTATTCAGTTTCGTAAAATGCTATACCAATACCGTACATAATTAAATTCGGTGTGGTTCGGTTTTTCTCCTTTCGGTGTCGGTTTATTCAGTTTGAATACTAGCTAGTGCATAGAGTCATAAACGATAATATTCTTAATTAAAGTACTCAAAAGTACAAAACTAAAAATGTTTGTTGACAAAAGTTTTGTCCAAAATCAGCAAATACCAATCTAGAGAGAGAAAACTTAGAGAAATATCTTGTTACTTGCTTAAAGTTAATTTATGAACTTAGAGAATACGAAAAGTAAAATTTTAGATTTCTTATATTTATGTTATAATTAATAAAATATGTATTGTGTAATATAATATATATTTCGGTACGATATTGATATTTCGGTATTTTATTTTAAAATACCAAATACCATACCTAATACCAATTTTTTTAAAAAAACTTAAACCAAATACCATACCGAATATCAAAATATCGAATACCAAAATTTTTGGTTTCGGTACGGTAATTCGGTATTTACCAAATTATGCACTGCCCGAATCATTTATAATTCTTGCTTCTATTATCTCACCGAGGTTAGTTATGATACTTGTTGAGTACTTAGGGTCGGTTGTACTCATACTACACTTCTGCATCTTGTATGCAGATCTTGGAGCTGAGATGTTGTGGATGACGGGAGCTGGCACTGAAGATGTATTTGCTTTTTCGGATATAACTATCATTTGTCCTTGGTAGTTTTAAATTGAAATCCGATTATGTACATTCCAAACATATGTTGTATTTATTTCGTACTAGCTTTGTAGATTTATATTTTAGTGGCTCATGACTTGTACTACCAATCCGTGGATTATTGTGTAGAAATCCAGTTATTTCACTTATTAATTTCATAGGAGTTGTGTTGAATATTATTTGGCTTACCTAGCGGGTTGAGTTAGGTGCCTTCACGACTAGGTGAATTTTGGGTCGTGACAATTATTTTGGAGGGCAACTATACTGTGTAGATATATTTTGCCTCCTAAAGTTTGTTTATATGCTAAAATGATCAATGTATTTGAGGAGTCCATTACTCAAATGGTCACTCAATTATCCCAAATTATCTGCTAAAGTCACTTTTTTTCTTTTGTAATAACAAAGTCACTTAACTATGCCTATAGCACTTAGAAGGTCACTCAACTAGATTTTCTAAATTTTGGATTGTCAAATACATATTTTACCCTCTAAATTATAAATATTTATCTTCTTTTTATTTTTTTTAACTTTTTAATATTATGATTTTTCCCCTTTTAATTTATATTATGGACTTACCTATATAATAAATAAATTTTATTTATAAATTAAAAAATAAAAAGTATTTAAGCATATATAATGCTGGAATAAAAAAATAATGAGCATAGTAAAAACATTAATTAGAATAATTTGTTCGTAATAATTTTAGTATTAACAACAAAAATTTAAAAATTATTTATACAATTGAGAATGAAATAAAATAAAGGTTGTAAAATATATATTCCATGCACATAATATAAAAATAATTATTTATATAAAGGTATTTTTATAATATACATTATATATGGTTGAAAATTATGCTCAATTATATTATTATTCCGTCGAAAAAGGTCCAAAAATGCCCTCGAACTATGAGAAATAGCTCAATTATACCCTTCGTTTGCTTTTGGTACCAAAAATATCTTTGCCGTTATTTTTTCGGACCATAAATGCCTCAGAACTAACAGATGGCCACATGAGCCTTTGGGACCTGTTTAATAATATAAATAAGCTGATATGGCTGTCCAACATGGTAAAACACCCTTCTTTATATAGATGGTCTCTCTCATCAGAACCCTATTTTCACATTTTCAAGAATTTCCTAACAAATCTCTCTTTCTAATGATTTTTTCGACTCAATGTCAGATTGTTCTATGAATTCACATGAAATCCAGTATGTAGAAATGTTGTTGCGGACTAATTACTTTATTTTTGACTGCTTGGACAAATGTTCATGCAGGTTGGAGGTTTTACCAAAAGTAAATCTTAAATTTATTTTCTTTTTTGGTGGGTTTAATGAATTCACTTTCTTTTGCTACATTTAGGTTCAGATTTGCTGAGTTTCTTTGAAGGCCTTCTTAATTATTAGTAATTATTTATTCGAAAATAAATGATTATTTTTTTTGATTAATTTTATATTTTGTAGGTTTTACCGAAAATAGCTGCAAAAATAGACTAAAGGCAATAGTAATAATGGAGCAAAAAGGGGACGAAAGTAGCAGTAAAATCATATTAAAATAATACAGCAGAACTTGCCAAGAAATGACCAAAATAGCAGCAAAATTAGCCCAAAATCTGCAGCAAAACTGGACTAATTAAGAGCCAAGACAACAGCAAAATTGAACAAAAAATTCCAGCAAAACTACATCAAGAGTAGACTAATTTTAACAGCAAAACTGGACCAAAAAAGGCTGAAAACTGCATCAAGACTAGACTAATTTCAGCAGCAAAATAGGACTATAATATGCAGCAAAACAACATCAAGATTAGATTAATTTTAGCAGCAAAATTGACCAAAAAATAGACCAAAACAGCAGCAAAACCAATCCAAAATACTGCAGTAAAACTTGACCAAAACAGGACCAAAAGAGCAACAAAACTCGACAAAAAGAGCAGCAAAATCGATTTGGAAATTAATTTCTGGCACCAAAGTTAAAGTCCTACAACTACCCAACAACTAATAGTCTTAGATTTGAGAGTTTTCATTGGCTTTCTTAGACTTCAACTTCCCCACCTTCTTCTGCCTTGCCACTTCCAACTGATTGCCAGTGACCGCTTCTTTACCTTTCCAACTGAACCTACGGGGTGAGTATGGAAGATCTGAGGTAAATAATCTTCAATTTGTGTTGTTATTCCTCTGAAAACCCTCCTCTGAAATTGCCTCTCTAAGACTCCTTTAGAAGGGTAGTGAGAAATGAGGGGTAAAATCGTTTTGCCCCTTTAATTAAACGATCAGGTCACGGGATACCATTTAGGTTAATGGGTAAATTATATGGGTTAGTGAGTTGTCAGGTATTTTATTACACATAGGATATACATGTGGCCATCTGTTAGTTCTAAGGCATTTAATTTATGGTCCCAAAAAGTGACGGCAAGGATATTTTTGGTACCAAAAGCAAACACAGGGTATAATTAAGCTATTTCCAATAGTTTGAGGGCAATTTTAGACCTTTTTCATTATTCCGTCATTATATTAGCTGAAAACTAATTTTTTATTTTTTATTTTATAAATAAAATATATTTTTCTATAGGTAAGTCCACAATGTGTAGATTAAAAAGAGAAAAAAACTTATAATATTTAAAAAGTTATAAAAATTAATAATTTAGAGGGTAAAATAGGTATTTGACAATCAAAAATTTGGAAAATCTAGTTGAGTGACCTTCTGAGTGCTATATGCATAGTTAAGTGACTTTGTTGTTACAAACGAAAGAAAAGTGCTTTAACAGATAATTTGGGATAGTTGAGTGACCATTTGAGTAGTAGTCTCTTTATGAGGTAACAATAGTACATATGTCACGACCCGAAATTTTCCACCGACGGGACCGTGATGGCTCCTAATATTTCACTTGCTAGGCAAGCCAACGTTAGAAAATTATTAAACCAATTCCTTATTTCCATTCAGTAATTAACAATACTTAGCTAAGATGAAATATAATAAGTGCAGAATATCATAAAACTGTATTAATTACTACCACCGGGATCTGGAGTCACAATTCACGAGCATTCTAGAATTTTCTACAAGTAATAGTCTGAAAGAAATACAACTGTCTGAATGAAAGAAAGCAGTAGGACATCAAAGATAGACGGGGACTTCAAGGTCTGTGAACGCCGACAGATCTATCTTGAGTCTCCGAACAGCGGACCAATAGCAAAATCTCGATCAACCTGAGCCGGTACCAAAATCTGCATAGAAAGTGCAGCGTGTAGCATCAGTACAACCGACCCCATGTACTGGTAAGTGTCGAGCCTAACCTCGGCGAAGTAGTGACAAAGGTAGGACAAGATACCCACATATAACCTGAACAGTATAATCATGCTAGTGGCAACAACAGTAAATAAAAGAAATAACGCAGAAATAATGGGAAGGGGACATACAGTGGGGGATATAATATAAAGAGTGAGAATAATGAAAAGACAGGATTAAACCGAAAATCCTTAAATGAATTGAGCAAATAAAACAGCAAAGGAAAACTGCACGGCATCACCCTTCGTGATTTTACTCTCAACCTCACCAAATAAATAGATAGAACGGCACGACATCACCTTTCGTGCTTTTACTCTCAACCTCACCAAATAAATAAATAGAACGACACGACATCACTCTTCGTGCTTTTAAACCTCTCATAATATACACGACATCACCCTTCGTGCTTTAAACTCTTCCTCACAATATAAATAATGCATGCACGGTATCACCCTTCGTGCTTTACACTCCTCCTCACAAATCACATAATCAATAACAACGGATAGATAGGAGTATCACAAAGAAACCAGTATTTTACCTATAATCAATAGTACAATGCAACCTCAACCTTGAATCAATATTCGAAAGTTACCAAATCTCAGTGCAACCAGATATAAGTCATCGAACATTTCAAATAACCCGCTAAGCATGGATAGTAGAATTTAAGGCTACAAAATAGACAAGAATAGAATTTTACTCGTAAGCTATGACTCGACAACGACGCATAGATGCTCGTCACCTCACCTATACATCGTATTTAACAACCAAACACGTAGCAAATAAACACATAATACCTATTCCCTCAAGCCAAAGTTAGACACGACACTTACCTCGCTCCGAAGGCCACTCATTTCTCAATCACAGCTTTTCCTTTGGAATTCACCTCCAAACCACTCGTATCTATTCTAAAATGACTCAATAATATCAAATATTGCTAAAGGAATCAATTATATTGCATAAATTAAATTTTCCAAATTTTCCTCCAAAAAGTCGAAAAATCGACCCCGGGCCCGCTTGGTCAAAACCTGAGGTTCGGACCAAAATCCATTTACCTATTCACCCCCGAGCTTGAATATGTAATTAGTTTTGGAATTCGACCTCAAATTGAGGTCTAAATTCTCAAATTTCCGAAATCCATAGTTTTCTACCCTAACCCCCAATTCTACCATGAAAACTCTAGATTTTTGGTTGATAATTCAAGAAATGAAATGGGTAATTGAAAGAAAATGGTTTAGAATCACATACCAACAATTTGGAGAAGAAAATGACTCTTGAAAATAGCCTCTACCCGTTTGGTTCTTGAAAAATGTTGAAGAAATGGCTTAAACCCGTGTTTGGTTCTATTTTATGCAATGGGCGACAGTGTTCATCGCGATCACGTGAACACTGCCGCGTTCGCGAAGATCAGCCTCCTAAGGACTTACGCGATCGCGGGAGGATTTACGCGTTGGCAAAGGCTTAGCCTGCCCTACCTTCGCGTTCGCGTGAAATGGCTCGCATTCGCGTAGAGCTTCCCCAGGTCTCATGCCCAGCATAGCTAGAGCTACGCGTTCGCGTTCGACCTGTCGCGTTCGCGTAGAGCAACTCCTCCCAATGCTCGGCGTTTGAGACCATGGTCTCGCGTTCGCATAGAGTAAATCCTCTCCCAGCCCAGTTTCCCCTTCGCGATCGCGAGAGTGACTATGCGATCGCGAAACACAGTATTGCAGACATCAGATACAAAGAAAATACCAGATTTTTCTAAGTTCAAAACATCCTATGGCCTATCCGAAGCTCACCCGAGCCCTCGGGGCTCAAAACCAAACATGCACACAAGTCTAAAAACATCATACGAACTTGTTCACGTGATCAAATCACCAAAATAACACCTAAAACTATGAATTTAGCACCAAATCGAATAAAATTTTCAAGAACACTTAAAAATTCATATCTTCTCAACTGGACGTCCGAATCACGCCAAATCAACTCCGTTTATCACCAAATTTCCCAGACAAGTATTAAATATCATAATGAACCTGTACCGGGCTCCGAAACCAAAATACGGACCCGGTACTAACAATGCCAAATATCAATCAATTCTTAAAAATAAATAATTTTCAGACTTTTAATGTTTTTCAAAAATTCATAACTCAAGCTAGGGACCTCCGAATTCGATTCCGGGCATACGCCCAGGTCCCAAAATTCGATACGGACCTACCGGGACCGTCAAAATACGGATCCGGACCCGTTTATCAAAAATATTGACTGAAGTCAACTAAAATTAACTTTTAAGGCATAACTTCTTATTTTTATCAATTTCAACATAAAAGCTTTTTGAAAACATGCCCGGACTGTGCACGCAAATCGAGAAGGGTAAAAATGAGATTTTTAAGGCTTAAGAGCGCAGATTCGAGTTCTAAAACATAAGATGACCTTTTGGGTCATCACATTCTCCACCTCTAAAACAACCGTTCGTCCTCGAACAGACATAGAAAAGTACTTGAGCTGGTGAAAAGGTGGGGATATCTGCTCCACATATCGGACTCTAACTCCCAAGTAGCTGCCTCAATAGGCTGACCTCTCTACTGCACTCGAACAGAAGGGTAACTCTTTGATCTCAACTGACGAACTTGCCGGGCTAAAATTGCCACCGGCTTCTCCTCGTAAGTCAAATCCTTGTCCAACTGGACATAGCTGAAATCTAACACGTGGGACGGATCGCCATGATACTTTCGAAGCATGGACACATGGAATACTGGATGAACAACTGCTAAACTAGGTGGCAACGTAAGCCTGTAAGCCCCCTCTCCCACTCTCTCCAGAATCTCAAAAGGACTGATATACCTAGGGCACAACTTACCCTTCCTTCCGAACCTCATTACACCCTTTATGGGTGATACCCGAAGTAACACTCTCTCTCCGACCATGAATGCAACATCACGAACTCTACGGTCAGCATAACTCTTCTGCCTGGACTGAGCTGTGCGAAGTCAATCCTGAATAATCTTGACCTTATCCAAGGCATCCTGTACTAAGTCTGTGCCCAACAACCGAGCCTCTCCCGGCTTGAACTACCCAACTAGCGACCGGCACCGCCTACCATATAATGCCTCATAGGGAGCCATCTGAATGCTCGACTGGTAGATTTTGTTGTAGGCGAACTCTGCAAGGGGCAAGAACTGATCCCACGATCCTCTGAAATCTATAACACATGCGCAGAGCATATCCTCCAATATCTGAATAGTGCGCTCGGACTGCCCGTCCGTCTGAGGATGGAATGTTGTGCTCAACTCAACCCGCATACCCAACTTACGTTGTACTTCCCTCCAAAAGTGCGAGGTAAACTGCATACCTTGATCAGAAATGATAGACCGGGCACACCGTGAAGACGGACGATCTCCCGAATATAAATCTCTACTAACAGCTATGAGGAATAGGTAACTGCCACATGAATAAAGTGCGCTAACTTAGTCAGCCTATCCATAATAACCCACACGGAGTCGAATTTCCTCTGAGTCTGTGGGAGTCCAACAACAAAGTCCATAGTGATACTCTCCCACTTCTACTCAGGAATCTCCATCCGCTGAAGCAAACCACCGGGTCTCTGATGCTCATATTTCACCTGCTGACAATTCAAGCACTGAGCCACGTAAGCAACTATATCTTTCTTCATCCTCCTCCACCAATAATGCTGTCGCAGGTCCTGGTACATCTTGGCATCGCCCGGGTGAATAGAATACCGAGAACTGTGAGGCTCCTCAAGGATCAACTCACGAAGCCCATTCATATTAGGCACACAAATATGACCCTGCATCCTCAAAACTCCGTCATCTCCAATAGTAACCTACTTGGCATCACCGTGCCGCACTGTGTCTCTAAGGACAAGTAAATGAGGATCGTCATCCTGCCGATCTCTGATGCGCTCAAACAAAGAAGATCGAGCAACTGTACAAACTAGGACATGGCTGGGCTCAGAAATATCTAACCTCACGAACTGGTAGGCCAGGGCCTGAACATCCAATGCAAGCGGTCTCTCACCAACTGGAATATATGCAAGGCTACCCATACTGACTGACTTTCTACTCAAAGCATCGGTCACCACATTGGCCTTCCCGGGATGATACAATATGGTAATATCATAGTCTTTCAATAGCTCCAGCCACCTCCTCTACCTCAAATTGAGTTCCTTATGCTTGAACAAATAATACAAGCTCCGATGATTAGTGAATACCTCACACGGCATGCCGTAAAGATAGTGCCTCCAAATCTTCAGCGCGTGAACAATGGCTGCCAGCTCTAGATCATGAACATGGTAATTCTTCTCGTGAACCTTCAACTGCAGCGAAGCATATGCAATAACCTTGCCACCCTTCATCAATACCGCACCCAAACCAATACGATATGTGTCACAATATACTATATAAGATCCTGAACTTGTGGATAACACCAATACCGGTGCCGTAGTCAAAGCAGTCTTGAGCTTCTGAAAGCTCACTTCACACTCGTCTGACCACCTGAACGGGGCACCCTTCTGGGTCAATCTGGTCAACGGGGCTGCTATGGATGAAAACCCCTCCACAAATCGACGGTAATAGCCCGCCAAACCCAGGAAACTACAAATTTCTGTAGTTGATGTTGGTCTAGGCTAGTTCTGGACTGCCTCAATCTTCTTAGGATCCACCTAAATACCCTCTGTTGATACAACGTGACCCAAGAAAGCAACTGAACTCAACCAAAACTCGCATTTTGAGAACTTAGCATATAACTGGCTGTCTTTCAGAGTCTGAAGAACGATCCGAAGGTGCTGCTCATGTTCCTCTCGACTGTGGGAGTAGATCAAGATATCATCAATAAACACAACCACAAAGGAATCCAAGTAGGGTTTGAACACCCGGTTCATCAAATCCATAAATGCTGCTGGGGCATTTGTTAGCCCAAATGACATCACTAGAAACTCATAATGCCCATACCGAGTCTGAAAAGCTGTCTTAGGAACATCGGATGCCCTAATCCTCAACTGATGGTAGCCAGATCTAAAATCAATCTTTGAAAACACCTTGGCACCCTGAAGCTAATCAAATAAATCATCAATCCTCGGCAATGGATACTTGTTCTTGATGGTGACTTTTGTTCAATTGTCGATAATCTATACACATCCTCATCGACCCATCTTTCTTCTTCACAAATAACACGGGTGCACCCCAGGGCTAGACACTAGGTCTAATGAAGCCCTTAGCAAGCAAATCTTGCTACTGCTCCTTCAATTCTTTGAACTCTGGCGGGGCCATGCGATATGGCAGAATGGAAATAGGTTGAGTGCCCGAAGCCAAATCAATGCAGAAATCAATATTCCTGTCGGGTGGCATCCCCGGCAGGTCTGCAGGAAACACCTCTGGAAACTCACGAACAACCGGCACCGAATCCATGGAAGGAACCTCCGCACTAGAATCGCGGACATAAGCCAAATAAGCTAGACACCCCTTCTTGACCATATGCCGAGCTTTCACATAAGAGATAACCATGTTGGCAGAATGGCCAAGATTCCCTCTCCACTCTAATCGAGGCAACCCTTGCAAGGCTAAGGTCACCGTCTTGGCGTGACAATCTAATATAGCATGATAAGGTGACAACCAATCCATATGCAGTATGACATCAAAATCAACCATGTCGAGAAGTAGAAGATCTACACGAGTCTCAAGACTCCCAATGGTGACCACACACGAACGATAAACACGATCTATAACAATAGCATCTCCCACTAGTGTGGACACATACACATGAGCACTCAAAGAATCACGGGGCACAACCAAATAGGAAGCAAAATAGGATGACACATATGAGTAAGTAGATCCTGGATCAAATAGAATTGAAGCATCTCTACTGCAAACTGAAAACAGTACCTGTGATAACAGCGTCGGATGACTCAGCCTCAGGCCTAGCTGGGAAAGCATAACACCGGGGCTGGGCCACACCACCTTGAACTACGTCCCTGGGACAGCCTCTAACTGGCTGGTCTCCACCTCTAACGACCTGACCTCCACCTCTAACAGTCTGGCCTCTACCTCTGTCTGCCTGACCCCTACCTCTGGTTGGCTGAGCAGGTGGTGCAGCAATTGGTGCCGGAACCATGGCACGAGAACTCTAATGCTGTGAGCTGCCCGTTGCCCGAGGGCAAAATCTAGCAATGTGCCTTGGATCACCACAAGTATAACATAACCTCGACTGATGTAACTGCTGACCCTGAAACTGACCCTATCGACCTGAATAACCACCCTGATAACTCTGGAGTGGAGGTGCACTAATAGGAGCTGGCGGTGCACTGTAGGCTAGCTAGTCGGAATAATGCATCTGAGGGCCACAACCACCTGAGGCTCCGTGGGATGCCTCAAGCGCTGAATGAAACGGCCTGGGAGGATGGCCTCTACCAAAACTACTCCTGCCTCTAGATGAGGCGCCGCTGAACTCACCGGAATGACGAGGTCTCTTGTCAGACCCCTGACCTCCCTGAGTAAGAACCGTTTCGACCCGTCTGGCGACATTAGCAGCCGCTTGAAAAGAAATCTCACTCCCAGTCTTCTTAGCCATCTGCAATATGATAAGCTGAGCAAGTCCATCAATAAACCTACTCAGCCTTTCTCTCTTGGTGGGAAGCAAAAGAACAGCATGACGGGCCAAATCCACAAAATGGGTCTCATACTGAGTAACAGTCATACTGCCCTGCTGGAGATGCTCAAACTGACGACGACGCTCCTCTCTCAATGTGATAGGCAGAAACTTCTCTATGAAGAGCTGAGAGAACTGGCCCCAAGTAAGAGCAAGCGACCCAACTAGTCTGATCAACAAGTAATCTCTCTACCACTTCTTGGCGGAACCAGTCATCTGTAATGCAGCAAAATCGACCCCATTGGTCTCTACTATACCCATGTTCCGTAAAACCTCGTGACAGCTGTCAAGATACTCCTGGGGATTCTCTGAAGGAGCACCACTGAAGTGAAGAGAAAAGAGCTTGATAAACCTGTCCAATCTCCATAAAGCTTTAGAAGACATCGCAGGCCCATCTCCGACCTGTGCCACAATAACCGGCTGAACTAATCCGACTAGCTGAGCTGCTGGAGTCTGATACTAATTTGCTATCTGCTCCGGAGCGGGAGTAGTGGGAGTCTGGGCTCCTCCTCCAGCTTGAGAGACTGCTGGTGCCATGGGAAATGCGCCAGTCTGGGCCACACTCTCCATAAGGCCCACCAAACGAACCAAAGCGTCCTGAAGTACTGGGGTAGCAATGAACCCCTCCGGAACCTGAGCTAGTCTGGCAGGAAAAGTCTGGGCTGGAACCTCCTCGTCAAGCTCTATCTGAGGCTCTACTGTTGGGGCTGCTGCTCGGGCCCTAGGCTGAGCCCTGCCCCTGCCTCGGCCTCTGGCACGGCCTCGGCCTCGACCTCTGCCCCTGGTAGGAGTTGCCACTAGAGGCTCTGGCTGCTGCTCAGCTGAGGAAGCGGTACGTGTTCTCGCCATCTGCGAGAGAATACGAGTAGAAGAGTTCAATCAGTATTGAGAAAACAACATCGCACGATATGGGAGAATAAAAGTGAAATTTGTTCCTAAACTTCATAGCCTCTGGAAGATAAGCACAGACGTCTCCGTACCGATCCTCCAAACTCTACTAAGCTTGCTCATGAATCGTGAGACCTAGGCAACCTAGGGCTCTGATACCAACTTGTCACGACCCCAAATTTTTCACCGACGGGACCGTGATGGCGCCTAACATTTCACTTGCTAGGCAAGCCAACGTTAGAAAATCATTAAACCAATTCCTTATTTTCATTGAGTAATTAACAATAATTATCTAAGATAGAATATAATAAGTGCGAAATATCATAAAACTGTATTAATTACTACCACCCGGATCTGGAGTCATAATTCACGAGCATTCTAGAATTTTCTACAAGTAATAGTTTGAAGAAAATACAACTGTCTGAATGAAAGAAAGCAGTATGACATAAAAGATAGACGGGGACTTCAAGGTCTGTGAACGCCGACAGATCTACCTTGAGTCTCCGGACAGCGGACCAATAGCAAAATCTCGATCAACCTGAGCCGGTACCAAAATCTGCACAGAAAGTGCAGAGTGCAGCATCAGTACAACCGACCCCATGTACTGGTAAGTATCGAGCCTAACCTCGGCGAAATAGTGACGAGGCTAGGACAAGACACCCACATATAACCTGAACAGTATAATCATGCTAGTGGCAACAACAGTAAATAAAGAAATAATGGGAATGGGACATATAGTGGGGGAATACAATATAAAGAGTGAGAATAATGAAAAGACAGAATTAAACCGAAAATCCTTAAACGAATTGAGCAAATAAAACAGTAAAGGAAAACTGCACGGCATCACCCTTCGTGCTTTTACTCTCAACCTCACCAAATAAATAGATAGAACGGCACGACATCACCCTTCGTGCATTAAACCTCTTATAACATACACGGCATCACCCTTCGTGCTTTATCACTCACAAATCATGGTACGGCATCACCCTTCGTGCATTAACACTCACATATCATGGCACGACATCACCCTTTGTGCTTTATACTCTTTCTCGCAATATAAATAATGCATGCACGACATCACCCTTCGTGCTTTATACTCCTCCTCACAAATCACAGAATCAATAACAACGGATAGATAAGAGTATCACAAAGAAACCAGTATTTTACCCATAATCTATAGTACAATGCAACCTCAACCTTGAATCAATATTCGAAAGTTACCAAATCTCAATGAAACCAGATATAAGTCACCCACCATTTCAAATAACCCGCTAAGCGTGGATAGTAGAATTTAAGGCTACAAAATAGACAAGAATAGAATTTCACTCGCAAGCTATGACTCGACAACGACGCATAGATACTTGTCACCTCACCTATACATCGTATTTAACAACCAAACACGTAGCAAATAAATACATAATACCTATTTTCTCAAGCCAAAGTTAGACACGACACTTACCTCGCTCCGAAGGCCATTACATTCTCAATCACAGCTTTTCCTTTGGAATTCACCTCCAAATCACTCGTATCTATTAAAAAATGACTCAATAATATCAAATATTGCTAAAGAAAATAATTATATTTCATAAATTAAATTTCTCAAATTTTCCTCCAAAAAGTCAAAAAATCGACCCCGGGCCCGCTTGGTCAAAACCCGAGGTTCAGACCAAAATCCATTTACCCATTCACCCCCGAGCCCGAATATGTAATTAGTTTTGGATCGCGTGAACACTGCCGCGTTCGCAAAGAGCATCCTCCTAAGGACTTATGCGATGCGGGAGGCTTTACGCGTTCGCGAAGGCTTAGCCCGCCTTACCTTCGCGTTCGCGTAGAGCTTCCCCAGGTCTCCTACCTAGCATAGCTAGAGCTGCGCGTTCGCGTTCGACCTGTCGCGTTCGCGTAGAGCAACTCCCCCCAATGCTCCGCGTTCGCGACCATGGTCTCGCGTTCGCGTAGAGTAAATCCTCCCCCAGCCCAGTTTCCCCTTCGCGATCGCGAGAGTGACTACGCGATCGTGAAACACAGTATTGCAGACATCAGATACAGCAAAAATACCAGATTTTTCTAAGTTCAAAACATCTCGTGGCCTATCCAAAACTCACCCGAGCCCTCGGGGCTCCAAACCAAACATGCACACAAGTCTAATAACATCATACGAACTTGCTCGCGCGATCAAATAGCCAAAATAACACCTAGAACTACGAATTTAGCACCAAACCGAATAAAATTTTCAAGAACACTTAAAAGTTCATATCTTCTCAACTGGACGTCCGAATCACGTCAAATCAACGCCGTTTCTCACCAAATTACACATACAAGTCTTAAATATTATAATGAACTTGTACCGGGATCCAGAACCAAAATACGGACCCGGTACTAACAATGCCAAACATCAATCAATTCTTAAAAACAAATAATTTTAAGACTTTTAATTTTTTTCAAAAATTCATAACTCAAGTTAGGGACCTCCGAATTCGATTCCGGGCGTACGCCCACTTCCCATAATTCGATACGGACCCACCGAGACCGTCAAAATACGGATCCGGGCCCCTTTACCAAAAATGTTGATCGAATTCAACTAAAATCAACTTTTAAAGCATAACTTCTTATTTTTATCAATTTTTAACATAAAAGCTTTCTGGGAACATGCCCGGACTGTGCACGCAAATCGAGAAGGATAAAAATGAGATTTGTAAGGCTTAAGAGCGCAGATTCGAGTTCTAAAACATAAGATGACCTTTTAGGTCATCACAATAAATGATATCAGGAAGAAATATACAAGAATTTGTAGATAGCTTCATTTCACTTCAAGATTTTGATTCTTCTAGTTAAGCTGGATAAATCGGCAAAAAAATAAGAAACTTGTTACAGTTGTCTCAATTCATTCAATGTTCGAATTTTTTCATCTTGTCATATTTCTCTTTTTGAGAAACAAGAAAATGAAGTTATCTTGAGTTCTTCAAATCTTCACAGTGAAGGAATGCTTCAAATCTCCTATATGAAGAACGTGTTGTCCTAATGCAACTTTCTTGTTTCCAAGCTCATCATGTCCACTCAAATGCTTGCAAACATCTACATTGAACTTAACAACCCCTTCTTCTTGTGGTGTCAAATGAACTTTCTCAAACCCCAACAAATGCTTCTGAGGTGCATTATGGACTGAGGGAGGTGAATTGAATAAGAAAATTGTATGGCTTCCACTAATCTTTCCCATATTTTTAACTCTAAGATGAACATTAAATCCCAAATTGCTGCAACTTTGCTCAACAGTATCAATAGACTTGCACTTTGTTGAACGACAAGTATGTTTTTCCTCGAGAGGGATGGATACAAATGTTGGCGCTTGATCTAGGCGGTGTTTGAACTGAGAGTAGCTTAATCCATGACCAAATGTAAAAACAGTTGGACCGGTATAGAACCTATAAGTCCTGCCAGGGTAGTTTGTGGCAGGATCTGGCCTCATGTTCATAATAGTCATTGGAACCGCGTCTGCATATGATTGTGGATACCATGTCATTGGTAGCCTTCCACCTACAAGATTCAATAATTTAAGCTATTTAGTCATTGGAATTAATGAATCGAATATAGAGAAAATCAAGATCTTAATTTGATGTAACTTTCTTGAAAATGGAAATGAGAGACAGACTTGGATTGTAATATCCAAATATGACATCTGCTAAGGCAGCACCACCGGCTTCTCCAGGGAAACCAACCCAAAGAATGCTAGTTATCTTAGGATTATCGACTGCAAATTGTACGTCCATGCCACCTCCAGACATGATAACTAGAATTACAGGACCCTTGGCAACTTTAGCAACCTCTGCTATTAGAACTGATTGTTGTCCAGGAAGCGTTATATTAACTCTGTCGAGGCTTTCTCTTTCGATAGATTGATCAGATCCCATTACCATGACCACAGCATCAGCTGTGGATGCTATTTTCTTAGCATCATCAAGTTGGGCAGTGTTGCAAGACACATCAGAACATCCAGGCTTGTAAATTGTGGCAACTGAGGCTGTTAGGCCTTGCAAGGGAGTAGTGTATTTGCATGGGGTTCCTGCAAAAGTCAGAAATGATTGAGAAAAAACAAAACTTAGTAAGAGTTTAAGTTCTGGGCACTGACAGTGTAAAGAATATTTATACCATCAAGTTAAATTGACCTATAATAACATGTCTGATATGTCAATGTACCTTCATAATTGCCAATCATGGTTTTGGTTACATTCGCATTAGGACCAATGACTGCTAAGGATTTTATGGCGGTGGGAGTTAAAGGTAGCGATCCTGCAGTGTTTTTCAGCAAGACAATCCCTTGCCTTGCAGCTTCACGAGCAAGCTCTTGGTTTTCCGGTGTGCAGACATCTTTGGGGCCAAGGTTTCCATAAATGTGGTTTCTTGGATTACCATCAAAGAATCCAAGTCTCATTAGTGTTGCAAAGTTGTTTGAGATAGCTCTGTCAATAACTGATTCATTCACAAGTTTTTGGTTAAAAGCACCTTGAGTATATTTACTCAGCCAAGATCCACAATTCAGGTCCACCCCTGTCACATTCAAGATACATACCAGATTCTTGACTTAGTAATACAAAGATCGAACCTTAGTAGAGGTCAATGGTACGATAATACTCCCTCCGTCCCATTTTATGTCATGATGTTATACTGGACACAGAATTGTGATAGAGGGAATATATATATATACATATATATATAAAATTGAAATGCATTATTCACTAAACATAAAGAGTTACAAAATAGTTTACCTGAATTTAGACCCAAAGCTGCAGTCTCCTCTGGTGTTTTGGTGTAGTGTTGAGAATTAAATATCTCATTCAATGAATCACAATCCGTAACTATATATCTGTTTTAAGCATACTTGTATAAGTAGTATAGATTCTTCTAACTCATTTGAAAAGCAAAAAAATGAAGAAAACATAATATTATACCCATTTAAATTCCATTCTCCTCTGATAATCCCAGCAAGAAGGTCCGGATCACCGCATGTTGGCTTGCCATTAACTTGGTTATATGAACACATCACACTCGCGACATTTCCTTCAAGAACACAACTCTTGAATGGGGGTTGAAATGTATCATCCATATCTTGTTGAGTTACCTACTCACAAAGGAAGCAAAGCATTTCACTTATGTACACTACAGTATAAAGAATGTTTACATTATTAGCATAATTTAATCTGTTGTAGAACTCATACTACTAAACTTGACCAAAAGATATGGCTAAATGACTAGATGTTTTAAGTGAAATAGCACAAGGAGAGAACTAACCACAGCATTGAAATTGTATCTTTGGATTCCTTTCCAATTATCAACATCATAAGCTGTGTAATGCTTACAACAAGCAGCAACCTTGAGCTTATCTTTGCTACCATCATCTGTTTGCTGCAAGCCTCTAACATAGGCTGCACCATACTTGCTGGTGAGTGTTGGATCTTCTCCTGGTGTTTCTTGGCCTCTTCCCCATCTCGGGTCGCGGAAAATATTAATATTGGGAGACCAATATGTCAATCCTGCTAAACCAACATTATACATTGCCCTAGCCTCGGTAGATACCACCTGCAACCAGAGACAGATCCAATATTTAAACTTAATACGTTCAAAATTCTGAATTCGTAAAAAATATTGGTTCAAGACTAAATTTTTGTGCTAGGTCTAAGAGTTTCTCACACACATACATCTATGGTCTACGTAGAAAATGATGGATTCAATTGAATTCACTCCTAACTCTCAAGGTCCATTTCTACTCAAGAATTAATTTGTTTGATATGTGATTCGCAATTGCTTTCTATGAGATTTAAGTAATAAGTACATGAAAATTAAACTAAAGCCTCATATTTGCTATCAAGAGTTTGATTTCACATAGACAAAAGGAAGATTCTACTGTACAAATTTTGAAAAATTAAATGGAGTAGCTTTTCTACTCATTTCCCTGTCATTACCATTTGGTGAATGGGCTATTCAGGCATAACTGTTTAATAAATAACCGAACTGTTTGTTTCATCCATTTGACACCGACGGTCATTCTGAAAAATGTAACATCTTAACCAAAATTCAGAAGCTAATGTAATTTACCCTGACGAAGCAAACCACATTACAAGCTGGAATCATTCTGATATACTCTCTCCGTTTCAAATTAAATACACTTTCTTTATTAGTCTGTTCCAAAAAGAATGACATATTTCTATATTTAGAAACAATTTAACTTTGAACTTTTCATTTTATCCACTTTACCCTTAATGAGAAACTTTTATAGCCACACAAATATTATGACCACATATTTCAAAAGTCTTCTTTTCTTTCTTAAACTTTGTGCCAAGTCAAATTAACCCATTTAAATTGAAGCGGGGAGAATATACATTTGCATAAAGTTTAACTTTTATATAATACCATTATATAAGAAAATCTATACTACCACATCACCTAAAAAATAAAACAGGTAAATAAAAGTAGACTAATAATCTAGAATATAAGACATATTTTACAACATGTTAAGATAAACTTGCCATTTCATTATTTCTGTTTAATTAATAAAGAAAGTACTAGCTCTGATGATTAAGATTCCTTTAGCCAAAAATGTTTACCTTAGTTCCAAAGTAAAATAATAATACATAGCTTTTGGCCCTTCTTATCAATTAACACGGAGTCTAATGTTTTTTGTGGCAATCAACTTAGCGTCGATAAGACGAAACCTAAGCATGCATTAGCCATAAAACTGGACAAAAGTCTCTTTAATAGAAAAAAAAGGGGGGTGGTTTTGAAAATAATGGTGCGTCGGCAACGTACGTCAAGAATTAAACTTCACTATCTAAGGAATTCTAATATATGCTTCATCCATTTCAATTTATGTGAACCCATTTGACTGGGCACGGAGTTTAAGAAAAAGGAGAAGACTTTTTAACTTGTGGTGTAGAATGAAGCACATATATTTTGTGTGGCTATAAATCATTGCATAAAGGTAAATTATTTCCAAATAAGGAAATAAGTCATTCTTTTTTACACGAACTAAAAAGAAAATATGTTCGAACAATGAGATTATAACATTAAACGACAAAACAATAAAAAGCTGAAGAAATGGAATCGAATGAATCTAAGATTACCTTTCCAATGGTTTCAAACAAGGTGACATTGAAAGAAGCAGCAGTTAGAATGACTTGAGGGAAACTAGTAGCAGCAGGAATCAAACCAGAGAAATGTACTCCTGGACCAGTATATGAAACTCCATGTAATGCCTCAGACCACCACTCGTAGCGCGGAATCCCGAGCCTACTCACTCCACCTGCACCACTCACCAAGAATCCAATCTTTTCAGACAATGTCAATCTCTGCACCAGATCACTCACTCTTGTTTCCACGGTCAAAGACGCGTCGCAGAATGTCAAATTCGCTAACCCAGGATTGCTCGTGATATCACAAGCGAAAACGGGCGAATTCTGAGCCAAAACCGGCTTGAATTCTAACAGAGAATGACTAAACATGAAGCCAATAATGTAGAGAAAAACAGAGTAGTGGCTACTTTTGTCATTATATGAAAAGGCCATTCCTCGGTTCTTCATGACCTCTCTATAAAAAAAAAACTAAGAGAATACACACACTAGAAGGAATATATGAAATGAGAGGCAAATTTTAGTGTTAGAGGAGGGTGGTATTTTATAGAGAGGAAACTTGCATTAGGGTGGTAGTAATTAAAAACAAATATTGTTTTGTAGTAACCCGTGATGGATAAATGCAAAGAAAAATCATTAATTGTGACTTGTTTTATTACCATACAAGTACAAGAATCTGCCCACTTGAACACTTTCTCTTCTCCAATAAAATTCTTCAAGATGAGAAAAAGGGTGAAAATATAATGGGGTCCGTGAAAGATTTCTACTTTTAGTGGCCTTTTTCTTGTTTTCGAATTTCTATAACAACTTTTTGTTTGTTTGGAAGTTCCTTGCAGAGTCTGTAGACAGTGACTATTTTAGTGCGTAAAACCATAAAACCGTAAAGAATTTGCATGGATTGATTAGGAAGTTGATGTGTATGTGCATTATATAACAGTAATATTGAGCCAAGAGAGAGAGAGGAGGTCAATGCGGTTTTGCATTATTTGAATCTGTAAGTCTCGTGAAAGATAAGAGGGCGGCTCCTTTTTCGGCTCTGTAGTGGATAATAGCCAAGCCATGGAGAATAAAATGATTGCTTTACACAAGGTCAAAGTGTACTGAGAGCGAGTTGCGTAAATGGAGAAAGTAAAAAATAAAAAACTTCCATCTCTTTTAGACTATCAGCATAAATAATATGGTATTAGTTGTTATTTACCATTTACCCGTTACAAGGAAGTACATATTAAATAAGAGTTTCTTGAAAACTTAAACTTGCCGGTATATGATCTAATTAATTTCTATTTATACGTGATTTAGTTGCTAAAGAAGGTTTGACGAGAGGTTTTAGGTTTCTCGTGTAGCAACTTAGCCAAGAAGAAGAAAAATTTATTCGTCAGTCCGTCACTTTGTGAGTTTTCTATCATCCACAATTGAAGTGAAGAGTTCAAACTCGATCAATAGCGTAATATCTCTTTTTCCGTCTCTTTATGTGATAAAAGAATGTACTCCATATGTAATCTTTTAGGAGACTGAAACATCTTATGGGCAAATGTATTTCATCCTAGATTTTTTAGCTTTACCACCCTTTTTTTGTTTGTAGCTTCTTTGAATTACAATTTTAGAGGAGACTCAAGAATATGTATGCAAATGTGTACCTAAGATTTTTAAGATTCATCACTCTGGTGTATTTTCTTAGATATAGTATTTGTAATATAATGCTGGTCGTTAATCAGGTTCCTTGAATATACTTTGGTGCTCATTTTGATCGATGCTAACATTTTATTGAAACCAATATTATGGTTTGAGTCAAATAGCTGATTTTTTTCGAGATTTAATTGTTGCAAAAATATGAGCAAGTTCTCGACATAAGCTATCACACCTTATTGTCACAACCCGCATTTTGGGGTTGTGATTTCGGTCAGAACCGGTGAGAAAAGATCCTTCTAATTTTCTGACGTAGAACTGTCTATTCAGGAAACTTGGGCATTTTAATTTTAAGCATATATGTGATGACTCAAAAATGTCATCTTTAAATTTAATAAGTAATTCTGTGTTCTAAGACCTCGAAAAGCACCATTTATCATTCCTCGACTTGCGTGCGCAGTTCATACATTTTTCAGAAAGTTTTTATGTGAAAAATGGATTAAAATGGAAAATAGAACTTTAAAACTCTACTAAGTTGACTTTGGTCAACATTTTGAGCAAACAGACATAGATCAGTATTTTAAAAATTCCAATAGGTCCGTATTGTAATTTGGGACTTGGGCGTATGCCCGGAATTGAATTTCGAGGTCCCTAGCCCGAGTTATGGAATTTTGATGAAAAATTAAAAGCTTGAAAGCTTAATAATTTCTAAGAAATTACTGATGTTGGATTTATTGACCTCGGGTCCATATTTTGGTTCTGGAGCCCGGTATAGGTCCACTATAATATTTATGACTTGTCTGCCAAATTTGGTGAGAATCGGAGTTGATTTGACGTGATTCGGATGCCCGGTTGTAAAAATATAAGTTTTAAAGTTTTCTTGAAAATTTCCTTTGATTTGGTATCCGATTCGTAGTTCTATGTGTTATTTTGGCGATTCGATCGCGCGAGCAAGTTTGTATGATATTTTAGAACTTGTGTGCATGTTTGGTTTGGAGCCTCGAGGGCTCGGGTGAGTTTCGGATAGGCTACGGGATGATTTCGGACTTAGTAAATCTAGTTTTCTGCAGACTTCAGGCTTCTGGTATGTTCTTCTTCGTGTTCGCGAAGGCACTCTCGCGAACGCGAAGAGCAAATTGGGCTGGCACGTTTTGTGCTTCGCATTTGCGATATAGTGACCGCGTTCGCGAAGGCTTGAGGTTCAAAGCTTCTCCTTCACGATAGAAGCCTCGCGCTCGCGAAGGGAAAGAGACTGGCCAGGAAAAATTAGCCTTCACGTTCGTGAAGGCCAAGTCAGGCATGCATCGCGTTCGCGAGGTAGCCCTCGCGTTCGCGAAGAGTAAAATTTGACAGCACATAATTGTGCTTCGCGAACGCGAGGCACTGACCGCGTTCGCGAAGGGTAAAAATCCCAGAAACAGAACTTAAGTTCTGGAAATGGGGTTTCGACCCATTTTCTATTCTTTTCCATTTTTGAGCTCGGGTAAGGCGATTTTTGGGCGATTTTCACGGAAAAACATTGGGGTAAGTGTTACTTATCCTATATTGATTATATTTCATGATTTCATACTCATTTATATCATGAATCCGTGAATTTATGGAAGAAAAATCAGATATCGGAATTGGACAAATTTGGTATGGTTGAACTCGTATCGGAACGGGTGTTCGGATTTCGTGAGTTTTCCGGAATTTGAAACGTGGGTCCCACTGCCGAATATTTTAATGAATTTCGGATTTTTATCCGAAAAATTTATAAATTCATATGGAATTAATTTCTATGATTAGTATTGAATATATTGAATTGTGTGTGAATAGATTTGAAGCTTTCGGAGGCAAATTTAAAAGGAAAAGCTGTGGTTGAATAATTGATTGGAATTTGCAATGCGAGATAAGTGTCGGGGTTAACCTTGACTTGAGAGAATAGAACCCTTAAATTGTTTGTTATGTGAATTGCATGTAAATGATGTATAGGCGAGGTGACGAGTGTCTATACGTCGTCAAATTAATTATTTGCCTGCTTACTTGAAAAATCATAAATTATTTTTAATCATAAATTAATTATTATAATAATTATTTTTCTCTTATTCTTTACAAATATAAATTCTTAAATTCCTGCATTAATTGTTACATGCTATTTGAATTATGTGCCTTAATTGTTATTTGGCATTTAGCATAATAAATATTAAACTGCCTATTTGCTCCCTGATTTCCATAATAATTTGCTATTTATCATTGTTTGCTTCATAATTAAACCATAATTATTGTATGCTTGTTGTCTTGTAATTTTACATTAATTGTTATATTTATTGGAAAAATTTCTTCTATAAGAATTGATAAATGAAAATGTTGGAGGAGCGGGTTGCACGCCGCAACATGATTGATTATAATGAATAGATTGGAGGATCGGGTTGCACGCCTCAACAGACTTATAAAAAGTCTATATTGGAGAATCGGGTTGCACGCCGCAACAGACTTATTAAAGTCTGTATTGGAGTATCGGGTTGCACGGCACAACAGACTTATTAAAAGTCAATATTGGAGGATTGGATTGCACGCCGCAACAGACTTATTAAAAGTCAATATTGGAGGATCGGGTTGCACGCCGTAACAGACATATTAAAAGTCAATATTGGAGGATCGGGTTGCACGCCACAACAGACTTATTAAAAGTCAATATTGGAGGATCGGGTTGCACGCCGCAACAGACTTGTTAAAAAGTTAATATTGGAGGATCGGGTTGCACGCCGCAATAGACTTGATTAAAATGAATATGTTGGAGGAGCGGGTTGCACGCCGCAACATAACTGAATGTGGATATATTGTGAGAGCGGGTTTCACGCTGCAACAGAAATAATAGAAATGATAATTGGTTATGACTGCTGAGTTGCCTTCAATTATTATAAATGAATTACTTGATTTATTCCTATTATTGTTGTTGTTACTAATATTGCGTACAGGTTAATGTAAGTGAACCGCCTTAGCCTCGTCACTACTTCGTCGAGGTTAGGCTCAGCACTTACCAGTACATGGGGTCGGTTGTACTGATACTACACTCTACACTTCTTGTGCAGATTTTGGAGTTGGTCCCAGCGGCGTACCATAGACTTGCTCGGATTTCAGCTTTCAGAGGAGACTTGAAGTATTACTGCATGGCGTTCGCAGTTCTGAAGTCCCTGTCTATTGTACTTTAGCTGTGTGTTTATTTCCAGGCAGCTTTATTTTATTCAGACCTTTATTTATATTTATTCTAGAAGCTCGTGCACTTGTGACACCAATTCTGGGATGGTATTTAGACACCGTTATTATTATGAATTATTTCAAAATTGCTTCCGCATTTGCTTCCTTGTTATTAATAAATTTAAAAATTCTTTTTAAAATGGATAATGTTATTCTAACATTGGCTTGCCTAGCAAGTAAAATGTTAGGCGCCATCACGGTCCGGAGGTGGGAATTTCGGGTCGTGACAATATATAAGGGGGGTATAGGTGTTGAAGCTCAACCTGCCTCCCCGGTGCATGGTGCCACCAAGCCGTGACTGAATGAGCGACCTTGAGGGGGAACCTCAAGGGCCTGCCTGGACGACTAAAAGGAGTGTCATAGGTATCTATACGAGTTAAGGAACTCTATGGACGGCGCGACGCCTTCGGGCTAGCGTTGGGCACCAAACAGGCGCTGGAGGCTCGACCTGTGGGATGGGTATGCCCCGCGGGCTGCCGAAATGTTGGACAAAGACCTCTGTGCCGATTGGATACTTGATGCACCTACCTTAGGGGCATCATGTGTCGACTTGTAAGATTAGCTTGGGTTCAGCTATGCGAGCAAGGATTCGTTGGCTTAAACGTGCGGTTGTGGGGCGACACTGCACTATACGGGATGGAAGTGTGTCGCGGGGCTATGTATGGGCATACCACGAAAGACGCACATGACAATGGCCAAGGACTAAAGGTTGCCTTACTCGGGAGAAGCACAAGCAGGGTCCGGATGCACGAGGCGAGTGTCAAGCTTGAGGATTGGACTGTGCACGCGAGGGCGATGCTCAGTGTCAGGCGAGGGATAAGACATTTCCTTAGCCAACCCCAGGGCGCGCATGGATTATGATCCTAAGACGAGAAGCACCACAACTAGTCTAGGCCAAAAGCCTAGACATCATGCGGGCGGCATAATTGAAGCTGACCTTCCAAGCAAGCTTCACCACAGGCATTGGATCGTGCTTGGAAAACCTGGAAAAAGGAAAGGCTGGCCTGCAGCGAGGGGAACTGCAAGCGTCGCACGAGCTATTCGGTGCCGCTGACGAGCGTAAGAAAGTCGAACCGTGACATTATTCTATATTATGTAGTTAATACTATTGATTTTAATGGTTATACATAGGTTTTACGAATGTGAAGGTTGTTGTAACTTTATCTAGACATGAAATATGTTGTTGGCCCGTGCATTGCACGGGCTCCCGTTTCTTGTAGTACATGTATAGGTGTAAAAATGGCGTGGGATAGCCACATTTTAACATGGTATTTAGTTTTTATACAGTATTTTTAATGTTGAGCAAAAGTAGCCACTACTCTATTAAAATTAATACGAAAAGATATTTTTACCCTTTCTTCATGAGTGCTGTGTAAATATTAAGGACATGGTGTCCTTAACATTTACACTGCACACATGAAGTTAAGGACGTCATGTCCTTAATATTTACACTGCACATATGAAGTTAAGGACATGATGTCCTAAAGTTTAACAATGGAAAGTGCAAATACATGACACTTTGTCCTTAATATTTACACAACATTCGTGAAGTTAAGGACACCATGTCCTTAATATTAGCACATGGGTATTTTCGTCCGGGCGGGTAAAATATTATATGAAGTTAAGGACACCATGTCCTTAACATTTACACTACACATATAAAGTTAAGGACATGAGGTCCTAAAGTTTAATAACAGAAGGTGCAAATACAAGTTAAGGAGATTATGTCCTTAACATTTACACCATACACATGAAGTTAAGGACGTCATGTCCTTAACATTTACACTGCACATATGAAGTTAAGGACATGATGTCCTAAAGTTTAACAATTGAAGGTGCAAATACGAGACACTTTGTCCTTAATATTTACACAACATTCATGAAGTTAAGGATATCATGTCCTTAATATTTACACAGCACCCATGTCTACCACAGGGGTATTTTCGTATGAGCGGATAAAAAATTATTAAGTACTAACTAAAGAGTAAATACATTTTAAACAGTGACTAAAGAGTAAAGACATCTCTAATTAGTGACTAACTGTTCACTTCCCCCTATATAGGTTGATGACACTGTTAGTGTTATTAGGAAAGGCCCGAGAATTTGATTAGGTTGTGAGCAAATGGTCATTTTCTTCATAAAGGAGTTTTTTCACTTCATTGGCACTAAATATCCTATACGCACCAGAATTGCAGTTGTTCATCAATTGAATGACTTTCGTCTAAACTCTCATTAATAGGCTGGTGTAGGGGATACGTTTCTCCAAGTGGTGTCATAAGACATTGATTCGTCAAAAAATTATATTAGATATGTATATATAGATAATAATAACAACAACAACGACCTAGTAAAATCTCACTAGTGGAGTATGGGGAGGGTAGTGTGTACGCAGACCTTACCCCTATCCCGAGTGAGTAGAAAGGCTATTTTCGAAAGACCCTCGGCTCAAGAAGACGAAAAGAGACAATATCAGTATCACCAATAGAAATCATAGGAAAAATAACATCATGGAAATGAGAAAGTAGATGCAAAGCAAACGCGATAGACAGTACATAGACCCAGCACTATAGTAAACAAAGGAGTAGTAAGACATAACATTCCCAATAGCTGACATCGACAAAAACTCTACAAGACTAGCCTCACAAAGGTACGAAGTAAGGGAGACTCAACTACCTCCTAACCTACAACCTTAATACTCGACCTCCACAACTTTCTATCAAGATCCATGTCCTCGGAAATCTAAAGTCTCGCCATGTCCTGCCTGATCACCTCTCCCCAATACTTCTTAGGTCATCCTCTACCTCATTTTGTTCCCTCCAAAGTCAGGCGTTCACACCTCCTTACCGGAGCATCTGAGTTTCTCCTTTGTACGTGTCCGAACCATCTAAGCTTCGCTTCCCGCATCTTGTCATCAATGGGAGCCACGTCCACCTTCTCCCGAATATCTTCATTACTAATCTTATCTATCCTAGTGTGACCGCACATCCACCTCAACATCCTTATCTCTGCTACTTTCATCTTCTAGATATGTGAGTTCTTAACAGGCCAACACTCAACCCTATACATCATGGACGGTCTAACCACCGCTTTGTAAAACTTACCTTAGAGTATCAGTGGCACTCTCTTATCACACAAGACTCCAGATGCTAACCTCCACTTCATCCACCCCACCCCAATATGGTGTGTGACATCCTCGTCAATCTCCCCTCCCCTATGGATAACCGACCCAAGGTACTTGAAATTGCCACTACTTTGTATGACCTGTGATTCAAGCCTCACTTCCACGCCCACTTCCCTCGGTTCATTGTTGAACTTACACTCTAGGTATTCCGTCTTCATCCTGCTCAGCTTGAAACCTTTAGACTCAAAGGCTTGTCTCCAGACCTCCAACCTCTCATTAATACTGGTTCGTGACTCATCAATCAACACTATGTCATTGGCGAATAACATACACTATGGCACCTCCCCTTGAATATGGTGTGTTCACGCGTCCATCACTAGGGAAAATAAGAACGGGCTGAGCGAAGAACCTTGGTGTAACCCCATAACAACTGGAAACTACTTAGAGTCATTTCCTACCGTCCTTACCCGAGTCTTAACCCCATCATACATGTCCTTAATTGCCCAAATAAAGGCAGCCAACACGTCTTTTGCCTCTAAGCATCTCCAGAGAACTTCTCTAGGAACCTTGTCGTACGCTTTCTCTAAATCAATAAACACCATGTGCAGGTCTTCCTTCCTCTACTGGTACCGTTCCACCAACCTCCTAATAAGGTACAGCTTCCGTACTAGAACGACCCAGCATGAACCTGAACTGGTTGTCGGATATAGACACTGTCCTCCTCACCCTCGCTTCAACCACCCTCTCCCAAACTTTCATGGTATGACTCAGTAATTTGATACCCCTATAATTGTTACAACTCCGGATATCACCTTTTTTCTTATACAACGGAACCAACGTACTCCACCTCCACTCTTTCGGCATCCTCTTCGTCCTAAAAAAAATATTAAATAGCCCAATCAGCCACTCCAAGCCTGCTCTGCCCACACACTTCCAAAATTCAATCGGAATTTTGTCTGGCCCGGTCGCTCTGCCCCTAATCATCTTACGCATAACTCCAATGACCTCCTCAACCTCAATGCGCATGCAGTCCCCAAAGTCACGGTGACTCTCGGAATGCTCCAGTTCACCTAGCACAATATCCCAATCCCTTTTTTCATTCAGAAGTTCATGAAAGTAAGTCTGCCATCTCTTCTTAATTTGAGCATCTTTCATCAATAATCTACCATCGTCGTCCTTGATGCATCTCACTTGGTCCAAATCCCGGGCCTTCCTCTCTCTTGTCTTCACCAGTCGGAATAACTTTTTCTCTCAGCTTTTTTTCCCCAGTTCCTCGTACATACGGCCATAGGCTGCAACTTTAGCCTCTGTGACCGCCAGCTTAGCTTCCTTTCTAGCTACCTTATACCCCTCCACGCACGATCTCCTCTGCTCCTCACTTGTGCTCCCTACTAATTTTAGGTATGATGCCTTCTTTGCTTTCACTTTACCTTGGACCACTTCATTCCACCACCAGTCTCCTTTGTGCCTGCCAGAGACTCCCGTCGAGATCCCTAACACCTCTCTCGCAGCCTCCCTTATACAGTCTTTTGTCATTGACCACATAATGCCCGTGTCACTGCTATTCCTCCAGGCTCTCATAGCCGACAACCGCCCCTCCAACTCCTGGGCTTTATCCTTAGTCAAGGCACCCCACCTGATTCTCGGTCGTCCTCGATCAGACCTTTTCCTTCTCTTTAACATAATACCAACATCCATCACCAAGAGCCTATGCTGCGTTGTGAGTATCTCACCCGGAATAACCTTACAATCTTTGTACAACCCTCTATCACACCTCCTAAGGAGGATATAGTCAATCTGAGTCATCGCCACAACGTTTTGGAAAGTAACCAAATGTTCCTCCCTCTTCGGAAAGCTAGAGTTTGCAATCACCAACCAAAAAGCCTTAGAGAAGTCCAACAACGAAGTACTTCTTCCGTTCCTCTCCACAAAACCGAAGCCTCCGTGCACCTCGCCATAGCCGCCTACGGTCGACCCAATATGACCATTGAAATCCCCTCCTATAAATAGCCTCTCAGTAGGCGGGACTTAATGCACAATCTCATCTAACCCTTCCCATAATCGTCGTTTAACCTCCTCATCCAGGCCTGAATGCGGTGCGTAGGCGCTAACGATGTTTAGGGTGCACTCTCCAACCACCAGCTTAATAGTCATCAATCTATTATTCACCCGTCTAACCTCAACCACCGACTCTCTAAGTTCCTCATCCACCAAGATTCCTACTCCATTCTTTCCCTTTCGGACTCCGGAGTACCAAAGCTTATATCTGTCCGCATCCCTCACCCTAGACCCTATCCACCTAGTCTCCTGGACACACGCTATATTGACCCTCCTCTTCCGAAGGATCTTTGCCAACTCTATAGACTTACCCGTTAATGTACCTTCATTCCATGACCCAATTCTCAACCTATAGGAACCCTTGTTCCCCTTACCTCCTTTGCCTGCCTTCCCACCCCTACCCCCTGCCCCACTTCCCGCCTCACCCCCCACTCCCCTCGAGGATATGACCTCACTCGGCCATCCCAGACCACCGCCACTATACCTACGACATACTAAAGGAAATTACTAACACATACTAGGCACATACCAGAGTAGAGGAAGATATATTGTAACTACAGACACGCTAATATGGTGATTAAAGTAATACGACTAAGATGGCAGCAATTTAACTAACATAACGGAGGGAAACAGGAAAACGGGAGGTACCAACTCCCGCAATTAGAACCTGGGAATTGTCTTGGTATACACGGCGATATTGCGTCCACCTTATACGTTCACGTCCAACTCCCGCGTTGCCCCTTGCTGACTGTCGCCCGGGCTATTCTTCACTGTTTGCACACGCACGTCCCGCTCGCCTCCAAAAGCCACCGACCCTAACCTAAAATACACACAAAATACTACGAAGCCAAACAAAGGGGGGAAGGGCTATCACCGCTACCACTGGTGAAGTCCCAACCATAGCAAAAAAGCACAAAGAAAAGGGAACGAAGAGAAAAAGGGAAACGAAGATGAAAGGACCATAGAAAAAGGGGGGTTACCTACTGGTGGGGGTGGTCGTCGGCTGCCTGTGAATGTTTGATCTGGTTTTTGACCATTGGGGATGGGGATGGAGCGTTTGGAAGAGAGAGCGTTTGGCAGAAAGTGTATGCATCATTATATATAGATAATTAGTAAAAACAAATATATTAGTAAATTTAAAAATGACATTGCTTGTCACTATAGTAATTTATTCATTTATTCACTTTTTTAAATGTTGATATTATTTACAAGAAGTCCTGCGTACGCCACTGTACGGGTATATCATTAACGCGATAATTTACCTTATACGTACGAATTCATTTTTCCTATTTAACAAGTTTTTTTTCTTATTCATGCTTAGTTTATTTCCCTTTTCAGGCAAAATAAAAATAAAGAGTAGTAAATTCTCATGCATTTGTCCTCATGCAAATACTCCAAAAACTTAATATTCCCCTTTTATTGTGCAAATACTCCAAACTCATAAATAGCATCAAGTTACAATATCAAGTCCAAGAATTTCTCACGTCGCTCTATACTCAGCATTTAAGACTCTCTAGAAACAGAAATATTTGACTGTTGATCAGTGTTTCTACACTTGTATAGGGTAAAATATGTTATGCTAAATGATCACATAAAGAAGTGGCACATGGAGCCAAAAACAGAAGATAGCTGAAATCGAAGGCAACTATCCAGTCTGCTACCAGAGAAAATGATACTCATAAAGATGAAATAAATGCTTGCTACCAGATAGCATTTATTGAAAACTATTCTACAACATTAAGTACATTCCCCGTTACCAAGAATATATCATTCATGCCCGCCGTTACACATTATTTAATGGCCCTCATAATTGACATTAAAGAAGGGCTTGATCCTAGGACCTTGTTCCCTAGGTACAACTATAAATAGTGAGATCTATTATCATTGTAAAGGACACGAGTTTTCTGGCAAACATACGCTACACTCTATTCAAAGATTAATATAATCTTATCTTCTTGCTTTTTGATTTCATTGCTGTTGTACCCGGAAGTCCTGCTCTCGGAACTATTATTTCTGCTATTTCATCTCCATCTCAAGGCTAAGTATTGCATATTTATACAATTCATCTATTATTTTAGGATCAAATTAATTCACTTGTCTAGAAATTACGTATAAATTCAACTGTATCATTTTACGGGTAAACAGTTTGGCGCCTGTTGTGGGGCCTAGACAGTCATGTAATTAAGTTGGTCCTTGCCTCTTTTACTAACGTGTTTCGATTATTTAGTTTTAGCAAAAGATCATAGAAAATGGCAGATAATGGTGTTAACAGCACACACAATCTTGAGGCCCAAGGAAACAACCCTCAGCACGAGGATTCAATTAGTGATACTCGCAGTTAGGGGAACGATGCCACACTGGTCCACGGAAGGCGATACCCGTGACACGTTCAGGAGGCGACTCCTGATGATGCTGAAGAGGAGTATGTCGTTGAAGCGGTAAGGGTCCTGCAGGAGCAACAAGAGGTCATTCTAGGCTATCTCACACGGAAGGATAAGGTTATGACATAACTAAAATAGGCATTATTGGGTGCTTCTAATAACGCAAACGGACGAGGTCCAGTTCCTCCTGGTGCTCCCGCAAATCAAACAACCAGAGGGTCGACAATAACACCCCGAGAGGCGAGGTCGGCTTCGATGGGGCCGGGGGGAGAGGATCCGATCACAACAACGAGAGAGATCCCTTCAAAAGCGAACTCATACAGTTTATGAGGGAAGTGAATGCCCGCATAGACCAAATCTCGTGTGCACCATCGGTGCTGAAAGGACCGGACTCAAAGAAGTACACTCAATTGCCGTACAAACCGAGCGCAATATCAAAATTGATCCCGAAGCGGTTTAAAATGCCCAACATGCCGAAATATGATGGGACTTCAGACCCTCAGGAGCATATTACCACCTATACAATGGCGGTGAAGGGGAACGATTTAGCTCCCTACAAGATCGAATCAATTTTGCTGAAAATATTCGGAGAGACTCTCACGAGAGGAGCCTTGACGTGGTATTCGCTGTTGAGCATTCCATAGATTCCTTTGAGAATCTCGCGGATTCTTTCATTAAGGCCCATGCCAGGGCCAGAAAGGTACAGGCCCGGAAGGCCGACATATTCAAAATTGCACAAGGAGAGTCCAAGTTGCTGTGGGAATTCATAACCCGGTTCCAGAAGTAAAGGATGTTGCTCCCGGCTGTTCTGGATGAATGGGCGGCTGAAGCATTCACCAAGGGTTTGAATCCGAGAAGTTTTGATGCTTCCTGGAAATTGAAGAAAAGCTTGCTCGAGTTCCAAGCGACTACTTGGGCTGATGTTCACAACCGGTACGGGTCAAAGATAACAATTGAGGACGATCAACTCGGTTTCCCAGTGTCGGTTAAAGGTCGTGAGAAGAATAAAGAGAAATCAAAAGATGATTTTGACACAGATAGACAATCTTTGAGGGGTCGGTTTTTGCCCTATGAACAGGCCGAAGGACATGGCAGAGGTTTTCGATAGGCAGATAGGTTCGTTACCGATAGAAGAAATGATCGCAACCGGAACAACAGATCATTACAGGACAAGGAAATGTCAGGTTCTCGAGATCCTTCCTACCCCAGAATATCAAAATACAACTTCAATGTCAGTATAGTAGAGTTGGTATTGGCTATGAGGAACATTAAAGAAGCACGGGACGAACGACCACTGGACTGGGGACTACCGACATCTGCGTGAAGAGGTGGTGACACTACTGAAAAATGGCCATCTCAGGGAATTCTTAAGTGACCTGGCCAAAAAGAATTACGGTCGCAATCGTGATAACACAAAGCCCTCAAAAGCATGAGAAGATCCCCCTCGCCAGACGATCAACATGATTTTCAGGGGGAAGGGGGAGGAGATTAATGGGGTTACCCACATCAAGAGGCTCTAGGAAGTCACTGAAGACGACATCACCTTCAAGAAGGAAGATGCAGAGGGATTATTGCTACCGCACAACGATGCATTGGTAATTTCTTTAAATGTATTAGATTTTAAAATCAAACGTGTTCTGGTGGATCCAGGGAGTTTGGCTAATATTATACAATAGAGGGTATTGGAACAAGCCAAACTTACCGGAAGCATCATTCCGGTCACAAAGTTCCTCGCTGGGTTTAACCTCGCAAGCGTGACAACCGGAGGAGAGATCCTGCTGCCCACAAATGTCGAGGAGGTGATGAAGATGACCCTTTTCGAGGTTGTGGATGGTGATATGGGATACAACATTATCCTGGGAAAACCGTGGTTGCACAGGACGAAAGATTTACCATCGAGGTATCATCAGTTGCTGAAATTCCCAACTCCCTAGGGGATTAAACAAATAAAAGGTGATCAACCGGTAGCGAGGGAGATGAATGTGATTTCGGTCTTCAGCAGCAAAGGGAAAGAGCATGCAGCATAGCAATTACAGGAACCTTCACCTGCTCCCGAATCAAGTGAAGTCAACCAAGGGGTAGATGCGTCAGAATCTTATCAGGTGCTAAGATATTTCCAGGTACCAGAAGAGACGGACACAACGAAGTCCACATCTGAAGATCTTGAGCAAGTCGCATTGTTCGAAAAGATCTCTGAGAGGAAATTCCACTTAGGGACAGGACTGCACCCCGAGCTCAGGTCTGGGTTTATTAAATTTCTTAAATTTAATACCGATTATTTTGCGTGGTCGCATGCGGATATGATAGGTATCCCGACGGAAGTGGATGTACACAAGCTAAGCTTGGATCCCAACATCCCTCCGGTAAGACAAAAGAAACGTCCTATTGCTAAGGCCAGAAATAAATTTGTCAAAGAAGAGGTAACTCGCTTACTTGATATCGGTTTGATCTGAGAGGTAAAGTATCCGGACTGGCTAGCTAATGTGGTAGTAGTTCCTAAGAAGAACAATAAATTTCGCATGTGCGTAGACTATAAGGACTTAAATATGGCGTGACTAAAGGACTCGTTCCCACTGCCAAACATCGATCAAATGATTGATGCAACGGTCGAGCACGAGTTAATGAGTTTCCTTAATGCTTACTCCAGGTACAACTAAATTAAGATGAACCCGGAGGATCAGAAAAAAACTTTGTTCATAACGAATTTCTGCATATATTGGTATAATGTGATGTCCTTCGGGCTAAAGAACGCTGGAGCCACTTACCAGCGGCTCTTAAACAAAATATTTGAAAGATAGATAGGGAAAACCATGGAAGTTTATATAGACGATATGCTTGTTAAGTCTTTGAACGTAGGTGATCATCTTAAACACTTGCAAGAAACTTTTGACATCCTAAGGAAGCATAACATGAAGCTTAATCCTGAGAAGTGCGCATTCGGGGTCAGCTCCGACAAGTTCCTAGGATTTCTGGTGTCAGAAAGGGGGATTGAGGTTAACCCCGATAAAATCAAAGCCATTGAAGACATGCCGGACCAGCTATAAAGCGTAAAAGAGATTCAAAGGCTCACCGGAAGATTGGCCGCTTTGAGCAGGTTCATTTCCCATTCATCAGAGAAATGCCACTATTTCTTCGTGCTACTCCAAAAGAAGAACAACTTCGAATGGACCCCGGAATGCGAGCATGCTTTGAGGGATTTGAAAAGGTACTTGTCAAGCCCTCCGTTACTATCAAAGCCGGAGGAAGGCAAAAAATTATTAATCTACCTAGCAGTGTCGGAGGTAGCGGTAAGAGGCATTTTAGTCCGTGAGGACAAAGGTACGCAATCTCCCATTTATTACGTTAGTAAAATTTTAACGGGAGTAGAAACTCGGTACCTACATTTGGAGAAGCTGGCCTTAGCTCTCGTAGTCGAAGCTCGAAAATCAAGGCCTTACTTCCAATGTCACTCGATAGCTGTGTTGACTACTTTTCCCCTGCGAAATATCCTTCATAATCCCAAACTCTCGGGTAGGCTATCCAAATGGGCCGTCGAAATGAGTGAATTCGACATAAAATATAAACCTAGAACTGCGATTAAATCACAAGTTTTGGCCAACTTTGTAGCCAATTTTAATCCGGGATTGCTGCCTCTGACAACTAAGGAAACATTGATGGTGTCAGAATCGACATCAGGAGTTTGGACCCTATTTACGGACGGAGCTTCCAACGTAAAAGGGTCCCCTTGGAATAGTATTAACCATGCCTTCGGGAGAAACCCTAAGGCAGGTCATAAGAACGGTCCTTTTGACTAACAACGAGGCGGAGTATAAAGCTTTGATTGTCAGACTCAAATTGGCCCAGGGACTTAGATTCCGAGGTCATAGAAATCAAATGTGACTCCCAGCTGGTGGTAAATGAGGTCTATGGAATCTTCGAAGCCAAAGAGGAACACATGCAACAATACATAGTGAAGGTTCAGGCTCTACTTGATCGATTTCGGGAGTGGTCAATTATGCATATCCCGAGGGAAGAAAACTCAAAAGCAGACGCATTAGCTAACCTTGGCTCATCAACGAAAATGAAGACATCGAATTCCGGTACGGTAGTACAGCTCATGCACTCGGTTCTGGACGCAGATAGAGATTATGAGGTAAATACGACTAATTTGGTCTGGGACTAGAAGAATGAGATCATTGATTATCTCGAGCACGGAAAATTACCTGAAGACCCTAAGGCATCCCGAGCGCTACGCGCTAAAGCAACACGATATAGCTTCAAAGGAGGCTAATTGTATAGGAAATCTTTCCAAGGCCCACTGGCCCGATGCTTGGGAGCCTACGAAGCTAATTATGTTATGCGAGAAGCCCACGAAGGGATATGTGGAAATCATTCGGGAGCAGATTCCCTACTACTAATATTGGTAAGGGTAGGATACTACTGGCCCCGAATGGAACAAGACGTCAAAGCTTTCGTACAAAAATGTGATAAGTGTCAATGCTACACACTACTGGTACATAAAAAGAACCATTGCACTCAGTTTTATCTCCATGACTGTTCATGAAGTGGGAAATAGATATCGTCGGACTACTACCGCCGGCCCCTAGTAAGGTAAGATTTTTTTTGATTTTAACTGACTATTTTTCTAAGTGGGTTAAAGAAGGTCCTTATCAGAATATCAGCGAACGTGAAGTGGTGGATTTCTTATGGGAGAACATAATTTGCAAATTTGGAATACCAAAACGATAACGGGCCATAGTTTATAGGCGCAAAGGTCACAAAGTTCTTTGAAGACTTGAAAATCAAAAGGATCACATCTTCGCCCTATCATCCAAGCACAAATGATCAAGTGGAATCAACGAACAAAGTGATTATACAAAATGTCAAAAGAGATTGGAAGAAGCTAAAGGTAAATGGCTCAAGGTACTGTTTGGAGTACTATGGGCGTATCGAACTACGACCAAATCGAGCACAAGAGAGACTCTTTTCTCCCTTTTGTACGGAGCAGAAGCCTTGATCCCGATGGAAGTAAGGGAGCCTACCTTGAGATATTTCCAGGTAAATGAAGAGATAAACAACGAAGCAATGTTAGTCAATTTGGAGCTACTCGATGAGCGTATGGCCTTGGCACATATAAGGATGACAATCCAAATTAGAGAATAAAAAGATATTATAATTGAAGAGCCAACCTCCATTATTTCAAAGTGAGAGACTTGGTTCTAAGGAAAGTAACTCAAAACACCCGGGAACTCAACGCAGGGAAGCTAGGTCCTATATGGGAAGGGAAGGCCCCTACCGAGTTTCAACTGTCACCGGAAAAGGTTCATACAAGTTGGAGAATCAAGATGGAGAAAAGTTGCCAAGCAACTGAAACGTGGCACACCTCAAGAGATACTATTGCTGATGAACATCACCTGTACTGAAAGTATATATTGCACTCTTTTTCCCTTCGTCCAGTTTTTATCTCAATTGGGTTTTTCTGGCAAGGTTTTTAATGAGGGAGAAATAGAAAGTATACTACGAAGAAGGTTTCAACAGCAGCAATAAGACCTTTTAATAGCAAGGCACACAAGTGAAGAACCACTTCGGAGCGATTAGATAATGTTTTGCTCGGTAGCAAAATTCCCACCGGGAAGTTAAGTTTGCTATTGAGCAAAGGTTACCCGATTGTTCACGAGCACAAACCATTAGAGGGTTGTTAGATAGTACTTCACTCGATAGCATAAATTCTTAAGGGGAAGTAAAGTGTGTTACCATGTTAAGGATTATCTAGCAATGCATTAGTAGAATCTTCAAAGATACAAGACTTCCGGTGTTCCAATTCACATTCTTTGCATTCGAACACTGGGGGGGGGATGATATGAGGATACAACAACAATGAATGTCACGTCGACCGAAATACGAAAATTGGAGACATAGTTATATCATCGAGACCGAGGACTACGCGATCAGCCCTGTAGAAACAAGTTGTACCAGTTAGCCACAAGAAATGGCAATTTATTTTTAACATAATGAATGCTTATGTACTTTTTGAAAATGGAAGGAATAAAGTAAAGTCCTTTTATTTCTATCTTGTTTCTTGTCTGAACGATGAATTGATTTTGTTATTTGAAAGTTAAACAAGTACTTCAAATGCTAGTGCCATAATAAACAGGAGACGTCCTCTTCAAGAGAACCATAAACATAAGAGGGCCCTCTCTTATGAAAACCCTCACGATATAGGGTTGATTTCGGAAGAACTTTTTCTCGAAATCCAAATGCTTTTGGGAGAAAACACACCCACAACCTTGCATAGTCAGACGCAAACAATAAAACTTGCGCAAAACATTTAAGTAAGAAAAAATGCAAAGATTAAAACTTATACAAATGTTCAAACAAAAAAATGCAGAAAGTATCATGTAATACTTGAGCAAAAGGTGTTTTTATTTACAATAAATGTGCCAAAATGACACATGTACAGAAGTTGGGAAAAGAAATTAAAAGCTAAGCTGCTGCATCTCCGGAGCCCGGAGGAAGAGAAGCATCCCCCCCAGGGGAAGTGGGTATATCCGTTGTCAGCTCGATATCTTGACCCTCATCATTTTGGCCTTCAACATCTTCGCCTTCCGGTTCCTCTTTAGTTCCCGAGGATTCGGAACCGGAACCAGAAAAACCAGAAGCATCAGCCCTGGCTGGAAGACCCCTTTTAGCAGCTGACTCCAGCTCACGAGCTTTGGCGATTTCGGCGTCAAAGTCGATGACACCCGCTTTAGCCTGTTCCAAGGTTTTTCTCCTCATGCTGTATAATTTTTTTTTCAATAACGAGGGAAGCCACTCGACACTTGAGTTCTTCTTTAAGTTGGTCAACCTCGGCAAATATATTTTCGCGTGCGGATCTAACGGCCTAGAGGCTAACATCGAGATCACGGACAGTAGAGCTGAAAAGTCTGTTATGCTCAATGGTCCTCTTATACTTCTCCTCCAATTAGGCATGTTTCACCCCGATAGCAACAAGCTCTTCAGTTTTGGCGTTCAAGGCTGCCTCCAAATTATTTAATCTTTCAGCAGAGGCAGACTCGCGATCGGATACAGCAAGAATGACACTATGGACCTCAACCCATTTGGCCCTATCCTCTTCAAATTGAACCCTCAGCGGGTCGATCTCTTGGCTAAGGGTCTCTACTTCTTGCTCGCTTTGCTGCAAATGAGCTTCCAACACAACAACCTCAGCAGCTTTGGCTTCAAGTTCTGAGAGGCGAGCAACAATTTGGTCCCGCTCGTCCAAAAGTTGATCCCGCTCGGAGGTAAGTTCCTCCTTTTCCCGAATCAACCTTTGGAGTCCTTCGGAAGCAAGGAAATTGTCCTGGTAAACAAGAAAGGCAAACTCAAAATACTACTAAATCAATGATAGAAGAAATGACAAAGGAAATGAAGATTATATCACTGCGGCGTTGTGCATAGCATTATTCAACAAGCACTCTCCCGAGAGAGACTGTATCTTTTCCTAATCTTTTTCTGAGCTAAAGGTTTCAGATAGTTAGCAAGTTCCACCGGCCGGGATAACAAATTGCACCTGATAGAGACCGAGAGAGTAACGCTCCTGCTCCTCCTTTGCGGATCTTATGAGGGGGCGGCGTAATGTTTCCCAAAATTCCCATAAACTGGGGACTGGGGGAGAGAAACATCCTCTTCCCGGACGGATGCGGCCGGTGGGGATGATTTAGTAGTTGTTGATGGAAGAGTCGGTGAAGAAGAGGGTGAAGTTGATGGCATTAAAGGATGAGAAGTGGTTGCGACAAGCGTATTGCTAGGTGTTGGTTGCTCGTCATCCGAAGACGGCAGGGACCCGGTACTTATCCCCACATTACCGCGCACAACGACTGGGATCCGAAAACGGGGGTTGGCATTTTCCACCATCTCAAACTCCCACCAGAGCGCCGAGGCATCATCACCGGATGGTGTAACTAACTCAACAGATTGAGCAGTCTGTTGAGCTGAGAAATATCGTCATTTTCTATGTAGATAAGCCCCCGCCTCGATGGCTTCTCCATCATCGTCAATCATCACAGTATCTATGGATGGCCCGGGCGGAGGGCTCGTCACCATGACTTCCGGAGATGACTCAGGGGCAGCATTCTTCGCCCTCTTATTCTTTCCCCCATCCGCAGAGGAACACCTTCTTTTTGGTTGCTTGTTTTCCGGCCGGGGACTACGAGAAGAAGCACTTGCACCAGAAGCAGGCCCGGAGATGCCTGTTTGTGTAAAAGCCTCCTGCAGCAGCCTCGCCGCATCAGTAGGATTAGCCAAAACATCCTTCTCGAGGATGACAACTGAGCCCTAGGGTAGACCTGTATTCAACAGGAGAAAAGAATCAAACAACTTCCTTTTGAGAAATGGTAAAAGCAATATGAGTTCAATTTACCATGATTTTTGGCTTTCCACCCGTATTTCAGGAACATCTCTTTCCACGTGCGGGTTTCGGGCATAGTAACGTCCAAAATTTTCTAAACCCATTAGTCCAAGCCTTCAACTCCAAGGGAAACCCACTGAGTGGCCGATATAGGTAAAAGAAGAAAAGTCAATAATGATGAAGAATGATCTTTAACAGAAGAAGGAACAAATGATAGACTTATGAGTGCTGTTCCATAATTCCGGGAAAGCTGGAGCCGAGGCCGGGATGATGTCACTGGTGGCGACTGAAACGAACTGTTCTATCTATCCACAATCGTTATCATCATCCATGCTATATAGCAGTGCATGGTGGCTTCGCTTGCTAAAGTCAATCATTCCTCGATGGAAGAATTTGGGGAAATAGAGGTTCATCATTCGAGCTAAGGATAGCTCTTCTCCCATCTCCCAGCACAAGCGCTGAAGACAAGCAATTGTCCTCCATACAAAAGGGCTTAGCTGTGCCAAAAACACTTAATAGCGGAGCTAGAACTCCACAATGACGGAGTCAAGCTCTCCGCTCAAAGAAAACGCTCCCAAAGTGAAGGGATACGTGTAAAAATATGTATAACCCTTTTTGGGTAAAGTTATCCGCTCCACCAGGTCGGGAGCGATGATGTCCAAATCTTGACAATGACAGTCTTCCTTCACAGCAGGGATACTGGAAGGATAGATAGAAGAAGGGTATACGCTAACAGCCCACGTACGAGGGTGAACAGAAGGGTACTTCTCTTCAAAGTCTTTGGTGGTAATCAGGTTCTTTGGGATGATGGTACTCACCGTAGGGGGAGCAGCATCATCAGCTTTGCCTTTGTTCTTTGAAGAACTAGGTTTTCTCGAAGAAGAGGCTATTTTTTATCAAGGGGATGGTTTTTCTCTCAAAGAAGGAAGCTAAAGAAAGGTTAAAGTTGAAGTATGAGTTGAGTAAAAGGTCTTAGAAAATTCATAGTGTTATGAAGTGAGAATGAAGGAGGTTGATGCGAATAAGTAAAGGTTTAGGCGCTAAACTTGTGGGCATAATTACTTCGATACCCGACAAAAGTTATGCTGAATCGTTGGATGACACGTGTTAAGAGCATTAAATGCGGAGAAACGTGCGTCTAATCAACCGTCAGAAACTTTTCAGAGGGGTCACTAAATTTCATGCCAAAAAGAATATTTCTACCAACTTTCCGGTGACACAAAGTTATGCCACCAAAAATTAGGGGGACTATCTGTATAAGGTAAAATATGCTATGCTAAATGATCGCATAAGGAAGTGAAACGTAGAGCCGAAGACAGAAGATAGCTGAAACCGAAGGCAACTATCCTATCTGTTACCGGAGAGAATGATACTCATAAAGATAAAATAAATATTTGCCATCCGATAGCATTTAATGAAAAATATTCTACATCATTAAGTACACTGCCCGTTACAAAGAATATAACATTCATGCCCATCATTATACATTTTTCAATGGCCCTCATAATTGACATTAAAGAAGGGCTTGATCCTTGGACCTTGTTCCCTAGGTGAAACTATAAATAGTGAGCTTTATTATCATTGTAAAGGACATGAATTTTATGGTAAACATACGCTACACTCTATTCAAAACTTAATATAATTTTATCTTCTTGCTTTTTGATTTTATTGTTGTTGTGCCCAGAAGCCATGCTCCCGGAACTATTATTTCTGCTATTTCGTCTCCATCTCAAGGCTAAGTATTGCATATTTATATAATTCATCTGTTATTTCAAGATCAAATTAATTCACTTATATAAAAACCACGTATAAAATTGTGCTGTTTTACGGATAAACAACACTTCTATCAACAATTTCTGTACTCTTTTGTAAAATTGGAGTGTATAGGAACAACAATTTGCAGGCGTATTATAAAACAGATTCTTGGAATAATTTAATCATTTCCGTCGAAAAGTAGGATCCAGCCAAACTTTTCTTTTCGTCTTCCTCAATTTCCTTTTTGTCTCATCCTTGGAATTCTTCCATATACACTTATCTGCTTATCCATATTAATATTCTTTCCCTTTTGTTTGATAGAATTAAAATCATGTGATCATTATATTTTCGGAGTATTTATGCTGTTATTATACTTCTTAAACGTTACTGAGTTGTTTATGCAATTTATCTATGAATTTAAGCTTTAGTTATTGTCATGACCCCAATCTCTCGTCGTAAGATGTCGTGATGAAAATCATTACATTTAATTTTGAAAATCATTTTTTTCGAAATAGCTACCCGTGTTTTAGCCCACCTTATCACACCGCGTGGCTTCAAGTAGTTTCTCTACTAGTAACACGCGTATCAAGACCACCTTATCTTACCGCATGCGTATCAACCTCTAGCCTTATACCACCGAATGTGTATTAATATCACAACTTGCACCTCAAGTACCCAAATGCCACAACTTGCCAAAAGAATCAACAATATCAATATTTTTACAACATATAGCACATGACTCAACAACAATGTGTACAAGAGTCTCAACAATAGCAACTGAAAGTGAATAGCTCAACAAGAATGATATTTCAACAATTTACACTTTGCCTCAATGTGATCACAACTTTTACAACTTCAACACCAAAACTCAACAATACGATATTCCAAGAAATAACAACTTCAAGTAAGGTAGCTCAACAGTTAAATAATTAACAAGGCAATAAGGAAACAATAACTTCAACTAAGCATGTAAGGGAAAATAACAAGTAAGAGATGGGACACGTATTAAGAATATCAAATAAAACATGTAAGGATAGATTAATGATGATGGATATAACAATTCGATTAAAGGCATGAAAAGAATCTACATAGCTTAAAGTAGTCAGTTACACATATAGCTTGTGTATCCACTCCTCACCTTGCGTACACAACTTTCACGTACCACAAATGACACAAAACAAGCTAACTCAATTCACTAGTAAGCCTTTTCTGTGAATATCCAACTCTGAACGGCTCGAATCTAGCTAGAACAACTTTATACCATAAATACAAACCATAGGAAACTATTTCGGATAATAAAATTGCAATCTTTAAAGAAAATTAAAAAGTCAACCCCGGGCTTGCGTCTCGGAACTCGACCAAACTTATAAAATCCGAATACCCATTCAATAACGAGTCCAACCATACTAAAATTATTCAATTCGACCTCAAATCGACCTTCAAATCCTCAAAATACAGCTTAGGAAGTTTTTACAATTTTTTTAATTTTTCCAATTCAAAACACTAATTAAATGGTAAAAATAATGATGGATTCATGTATAATAATCAAATTCGAGTCAAAATCACTTTCCACATCAACTCCTTGAAACTCTTCCAAAATTACCTAAAACCGTGGTCTCTAACTCAAAAGATGAAAAATGGAACAAAACCCTCGATTTGGAAATTAAATATCTGTTGCCTAGTTCTTAGTCTACGCGATCGCGAAAATGCACTCACGATCGCGGAGAATAAATTCTCCCAGCTCACAAAAGCCTCTTACATGATCGCGTGATCACAGTCGTAAATGCGATGACTAGTCATCCTTAGGCTATGCGAATGCGGTCAAGGCCACGCGAACGCGATGAATAACGCGTGTCAACGCGTGTCTTCCCACATACTTTCCTTCTTTCTATGCGATCGCGGTTCCTTAACCGCGTTCGTAGTGCACAACATTCCAACCTTCCGCAAACGCGTCCTCATTTATGCGATCGCGAAGAGAAAATTCCCATCTGCCAACAAGGACTCTACACGATTGCGGGTGAACCTTCGCGAACGCAGTGAAGGAAACCAGAAACATAGAAAGCCAGCAATCTCAGTTCAAGAACAAATGGTCTGAACTCAATTCGAAACACACCCGGGGCCCTCGGGACCCCGTCCGAACATACCAACAAATCTTAAATCATGATACGAACTCGCTTGAAGCCTCAAATTATATCAAACAATACCAAAATCATGAATCACACATCGATACAAGACTAATAAACTTCTAGCTTCTAAAACTAATGCCGAAACATACCAAACCAACTCCAAATGACCTTAAATTTTGCTCACAAGTCACAAATAATACAACGGACCTATTTCAACTTTCGGAACTAAAATTCCGACCCGATATCAATAAAGTCAACACTCGGTCAAACTTCTCAACCTTCCAAACCTTTAACTTTTTAACTTTCGCCAATTCAAGCCAAAACGATCGACAAACCTCCAAATATATATCTGGACATACGCCTAAGTCCAAAATCACCATATGAAACTATCAGAACTATCAAAACTCAATTCCAAAGTCGTTTACACAAAAGTCAAACCCCGGTCAACTCTTTCAACTTAAATTTTTAACTTTGGGACTAAGTATCCCAGTTCACTCCCAAACTCACCCGAAACCGAACCAACCACCCCTGACAAGTCACATAACCACAATATATATAACATAGATAAGGCAATAAATAGGAAACGAGGCTAAAATACTCAAAACGACCGGCTGGATCGTTACAGTTATCCATTGATGGTGTACAAAATTAACACCACATTTGGCTTTCATGTAACGCAATTATATAAACATCTAAACCGTCTAATAAAACTTTAATTGATCTTTTCAAAATCATTTTAAGATAAAGTTATTTTTATTTTTCGTTTTATCTTTTTCTGTTTTTGCTAGAGTAACATAAGAAAATATTACTAATAATTAGGGGTGTTCAAATCGAATCGAAAAATCGCACCAAATCGAAAAGTCAAACCAAACCGGTTAAAAAAACACGATTAGGTTTGGTATTGAGTAAAAAAAATCCGAACAGAACCGGCATATAAATATATAATTTATATATATACTTTAAGATTTATATAAAATTTTCTTTAAAAAATATCTAGAAGTATTTAGGATCCTCTCATGAGATGTAATATTTAATAGAACTATAAGTGCATTTCATTTTATTTACTTTAAATAATGGGTTGTCTCATCTCTTTCTTATCAAGTGTTATATTGAAATGTATCAATCTCTTTATTCTTTCATATTCATAAGTCAAGATCTGTTAAATTCTTATATATTTTTCGAATTTGAAATGGTATTTCGATAATTTTAAAATTTAATAGAACATATCATTATTTTGGTTTCATATTGATTTTTATGTTTAATTATTAAATTCGATTAACCTTGAAAGCGTACATCAATGAAAAATTATTGTTAGAAAACTAAGAAAATAACTATTATGTGTTACTAAAAAGAATTCCCATACGAATATCTTAATAGATCATATGTTTGTTTGTTTTTTCAAGTTTTATTAAAAATTTATTCACTTATAAAAGCTTTTTCTATAAATTTAAAAAAGTAAAATTAAACAAATCCAAACCGGTATAATTGATTTGATATGGTTTTGATAAAAATCGAACCAACTCGATTCACGTACGCCCCTACTGATAATTTGAAACCAGAATAGATGTAAAAATTCTTCGTAAAGTATACTTTATATAAAAAGCATCCCCATTCAATATTGGATATTCTTATATATTGTGATCATTACAAGACCATGAATTTCAAGTTTTTAATTGCCATAAACCAAATTCGAATAATACGAGCGAAAGGTACGACGATCGCTTAATTATACATTTGGCATTATCTACTTGAGCTACATTCATTTGGCAGAACTGAGTACGAGTCCCAATCTTTAATAAGTAGTGACCTTGCTGAAGTCATCTTTCGCATATATTGTCTTAAATTTTCATCAGTCCAAAGTCATTATCAGAATAATGACCCTGAAAATTTGCTTTGTTCATAAAGCATCATTTGATAACAATAAATGAAAAACATCAATCTGACGAATATAATTGACAAAATTCATCGGATTAGGGAATGCTACGCGCCGTACACCGGGTCATGACAAGTACTAAAAAATTCCTTATATATCAAAGGGATTTAACGATTTCTATATACACAAAAATAATTATATTTACCTTATTTGCATAGTATAATTTTTAGACTAAAGGGATTCAATTAACATCATAAATCCCGTTGGTGAGTCTATTATCGTAGTAGTGGTCCTCCCCTGAGATCATTGTAGCTAAGGGGGGGCATGTTGCTACGAGACTTCAATTGAGTTCTTTTAGCCGAACAATTATATTGTGCAAATAAACAATATTATATTATACATATATAATTGTTAAGGTCCTTTAATATAAGGAACTTTTTAGTGCAGCGTGACAGGTGAATCAAAAATTATTTTAGGACGCTAAATTTAAATACCATGTGCTTCCTTCTTTAAAATTTTAATTCCTTTGTTAGAATTTCTAATTTTGTCATTGCATAGATGTGACTGACTGCAATGTCTGGGCTTTTTCAGAACCTTCGGTTAAGGATGTAATGTAACCATATATGGTATATAGCACTGTTACGTATACCTCCTTTAGGATCATCGCTAGTCTTTTTCTGATCCTCTATGCCTTTTGTCATCTTTTTCTTGATTTGGACTCGAGTGAGAAAACCAGAACATTCTCATCGTTAATCTGCATCTGATGGGAAACCTTTTTGTAACGCAAAGTGAAAATTACTTTATATATGTATTACTCTACCTTGTTCTCTTGAATCGTATATATATAGTTGCAACAACAAAAATGGTGTTCATTCTCTCCATCGTATATATGACGATTGAACCGTCTATTACATGAAGTTTAAGAAATAACGAGGATGTTTAGCACTTATACAAGCAAAATATATGCAAAGTATCAAAAGTATTCTTTTAAATGAGTGGTGGTGCAAATATGAGAATTTGGCATGATTTTCTTTTTCCCCCATTTTTCTGCAGCATATAACATTTAAATTTGAACTTTGATATCAAGCGAGTCCCAACAAGTCATGTCATTTTGAGTAAAATGTGAATGTTGAGACTAAAAAGTTCCCAAATAGCGAAAAATGTCATTCTCTTTACGACGACAAACTAAAAAGAAAAAGTGTATCAATTAACAAACTGCAATAAAGGGAGCAATAGAGGAAAAGGGAGTATTCCAAAGTCATTATTGTTTGAACATTATCGTTTTCAGAAAATAAAAATTGAAATCAATCTACAACATTTTCAGCAAGGAGTCCTAATTACTTTCAGAAATAGTAGTTAAGCTGTTTTTTCACAAAAATGATATCCATAATTCATTTGGAGAACGAATAAACAAGAAAAAGAAACGAAAGGAGCTCGTGTGTCATTTTTGTTTAAACATTATCATTGTGAGAAAATGTAAGTTGAAAGCAACCTACAGCAATTTAGGCAAATGAGCCTAGTTACTTTCAGAAATAGTGAGCTGTTTTTTTTACAAAAAATGATATCCTCAGAATACCTTTTACTTTCATTTTGAAAGCGACAAATTTGAACGTGAAATGCAAGCTATATTAATTTTCTATTTAATTTCCTGCAGTAAACATCGGGTGAAAATTATAAAGGCTAGAAATTAAGAGGACACAATATAGAAGTTAATTCAATAAGCTATGATCACTATACTCAGCTTTTCGTTTTATTAAGCTTCCAGAGCTAATCAATTTTGTAATCACAGGAAAAACAACAAAAAGTTTGTGAAAACTAAATTGAAACAATAATAATGAGTAATGATACATCTGTTGGCCTAAGAACTTTAATATATTGCTATATATGTTTATTTGATTGTTTTCCTTTTTCGAACTTTTATGCACCACGTATGAGATGGTAATTTAACGGTTTAGCATTTTATAGAAATACTTTGAGAAGCTATTACAATAAAATTAGTTGATTGAAGATCACTGTGTACACAAATGAAAGAAACAAAAGGATGAGGAACATATTTAATGGAAATGTCACTTTGACTGGATCGTCTCGTTGTGAATCTTAACTTTATTTAGATAAAAAAAAAGGAATAAAAAGGAGCATATATCAATATCACATATGCATGGCCTTGAAAAAGATAAGGACCAACCTAGCTACACCTTATTCTCAGTTAGTTGTATGCAAAACATTAAAAGAATCAAGCAATTCCTATTTTTATTAAATTATCATTTACCTATAGATATTCAAATTCAAAAATTGTAAAGTATACCCAGATTACAGTATACATTAATGGATTAAGGTTATCTAAATAAAACTTTTTCAAGATATAATATATAGGGTCAACTTCTTGGTTTAACAATGCTAGCTAGTATAGACTCTTGGTTTAGGGTAGTGTGGTTGTCCTTTATGAAGTGTTAAAAGGTAAAACATTATCACAAAACAGTTAGATTAGGAAAATGCAAGGGAAAATAAGAACAGGTGAATAAATGTTCACACCTTTTTGCTAATTGCAACCTCAATTCTTTCTGTCCAACTAAGATTAGTTCACTTGATTTATTCTTCCTCTTTTTTCTTTCTTTCTTTTCTTGGGATGAATGGTTTGTTAGCCATTCAACTTCATTCTTATTCATACCTATCGTTTGGTTGAAGGGAATGATTCAAACTCAGCCATCTAAAAATAAAGAATCTTAATTGAGGACGTCCCCTGCTGGTGTGGTAGCTTCAACTTTATGTATGTTCCAAGCAAAGGTCACTTATTTTTTCATGGAAATGGACCACTCTGGGAACATGACAAGTTCAATTTTCTTAGGCTGATTTACGCAAATGTCTCTTTTTTTAGGTTACTCTTTAGATTTTGTCCCTATTTAAAAACTTATGCAAATATAACTAGGAATATTATCCCTTTCGGTTAATGTTAGACTCGAGTCTAATATTGTTCATATAATTTTCAGTTTGCTAAAAAAATATTAGATTGTGGTTTAACATTTGCATTAACTTACAAAATTTCAGACAGTAATCTGACGTTTTCTCATAAGATTTTTCGTTTGTTCAAAATTTTCATATTTTCTTGGCCGCGATCGAGGCCAAAATTTTATGTAGGAGATCAATAATAATAATACGTTAGATTCTTTGAGCAGATGGATTTTTGGGAACGGAAGACTCAGTTACTGGCTATAGCTCCAACACTTGTTATTACTCCTTATTTTTGGGTGGTGGGGGTGGTGTTAATTAATGTTAATGCAATGAGGGCTTATAAATCTTTATTTTCAATAATAATGATAATGTAATTCCGAATGTTTTTTTTTTCACTTTTTAGTTTACATGATTTGAATTTGGTCCTAAGCAGCAATCTCCACCAAGCCTGTTTCTCACTTGTGCAGTCTATATACTTTATTTAAGAAAAAACTTCCTCAAATAATGTGTGTATCAAAGAAATAATCTAACTATAAAAATCACAAATTAAAGTAAAAATACATATCAATTAACTATATTCAGATTATAAGATTTAACTAAAAGATGCATGTCATACGTTTATTCATTTAATGCAAAATAATATAATTATATGACAATATTTGATTGAACGAATCTAAAATTATAATCTATTTAATGTTATACTAGTAACAACAGAGAAAACATTTGAGTAATGATCAGAAATTGTTTTTTGACAAATAAAAAATCATATCAAGATTTAGCATTTGTAAAGCTTAAAAATTTTGAGTTCTTAAAAGCTATATAAATTACATAAAATTAAATTGCGTCAAACACTTTACGACGTTCTCAAATAAAAAAAATATTATCATATAATTGAGATGGATGAAGTGTTATGTGTGATAGTGCTTTTGTTGTACTAAATTTCATTCTTTCTTTGGTAAGTTTCTTCTTATACTTTTAGTTTCTTTGCCTTCTCCCTTAGGGCTTATGGGGATGCCCTGTGATTCTTGAGAAATTTTGTGGGATAATATATTCGCATGACAAAAGTGGTAAAAATGCAGATACTAAGAAGGGTGTTCATATATATATATATACACACTCATACAAGATTTTACATGATTATAATTCTCATATCGAATAGGATACAAGTAAAACATATAGAGAATAAAAGTACAGTAGACTATTTGAGATAATTTGGCAATGTTTGTCATAAACCTTCAAATGCACTCTGTGACAATATGATTATTGAAGGTAGTTAGACCTTAAATCAAATGGGAAAGAGTTTCAAAAACACCTAAAGTTGCTAAATCAATATAGATTTAAATATCTAAGGCAGTGGAATCAAATGACTCATACATATAGCAATATACCAACCAGTTGAGATTAAGCTAGTTACTCATTCGGATTAAAAAACTTCCTAAATTGATTGCGGGGTTGAGTTGATTGATTAAAATATACCTTTTACAAAAATAATATTATTACTCGAAGGAAAAATTGAACAATTTATCTTGAAATTTCTTACTATTCAAACCCGAGTATATTCGGCTAGAATTATATATATTTAGCATATTTTCGCCTAATCAAACAAAAATTGATACAAATGAAATCTAAAACGATTTTTGAGGGGGGGGGGGGGATCACTCTTGGAGGTAGGAACACAGAGGGAGTGAAGACGAACGGGATTCGGCACTGAGTTTCTTTCTTCCTGATTCTCTTATTAGTTATTAATTCTAGTATTGGATATTGTTACTATGAGTATGAGTAGCTAAAATCCTACTCTAGGGTTTTGATGGAACCTGTTGGAGGATGATAAAGATAGTTATATATATATATATATATATATATATATATATATATATATATATATATATAATTGAGGGACTGGAGAAGGTGACTTGGCAGCCTCTTTAACCAGAATACACATTTTTCTAATTTCTCAAATTTTTGACTTTCTTTCATATTTTTGCCGTTTAAGTTTAGGTGCTATATGCCTTCCGGGAAATGAAGGAGTGTGTCCTTTCAAAGTTAAATCATCTACATGCATTTTAATTAGGAGCAGTTGTCTATGGGGAAGTGAAAGAATGTGTTCGTTCAAGTGTCTCTTAAAAAATTGAAGACTACCAAATGTGAAGTACCATGCATGGTTGCCCCCCGTCCTTTCTTTCTATCAGTCTCACCCAGCAAGCCACCCCAACCCTACAGCCAAAAAAGGTAAGCGCCTAGCGCGAGCCTTATTTATTAGTTTAGCCTTTCATATCTATAGTTTAGGATAGAAAAGCAGACGATCTCGTATATGAAGAAAGAGATTGTTGACGTTAGTAGACTAATCTATTCATTGGTAGGGCATTTCTTCCTGTGACCGCGGCACAGCAGAATTCGAAGCTGCTCGGCGTACTAGCCCTATAATGGAGTCAGACCCAACCACACTCTCTTAGTATAAAGCGGAGCAGGACCGTTGGCCTGATCTGACTCCCCACCCAACCACCCTGGCATATGTTTCCGAATCAACTGCATCGTAAGCTGCTATAGCTCTTGCCAACTACCCTGGAAATGAGAAAAGAAACTCTATCCTCAACCCTTCCAACCCAACTTGGCTTTCTCCTCCTTTTCCAGTGCCAATTCATCATTTTACTTCCATTATCCGCTGATTAAATTGTAAACTTGCAGCCATCATTATGAAGATGCTCCCAAGAAAGTCAAGCATCAACCCAATCCATTTTGAAGGTAATTAACAATATTTTATTCCATTCATTGACAATTATAATTTATGCATTAGAGTTGTTTGTGTCGTAGATAATTAAAATCGGTCATTTTATAGAGTTCAGATGTACTTTGAATCTTGAGTACAAGTCTCATCTTCGTATGAGAAAAAGAGAGAAAATATAACAGTTTACTGTAATAGTATTTAATTATTTTAAATAATAGGATTTAATACAATTAGTTTTGTTTCCTTCTTTTCTTAAAGTATATTTTGTTAACTGATTTTTTGTTTAATTTCTCCTTTATAATGTTCTGCTTTGAGAATTAGTGAAATGCATGAGCAACTACTGTGAGGCAACAATCATTTTTTTAATTATAGTATATACACAAGATTAGTTTTGATTCTTTTTTTTTTTAAGTTTGTAACTAATTTTTTATCAACTTGAGTGGTATGTAAATACTTTCTGGTTTTTAATTATTCCTTAATGTGTGTGTCGTTTTCTTTAATATAATGTTGTAGTTACTCAATAAGATACGCATCTCAATGAATGCATGTTAGGAATAATACAGTATATATTCTTTAACTTTAATTTGAGTTTATAAACAAAGGTTCAATTAACAAATAATTAATATATATATTTAAAAATAATACAGTATTATTTTCTAATTTCTGATTGAAAGAAAATTTATTGATAATATGAAAATTAGACTATTAGTATATAACAAAATTAAAGGTTCACTTACAGGTTCAAAAAGAAGAAAAATAAGGAGAGAGAGAATATTTGGCCACTCCTTCATTTTTTATCCCTCAATAAATATATTGATGATGTGATACAAATTTTAATTCCATTTACAATTATAGTTATTTGTACAATATCGTTTACAAGAGAGAATATAAGAGTTTGGCTTCTTGGTTTTCTCAATCATAATATTCTATGATCTCAATTTTATAGTTATCTTATATATTAGAAATCTATGTACCCTCTCCAAGAACATGAATACAACACAAAGGTTTCCAAATTATGTTGCAATGACAAGATGCGGTAGTCTTTCCTAATGATTATTTGATGCTAACAAAAAGCTTTGTATTTCATTTATATGATCTTCTAATATAGAACTAATAAATTTAAATGTTTTTATTTGTGTAATCAGTAGCTTTAAAATGAATTTTATGCAATTTTAATTATAATTTGATTTTTAAAATTTTTTGAATCTCCTTAAATCTTTGTTAATTATATAAATAATTTTCTTGGTAATGTATTATAAACTATATATAGCATTGCATATAAGTATTTGCTCTAAATAAATAAATTTATGAACTAACAAGAGAATTAACCCAAATATGTATTTATTAAAACTGTTTTCTTTCTCACAGAAAGAAAAGGGATGATATAAGTTAATTATTAGTCTGTTGATCTCTTTGTAAATACGTTGATGTATAGCACGAAGCGCGAGTGATTTCACTAGTTTATCTATAATTGAGCTGTTTTTTAATCATATATTTGTTTAACTATGTTTTGTTTGCTATTAATTGAACGGCCATCAATTAATTGTGCCATTATATCTTGTATTGCTCAAGAGAAATTACAAGATTAGGTTGTAGTTAAACATCGCTACTTTTGAGTCAGTTAAAATATTAATTACTTGAATTTAAAAGTGGGATTAGAGATAACAATGGCGAGTTTATAGTGAACACTTTAGACATTCATCCCGATAGTTGAAATAATTATTATCAAAGGTTTTTACTCTTGAATACATTCATCCCAATAGTAGAGAAAATATTATCCTAGATTTTTACTCTTGAATATATCTTAGTCTCTTTAGTTGCTTATTCTCATTGCTTTAATATTTGTTATAATTAAGCTTTAGTTTTTTGTGAAATTCAACTCCAGACTTTTGAACCTGATATATTTTTAATGACCGCTTATCTTTTTTAGGATTAGAGTTGAACGTGATCATATACAAAGAAAAAATTTAAAGTAATATTTACGACCACAATACAGGTAAGTATTGCAAAGACAATTCTTGAAGGAGGTGTCACTATTTCACTCTAAAGGTCTTATTCTCATTTTCTCAAAGTGTATGATATTAATTGACTCTAGCAAATTAAAAGTATTTTATTTAATTTATACATCGGAATAATTTTTATTTAGGAAACTTTGCGCTAATATAGAGTTCAACACAATACATTTCACCCACGTACTTATTATGTCGAGAAAGAGGCAAACCCGAAAATAAAGAAGATAAAGAACATCAAATTTTAACGTGAAAAATCCTTCAAATTAAAGGTAAAAATCACGGGATCACAAATATCCACTATAATAATAAGAGGGTTGTAAAAGTTCTTCAAATTGGCTACACAAAAAGTGTCAAATATAGAGCAACAATAGCGACAAGAGCAACGACAAATCAATTGAAGAAAGAGGAGAAGCTACAAAATTAGAGCTGTTGTTTGGGTCGATATCAGATGCTACATGCCCCCAAATCCGATCTTCACCGTTCACATCAAAGATCAAGATGTTATGAACACTCAGTCAAAATTTCAGCCCGATCTAACGGTTAATGAACGTGATTTGAAGTTGGCTGATCAAAAACTATCTGCAGCAAAACAAAGGGGTGTGCCAAAGGTCAAACAAGTGTTTTGACTAAATTATCATCAACTGGAGCATCCATAAAATCTACACCATGATGATCATTTTGATCTTGATCACTATCTTCATTATTGTCTTGGGTTCCTTCATGTGCAATAGGTGCCTTGGCAACAGAAATTGGATCATTATCAACTAAGCTCTTATTACTCTAAGAATCTATCTTCTCAGCTTTGTCAATATATATAATAGTCTGGTCTTCAAAGAATATTGCATCACGACTTCTAATAAGTTTATTGTCAACTGGATCATAAAAACGATACCCAAACTCATCTTGACCATAACCGATAAAGATGTACTGCTTAGTTTTGACATCAAGTTTCGATCTCTCATCTTTAGGAACATGCACACAAGCTTTATACCCAAAAACTCTCAGGCGATCATAAGAAATATCTTTGGCAAACCAAACTCTGTCTGGAACAACACCATCCAAAGCAACAACGGGAGACAAATTGATAACATAGGCAACAGTGTTTAGTGCTTCCGCTCCAAATGTATTTGGAAGTTTAGCCTCTGAAAGCAAGCATCTAACTCTCTCAACTAGAGTTATATTCATCCTCTCTGCTAAACCATTCAATTGAGGCATCTTGGGCGGAGTTTTCTGATGACGAATTCCTTGTTCCTTATAATAGTTATCAAAGGGACCACAATTGTCACGATCTAAAATCCACTAGAAGTCGTGATGGCGCTTAACACCACCGTTAGACAAGCCAACAGTGAATGTTTAACTTAATTACTCATTTTAGTATTTTTGAAATCATAATTTTCATCAATTAAATAGTAAGAAATAGAATTTACAGGGTTACTGATAATGTTTTCACAACTACAATAAAGGACAACCCATAAGCACCCCCAAAACTCGGTGTCATGATGAAATAAAATAAAATACAATATCTGTCTGAGATATAAATTAGACAGGACAATATAAATAACTCTGATAGAGACTCTACAGGCTACGGATCGTAACATGAAATGCAGCTCACGGTAAGTCCCTGCAATAGTCACGCCTCTGCTCCCAAAAGATCACCAGACATATATGTACCTGTACAAAAATATGCAGCAAGTGTAGCATGAGTACGTAAATCAACGCGTACCGAGTAAGTATTTGGCCTAACCCCAAAGAAATAGTGACGAGTGGTCGACATCGACACTTACTAATGGTCCAATAAGACAGATACAGTAAGAAGTAAATAGATATGGGGCAGAGTAACTAAACGAATTAAACAAGTGTAAATACGTGATGCGGTCCTCCTCTCTACAATAGACTCAAGCTCTCAATTAGCAATTATATATATATATATATATATATATATATATATATATATATATATATATATATATATATATATATATATATATATATATATATATATATATATATATAATGGACCTCACCAGATAGGTTGTCATAATTCAAATCAGGAAGACTCATAGATACACTGACTTCTTGTCAGATATTACACACGATTTCCATGAGAGTATTTTATAGAAATGCCGAGGCGTACAGCCCGATCCCATCATAATATGTGCACTGCCGAGGGTTGAACGACACGAATTATAGATGTATCTATTATACTGCCGAGGCGAACGTCCCGCTCCCATGAGAATGTGGTATATAATCCTGCCGAGGCGAACGATCCGATCCCATCATAATTTGTGCGCTGCCGAGGGTCGAACGGAACAAACCATAGATGTATCTATCCTGCCGAGGCTAACGGCCCGATCCCATTCGAATAAGAAGCTTTGACGGGTCCTTGACCCCACTCACGAAGGAACATGTGAGTTATAAGGAGCTTTGAGGAAACCTTTTGATGAGAACGCATAACGCGGAAGAAATTCGTAAGAGGATTACAATTATTCTGCGGCTAATCATGAAACTCGTTAAATCTCTACAATAGCAAGTCTATCACTCTACGTCCGTCTAGTCTCAATTAGTAATGCGAAGTAAAAGAATTTAATAAGCAAGAGATAACCCAAATAGTAAAGTTATAGCATAGCGTGAACCTGAGTCTACCCGGACAATAACATGAATGTAGCTACGTACGGACTCTCGTCACCTTGTGCGTAAGTATCCCTCGCAATAAGTAACACATATCATTACAACACCTAGGGGGTAGTTACCCTCTCATAGAGTTAGACAAGAGACTTACCTCGCTCTGAAGTTCCATAACCGGCTCCAACACCGCTCTAACACCTCAAACCGATGCTCGTCGTTCCAAAACTAGTAAAGCAATGTGCAAACAATTAAAATATACTCTAATACTCATAATAAATTAATTTATAACAATTCCCAACTCCGCTCGAAAAGTCAATAAAGTCAACCCTCAAGCCCAGATGCCCGGATTCCGAAAATTTTTAAAAATAAATATTATCCATAAATCATATGGTCTATATCCAGAAAATCATCCAATTTCGTCCATGAATCGACCCTCAAATCAAGGATTTACCATTTCTCAATTTTGGGGCTCAAAATCCCAATTTCTACAATCCAAACATGGATAAAAATAATAACCAACGGAAATAATCATGGATAAACATCAAAATAAGGGTCGTATATTTACCCTCTTGTTGAGATGAGAACAACGCCGCGAAAATCACCTTAAACGGAGCTCCAGAACTCAAGATATGCCCAAAATACTAAAATTCTCGGTTTAAAACACTGTCCATACGATTTTTCTTCTTCTCGTTCGCGGGAAAACCTTCGCGTTCGCGAAGAGCAATTCTTCGCGTTGACCATCAACCCAAACTTCCTTCTTCGCGGCACGAAAATGGGCATAACTCTCTCATACGACATCTGAATTCGGTGATTCTTGTTGCTATGACTCCATAATTACGATACGGATCTGATGGTTCAATCCAATCACAAATAAAAGGTCATTTTCTCAATATGGTACCCTTTATGTCCAAATAAACGACGTTGAAACATCAAATAAGAGCACGATACAACCCAAACACATCTGAAACACACCCGAGGCCCCCAGGATCCCGTCCAATCACACCGACCCGCTCCATAACATAACACGGACCTGTTAGGGGCCTCAAATCATACCAAATAACAACAAAACTATGAATTGTGCATCGATTCAAGCCTAATGAACTATTGAACTACTAACTTCCACATCCGATGCCGAAACCTATCAAATCACGTCCGATTGACCTCAAATTTTGCATACAAGTCACATTTGACATTACCGACCTAATCCGACTTCCGTAATAGGAATCCGACCCTGATATCAAAAAGTCCACTCCCGATCAAACTTCCAAAAACTTCCAATTTCCAACTCTTGCCAAATGACCCTAAAATGTCTACGGACCTCCAAATTCACATCCGGACGCGCTCCTAAGACAAGAATCACCATACGGAGCTATTCCCAGGCTCGAAATTCCAAACAGACATTGATAACATTAAAATACACTTCAACCCAAATTTATGAAATTCTTTCAAAATGCCAACTTTTTACAATAGGCGCCGAAACGCTCCCGGGTCATCCAAAACCCGATACGGACATACGCCCAAGTCCAAAATCATCATACGAACCTGTTTGAACCTTCAAATCCTGATTCCGAGGTCGTTTACTCAAATGTCAAACCTTAGTCAATTTCTCCAACTTAAAGCTCCCGAAATTAGAATTTCCTTTCCAAATCAACTCTGAACTTCCCGAAATTCAATTTCGATCACATGTACAAGTCATAATACCTGAAGTGAAGTTACTCAAGGCCTCAAACTGCTGAACGACGCGCTAGAGCTCAAAAAGACCGGTCGGGTCGTTACATTCTCTCCCACTTAAACATACGTTCGTCCTCGAACATGCTAAGAACTGCTCCGGAGTTGTCCAAATTCACTGTTTAATACCTCATGCACCTACCCATGCCACCACAACCCAGTTGAGCACATTAGATTGAGCCATACTGAAGATCATTCCTGCTACCTTAACTAGCAAGGTTTAGGGTCAGATTCCAATATTCAGAGTTTCTCCACGATACCGGATTCTAACACACGAACACCGTATTAATCACCAGACACTGAATCCAACGTGACCATGCTCCTCCGCTGAAATCATACCATGCACCACATAACTCATTTGCCCAAGGCAATCTCCCCCAAGCACAACGGCTGAAATTTCCACTGACCCGAAGCCCGTAGTATACCTCATAACATATATAAGCCCTGTTTCAACTCTCGCAATACTGCCACAACGGAAGAGATTTGTAGAAACTCATAGTCATCTGCCGAATCACAAATCATGTAGTTTCTCCTCCTGACAAAAAACATTACTCATTCTGAATTGAATAATGATATTTTCTCTTTAATACACCTTATATAAATCCGATTGCACTGATTTCAGGTCCAAAAATCTCGTCTCACCCAGTACAAGCTGCTCGGCAACATTGACCAAGATCTCATATGATGCCACAATGCGCCAACAAGCTACAAACTCGAATGTGATACATAAGGAAAACGAACTCTGGAAAGAACCACTCAACCCACGTAACTAATTAAACAACCGAAAAGATGTTATGAACCTTCCTCAGAAAATGAGAAACAAAACACACAAGAATAGATATAGGGAAATGTACTCAACATCACACTGTTGCAGTGTGCACCCGATCCACACGTGATACCGTTGCGGCGTGCAACCCGATCCAACCATGATACCCGTGGCGGCATGCCACCCGATCCAAACAACATACCCGTGGCAGCGTGCCATCCGATCCTAACATAATAATCTATAAGGAAATACCTACCGAGCCAGAATGCTTATAACTACAAAATACCCGAATGTTGACCATAACTATGCCAATTGTATAATATCGTCCCTGGGCAGACAGATAGCGCCATACGTTACAAAACTCAAGCACGACTAAGGTGCAATAAATGACCTGCATCTCGAGAGCCATCCTGCTCTCACAATACCACAAACTACATGGGATCTCGATACGAGTGTGAATAATCATACCGTCTCATAACCCACATGGCACAATAGAGATTACACGGAATAGCCGATGACAGAAATAGCATCCAAGGCCCGAAGACCCCTTCATAAGCAACACTATGCTGAAATGAACCATCCAGCCTGATATAGAGCTCACATTCACATCTAGATCCATCCACGGACCTCAAGTCGATTCTGATTGTACCGTACTGGGTTAATAACCTTCGAAGGATCCACAACAACCCTATTCATGACACATAAGAACAGCCGTATAATCCGAAACAAACTTCCACAGTTCACAACCAAATGAATAGAGCACCTCCCAGGCCTTAGCTCTCACATTAGCGATAGTACCATAATCTCCATACTTGGTTTCAATCTTTAATCAATCAAGTGACTACATGTCACACTTATACAATCTTCCCGTGGGATACACTCCCATGACCTTTCGCACCAGGTAACAAAGTCTGCATATCCATACTATCGGCCATACAATGTTGTAAAGTGAATCGAGAATTCGCAAATCAGTACACAAAGCCTCTTACACAGGACACCAATCTCAGGTGACGCTAAAGACAATACTAGCTTACTCTAAACATCTGAATTCTTTCCTGCTCATCCAAGCTCGTAACATTCTTGTCTACACCGAACCGCAACCTTGATCCTCAACTTCCAATTCCCATGCCGCTCACTGTACCTAACATGCCAATATGCGAGAGTAGAAGAATTCCATCATAACTCATGAACCACTAAGAGAATAAACACTTCATCATATAGAAACATTTCACTTAACTCATTTCAGGAGAACCATTGCAACACGCGACTGAATTCCCTATAGCAACAGAAAATACAAATCCCAAGTTATGGTCTAAACCACCATAACTCTTATGGGATCCATCTACACATAACAGGCCATTATAATCGAATACCTCCAAATAAATCAAATTACGACTGATGTCAAGCCTCGCATATACTGCCACAAATCACCTGCATAAATTAACATGCTGAAGGAACTGATCATTGCCACCATCATGTCGATTCAACCATTGCTAACCGAACCAACTTCTTCTAATTTACTCTGGACTTGACTTAGAAATAATAATAGCTCCATTCAAAATATAACCAACCCAATCCGCACTCATCCTGAGTGAACCTATTTCACGAGACCACGTTGCCTCAAAACCCACGAACTAACTCATACCCTCCTTGTGCGCACATTCGCATCTTCAACTGGTACACCCATTCTGATAATTCCTCTACGAATCCAAAGTTATTTTCTCCCATTCCTCTAATACTACACCGCAGACCGATGATAACATAGAACACTCCAAGCCCCTTTCATAATCCACTGCAAAAGCTCGATACTTAACTGTACCACGGACTCAAAATCCTTAGGCACCGCACTTTAGTTTTGAACCTACTAGGACAATTGTTGAGATCCACCCACTCTGACTTGGCCCCGAATATAAGCCAAACTCTAGTGCGCTGCTAGCACGTTAATACCCTATCAAAGAAGCACCCGACCAAATTCGTTTCCTTGTACATAACCCCCACAAGAAGCATAACTTTGAGTCTTCCCAAAACCTGAACATGAATCAATAAGGACAAATATAGCACGCGTTCCTGAAATCCTTTTCTCGAATTACCACTAATGTTTTCTTTCCTTAGTCGTAATAGCCTACCAATACTTCCGATAGCCATAAACCTCATAAGTAGACAACCACGCCATCCAATCATAGACGGCGGGGCTCCCCCACTTAGCTTGAAGCTAGAATTACATAACCCCGGAAGCCACCAAGATTCGTTCTTCCCTATTGACATCAACTGAAAGTCCAACAATACATTCCAAACTCGAAGTCATGTTGCATCCAAATAAAATCCGTGGTCCTAGTCATTGTCCATCACGATTCCCAAATTGCTCTAAACTTCCCTCAAAGCGTGTGGCTATCCTACCAAAGAACCCATATGCTACTCTTCCACTTTGGTTAAACCCTCTCCTTTAAGAAACTCCTTGACTTCTGCTTTTCATACTTGACCTTCTAGCAATTCAACCACCGCAAAACACCTCCCAGATGTCCTTCGCTGCCCAATTGTTGCCTCAAATCCGAATCCATCTCTGTAACACTTGAGCTAATAAATTGCCACGAACTCCAAGCCTCCTAGAAGATCATCCTTCTCGAGCCATCAACATTAGAAATACCCACTTGATTCCGAAATCGCTACACTCTGCTATCTCTAACAACCGCTTCTCCGGCACCATTTCACACTACCCTGCCCCGAATGCATATTGATGAAGAACATAACACTAACTAACCTTAACGTGTTCAACAACGACAATGACACCACATCACAATTGAGAATTCCACCTTGCTCAAAAATACCAAGTCTCGTTACTCCATTATCCCAAACCTGAACATTCATAGTCTGATTGCCTTTCCTCCGCTGGAAATAAAATGTTGTACCTCTGAATCATGCACTGAGAAAACCTCCTTTCAAGTCATTCAATGCCTCGATACATAAACAAGCACCCTACCATTACACCAACACGATGCGATAACAATGTCTGAACATCATAGCAATCGGCGCGCAGCCTTGAAACCATTGAAAACACAGCTACTGAGCCGAAATGATAGAACATCCTTCCGCAAGAAGACGATAATGACTTGATCGAATGCGTAGGGAGAAACATCTTGCCCATGTATGTAGTACCACTACAACTCCTCGATGCCCAATTGACACGAGCGCTGAACATCGTATAAGAATGAGTAGGAAGGATATAAAGGCATAAGCCTCAAAGGAATCAAATCGCATGATGAGGAATCAAGAAAGGGAAGTGCTCCTAACAGTCCTGTAGCCTCTCGAAGATAAGTACTGACGTCTCTATACCAATCTGCAAGACTCTAATAGACTTGCTCATAACTCGTGAGACCTAAATGAACCTAACACTCTGATACCAAGCTGTCACGACCCAAACTCCACTAGAGGTCGTGATGGCGCCTAACATCGCCGTTAGGCAAGCCAACAGTGAATGTTTAACTTAATTACTCATTTTAGTATTTTTGAAATCATAAATTTCATCAATTAAATAGTGAGAAATATAATTCACAAGGTTACTGATAATGTTTTCATAACTACAATAAAGGACAACCCATAAGAACTCCCAAAACCCGGTGTCACAAGTGCATGAGCATCAACTAGGAAATAACATAAAATACAACATCTGTCCGAGATATAAATTAGACAGGACAATACAAATAACTCTGATGGAGACTCTGCAGGCTGCTGATCGTAACATGAAATGCAGCTCACGGTAAGTCCCCGCAATAGTCGCGCCTCTGCGCCCAAAAGATCACCAGACATATATGTACCCGCACAAAAATGTGCAACAAGTGTAGCATGAGTACGTAAATCAATACATACCCAGTAAGTATCTGACCTAACCCCAGAGAAGTAGTGACGAGTAGTCGACATCGACACTTACAAGTGGTCCAATAAGACAGATACAGTAAGAAGTAAACAGATATGGGGCAGAGTAAATAAATAAAATAAATAAGTGTAAATACGTGATACGGTCCTCCTCTCTACAATAGACTCAAGCTCTCAATTAGTAATTAACTCCTCAACCGGAGCATATATATATAATGGACCTCACCAGATAGGTTATAATAATTCAAATCAGGAAGACTCATAGATACACTAACTTCTTGTCAGATATTACGCATGATTTCATGAGAGTATTTTATAGAAATGCCGAGGCGTACAGCTCGATCCCATCATAATCTGTGTACTACCGAGGGTCAAATGCCATGAATCATAGATGCATCTATTATACCGCCGAGGCGAACGGCCCACTCCCATGAGAGTGTGGTACATAATCCTGTCGAGGCGAACGGTCTGATCCCATCATAATCTGTGCACTGCCGAGGGTCGAACGGCACGAACCATAGATGTATCTATCCTGCCGAGGTGAACGGCCCAATCCCATTAGAATAAGAAGCTTTGATGGTCCTTGACCCCACTCACGAAAGAACATGTGAGTTATAAGGAGCTTTGAGGAAACCTTTTGATGAGAACGCATAACGCAAGAGAAATTCGTAAGAGTAGTACAATTATTCTGCGGCTAATCATGAAACTCATCAAATCTCTACAATAGCAAGTCTATCACTCTACGTCTGTCTAGTCTCAAGTAGTAATGTGAAGTAAAAGAATTTAATAAGCAAGAGATAACCCAAATAGTAAAGTTATAGCATGGCGTGAACTTGAGTCTACCCGGACAATAACATGAATGTAGCTACGTATGGACTCTGGTCGCCTCGTGCGTACGTAGTCCCCGCAACAAGTAACACATATCCATTACTATACCTAGGGGTAGTTTCCCCCTCATAGAGTTAGACAAGAGACTTACCTAGCTCCGAAGTTCCATAACCGGCTCCAACGCCACTCTAATACCTCAAACCGGTGCTCGTCTCTCCAAAACTAGTCAAGCAATGTGCAAACAATTAAAATATACTCTAATACTCATAATAAATTAATTTATAACAATTTTCAACTCCACTCGAAAAGCCAACAAAAGTCAACCCTTGGGCCCACGTACCCGGATTCCAAATATTTTTGAAAATAAATATTACCCATAACTCATATGATCTATATCTAGAAAATAATTCAATTTCGTCCATGAATCAACCCTCAAATCAAGGATTTACCATTTCTCAACTTTGGGGCTCTAAATCCCAATTTCTACAATCCAAACATGGATAAAAATAATAACCAACGGAAATAATCATGGATAAACATCAAAATAAGGGTAGTATATTTACCCCCTTGTTGAGACGAGAACAACGCCGCAAACATCACCTTAAACGGAGCTCCAGAACGCAAGATATGCCCAAAATACTAAATTTCTTGGTTTAAAACACTGTCTAGGCGATTTTTCTTCTTCTCGTTCGTGGGAAAACCTTCGCGTTCGTGAAGAGCAATTCTTCGCGTTGACCGTCAGCCCAAACTTCCTTCTTCCCGGTACGAAAATGGGCATAACTCTCTCATACGACATCGGAATTCGGCGATTCTTGTTGCTATGGCTGAATAATTACGATACGGATATAATGATTCAATCCAATAACAAATCAAATTTCGTTTTCTCAATAAAGTATCCCTTTGTGTCCAAATAAACGACGTTGAAACATCAAATAAGATGACGATACAACCCAAACACATTCGAAACACACCTGAGGCCCCCAAGATCCCGTCCAGTCACACTGACCCGCTCCATAACATAACACGGACCTGTTCGGGGCCTCAAATCATACCAAATAACAACAAAACTACGAATTGCACATCGATTCAAGCCTAATAAACTATTGAACTTCTAACTTCCACATCCGATGCCGAAACCTACCAAATCACGTCTAATTGACCTCAAATTTTGCATACAAGTCACATTTGACATTACAGACTTACTCCAATTTCCGAAATCGGAATCTGACCCTGATATCAAAAAGTCCACTCCCAGTCAAACTTTCAAAAACCTCCAACTTCTAACTTTTGCCAAATGACCCCAAAATGACCTACGGACCTCCAAATCCACATCCGGACGTGCTCCTAAGACAAGAATCATCATACAGAGCTATTCCCAAGTTCGGAATTCCAAACGGACATTGATAAAATTAAAATACATTTCAACCCAAATTTATAAAATTCTTCCAAAATGCCAACTTTTCTCAATAGGCGCAGAAATGCTCCCGAGTCATCCAAAACCCGATCCGGACACACGCCCAAGTCCAAAATTATCATACAAACCTATTGGAACCTTCGAATCCTGATTCTGAGGTCGTTTACTCAAAATTCAAACCTTAGTCAATTCCTCCAACTTAAAGCTTCCGAAATTAGAATTTTCTTTCCAAATCAACTCCGAACTTCCCGAAATTCAATTCCGATCACATGTATAAGTCATAATACTTGAAGTGAAGTTACTTAAGGCCTCAAACTGCTGAACGATGCGCTAGAGCACAAAACGACCGGTCAGGTCGTTACAATAATATTCACCACCATTGTCAGTGCGAATGCATTTTAATTTCTTCCCCATATGTCTCTCAGCTAAGGATTGAAATTCCTTAAACACGCCGAGTGTTTGATCTTTAGATTTTAAAGGATACACCCAAAGCTTGCGAGAATGATCATCGATGATGGTCACAAAATAAAGTGCACCACCTTTTGACTTTACTTTAAAAGGACCACACAAATCAGAGTGTACTAACTCCAATAATTCGGGATTTATTGAAGGAGGATGGCTATAAAAGGAAACCCTTTTCCGTTTGCCAGCTAAACAATGGATATACCTTTTCATCTTTGCTTGTTTCACTCCAGAAAGCAAGATTTTCTTAGCCAAACACGTAATCTCCCTCTCGCTTATATGACTCAATCTTTTGTGCCACAATTCTGATAAAGTATCACTTTTCACCAGATTTATGGAGCCATTAAGAATAGAGCCTTGTGTCACATATAATTGAGAAGACTTGAATCCTCGAGCCACTACTAACGAACCCTTGGTGAGCTTCCATTGGCCATTAAATAGGGCATTATGGTAACCTTCATCGTCTAATCTTCCTGCGGAGATCAAAGTAAAAGGAAAGTCTGGAGCATGCTTGACATCTTGAATAACTAACGTTGAACTATTATTAGTTTCAAACTAATTGTGCCAACACAAAACATCTTAACTTCACTGGCATTGCCTATTTTTAACGCTCCAGAATCAACATGAGTATAAGATAAGAAAAATTCTTTTATTGATGTGACATGTGAGGTAGCTCCAGAATCTACTATCCAGCTCGTCTCATGGGATACCAAATTGATGACGTTTTCATCATAAGCAAAAGGAAGGTCATCTCTAACAATATCAACAACATTGTTCTCGTTATTTTCAATTTTCTTTCCTTCTCTTATGTCTTGCCTCAACTTGTGGCAAAACCTTTTGATATGTCCTTTTCTGCCACAGTGGTTGTATGTAATATTATGGTATTTGGACCTTGACTTACTTTTTCTTTTACCTCTATTCCTTGAACCTCTTGTTTTGTCTCTCCCCCAGTCTTTTGTAACCAAAATATCTGCTTGTGAGGACGAACCCTGAGATTTTCTCCTTACTTCCTCGTTCAACACACCACTCTTGGCATATTCCATGGTTACTTTATTTCCAAGAGCTGAATTAGTCAAAGAAATACGAAGAGTTTTCCAAGAGTCGGGCAGAGTATTAAGAAGCCAAAGTCCTTGTATCTCATCATCAAAATTAACTCCCATTCCAGACAGCTGATCAAGGACGCCCTCAAAATTATTTATGTTATCAAGGATAGGGCTGCTATCCTTGTATTTAAAGGTCATCAATTATTTTAGCACGAACAACTTGTTGTTCCCAGTTTTTGAAGCATAAAGAGTCTCTAGCTTTTCCCACAATGATCTCGCATATTTCTCATTCACAATATGGTTGCGGACATTATCTTCAACCCATTATCGTATATATCCACATATTTGTTGGTGCTCGAAATTTCAATCTTCATCAGATATAGTCTCGGGTTTATGAGCTGGAAAAACTGGTAGATGCATCTTTTTCACGAACTACAAATCTTTCATCTTGCTTATATTCACCTCTATTCCGTAAAAACCTGGATAAATAACCAAGGCCCTGATACCACTGTTATGTCGAGGAAGATGCAATCCCGAAAAGGGCACTTCTTTGATACCACATTGTTAGGTCTTGTCCTAATTTTCTTACCATATTTGTTTTTCCTATCTCTTGAAGGAAAAGGCAACATATTTATCATAATTGGGTAAAATTATAAATCTCTCATATTAGGCTAGTCCTTTTTCTTGTAGGAAAAGGTTTGGACTTCTATATATTGAGGATCCTTTCTTCTCATTCAGTAGCATCCACAATGTAGCCATATGTGGTTTGAGAGTCGTGTTTAGGGGGAGAACTTTACTGGACAAGTGTTAGTGTATCACTTGTGTTTGCCTCTTCGTGAGGTTGTTCTCTCGATATTTTGTACTCTCTTGTATATAGTGGATTGCTCATCTCCTCTGTGGACGTTGGTCAACTGACCGAACCACGTTAAATGTTTATGTCCTTTTTGGTAGATTTCTCGTTTGTTGTTAGATTTATCGTCATTCAAGGTTTGCTTTACTAGCTCCCGCATGACACCTGATTATTTCGTTCCTAACAAGTGGTATCAGAGCGAGGTTCAAGACAAGTTCATCTTGGCGGGTTTAGTTCTAGCCGCAACCTATTTGATGGTAATTGTGTTTTTTGTTTGAGAAATTTGACCAGAGTGCTACGCTTGTTGAGATAAACTTTGCGGTAGATATTTGGAGATGCGACCTGTTGAAGATTATATGAAGAAGGTAGATCAAGTTTATTTTGTCAGAAAATTCAGGCCAAGAGGGAGAATTGTTAGGTGTTGTCCTGATTTTCTTACCATATTTGGTTTTCTTATCTCTTGAAGAAAGGGCAACATATTTACCATAATTGAATTTTCCTTCTTGTAGAAGGAAATTATAAATCTCTCATATTTGGCTAATCCTTTTTCTTGTAGGAAACTGCTTGGACTTCTATAAATTGAGGATCCTTCCTTCTCATTCGGCAGCATCCACAATGTAGCCATATGGGGTTTGAGAGTCGTGTTCAGGGGGAGAACTTTATGAGACAAGTGTTAGTATGTCACTTGTGTTTGCCTCTTCATGAGTTTGTTCTCTCGATAATTTGTACTCTCTTTTATATAATGGATTGCTCATCTCCACCGTGGACGTAGGCCAATTGACTGAACCACGTTAAATGTTTGTCTCTTTTGGTAGATTTCTCTTTTGTTATTGGATTTATCGTCGTTCAAGGTTTTCTTTACTAGCTCCCGCATGACACCTGATTATTTCGGTCCTAACAATAGTCATATTTTTTAATTTAAACTCTGATATTCAATAACTTTTGCAATAATATTTATACAGTCTTATATATTTTTATACAATACTTATACACATTTATATGGACTGTATCAACATTATATAAAAATATATAACAATGTTTAAATATGTATATATAAACATCGTTAGCTACAGTGATGAACTTATTATACGATTTTTAGTTGTAATTTTTATTCAAAATAAGTCCAAATCTCCACCAAATAACTTCAAACTTTCTAGACAATAGACTATTTCCAATAAGTCTAAACAAAACACTAAATTTTTCGTAAAAATCATGTCCAAAATTTAAACTCATTTTTAAAGGTTTTTGGGAGATGGTGGATTATCTCTTTGATATGATTTTCACCTCTTAAATTTTGTAAATTGGTTTATTAAGTTCTTACCTACATACATGCTTGACTATTTTTCTACCATACTCACTCAACTTATTGTTGCTGGTGAATGGTGATGGATACTTCACACCAAGTAACGAGAAAGAAGTGAAGAATATTAAAAGGAGTGTGCTGAGATTGCTGAGATTTGCTGAGATTGAAAGTTTGGGACAACAAGTTGAGAAGAATGGGCTTCATCGACTAAGAAATCAAAATATGGGTTCACTTTTTGAAAAAGGACCAGAACTGCCCCTGAATTATTGAAATTGGTATAAAAATGTCATTCGTCCATCTATTTGGATAAAAATGCCCTTACTGTTATTTTTATGGATCAACATTACCCTTATTACTAACAAAAAATTCTGAAAATTATTTTAATTAATATCCATGTGTCATCGTCTCATTGGCCTAATGTAAACTCTATGCCAAATTATAATTAAACTCACCCGTAACCCGCCCAGTTATTGACCCATCCCAATTTTAAATCTCTCTCTTCTCTCTCTCTCTCTCTCTCTCTCTCTCTCTCTCTCTCTCTCTCTCTCTCTCTCTCTCTCTCTCTCACCTCTGCCTTTTCGCCATTTCGTTTTAGTGAGAATTTTTTTACGAGTGTATGCCTTCGATTATTCATGAGGCAAACTCAAAATTGAGTTCTCTATTAGAATAATTTTTATGGAAGATAGAAGGAATTATCATATTCTTCGTAATGCAAAAAGGTTGGATTCTTTTTGTTTATGTAATGGATATTCTTTATTGTATAATTTTTTTAATTTAAAATTTCTAGAATTTTCTTCACTATTTTTTGTTATTCCTCTGTGAAAATCTAAGGATTTTTTTCAATTTTTTACTGTTTATGTAATGTGTATTTCTATTTTTAATTCGCTGTTTGTTCCATTAATATGTAATCTTTTATGTTCTATGTAACATGTATTATGAAATTTCGTACACACTGGGTTCATATGATGTACTAATAATAGTTGATAATTTTTTACTAGAGAGAGAATTGTATTTTAAAATCGGAGCTAGTCAATATTCGAACGGGTTACAGGTGAGTTTAATTATATTTTGGTTGAAGTTTAAGTTAGGCCAATGGAACGGTGAAACGTGGATATTAATTAAATTTTTTTTTTCTCAGAATTTTCTGTTTGTAGTAAGGGTAATGTTGAGCTAAAAATAATAATGGTAGGGGCACTTTTATTCAAATAGGTGGATGTGGGGCATTTTTTACCAATTTCGATACTTTAGGGGCAGTTTTGGCCCTTTTCCGTAGTTTAAATAACTTTTATACACTATATATATATATATATATATATATATATATATATATATATATATATATATATATATATATATATATCCATCCTAACCTTTTTCGATAAAGTTTATCCATCCTTTTTCAAGATGACCTGGAAAGGCTTGACTGAACATTGAATATATATATATATATATATATATATATATATATATATATATATATATATATAATAATATCATTGAATATTATTATTTGACATAGTATCAAAGCAGTTCCAATTATAATAAATGGACCTTGGGCCTAACTCAACCCAAAAGCTAGTTTATGAGGCGAGGATGGTCCAAAACCATATAAAGAGACCATGGACCTCAAATTTCTTTTCCGTGGTTATAACTGGGTGATATATACACAGTATAAAAAATTATATATACACAGTATAAAAATTTATATATATAGAGAGAGAACAATAACAAATTTCAAGAACTAAGCCTTGAAAATAATTGGCTTTTCGATATTATCAATTTTGGATCCTATTTGATATGGAGTCGATTAGAGAAGTGCTGAAACATCAGGTTTTGTAGAGCAAGTCGTTGTACTTTTTGAGTTGCCACGCCTGAAATTATTTATGCGCCTTTTGTCTCTCTTTTTTAAACTTTCTTTCAATAATGTTTTTGGGTAAAATATGCTATGACATGTGGCCGTCTAAAAAAGGGACACGTGGAACTCAAGATAGGGGATGGCCAAAGACCGGAGGCAACTGTTTCGTTTGTCACCGGAAAGAATAACGCTCATAAAGATGTGATAAATGCTCTTCGCTTGGTAGCATTTAATAGAAACTATTCTATGGCATTAAGAGTAATTACCCGTTATAGAAAATTTAGCATTTATGTTCAATGTTACATCTTCAACAATGTACCTCATAATTGACATTAAAGAAGGGAACGATCCTAGGACCTCCTTCCCTAGACATAGCTATAAATAGTGAGCTCAATTATCATTGTAAAGGACACGAATTTTCTGGTAAACTTACCCTACATTCTATACAAAGCTTAATACTATTTTATCTTCTTACTTTTTTATTTCGTTGTTGTCGTACCCGAAAACTCTGTTCCCCGAACTGTTGCTTATGTTATTTCGTCTACATAATAAGGCTAAACAGTTTGGCGCCCACAGTGGGGCCTAGGTAACCATATAATTAAATTGATCCTTGCCTTTTTACTAACGTGTTTTGATTATTTTGTCTTAGAAAAAATCATAAGAAATGGCAGATAACACTGTTAACAACATGCACAACCCTGAGATTCGAGGGGATCAGCCTCATTTCGAGGATTCAATCAGTGACATCTATAATGAGGGGAATGGCGTCGCACCGGTGCATGACTGGCAGTATCCTCGACATGTTTAGGAGACAACTCTCGATGATGCTGATGAGGAACATGTCATCGACACGGTAAGGGTCTTGCAAGAGCAACATGCAATCATTCTACGGCACTTCACGTGACAGGATAAGGTTATGACGGAGTTGAAGCAGGCGCTGTCGGGAGCTTCAAATAATACAAACAGACGAGGTCTGATTCCTCCCGGGGTTCCCGCGAATCAAACAACGCCGAGGGTCGACAACAACACTCCCAGGGGTGAAATTGGCTTCGATGGGGGAGGGGGAGCGGATCCGGCCTCAATAACGAGAATGATCTTTTCAAGAGTAAACTTTTACGATTTATGAGGGAAGTGAACATCTACATGGACCATATCCGAGCGCGCCACCAATGCTGAAGGGTCCAGACTCGAAAAAGTATACTCAATTGCCATACAAGCCAAGTACGGCACCAGAGTTAATCCCGAAGCGGTTAAAAATGCCTGAGGTGCCAAAGTATAACGAAACTTCAGACCCCCATGAGCATATTACCACATACACAACGGCGGTAAAGGAAAATGATTTAGCTCCTCACGAAATTGAATCTGTGCTGCTAAAGAAATTTGGAGAAACCCTCACGAGGGGAGCCTTGACGTGGTATTCGTTGATACCCCAGCATTCCATAGACTCATTTGAAATGCTCGCGGATTCTTTCATCAAGGCTCATGCTGGGGCTAGAAAAGTACAGGCCCGAAAGGCCGACATATTCAGGATTGCGTAAGGAGAGTTCGAGCTGCTACGAGAGTTCGTTACCCGATTCCAGAAGGAGAGAATGTTACTCCCGGCTATCCCGGATGAATGGCTGGCTGAAGAATTCACCAAGGGATTGAATCCGAGGAGTTCAGACTCTTCCCGAAAATTGAAGGAAAGCATACTCGTGTTTCAAGCAACAACTTGGGCGGATGTCCACAACCGGTACGAATAAAAAATAAGGATCGAAGATGATCAGGTTGGTTTTTCGCCGTCGACCAAAGGACGAGAAAAGAACATAAAAAATCAAAGGATGATTATGACGTGGACAGACGGACTTCAAGGGTCCGGTTTTTGCCCTACGAATGGACCGAAGGCCGCAGCAAAGGTTTTCGGATAGCGGACAGGGTTGCCGTTGATAGGAGGACTGATCGCGGTTGGAACAATCGATCACTGTAGGATAAAGAAGCATCAGGGTCACGGGATCCTTCTTACCCCAAGTTATCAGAATACAACTTCAATGTCAGTATAGTGGAGTTGGTGTCGGCCATGAGAAACATCAAAGAAGCACCATTCCCGAAACCGATGAGATCTGATCCCAGTCAGAGGGTGCCCAACTTGTAGTGTGAATACCATGGGACGAATGGCCACCGGACAGGGGACTGTCGAAACCTCCGGGAAGAAGTGGCAACATTATTGAAGAATGGTCACCTCGAAGAATTCTTGAGTGATCGAGCTAAGAACAATTATGGTCATAACCAGGACAACACGGAACCCTCGAAAGCAGGAGAAGATCCCATGCGTCAAACAATCAACATGATTTTCGGAGGGAACAAGATTAACGGGGTCACCTTTTTAGCTGCAAAGAATATGAAAGTATTAATAACGCATAGAAAAAGGCTTCGCGAAGACGATATCACTTTTACGGAAGAGGACGCAGACGGATTGTTGCTACCACACAACGACGCACTGGTAATTTCTTTAAATGTGCTATATTTTAAGATTAAACATGTTCTAGTGGATCCAGAAAGTTCAGCTAATATCATACAATGGAGAGTATTGGAGCAAGCTAAACTCGCCAGAAGCATTATTCCGGCCACAAAGCTCCTCGCTGGATTCAACCTCGCAAGTGTGACAACCCGGGGAGAAATTTTATTACTCACGAACGCTGAAGGAGTAATAAAAACAACTCTTTTTGAAGTGGTAGATGGTGATATGGGATGTAACATCATTCTAGGAAGGCCATGGTTGCATGAGATGAAAGTTGTACCATCAACATATCATTAACTGCTGAAGTTTCCAGTGCCCGAAGGAATTAAGCAGATAAGGGGTGATCAACCGGCGGCAAGGGAGATGAATGCAATTTTGGTCTCCAGTAGCAAAGGAAAGGAACATGTGGCATAGCAATTACAGGGACCGGCACCTACTCCTGAACTAAATAAAGTTAGCCCGGGGCAGAGGCATCGGAATATTATCAGATGCCGAGATATTTTCAAGTTCCAAAAAAGACCGATGCAACGGAGTTCACAGTAGAAGACCTGGAGCAAGTGGCATTGTTCGAAGAATAACTAGAAAGGATATTCCACTTGGGGACAGGATTGTACCCAGAACTCAAGTCCGACTTTATTAAATTCCTTAAATCTAACACCAATTATTTTGCATAGTCGCATGAGGATATGAAAGGCATCCCGACAGAGGTAGCTATACACAGGTTAAGCTTGGATCCCAACATACCTCCGATAAGACAAAAGAAACTCCCGATTGCCAAAGCCAAGAATAAATTCGTCAAAGAAGAGGTAACCCGCTTACTTAATATCGGTTCGATCTGAGAGGTAAGATATTCAGACTGGCTAGCCAATGTAGTAGTAGTTCCTAATAAGAACAATAAGTTTCGCATGTGTGTAGATTATAAAGATCTTAACAAGGCGTGCCTGAAAGACTCGTTCCCATTGCCAAACATCGATCAAATAATTTATGCCACGGCCGGGTACGAGTTAATGAGTTTCCTCGATGCTTATTCCGGGTACAACCAAATTAAGATGAAACTAGAGGATCAAGAAAAGACTTCATTTGTAATGAGTTTCGGTATATATTGCTACAATGTGATGCCCTTCGGGTTGAAAAACGCTGGAGCCACTTATCAACGGCTCGTGAACAAGATGTTTGAAAATCAAATAGGAAAAACTATGAAAGTTTATATAGACGATATGCTCGTTAAGTCTTTAAATGCAGGTGATCATCTTAAACATCTACAATAAACTTTCGACATCCTAAGGAAGCATAATATGAAACTTAATCCCGAGAAATGCGCGTGCGGGGTCAACTCTGGTAAGTTTCTAGGATTTTTGGTATCACAAAGGGGAATTAAGGTAAACCCCGATATGATCAAGGCCATAGAAGACATCCCAAACCAATTATTAAATGTAAAGGAAGTCCAAAGGCTTACCGGGAGATTGGTAGATTTGAGCAGGTTCATTTCCCGGTCATCAGAAAAGTGTCATCGTTTCTTCACACTGATCAAAAAGAAAAATAATTCTGAATGGATCCCAGAGTGCCAACAGTCTTTGAGGGATTTAAATAAGTACTTGTCAAGCCCTCAATTGCTTTCAAAACCAAAAGAAGGTGAAGCGTTGCTAGTTTATCTCGCGGTCTCGGAAGTTATGGTAAGTGCAGTTTTAGTCCGAGAGAACGAAGGGCTAGAATTGGCTGGGGGACTTGACTCTGAGGTCGTCAAAATCAAATACGACTCACAATTGGTGGTAAATCAGGTCTACAGGATCTTCGAGACCAAAGAGAGCGCATGCAACAATACATGGTAAAGGTTCAGGCTCTGTTAGCGCGATTCCGGGAGTGGTCAATTACTCTTATAACGTAGAATTAGACGCATTGGCAAACCTAGGATCATTGACGGAAATAAAAGGATCGGAGTCTGGGACGGTAGTACAACTGATGAACTCAGTTCTGGATACAGATGGTTACTATGAGGTAAATTTGACTAATTTGGTCTGGGACTAGAGAAATGAAATCATCGATTACCTCGAACACGTGAAGCTACCTGAAGACCCCAAAGCATCCCAGGCGCTGCGCGCTAAAGCAGTGCGATATAGCTTCAAGAGAGGCCAATTGTATAGAAAATCTTTTCAAGGCCCGATGCTTAGGGGCATCCGAAGCTAACTATGTCATGAGAGAGGTTCGCGAAGGGATATGCGGCAATCACTCGGGCGCAGATTCCTTAATGCTGAAGTTGATAAGGGAAGGATATTATTGGCCCCCATGGAACAAAATGCCCAAAGACTTAGTATAAAAATGTGATAAGTGCCAACGCTATGCACCACTGGTGCCTCAACCAGCAGAACCCTTACATTTGGTTCTGTCCCCGTGGTCATTCATGAAATGGGGGGTAGACATCGTCGGACCACTGCCACCGGCTCCCGAAAAAGTAAGATTTCTTTTAATTTTGACTGACTATTTTACTAAGTGGGTGGAAGTAGGTCCTTATCAGAAGATCGGAGAGCGTGAAGTGGTGAATTTCTTATAGGAAAATATAATTTATAGGTTCGGAATACCAAAAGAGATAGCATGCGACAATGGGCCACAGTTTATCAGTGCAAAAGTTATAAAGTTTCTCGAAGATTTAAAAATAAAGAGGTTCACATCTTCACCCTATCATCCGATCGCAAACGGTCAAGCGGAATCAATGAACAAAGTGATTATTCAAAACCTCAAGAAAAGGTTGGAAGTAGCTAAGGATAACTGGTCCGAGTAATTACTCGGAGTTCTATGGGTATACCGAACTACAGCCAAGTCGAGCACAGGGGAAACCCATTTTACCTTGTGTACGATGCAGAAGCTTTAATCTCGGTGGAAGTAGGGGAACCCACCTTGAGATATTTCCAGGCAGATGAAGAATCGAACAACAAAGCAATGTTAGTCAACTTGAAACTGCTCGATGAACGTAGGGACTTGGCGCATGTAAGAATGGTAGCTAAAAAGCAAAGAATGGAGAGGTATTATAATCGAAGAGCCAACCTCTGTTATTTCAAAGTAGGAGACTTGGTCCTAAGGAAAGTAACTCAAAACACTCGGGAGCTCAACGCGGGGAAGCTAGGTCCAACGTGGGAAGGCCCCTACCGGGTTTCAACTATCACTGGGAAAGATTCATACGGGTTGGAAAACCAAAATGGAGAAAAGTTGCCCAACAATTGGAACGTGGCACACCTCAAAAAATATTATTGCTGATGAACATTATCCGATTGGAAAGTATGTGCTGCACTCTTTTTCCCTTCGTTCAGTTTTTGTCCCAATTGGGTTTTTCTGGCAAGGTTTTTAACGAGTCAGCAACAGAAAGTATACTATGAAGATAGTAGCAATAAGACCTTTAATAGCAAGTCAAACAAGCAAAGATCCACTCGGGGATGGTTAGATAATCTTTTGCTCTATAGGAAATTCTCACCAGGAAGTTAAGTTTGCTATTGAGCAAAGATTACCCGATCGTTCACGAGCACAAACCACTAGAGGGTTGTTAGATAGTACTTCTTTCGATAGCATAAATTCCTAAGGGGAAGTAAAGTGTGTTACCAAGTTAAGGATTATCTAGAAATTCATTAGTGGAATCTTCGAAGATACAAGACTTCCAGTGTTCAAATTCACATTCTTCGCATTCGAACACTGGGGGGAGGGATTAATATGAGGATACGGCAACAATAACTGCCACGTTGACTGGAAAATGAAAAATCGGAAGTATAATTGCATCATCGAGACCAACAACTGCGCCGCCTGCCCAGTAGAAAAAGTTGTACGAGTTAGCCACAAGTAATGGCAATTTCTTTTTAACATAGCAAATGCTTATGTACTTTTTGAAAATAGAAGGAAAAAAATGAAATGAAATCCTTTTGTTTTTATCTTGTTTCTTGTCTGAACAATGAATTAACTTTGTCATTTGAAAGTTAAACAAGTACTTCAAATGGTAGTGCTATAATGAACAGGAGACGTCCTCTTCAAGAGAACCGTAAACATAAGAGGGCCCTCTCTTATAAAAACCCTCACGTTAAAGGGTTGGTTCCGGAAGAATTTATGCCCGAAATCAAAATACCTTCAAAAAAAGATACACCAGAAGCCGTATACGAAAGGATGCAAAAAATAAACTTGCACAAATACTTATTAAAGCCCTCACGAAAAAGGGTCGATGCCAGAGCCAAAAATAATTTCGGGAAAAATACACCCGAGGCTTCAAATAATAAGACGCAAAGCAAAAAATCTTATGTAAATTTCTTAAGAAAAAGGAAGAAAATGCAAAGATTAAATATTCAATGAAAGGAGGACTCAAACAATACTTGAGCAAAAGATGTTTTTATTTACAAAAACATGTCAAAACGGCATAGGTATAAGAATTGGAAAAAGAAAAGAAAAGCTAAATTGTAGTATCTCCGGAACCAGGAGGAAGAGAAGTGTCCGCACCCCAGGGAGAAGTAGATGAACCCACCGATGGCTCAATATTTTCACCAGTTTGGCCTTCAGCATCATCATCCTTCGATTCTTCTTCAGTTCCCGAGAACTCGAAACCAGAACCAGAAGGACCAGGTGCATTGGACCTTGCTGGGAGTCCACTTTTAGCAGATAACTCAAGCTCACAAGCCTTAGCATTTTTGGCATCAAAATCAATAACACCAGCTTTGGCCTCTTCTAAGATTTTTCTCCTCATATTGTACATAGCGTAAGTTTTCTTAATAACGAGGAAAGCCGCTCGGCGCTTAAGTTCTTCTTTGAGTTGGGTTACCTCAGCAGAAAGGTTTTCCCGAGCGGACCTAGAAGATTTAAGGCTAACATCAAGGTCACGGAAAGTTGAACTAAAAAGCCTATTATGCTCGATAGTTTTCATCTACTTCTCTTTCTGTTGGGTGTGTTTTGCCCCCATAGCATCAAGCTCTTCAATTTTGGAGTTCAAAGCTGCCTCTAAGTTGGTCAATCTTTCAGTGGAGGTAGCCTCGCATTTGGTTGCAACAAGAACGACGTTATGTACTTCAGCCTATTTAGCCCTGGCTTCGTCAAACCTAATCCTCAATGGGCCAATTTCTTGGCTAAGGATTACCACTTCTTGCTCGCTTTACTGCAAATGAGCCTCCAATACAACAGCCTCAACAACTTTGGCTTCCAGTTTCGAAAGGCGAGCGACATGTTGCTCTTGCTCTGCCAAAAGCTGATCCTGTGCGGAGGTAATCTCTTCCTTTTCATGAATCAATCTCTGAAGGCCCTCGAAAACAAGAAAGTTGGCTTACAAAGTAAGAAAGGTAAAATTCAGGATATGTTCATACCCAAAAATAGAAGGATAAATAAAGGAAGAAAGGAACATACCGTTGCGGCATTGTGCATGGCGTTGTTCAACAAATACTCTCCCGAGAGTGCCTGAATCTTTTCCCAGTCTTTCTCTGAAGCCAAAGGCTTTAGATAATTAGCAAGCTCCACTGGCCGGGATAGCAAGTTGCATCCGGTAGAGACCGAAAGAGTAGCATTCCTCCTCCTTTGTGGATCTTCAGAAGGCAGCATAATTTTGCCCCAAATTCCCATGAACTGGGGACTGTGGAAAAGGAAAACCTTCTTCGTGGTCAGGTGTGGCCGGTGGAGATGATGTAGCAATTGTTGGGGGAAGAGTGGATGAAGATGGAAGTGATTTAGCAGTTGTTGACGTTGGTGAAGATGGAGATGAAGCTGGTAGAGTTGAAGAGTGAGAAGTAGCTGCATCAAATGCAGTGCTGGTTGTTGGATGCTCGCCAACCAAAGACAGCAGGGATCCGGTACTCAGCCCCGCAGTACTGGGCACAATAGTTGGGGCCCGAAAATGGGAGTGGATATTATCTACCAAATCAAACTCTCCCCAAACTGTCGAGGCATCGTACTTGGTTGGTGTAACTATCTCAACAGGTCGAGCATCCTTTTGAGATGATAAGGATCATCGTCTTCTATGTAGAGAAGCTCTCTCGTCACTAGCTTCTTCATCATCGTCGATCATCACGGTGTCCATGACCAGCCTTGAAGGAGGACCAATTACCATAGCTACCGGAGATGACTCGGGGGCATCAGTCCTCGCCCTCTTATTCTTTTTCCCGGCCGCGGAGGAGCGTCTTCTCTTTGGTTGTTTGTCTTCCGGCCGGGGATTCCGTAAAGAAACATCATTTGCTCCTGAAGTAGGCCCAGAGACACCTGTTCGAGTAAGCGCCTCTTGAAGCAGCCTCATTGCATCAGCAGGATCAGCCAAGACATATTCATCGGGAACAGAAACAGAGCTCGCGGGTAGACCTAATTACATAGACAAGTTAGAAGGGATTAATCAAGTTCTTCACATGAAAAATTGAAACAAGGTGAGTTTGAATTACTATGATTCTTGGCCTTCCACCCGTATTTAGGGGCCAGTTCTTTCCACAAGCGAGTCTCAGGCGTCGTAACGTCCAAGATCTTTTGTACCCACCGATCCAAACCTTCAACCACCGGTGGGATCCATCGAGTTTCTGAAACAGGAAAAGGATAGAGGATCAATACGACTATAGAAAAATATTTAGTAAAAGGAAATATTAAACAAAGATCTTACGAGTGCGGTTCCAAGTGGTCGGAAAGGATGAAGCCGTTACCGGAATGATGTCATTGGTGGCAGCTGCAACAAACAGTTCCATCCACCCACGGTCGTTGTCATCATTCATACTAGACAACAGATCATGGTGGCCATGCTTACAAAGGTTTGTCATTCCCCCGCCAAAGATTTTGGGAGAATAGAGATTCATCATATGAGCTAATGTTAGCTCATCTCCAGTCTCCTGGCATAAACGTCGAAGGCAAGCAACCGTCCTCCACACAGAAGGACTTACTTGTGCCAAACACACTTGGTAGTGGAGGCAAAACTCCGCAATCACAGAGTCAAGTTCTCTGCTCAAACAGAACGCACCCAAAGTAAAGGGATACGTGTAAAAATATGTAAAACCTTCCTTGGGTAGTGTGATTCGCTCCAATAGATAAGGAGATATAATATCCAAGTCATGGAAGCGGCAGTCTTCCTTCACAACAGGAATGCTAGAAGGACCTATGGAAGAAGGATACCTACTGATGGCCCATGTACGAGAGTTAGCAGTAGGGAATTTCATTTCGAAGTCTTTTGTGATAATAAGACTTCTAGGGATAATGGAGCCCACTGTTGGAGGAGCAGAGTCCTCGGCCTTGTTCTTGCTCTTTGAAAAATCGGTACTCTTTGAGGAAGAAGCCATTATATGGAAGAAGGAGAAGATTTTTTATTTGAAGAAAATTAGAGAAAAGATGAAGAGCAAGATGCAAGTTAGATAAGGGAAGCTTGAAAGATTATGAAGTATAAGGGAGAAGGTTGATACGTATAAGTAAAAGTGTTGGCGGCTAAATTCATGGCCACGATTACCTCGATAAACGATAAAAGTTGTGTTGAATCATGGGATAACACGTGTTCGGGGCATTAAATAGGGAGAGACGTGCGTCTAATCAACCGTCAGAAGCCTTCAGAGGAAATTATAGTAATTCACGCTAAAAGAGTGTTTCTACCAGCTTTCCGGTAACACAAAGATATATCACCGAAAAACAGCAGGACTATCTATATAGGGTAAAATATGCTATAACACGTGGCCGTCTAAAAAAGGGACACGTCTTAAAAGACCGGAGGCAATTATTTCGTTTGTCACCGGAAAGAATAACGCTCATAAAGATATGATAGATGCTCTTCGCTCGGTAGCATTTAATAGAAAATATTTTATGGCATTAAGAGCAATTACCCGTTACACAAAATTTGACATTTATGTTCACCATTAAATCCTCATCAATATCCCTCATAATTGACATTAAAGAAGGGCACAATCCTAGGACCTCCTTCCCTAGACATAGCTATAAATAGTGAGTTCAATTATCATTATAAATGACACGAATTTTCTGGCAAACTTACGCTACATTCTATACAAAGCTTAATGCCATTTTATCTTCTTACTTTTTGATTTCGTTGTTGTCATGTCCGGAAACCCTGTTCCCGTAACTGTTGCTTCTGTTGTTTCGTCTACATCCTAAGGCTAAGTATTGCATAATTTTTCGATTATTTTATTATTTCAGGATCAGGTTAATTCATTTGTCTAAAAACTACGTATAAATTCAATTGTACCGTTTTACGGGTAAACAGATATAACTTTGCAATAAATTGGCTATTAATAGTTTTGAATCTATGATTACATAGTTTCAAATCCAAACTGCTACATAAAAAGAAGGAAATTAACCTAGCTATACTATAATAGAAATTTATTTTTTATTTTTATTTAGGTTCGTACTTAATTACATTCTATATCTATATTTATTATGCATATATAAAACTATAAATAAAGAATAAAATAGATGATTTCTTAAATTTAGCATCTCATACTCTCTCCTTCACTAACCCCTCCTAAAAATTCGGATTTCATCTGTTTTTCAAATGATTTCACACATCATTCTCTCCTTCTCATACTTATAACCCAAAAGCGGTACTTCTCTCACAATGTAGATGAAAATAAAATAAAAATTATCTCTAAAATTGTAACAGCAAAGGATTCTCTATTGACATCCATTAAAAATATTCGAAACTTTGAATTCAATATTTAGAATTTACGAATTTGTGATTTATTTGGATTGGGTGTTCTTGAAAATGATGGAAAATATACCTTGTTATTTATATCTCAATCTTGAGGGAAATTGGTTAAGTTTAGAGTTGGTTATAAGTAAAATTTCATACCTGAAACTCGAAAAAAATGAAGTTGTAGGAATTGTATGATAAATGTATCACAATGTTTTAGAATTATGTCACAATTATATCAAAATTGTATTTTACTTGTATCTTATACATCAATACCTAAAATAATACCTGATATAATACTAATTCAATTCTAATACAATAATATATCAGATTTTAAGTTAAGAATTGTGATTGAAACTTGAAGAATATGAAGATCACAATTGTATTATAAAGTTTTAGAAATATATCGCAGTCTGTAGACAAATGTATGATAATTGTAGTAGTATTATATTATGTAGTATTTTAGGTATTAGTGTATCAGATACAAGTTAGATACAATTATGATACAAGTATAATATATTTATGATACAATTATATTTTAAGTATTGATGTATCAGATACAATTCATGTACAATTATAATAAAATTATCATATAATTATCATACAATTCCTGCAACCAACTGAATTTTCACCTAAAATCAACTCTATACTTAACCAATCCCCCTCAAAATTGAGATATAAGCTCCAAAGGATATTCTCAATCACTTACAAGAACACCCAATCTAAACAAAATCACAAAAAACGTAAAACCTGAATATCGAATTCAAAGATTCAAAATTTTTTAATTTAATATTTTAGCAGCCATATTAGTTTAAATTAATCGACTTATTATTTTTCTCATTAATCAAATGTAATACATTAAACCTTATGTGTGTTGATGAGTGCCAAATATTATGTGTGATTTTTGGCGTAGGAAGTGGAGACCACCATTAAGTGAAAAACTATATGAATTGGCAGTCAAATTTACACAGAAAAAGAGGGAGAGAGGAGAGGAAAGAGGAAAGGAAAGGATATAATTGAATCCCTTAATTGAAGACATTAATAATGGGCTTGAAGTCTTTTAAGGGGGATTGTAAATAAATTGTTAAAAAAGTTTAGAGATTTATTGAAAACTGAATATAGTAAATAAGTCCTTATTATATATATATATATATATATATATATATATATATATATATAAATCATAAAGAAGAATATAGGCAAATGATAGATGCACCATATTAGCTTAGTTTTGGAAGCAAGAAAGCTACTTTTCTTCTCTTTGTCCAATGGGATGTGTTTTAATTCAAAAAATATTCCTTAGTATATGCCCATTCATAATGGGCAAGCCATTTCCATTTCCAACTTTTCCTTCCCGAGTTCCGACAGACCCCAAGGCCATGTCACATGTGGCAGGCTAGGCCTTCTGGGCCGCGATTCTCAAGCCTAGGCCCCAAACATAGAGCAGAAATGGCACGAGGTGACGACATATAATAGGAATTAGCAATTGTTTAGCCTTATATTAGATTTGACAAAGATAGCCCAAAATAATTGGCATTATATAGACAAATCCTAAAAAAAATTACTCTCTTATATATTCTCTCTCAAACAATTGACCCCAAATCGTCTGCTCCCCCCCCCCCCCCCGCTTCTTCGCCGCTCACTTCTCTTCTTGTTCACTACTTCCCTCCCCCTTTCTCTCCTTGTATTTCTTCTTCTATCTCTTCTCTTTCGGTCTCATAGTTTAGCAAAAATTATTGCAAATTATGCAACAATATTAGTGGGATGAAAAGGTAAGGTTGATCTCACATCAGAGAAAATCAGAAGCAACAGCTAAGAGAGAAAAAAAATACATTTCAACTTTATTTTTCTTCTCTCTTCTTTTTTTGGTTGGATTGAACGAGTGGGTGTAGTTAAAATTTGTTGAAAATACCTAAACGAGGCTATATATAAAATTTGAGCAACATTAAATGTGATTTAGACTGGTTTCAGGTAAAAAATCATACGTAAAAATCCAACTGCGATATGTGTATATCACATTGTATATCATGTACATCAATGTATATCACATTGTATATAGTATATATAACATAAATTTCCATGGATATACATAGATACACATGATATACATGAGATATCACTGATGTACATAGAGATATACATGGGATACATACGTGGAGTCGTCTTGAACTTGATTTTTCAATCTGAAATGTGTTATACAGAGAAGGAAAATAAAATTTTAATATACTTTTTTGATATACACATTATTATTATGTTATACACTGTGATATACAAATAATATAATTATTATTGTGTTATATACATATTTGGATATACAGATAAAAAATTAAAAAAATAATTAAAAAATATTTGGGAGTTTTTTCGGATACTACTGAAGGAAATAAAACCTAATTTCTAGGATGATGGTTGCTATGAGAGAAGAGAGAGAGGATTTTAAATATTTTTTGCTATTTTTAAGGAAAATAATTTTGACGGGGCTTATTTTTAGGATGGTGGTTGAACCATTAGAAGAGAGAGAATAACTTTAGGCTACCATATGCCAAATACTAAAACGTTAGCTTTTTTATGCCAATTGTTAGATCTAGTTGTCATGCCATGCCAAATCCCCAATAGTTATAGGAACAAGAGAAATCTACGCGGTATGTATACAGTATTTTTTCTCCTAGAAAAAAATTAGAACACTTTTTTTAGAAACAAGCAAAAAAATTTAAAAACATTGCCACAGCTTTTAGCTTCACACACGCACACATATATATTTTTAAAAACTAGCTTAAATAGTTGTCGCCTACGAAAATAGACAACAGAAAATTAGTGTATAATATATGTATGTCGGTTGGGTGCTATAAATATTTTTGATCAAGTTGACAAATGCGTTAAAAGCTCAAAATATTTCCCAAATAAGTCCAAACACCCACCACCTGAAAAGTAGTTGAAATGACACCAGGTAGCCACTTTTAAGCATGTTGTTTAAAATATATCCACAGTTTATAATGTATTTAAAGATTAGCCAATTTCACTCAAACTTCAGGACACGGCGTTCTAGAGTTTAAATGTAACGACCCGACCGGTCGTTTTGCTTTTTAGATCACCGTTCCCCTAAATAAGACTCCCCATACGTATTTTTACTGTTTTATGACTTGTGGGGATGGTTAGTTCGGGTTTGGAAGGGTTCGGATTGAAATCGGAACACTTAGTTCCTTAATATTTGCTTGAAAGGGTTAAGTTTGGCTTGGGTCAATATTTTTAGTAAACGACCTCGGAATTGGGATTTGACGGTCCCAATAGGTTCGTATGATGATTTTGGACTTGGGCGTATGTTCGGATCGGGTTTTGGATGATCCCGGAGCGTTTCAACGCTTAATATTGAAAGTTGGCACATTGAAGGTTTTCAAGTTCTTTAAATTTGGTTTGAGGTAGGATTTGGTGTTATCGAGGTCCGATTGCGATTCCGAGCATGGGCATGGTCCACACCTACGATGTTTGTCCGCATAAGCGGAGCCGCATGTGCGAAATCACTGAAGGCAGTGAGGTTCATTTAAGTCGAGACTTAAGCTATTTTGGCTCATTTCTTTCATCTCTTGGGTGATTTTAGAGGTCTTTGAAGAAGGGTTTTCACCTAGCACTTTGAGGTAAGTAATTTCTATATAAGATGAGTTTAATACATGCATTATTGGGTAACTTCTTAACAAATAAAGTGTAGAAATTATGGGTTTAGTTGAAAAAACCTAGGTTTTGATAAAAATGAGATTTAACCACGAAACTGATTATGGAATTGGTAAAAATTATATATTTGAGTTTGTGAGATTATGGGTAACATTTATCTTCGAAAAGTTCCAGAATCCGGGCATGTGGGCCCGAGGGTGAATTTTAGGAATCTCCCAATTTGGGTTGGGTAATTACTCTAATAGCTAAATTATTAACTTTGAGTGTATATTGATTAATTTATATAATATTTGGCTAGCTTTGGATTTTTCGGCATCAAGTTGAGTCCTTAGAATGAATTTGTGTGCCGGAAAGTGAGCTTTGAGACGAGGTAAGTCTCTTGCCTAACCTTGTAAGAGGGAATTTAACACATAGGTATTTTAAATTACTACTTTCTTCTAATTGTGGGGGCTACGCATGCACGGGGTGACGAGAGTCCGTTCATAGCTACTAATTATGCTTAAGTCCGGGTAGTTTTAGGACCCAAATCATGAAATACTTGTAATGTTTACACTCTACTTGTTAATTTAAGTGCATAAATTATATTGAAACTTGATAAAGGATTCGTAAAGGCCGAATTTCACTTACTTGAGTTTTGGCGGGTCAATTGACCGTTAATAAAAATTGTGCTTCTTTGTGTATGAGCCTTGTAATAGCTTTTAAATTGGATGTTCATAAAGTACTCTCTGTTCTTGTGGAGCGGGCCGAACACCTCCGCAGTATAATGGATGCATCTATGGTTCATGCCGCTCGACCCTCGGCATTGTACACATTATTCTGGATCGGATCGTACGACCTCGGCATAAATCGTGCGTGTTAATGTTTGGAGCCCGAATATACTTGATATTATTTTATGAATTGAGAGGTTATAAGTTATTTATTAGCCCGAGATTTATTTGGAGTTAGTAAGTGTTAGTTGAAGACTTTTGGAATTTACTATCAGTTAAAGAATCATTTAATCACTGCTGGCTATTGTGTTATTATTATTATTCACATATTCCATGCCTATTTAGTATTCCTGTATTTTATTATTGGCCCATAGTAAGTGTCGATGTCGACCCCTCATCACTACTTCTTCGAGGTTAGACTAGATACTCACTGGGTACATGTTGTTTATGTACTTACGCTACACTTCTGCACTAATCGTGCAGGATCTGAGGCAGGTGCATCTGGCAGTCATCCAGGCGCGCACCCATATTACCCCGAGGCTTAGTGGTAAGCTGCTCTCTGAGGCCGTTCTGCAACACTGCAGTCTCTCTTTTGTATTTACTTTCTATATACTCTATTTCAGACAGTAGCTTAGTGTTTTGTATATTCTACTAGTTGCTCATACACTTGTGACACCAGGTCTTGGAAACATGCTAGTAGACTTTATCGCTTTTGAGCATTTATTTCACTGCATTTGCTCTTTCAAAAGTTTTCGCTTTACTTTATTAAATTTTTCACTTCTCACTTATTTAATAAATAAAAACCAACTACTTTGAATTTATTAAAAAGGATAAATACACGGCTAATTCATTTTTGGCTTGCCTAGCGGCGACGTTGGGTGCCATCAAGGCCTATAAGGGAAATTGGGTTGTCACAACATGGTATTAGAGTACTAGGTTCAGGTAGGTCTGACAAGTTATGGGCATGCCTAATAGAGTCTTGCGGATCAGTGCGGAGACGTCCGTACTTATGTTCGAGAGGCTATAGGGTGTTAGGAAACTACTCTTTCTTGATCTCATATCGTGTAGTTGATGTTGTGTTAAGTATCTTTCTCTTATTCTCTCACAGATGGTGAGAACGCGCGCCGCAGATGTGCCCGACCATGGAGGAGTTGCTCCTCATATTACTAGAGGCCGAGGGAGGGCTCCAGCTCGTGGTAGAGGATGAGGGCGTCCTAGAGTTGCTCTAGTTATGCCACCAGTGGACCCAGTGGAGGATCCTATTATTGAGGAGTAGGGTGAGGCACCTGCAGCAGATCCTGCCCCGATGGACTTCATTTTCGCACCGGGATTTCAGGAGGTCATGGGTCGTATGCTGCGGTTCATGGATTCTATGACTCATGTTGGTTTATTTCCAGCAACCCCAGCCACATCTCAGGTGGGAGGGGGAGCATAGATCCCTACTGTTCAGGCCCCAGGGCATGAAGCTACTGTATATCATACCCCGGACACACTACCCGTGGGCGGAGCTCAGCCAGTTGCAACAGCTATACCTGAGCCCAGACCAGCTCCGGTCGGCGAGCCACAGAAGCTATTGGACAGATGGACCAGGCTACACCCTCCTGTCTTTGGAGGTGAGCGACATGAGGACCCCTACGACTTCATTGATCGTTGTAGGGACAGACTGCATAACATGAGGATATTGGAGTCCCACGGGATAGACTTTACCACCTTTTAGCTGGAGGGCAGGGCCCGTAGATAGTGGCAGTCCTATATTTTCGGCAGACCAACAGGTTCTCCTCCTATGACTTGGGACCAGTTCTCACATCTATTTTTGGATAGATATATTCCACCCTCTCAAAGGGAAGAGTTGCGATTTTAGTTCGAGCAGCTCCAGCAGGGTCAGATGTCGGTGATTGACTATGAGACAAGATTCTCTGGGTTGTCTCTCCATGCACTTATGATACTTACTACCGATGTAGAGAGAGTGCACAGGTTTGTGGTGGGTTTTCTCTCTGTTTTCCCGGCCACTATAGCCCGAGAGGTTGATATGGGGACTTTGTATGAGCTGGTTGTGGAGATAGCTAGGAGGATCAAGGGTGTTCATCAGTGGAGCCGATAGCAGGTGATGAGGGATAAGCGATTTCGATATTCTGGAGGGTTCAGTGGTGCTCCGGCTGGGGGCAGAGGTTAGTTTGTAAGGGGTCAGTCTAGCAGGCCCACATATCCAATATTGCCATCTCCTCGGGATGCTCCAGTACGGCCCTATTTCAGCACCATTCTAGAGAGCTCCTACCGTCCCCCAGCTATTTAGGGTTCCTCCAGTGGACCTTCCAGACATCAGGGCCAGACATTAGGTCAGCAGTCCACCATGCCGAGAGGTTGTTTCAAGTACGAGGATGTTGGTCGTGTGATGAGGTTCTACCCCAGGCTTCGTGGCAAGGCAGTACAGAAGGGTCAGCAGCCTACGATTTCAGCACCAGCTGCCACACCAGTTGTCCGGCCACCCAGAGGTGGAGGGCAGGTGGGTAGGGGCTGTCCTAGAGGTGGAGGCCAGTTAGGTGGCCCTCCAGCCAAGTTCTATGCCTTACCAGCCATACCAGATGCAGTAGCCTCAGATGTCATGATCACATTTATTATTTCTATCTGCGGTAGGGATGCTTTGGTACTAACTGATCCAGTATCTACGTATTCCTATGTTTCCTCTCTGTTTGCTCATTTTTTGGGTATTCCTTGTGAGTCCTTGGGTACTCCTATTTATGTGTCCACACCAATGGGTGATTCTGTTGTTGTGGATCGGATCTATCGATCCTGTATCGTGACTTTCTGTGGTTTTGAGACTAGAGCAGATCTTCTATTGCTCGACATGACCGACTTTAAGGGCATCCTGGGCATGGACTGGTTGTCTCCGTACCATACCATTCTTGATTTCCATGCCAAGACTGTTACCTTGGTGATGCTAGAGTTGCCTAGATTGGAGTGGAAGGGTTCGTCTGTCTATGCATCTAGTCGGGTTATCTCTTTTATGAATGCTCAACACATGGTCAAGAAGGATTGTTTGGCTTATCTAGATTATGTTCAGAATACTACTACAGAGACTCTGGCGATTAATTCAGTGCCCATGGTTCGAGAGTTCTTCGATGTGTTTCCTTCTTATCTTCCAGGCATGACACCAGATCGTGATATCGATTTCTGTATTGATTTGGCTCCAAGTACCCAGCCTATCTTTATTCCACCGTACCGCATAGCTTCGAAAGAGTTGAAGGAGTTAAAAGAACAACTTGAGGAGTTGCTAGCAAAGGGGTTCATCAGACCGAGTGGGTCGCCGTGGGGTACACCGGTGTTGTTCATGAAAAAGAAAGATGGGAATATGTGGATGTGCATTGATTACCGCCAGTTAAACAAAGTTACCATTAAGAACAAGTACTCGTTGCCACGTATTGATGATTTGTTCGACCAGTTGCAGGGTGCCAGGGTATTCTCTAAGATTGACTTGAGATCGGGGTATCATCAGTTGAAGATTCATGATTCGGATGTTCTGAAGACGGCTTTCCGGACTAGATATGGCCACCATGAGTTCTTAGTGATGTCTTTCGTCTTGACTAACGCCCCATCGGCGTTTATGGACTTGATGCATCAGGTGTTCCAGCCATATATTAACTCGTTTATCATTGTATTTATTGATGACATTTTGATCTACTCGCGTAGCATGGAAGAGCACGAGTAGCACTTGAGAGCCGTGCTTCAGACCTTGCGGGAACAGAAGTTATATGCTAAGTTCTCCAAGTGTGAGCTTTGGTTAGATTCTGTGGCATTCTTGGGGCATGTTGTATCAGGCGAGGGTATTAAGGTAGATCCCAAGAAGATCGAGGAAGTTCAGAGTTGGCCTTGTCCTACCACAACGACCGAGATCAGGAGCTTTTTGGGGTTAGCAGGTTATTATCGCCGGTTTGTGGAGGGTTTCTCATCTATTGCAGCACATTTGACTAGATTGACCCAAAAAGGTGCTTTGTTCTGATGGTTCAACGAATGTGAGGCGAGCTTTCAGAATCTCAAGACCGCCTTGACTTCAACACCGGTGTTAGTGTTGCCCTCCAGTTCAGGGATGTATAACGTGTATTGCAATGCTTCACGCATTGTCCTGGGTTGTGTATTAATGCAGGAGGGGCGAGTTATTGCATATGCTTCGCATCAGCTGAAGCCCCACGAGAAGAATGACCCCGTACACGATTTGGAGTTGGCCGTGATAGTTCATGCTCTCAAGATCTGGAGGTATTATCTTTGTGAGGTGTCCTATGAGGTTTACACCGATCATCGCAGCTTGCAGCATTTGTTCAAGCTGAGGGATCTTAATTTGAGGCAGCGCAGGTGGCTTGAGTTACTAAAAGATTATGATATTACCATCCTTTATCATCTGGACAAGGAAAATGTGGTTGCGGATGCCTTGAGCAAAAAGGTGGAGAGTATGGGTAGTTTGGTATTCATTTCAGCGTAGGAGAGGCCATTAGCTTTAGACATTCAGTCCTTGGCTAACAGACTTGTGAGGTTGGATATTTCAGAGACCGGACGAGTTCTTGCATGCGCCGTCGCCCAGTCTTTACTATTCGAGTATATCAAGGCTCGTCAGTACGACGATCCGCACTTATTGGTTCTCAGAGATACGGTACAATAGGGTGGTGCCAAGGAGGTTACTATTGGTGAGGATGGTGTTCTACGACCTGTGACTCTAGGGTCATCTATGTGTTCCTAATGTTGATGGATTGAGGGAAATAATTCTAGAGGAGGCGCATAGTTCTCGGTATTCTAGTCATCCAGGTGCCACGAAGATGTATTGCAACTTGAGGCAGTATTATTGGTGGCGGCAAATGAAGAAGGACATAGTTGAGTATGTAGCGAGGTACTTAAATTGCCAGCAGGTTAAGTATGAGCATCAGAGGCCAGGTGGCCTACTCCAGCAGATGGTTATACCTGAATGGAAATGGGAGCGCATTACTATGGAATTCGTAGTTTGGTTGCCACAGACCTCTAGGAAGTTTGATGAAATCTGGGTCATTGTCGACAGATTGACCAAGTCGACACACTTCATTCCGATTGTGACCACGTATTTTTCATAGAGTTTGGCCAAGATGTACATTCAGAAGATTGTTCGGTCGCATAGTGTGCCTGTTTCCATCATATCAGATAGAGGCCCTCAGTTTTCTTCACATTTCTGGAGGTCAGTACATAGTGAGTTGGGCACCCGGGTAGAGCTCAACACAACCTTTCATTCACAGAATGATGACCAGTCAGAGCGGACAGTTCAGATCTTGGAGGATATGCTCAAAGCATGTGTGATTGACTTCGAAGGGCAGTGGAATCCACTCTTGCCTTTGGCCGAGTTTGCTTACAACAATAGTTATCAATCCAGTATCGAGATGGATCCATTTGAGGCTTTATATGGTCGGCGATGTCGTTCGCCCATCGGATGGTTCGATCCCGGCGAGGCTAAGTTATATGGTACTGATTTAGTGAAGGATGCCTTGGAGAAGGTGAAGTTGATTCAGGAGCAACTTTGCACAGCACAGTCCAGACAGAAGAGTTACGCGGATGAGAAGACGCGTGATTTATCATTTATGGTGGGAGAAAAAGTTCTCTTGAAAGTTTTGCCGATGAAGGGGATCATGAGGTTCGGGAAGAAGGGCAAGTTGAGCTCAAGGTTTATAGGTCCATTTGAGGTGCAGGGGCTAGTTCGAGAGGTTGCTTATGAGCTTGCTTTGCCTCCCAGTCTATCGGGAGTTCATCCGATTTACGTGTCTATGCTCGGGAAGTATCATGACGACAGGTCGCATGTGTTAGACTACAACATGGTTCAGCTAGATGAGAGCCTGAGTTATGAGGAAGAGCCGGTTACCATTATTGACAGGCAGGTTCGCCAATTGAGGTCCAAGAAGATTTCTATGCTAAAGGTTCAGTGGAAGGGTAAACCAGTTGAGGAGGCGACTTGGGAGACCGAGGAGGATATACGGAGTATATCCACACTTATTCGGTACTCCAGGTACGATTCTAGACCCGTTCAAGGACGAATATTTGTTTAAGAGGTAGAGAATGTAACGACCCGACCGGTTGTTTTGCTTTCTAGACCCCTGTTCCCCTAAATAAGACTCTTTTACGTGCTTTTACTGTTTTATGACTTGTGGGGATGGTTAGTTCGGGTTTGGAAGCGTTCGGGTTGAAATAGGAACACTTAGTTCCTTAATATTGGCTTAAAAGAGTTTAATTTGGCTTAGGTCAACATTTTAAGCAAACGATCTCAAAACCAGGATTTGACGATCCTAATAGGTTTGTATGATAATTTTGGACTTGGGTATATGTTCGTATCGGATTTTGGATGATCCGGGAGCATTTCAGCGCTTAATATTGAAAGTTGGCACATTGAAGGTTTTCAAGTTCTTTAAATTTGGTTTGAGGTAGAATTTGGTATTATGGAAGTCCGATTGGGATTCCGAGCACGGTAATGGTTCCGAGTGGTGATTTTTGACTCGCTCGCAAAATTCGGCATCATTACGAGTTGATTTGATAGAAATCAGATGCGCGAAAGTATTTCTAGAAATTCTTGAGTTTCATAATTTGATTCATGCGTTTTGGCGCCCGATTCGTATTTTTAGAGTTATTTTGGTATTTAGAGCGTGCGAGTAGGCATATATTATGTTGTTGGATGTGTGAGTGTCATTGGATGGGGTCCCAGGGGCCCCGGATGCGGAATGGATTGGAATCGGGCTCGGAATTTGCATGAAGAACTATTGGTGCACCAGTTCTGGTGCGTCCTCACATGCGAGATTTTGGCCACAGGTGAGAGATTTTGACCGCAGAAGTGGCTTGGCATGGACTTCCCAGTGGTCACAGAAGCGAGGCAGGAACTACACTTGCGAAGGCACATGTGCGAGGGAGTCGATCGCATAAACGGGATGGTTCGCAGGTGCGACGCATGTGCCGCAAAAACAGGCTCGCAGAAGCAAGGCTTTGCCCGCAGAAGCGATAAAGGCATACCTGAGCATGGTCCGCACCTACGATGTTTGTCCGCAGAAGCGGAGCAGCAGGTGCGACAGTGGTGTCGCAGGTGCGAAATCACTGAAGGCAGTGAGGTTCATTTAAGTCGAGACTTAGGCTATTTGGCTCATATCTTTCATCTCTTGGGTGATATTTAGAGCTCTTTGAAAAGGGGTTTTCACCTAGCACTTTGAGGCAAGTAATTTCTATATAAGATGAGTTTAATACATGCATTATTGGGTAGATTCTTAGCAAATAAAGTGTAGAAATTATGGGTTTAGTTGAAAAAATCTAGGTTTTGATAAAAATGAGATTTAACCACGAAAATTGTTATGGAATTGGGTAAAAATTATATATTTGAGTTCGTGAAGTTATGGGTAATATTTATCTTCGAAAATTTCCAGAATTCGGGCACGTGGGCCTTGGGTGAATTTTAGGAATCTTCCAATTTGGGTTGGGTAATTACTCTAATAGCTAAATTATTAACTTTGAGTGTATATTGATTAATTTATATAATATTTGGCTAGCTTCAGATTATTCGGGACCAAGTTGAGTCCTTAGAGTGAATTTGTGGGCCGGAAAGTGAGCTTTGAGACGAGGTAAGTCTCTATCCTAACCTTGTAAGGGGAAATTTACCCCATAGGTGTTTTAAATTATTATTTGCTTCTAATTGTAGGGGCTACGCATGCACGGGGTGACGAGAGTCCATGCGTAGCTACTAATTATGCTTAAACCCGGGTAGTTTTAGGACCCAAATCATGAAATATTTGTAATATTTGCACTCTACTTGTTAATTTAAGTGCATAAATTATATTGAAACTTGATAAAGGATTCGTAAAGGCCGAATGTCACTTACCTGAGTTTTGGCGGGTCAATTGACTGTTAATAAAAAATTGTGCTTCTTTGTGTATGAGCCTTGTAATAACTTTTAAATTGGATGTTTATAAAGTACTCTCTCTTCTTGTGGAGCGGGCCGAATGCCTCGGCAGTATAATAGATGCATCTATGGTTCGTGCCGCTCGACCCTTGGTATTGTACACATTATTATGGATCGGGTCGTACGACCTCGGCATAAATCGTGCGTGTTAATGCTTGGAGCCCGAATACACTTGATATTATTTTTATGAATTGAGAGATTATAAATTATTTATTGGCCCGAAATTTATTTGGAGTTAGTATGTGTTAGTTGAAGACTTTTGGAATTTACTATCAATTAAAGAATCATTTAATCATTGCTGGCTATTGTGTTATTATTATTATTCACATATTCCATACTTATTTAGCATTCTTGTATTTTATTGTTGGCCCATCGTTATTGTCGATGTCGACCCCTCGTCACTACTTCTTCAAGGTTAGACTGGATACTTACTGGGTATATGTTGTTTATGTACTTACGCTATACTTCTGCACTAATCGTGCAGGACCTGAGATAGGTGCATCTGGCAGTCATCTAAGCGCGCACCCACTTTACCCAAGGCTTAGTGGTGAGCTGCTCTCTAAGGCTAATCTGCAGCACCTCAGTCTCTCTTTTGTATTTACTTTCTGTCTACTCTATTTTAGACAGTAGCTTAGTGTTTTGTATATTCTACCAGTTGCACATACACTTGTGACACCAGGTCTTGAAAATATGCTAGTAGGCTTTATGCCGTTTGAGCATTTATTTCACTGCATTTGCTCTTTCCATAGTTTTCACTTTACTTTATTAAATTTTTCACTTCTCACTTATGTAATAAATAAAACCCAACTACTTTGAAATAATTAAAAATGATAAATATACAGCTAATTTATTGTTGGCTTGCCTAGCGGCGACGTTGGGCGTCATCACGACCTATAAGAGAAATTGGGTTGTCATATTAAACTTCAAAATTCAAACTTCAGGACATTGTGTCCTAAAGTTCGAAAATTGTGTCTAGAAGTTTGAATCTTATGTCCTGAATTTTAAATTATTAGTTCAGAAATTCAGGACACTTAGTCTTGAATTTTAAATTAGCAGCTCAAAAATTCAGGACACTAAGTCCTGAATTTTCGAATTCAGGATACTTGTCCTGAAGTTTGGGCGAATTGGCTAATCTTTAAATATATTGTAATTGTGGATTTATTTTAAATAGCGGGTTTAAAAGTGACTATTGTTGCACTTCGCCCTGAAAAGTACAATCGCTTCCGAAAATAATAGCCGGTAATATATATATATATATATATATATATATATATATATATATATATATATTTGAATAGCGGATATAATTATTTTTGGCCGATCGATCAAATGTGTAACTTGGCCATTTTTTCAAGAACAACCGCACCTATACATACAGTGTTATTAACACTTATTTAGTGACACATTATTTAATACTTCCTCCGGTCCATAATTTTTGGCATTTGGTACACCCCTTAAGAAAATATTAACTCTTAAAAAAGAAGTTGTTTTGACTAAATTATCATTAATTAAAATTTACATATTGTTAACTTGACATGTTGGAATATGTAAATAAGGACAAATTTGAAGAAAAAAAAAAGTTAAATTTTTTTTTAATTATGTAAAATGACACTTATTTTAAACTAAAATAAAAAGACAAAAAGATCACTTATTATAGATCGGAGGAAATATAACTTTAATTAACTACTCCTAGAGGAAAATATGATTCTCACTCTATATGAAGGGGAATTTGTTGTTTTTTTTCTCTCTTTTATCTGAAGCAATTAGGTGTATACCCTGCCTCCTTGTTGCTTTTGAATTCTTTTGTTTAATAAAATCAGCCATCAACGTGGTTTTCCTTCTAAAAAATTGATTAAGGTTAAAAAAATTTTTTTTTTTTGGGCGGAGGGGTGCAGAAATATTGAAACTGGCTTTTCCTGTTCAAGAATAACAAAAGACGAAGTAAACACAAGAAGCACTAACAAACTGTAGTCACTATACTGAATACATTGAGAATATTAGCAATATGGACTAAAAAGTATTAGAAAAATTACAGTGTGTGCCTAATTGAAACATCTAGTGGGATAAACCAAGTAATTGAAGACATCAGGAACTCTTATCTTTATCTCTTGATCGCAATAACAACGCCTCGGAAGCCTCGAGCCACCAATCAGTGTAACAAGGGCCTTTGGAGACACTCTTCAAACTAATTAAATCATGAAAATTTATATATTGAAATCATAATATGATGTATTTAGTGTCCTCGTTCCAAATGGTTGTTACTTTGGAAGACAATGAATATATGACATTTGGCTTAAAGTATGTATATTTATATTCATATTGTCTCATATTGTATTCATATTTCGTAGATTTCGAACGTGTAATGTAATGATTTGTGTTAATTCGTGGTAATTTTATATATAGAAATCATCCAGAGGTAATATGGGACGAAGGTGCATGAGTTGAAGCAAAAAGGGAACGAAATTGGAAAAATACCACAAAGTAGCACCCATGCTAGCGTGTATAACGACCCAACCGGTTGTTTTGAGAATTAGCATTCTATTCGATGGATTAAGGTCTCGAGCAGCTTAGTATTATGTATCATGACTTGTGTGTGTGGCCGGGTTCGGTTTTCAGATGATTCGAGATTGATTTGGAAGAATGATTCTTGTTTTAGAAGCTTAAGTGATTAGAGTTGACTGGAGTTTGACTTTTATGTAGCCGACTCCGGAATGATATTTTGAAGATTTCAATAGCTTTGTATGGTGATTTTGTACTTAGGCGTATGTCCGGATTTGGATTTAGAAGTCCGTAGGTTGATTTGATACATTTTGGCGAAAGTTGGAAAATTGAAGATTTGGAAGGTTGAGAGGTTTGACCGGTAGTTGACCTTGTTGATATCGGGTTCGGATTACGATTCTGGGAGTTGGTGTAGCTCCGTTATGTCTTTTGGGACTTGCATGCAGAATTTGAGGTCATTCCGGGTTGGTTTGATATGATTCGGCTCGAGTCGTAAAAGTTGGAAGTTTATTAGTTCATTAGGCTTGAATTGAGGTGTGATTCCTAGTTTTGATATTGTTTGATATGATTTGAGACCTTGAGCAGGTCCGCGTTAGGTTATGGGGTTGATTGGTATGATTGGACGGGGGTCCGGATGTGTTTCGGATGAGTTTCGTGTCATTTCCATGTTGTTAAAGAAGTCTGGTTCTAGTGTTTCGCATCTGCGCATTTTGGAGCGCAGGTGCAGACCCGCTTCTACGTGATTTCTAGTCACTTTTGCGCGTTTTTGCATGGCCAGGTTTTCCGCTTCTGCGATTTGTTTTGCGCTTCTGCGTGCCTCAGGTGCGACTACCATTCCGCAGATGCGAATCTTGGTCTGGTAAGTTGTTGTCGCAGATGCGAGCCATTGCTCACAAATGCGGGCTCGCAGGTGCGTTTCTTGGCCCGCAAATGTGGAATCTCTGGCCAGCTTCATATAAATCGAGGGTTTGGTTGTTTTTATCATATTTTGAGTTGTAGACCTCGGTTTCGGGCGATTTAGAAGGAATTTCCACCATTTGAATTGGGGTAAGTGTTTTTGACCTAGATTTGGTTATATTTCATGATTCCATCTTTGTTTTTATCATTAAATTAATGATTTGAATTGGAGAAATTGAGGATTTTTGTAAAAACTTTCAAAAATATAAAATGAGGATTTAAAGGCCGATTTGGTGTCGGAATTGGATAATTTTGGTATGGTCGGACTCGTATCGGAATAGATATTCGGATTTTGTGAGTTTTGTCAGGTTTCGAGGTGCGAGCCCGGGGTTGACTTTTTCGTTTTCATTAAAGATCGAAGCTTTATTATCCGAAATTATTTTTTATGATTTTTATTTATGATATTAAGTTATTTTGGCTAGATTTGACCCGTCTGGAAATGTGTTTCATACGAGAATGTCATTTTAGAGTATTGATTTCGCTTCTTTAAGGTAAGTATCTTGCCTAACTTTGTATGGGGGAACTACCCCTTAGAATTTGGGTTGTTGTGCTATTTATGTTATGTGAAAGCCGTGTACGCGAGGTGACAAGTGCGTACTTGGGCTTTATAGGGAAATTGAACGGTTTAGACTCTTAGACTTCTTTCATGTAATTATTTGGAATTATTAGCACATGTTATATCTTTTATTTATCATGTTTACTTTCACATGCTTTATTTGAAGTTGTTGTTACATGTCACATCCTTTACTTGTCAAGTTTACTCCTATGTGCTTTATTTAAAGTCGTTACCTCTTTTATCATTATGTAACTTCCTTTATTGTTGAGTTACTCTTAATTGAAATTGTTGTTACATGATATCCTTATGTTTCCAGTTTATTCTCATGCATTTAGACGTAGTTTCTAGTTGGTGCCATCTCTTTCATTGTTAGCCTATTTCATACACTAGAATCTGAAGTTTGTCATTTCATTGAAATACCTTCTTTCTTGAGTTTATCCTTGAGCAATTAATTGAAGTTGAAGTTATTGAAAGTCATTAATCTATTTTAATAGAAGTTATGTTCAAAGTGGATGTTGTTCATTTTTGAGTTACTTTCCCGTTCATTTTGTTGTTTTTGAGATTCTATACACATTGTGTTTGAGCCATGGGTTATTTGTTGTGCAAATATTGATATTGTTATTTCTTTTGGAAAGGTTGTGACCTATGGGCACTCGTGGTATAAGTTGATATGTCATGTTGTTGTGTGTATATGTGAATGGTTGTGTGGATTGGTTATTGTTATGTGAAGCATAAGGGTGGCATCTCATTGTTGCCATAATGCGGGGCATAAGGGTGGCATCTCACTGTTGTTGATTGTGCGGAATGATACGGGTCGTTGTTGTATTTTTGTCCGGGCGAAGCGAAAAGGGTGGCTATTATACGAAGTAATATGGGTGGCTAATGATATTTTTATGGCGAAGCGATATGGGTGGCTATCGGAGTAATACAGGTGTCTAATGATATTGTTAGGGCAGAGTGATACGGGTGACTATCGGAGAGATAAGGGTGGCAATATCAGGGATGATGTGTGATGGCCTGGGGCATTATATTGACAATATTTGTGCGTTAGTGTGATTCTCCTCGTGTATTTCATACACCTTACGTGACTTGTTGTGTTGCTCTCAATGAGCTACTCGATGTCCTTAATATTACTTGTTGACTTGGGCGGTACTAGTACACTCGCACAAGCATACACCGTAGCATGCCACTTATACTAGTTTGAGAGTATGAAACTTAACATTTATTGAACATGCCCATGTATTCTTGTATTATCTGCTTTCATGTTGATATTGAGCCTGTGACTATGTCGGGTGGATTGTGTGAGCCTGTGATCATGCCGGGCAGATTGGGATATTGGCATGTGAGTTGTCCATGCGGTTATGATTAGACATGTGGACAAAAGGTGTTGTGAGCATATGATTGTGGTTAAGACTCGTTACTTCTGATTATGAGATGAGGTATCTCGAACAAAATGCGTTGCAAACTTATGTTAGAACGGCTTGATTAATTGGTTGTTATTTTTTTTTCCTTATTTGGTTTCAATTGGTACTTCACGGTGTTCTTATTACTTTACTATTTATATCACATGTTGATTCTTGTTGCCATTTACTGATTCCTGCTTTCCTTTTTAGCTTTATACTTATATACTGCACAAGTTATTTTGACTAGTCGGTGTCTTGACTTGTACTCCATCACTACTCCACTGAGGTTAGTCTTGATACTTACTGGGTACAGACCGTGTTATACTCATACTACACTTCTGTACTTTTTGTGCAGATCCAGGTATTGGAGATATCGGACTTAGGCAGAGTTAGCTTATTGATCGCGGGGATTCAAGGTAGAGATGCTTGGTCATCGCAACCCCTTGGAGTCCTTTCCTTTCATTGTACTGTCAGCTTGTTATTTGAACATTATTGTAATTCAATTTTTGAGATCTTTTCATGTATTAGCTAGAGTTCGTGACTCTGTATTACCTAGTCTTGGGAGGTTGTAGTGATTATTTCCGCGTAGGCTTATTTCACATTTATTTCGGTATTTTATATTATTCTTTGATTTAAATATCATTGTTAAATTAGCTTAATTGTGGTAAGTAATCGGCTTACCTAGTCGTAGAGACTAGGTGCCATCACGACGCCTGAGGTAGGATTTTGGGTCTTGACAAGTTGGTATCCGAACTCTAGGCTCATAGGTTCTACGAGTCATAAGCAAGTTTAGTAGAGTCTTGTGGATCGGTACAGAGATGTCTGTACTTATCTTCGAGAGGCTACTGAACTAATAGGAAAATTCCAATTCTTTCTTTCCTATCATGTGGTTTTGTTGATTTGAAGTTTGACCTTTTGTATCTCTACTCTCTCACAGATTATGAGGACACGCGCCCGAATCAGCCGAGAAGACACCCACGCCCCCTGCTAGATCTGCGAGAGTCGGGGCTGAGGTAGAGGACAAGGAGGGGCACGTGTCGTAGCTAGAGCACCTCCCAGAGCAACAGCTGAGGAGCTGTCAGTAGCTCCGGTTGGGGGACAGGCAACGGAGGCACCTGTTTTTACCCTCGAACTTCAAGAAACTTTAGCGCAGTTCTTGAGCATGATAGAGCAGTAGTTAAAGAGCCGCTAGTAGCTCCAATTGGGGGGCAGGCACTGTAGGCGCTCAAACCCCCACCGCTCGTACACCAAAGAAGTAGGCTCATATTGGTCGGGTTCGGGTGTGGTGCCGGTATAGCCTGTTATTCTGGTTCAGCCTGAGGTCAGGCCAGGGGCATTAGAGGAGGAGTAGAAGAGGATTGAGAGGTTTAAAAGGTATGGTCCACCTACTTTCAGTGGAACAACTATCGAGGATGTACAGGGTTTTATAGAGAAGTGTCACTATATTCTCCACACCATTGGTATTGTGGAGGTGAGCGGAGTTGCTTTTACTACATTTTAGTTGTCGAGAGCAGCGTATCAGTGGTGGCAGGTTTATGAGGAGGGTAGTCCAGCTGATGCAACACCACTCACTTGGACTCAGTTTCCAAAGATGTTTTTAAGGGAGTTTATTCCCCAGACCCTCCGGAATGCGTGGCGCACATAGTTCGAGCCGCTACATCAGGGAACTATGACAGTGTCGTAGTATACCATCAAGTTCAGTAAGTTATCCCGTCTGCACCTACTTTGGTTTCTACAGTCAGAGAGCGAGTCCGTAGATTTATCTAGGGGCTCAGTTATGGTCTTAGATTCAACATGGCTCGAGAGTTGGAGATTGATACTCTATTTTAGCAGGCTGTGGAGATTGCCAGAAGGTTAGAGCGTATTCGGGATGAGGAGAGGGAGGATAAAGAGGCCAAAAGATCTCGAGGTTCTGGAGGATTCAGTGAATTTTACTCTTCAGCTATGACCCATAACGGCAGAGGCTCGGGCAGTCAGCTAGTCCAGTCCGCACTTCAGACCACTTGTGGTGCTCCAGTTAGTCAGGGACCTCAGGCAGTCATCTTTTATTGTACCACCTGCACGGTGTTCCTACAACGGTTATTTCAGTTATTCGGCACAGACTCAGTACCAACAGTAATGCCCGTGGAGGGGTTGTTATTAGTGTGGTGATACCAGGCACATCATGAGAGATTGTCCCAGAATCCGTAGAGGTAGATTTCATCAGACACCTAAGCTATAGGCTCCATTCCAGTTGCTAACCTACCTGCAAGCCAGCTAGGGGTAGAGGACAGCCGGGTAAAAGGCTCCTTAGAGGGGGATATCCGGCCCGTTGATATGCTTTTCATGGTAGGGGTGAGGCCGCTGCACAAAATGGTCTCATTACAAGTATGGTTTCAATTTGTTAAAGAGGAGCATCATTCTTATTTTGATTCAACTCTACTTATCGGAGTGAGTCCTCCTATCTTGCTTCATATGGGTGAGTTTCGTGATTCTTGTATTCTGCTTAAGTGTTTACCCATGATGGGAGATTATATAGTGGTAGCCCGTATCTATCATTTGTTCTGTTCACTATTGAAGGCTATGAGACTAGAAGGGACTTTCTGTTACTCATTACGGTAGGTTTTGATATGATTTCTAGATGGTTTGGTTATGATTTGTGATTTAGGTGCTCTACTAGTATGAGAAGTCTATTCCGTGTTATGATTTTGTTTCGTGGAATTGAGTTAGTAGATTTTTGGTTGGTATGTTGCGTATTCTACTCGTGATTCAGAGCTGAGGATGGGATCCTCGCATTTTCATATGGTTTGATATGTTTGAACCGGGTTACGTGCCGCGATGGAGTTATATTAGGATGAGATCCTTGTGATTAGTTCATATGTTTGATTCTCCCTTAGGGAATGAATTCGTAGTATGGTACTGATAGGGAGTTGCGACATTTCGGGCATGTTTAATAGTTTTCTCATGTGTTTATCTTTCCATATTCAGTCATATTCACATTGTGCTTATTAGGGTTTAGCTTGCGACGTATGTGTCCAGATGGTGTTGGGTGTGACTTATTGCTTTGGGTGAATGGTTATAAGATATTCATGTTTCTTGCATCATTGTCAGCGTCGTGAAGGTTTAGGATAAGGTTTTAGCTAATATGAGGTTATTTATAGGATTTGGTTATGGGCAGTTATCGTGGTCAGAGTTCTTGTTATGGGCATATGTGTGATGTGTTACGTCATGTGGTTATACCTTATGGGTGTATGCATGAGAGGTGGCAGCTGGGTGAGGTTGATACAGTGTGTTTATGTGGGAATCAAGTCTTTGGGAAATGATCGGATGGTGAAAAATCTTCAGTTGAGATGGTGTTGTCGGGCCTATGTGGATTGGGGTGACGTGGGATCACCTGCGAGTATACTTATGATGAGTACATTCAGTGATTTGATGACTTCGGAATGGTTCTTTGCATGTTCGAGGACGAACGTTTGTTTAAGAGGGGGGGAAATATAATGACCCGACCAGTCATTTTGAGAATTAGCATTCTATTCGGTAGATTAAGGTCTCGAGCAGCTATGTATTGTGTATCATGACTTGTGTGTGTGGCTGGGTTCGGTTTTCGGATGATTCGGGATTGATTTGGAAGAATGATTCTTGTTTTAGAAGTTTAAGTGATAAGAGTTGATCGGAGTTTGACTTTTGTGTAGACGACTCCAAAATGGTATTTTGATGATTCCAATAGCTGCGTATGATGATTTTGGACATAGGTGTATGTCCGAATTTGGATTTGGAGGTCCGTAGGTTGATTTGATGTATTTTGGCGAAAGTTAGAAAATTAAAGTTTTGGAAGGTTGAGAGGTTTGACTGAGAGTTGACCTTGTTGATATTGGGTTCGGATTGCGATTTTGGGAGTTGGTATAGCTCCGTTGTGTCTTTTGGAACTTGCATGCAGAATTTAAGATCATTCCGGGTTCGTTTGATATAATTCGGCGTGAGTCGTAGAAATTGGAAGTTCATTAGTTCATTAGGCTTGAATTGAGGTGCGATTCGTAGTTTTGATGTTATTTGATGTGATTTGAGGCCTCGAGCAGATTTCTGTTATGTTATGGGGTTGGTTGGAATGATTGGATGGGGTCTCGGGGGACCTGGATGTGTCGGACGAGTTTCGGGTCATTTCCTTGTTGTTGAAGAAGTCTGGTTCTCGCGATTTCTAGTTGCTTCTGTGCGTTTTTACATTGTTAGGTTTTCCGCTTCTGCGATTTGTTTTGTGCTTTTGCGCTGTCGCAGGAGCGACTACCGTTTAGCCGATGCGGATCTTTGTTTGGTAAGCTGTTGTTGCAAATGCGAGCCATTGCTCGCAAATGCGGCTCTTGGCCCGCAAATGCGGAATCCCTGGGCAGCTTCATATAAATCGAGGGTTTGGTTATTTTTATCATATTTTGAGTTGTAGACCTTAGTTTTGGGCGATTTTGGAGGGGATTTCCACCATTTGGATTGGGGTAAGTGTTTTTGAGCTGGATTTGATTATATTTCATGATTTCATCTTTGTTTTTATCATTAAATTTGTGATTTGAATTGGAGAAATTGAGTATTTTTATAAAGAACGAAGCTTTATTATCCAAAATTATTTCCTATGGTGTGGACGTGGGCGCGGGATTGACTTTTTTTGTTTGACATTTTAATTTTTATTAAAGATCGAAGCTTTATTATCCGAAATTATTTTCTATGGTTTTTATTTATGATATTAAATTATTTTGGCTAGGTTTGAGCCGTCCGGAGGTGTGTTTCACACAAGAAGGTCATTTTAAAGTATTTATTTGGCTATCTTGAGGTAAGTATCTTGCCTAACTTTGTGTGGGGGAACTACCCCTTAGGATTTGAGTTGTTGTACTATTTGTGTTATGTGAAAGCCGTGTACGCGAGGTGACGAGTGCGTTCTCATGTTTTATATGTGGCAATTGATCGGTTTAGACTCTTAGGCTTCTTTCATGTAATTATTTGGAATTGCTAGCACATGTTATATCTTTTGTTTGTCATGTTTACTATTACATGCTTTATTTGAAGTTGTTGTTACATGTCACATCCTTTACTTATCAAGTTTACTCCTATGTGCTTTATTTGAAATTGTTACCTCTTTTATTATTATGTGACTTCCTTTATTTTTGAGTTACTCTTAATTGAAATTGTTGTTACATGATATCCTGATGTTTCCAGTTTATTCTCATGCATTTATACGTAATTTCTAGTTGGTGCCATCTCTTTCATTGTTAGCATATTTCATACACTAGAATCCGAAGTTTGCCATTTCATTGAAATACCTTCATTCTTGAGTTTCTCCTTGAGCAATTAATTGAAGTTGAAGTTATTGAAAGTCATTAATCTATTTTAATAGAAGTTGTGTTCAAAGTGGGTGTTGTCCATTTTTGAGTTACTTTCCCATTCATTTTGTTATTTTTGAGATTCTATAAACATTGTGTTTGAGCCATGGGTTATTTGTTGTGCAAATATTGATATTGTTATTTCTTTTGGAAAGATTATGGCCTATGGGCACTCGTGGTACGAGTTGATATGTCGTGTTGTTGTGAGAATATGTGAATTATTGTGTGGATTGGTTGTTATTATGCGGAGCATAAGGGTGACATCTCACCGTTGTTGATTATACGGAGTGATACGGGTGGCTATTGTGTTATTGTCCCAGTGGAGCGATAAGGGTGGATATTATGTGGAGTGATACGTGTGGATAATGATATTGTTAGGGTGGAGTGATATGGGTGGCTATTTTAGTGATACATGTGGCTAATGATATTGTTAGGGCGATGTGATACAGGTGGCTATCATAGAGATAAGGATGGCAATGTCAAGTATGATGTGTGATGGCCTGGGGGCATTATGTTGATGATATTCACGTGTTAGTGTGATTCTCCTTTTGTATGTCATACACCTTACGTGACTTGTTGTGTTTCTCTTAATGAGCTACTCGATGTCTTTGATATTTCTTTTTGACTTGGGTTGTACTAGTACACTCGCACAAGCATACACCATAGCATGCCATTTATACTAGTTCGAGAGTATGAAACTTAACATTTATTTATCATGCCCATGTGTTCTTGTATTATCTGATTTCATGTTGATATTGAGCATGTGACCATGCCGGGCAGATTGTGGTTGTGAGCCTGTAATCATGCTGGGTGGATTGCGATATTGGCACATAAGTTGTATGTGCGGTTGTGATTAGACATGTGGACACAAGGCACCATGAGCATATGATTATGGTTGAGACTCGTGACTTTTGATTATAACATGAGGTATCTCGGAGAAAATTCATTTTGAAATTTGTGCTAGAACAGCTTGATTAATTGGCTGTTATTTGTTTTCCTTATTTGGTTTCAATTGGTACTTCACGGTGTTCTTATTACTTTACTGTTTATATCACATGTTGATTCTTGTTGCCATTTACTGATTCCTGCTTTCCTTTTTAGCTTTATACTTCTATACTGCACATGTTATTTTAACTAGTAAGTTTCTTGACTTGTACCTCGTCACTACTCTACCGAGGTTAGTCTTCATACCTACTGGGTACCGACCGTGGTATACTCATACTATACTTCTGCATATTTTTGTACAAATCTTGGTATTGGATATATCAGACTCAGGCAGAGCTAGCTTATTGATCACGAGGATTCAAGGTAGAGTTGCTTCGTCGTCGTAGTCCCTTGGAGTCCTTTCCTTTCATTGTACTGTCAACTATTTATTTGAAAAGTATTGTATTTCGATCTTTTAGATCTTTTCATGTATTCAGTTAGAGTTCATGACTCTGTATTACCTAGTCTTGGGAGGTTGTAGTTATTATTGCCTCATAGGCTTATTTCACATTTATTTAGGTATTTTATATAATTCTCTGATTTAAATATTCTTGTTAAACTAGCTTAATTGTGGTAAGTAATCGACTTACCTAGTCTTAGAGACTAGGTGTCATCACGACGCCTGAGGCAGAATTTTGGGTCGTGATAGCGTGGGCGCTACTTGTGGCACAGAAATCAGAACTTCAAAATCCCTTGTCCTAGGGCAAGCGCCCCACGCTACCCTGGGCGCTGGTGACGAAAATGTTTCCTACCTCGATCGGGACAAAGTTATTTCGACCCAAGACACCCCCCAACTAGTATAAAAGCAAGCGTAAACCTATTTTATGAGGAGAGACGCCACTTGGAGAGAAAAATACACACGCGGAACACGTGGGAGCAAGGATTATCAATTTTTCTTCATCTTTCTTAGTATTCTCAATTATTCAACATGTGAAATTGTTTTGATTTTATCATGAGTGGCTAAAACCTATAGTTCTGGGGTTATGATTTAGCCATGAATATTGTTGTTTAAAGTTGACTTAACCTTGATTACAATTTGTTAATATGTGATCGTTTCTTTAATTCTGTGATTAATTATTTAATTATCTGGCCAGCAGTTAGATTCTATTTAGTATCTATGCTATGCTTGGGAAAGCTACGTCTAGATTAGAGAAGAGTTGAAGAGGGCATGATCTTAACTCTGAGTGGAGGGCGGATTTGTGGTTAGGATAGAAATATACCTAGTCACCATACTCAATTAAATATTATAATTTTAATGCATTCTTAATAGATTGATTCCATAGGAATATAGGCGTTAATCTATTTTGAATAGGCGAGTAGTAATTCGGGAGAATACTACGAGAGCAATTATTCGATTAATTAGCAACCATGAGCGAATTGTATAAAAGGGAGAGTTAATTAGAACACAATAGGATTGGTGAATCGATCACAACCCAGGAATATTTATTTCTACTAAATACACAATAATTATTTTGTTGCTTGATTAATTAGTTACTTGTTAGAATTACTGCTTAGTATAATCATACTTTTGAACTCTGATTGACTCGACTGAATAATAATCTTGGTAAAACTAGTGGGTAGTTAACACAAGTCTCTATGGGTTCGACACTCGATTTATCACTTTATTACTTGTACAACCACGTACACTTGCATGTGCGTTAGGGAGCAGGAAGTTTTTGGCGCCGATGCTGGGGACTTGAATATTGACTTCTTTACTAGCTTTTACTTTAGTTGTTTATTTCGTCAAGTCTAACGTTTCTTATTGGTTGCTCTGCTCCCAGGAACTTTGATTGAATACGAAGGGTCACAAGCCAGGATAGACTTCAAGTCTTTGACCCCGAACCTGATAGAACATTTCACACAAGATTGAGAGAAGCAAAGGACACTAATAATCTTTAGGCACTTATTCAATTGACTGTGAACATGGCAGAGGAGCAACATATGGTTGTTCAGGAGGTAGTGATGCCCAGCATTGCTAATGTCACCTCCAGCATCGTGAAGCCCAGAATCACTAGACACTTTGAGCTAAAATAGAGCATGATCCAGTTACTACATGCAAATGGAAAGTTTATGGGTCTTCCACACGAGGATCCACAACAACACATTCTGAACTTCTTAGAGATTAGTGATACTTATATCACTAACAGAGTCACTCCAGACTATGTGAGGCTCACACTATTCCCATTTTCTCTATTGGGCCAAGCAAAGCGGTGGTTGAAGGCGGAACCAACTAATTCTATTACATCATGGAATGATCTGGCAAGAAAGTTTTTGGCACGGTTCTTTCCTTCAAGCAAAGCTGCAAAGATCAGAAGTGAGAGAGTCGTCTTCAAACAGAAATCGGGAGAGTCATTATATTCAGCTTGGGAGAGGATCAAGGGGTTGCTAAGAGATTGTCCTCATCACAACCAGATAAATAAAGTGTTAGCTCATACCTTCATAGAAGGGCTACATCTATAGACAAAAATTATGGTGGACATTGCAGAGGGAGGTCAAGTGTTAGAGAAATGTTTCGATGAAATATATGCATTATTGAACAAATTCTCTAAAAGTAATCCTGATTGGTAAGGAGAGATGGGCAGACACAAAGTTTAAAATTTTGTGGGGGTCCTCGAGTTAGATGTTGGTTCTGTATTATCAGCGCAGGTTGCCACATTGGACAACCAAGTCAATAAGATGACCTTGGTTATTAACAAGTAACAAGCTCAGCCAGTGCAACAGGTTCAGATATTTTGTGAAGTGTGTGGAGAGGGTCACACGAGCGACTTATACCCAGCTAATCCAGAGTCTGGATGTTTTATGGATAATGAAAATAGGTGCCAGACAAATTAGTATGGGAACACTTACAATCCGAACTGGAGGAACCACCGAAACATCTCTTGGGGTGGAAACCAAGGTACACAGAATCAGTACATGCCACAAACCCTGCAACAGCAATATAGAGCACCATAGGCTGAGCAACCTAGTAACTCGACGAGTCATATTGAGGAGATGCTAAAGAAATTGATGGCTGACCAGCAGGCCCAAGCAGCAGCTATGAGAAATTTGGAGTGACAAATGGGGAAACTTGCCAGTGCCCAAAATACTCGACCAGTTGAAGCTCTTCCAAGCGACACTAAGGCTAATCCTAAGGCTTCTATTAATGATGTGTCATTGAGGAATGGGAGACAATTAGAAAAAGTCCCATCGAAAAAAAGAAAGCAAGTGACCTTTAATGAGAAACAGGCCACCATAGAAGCATAATCAAAAAAAGCAAAGAAGTCAGAGAAGCCAGTTGAAGAGGCGGTGGCAAAGAAACCCCAACCACTAGTTGCGAGGCCACCACCTCCGTTCCCTCAGAGATTGCATAAAGTGAAGGATAATGTTGCTTATAATTTTTTTTGATATTTTGAAGCATGTGCAAATTAATATTCTGTTGGTAGACATCTTTCAAGAAGTGCCCAAATATGCCAAACATATCAAGGACATAGTGGCAAATAAGAGGAGGTTGGCCAATTTTGAGACTACGACACTCACTGAAGAATGTAGCTCAAGAATTCAAAGCAAGCTACCTCAGAAATTGAAGGATCCAAGTAGTTTCACTATCCAAATCTCGATTGGTAAGCACGCATTCGGGCGAGCTTTGTGTGATCCTGGGACGAGCATCAATTTAATGCCGCTATCTATTTTTAGACAGTTGGGGTTGGGTGAGCCGTGCCCAACTACGGTGATTTTACAGCTGGTTGATGCTCCATTGCTCATCCTGAAGGGGTGATTCAAGATGTGTTAGTTTATGTGGGTTCTTTCATATTCCCTACTGATTTTATTATCTTAGAATATGAGCCTGATCAGGAAGTCCCATTAATTTTGGGGCGTCTATTCTTAGCCACGGGCCAAGCTATTATTGATGTATGTGAAGGAAAGATGACAATGAGAGTGAGTGATATAATGTAGGTATTCAAAGTGTATAAAGCACTCATATTGCCAGCCCACTATGAAGAGATATCCATGATTTCTGTGGTGGAAAATGATGTGACTTCATTGGTGAGCCCCATAGATCCTCTTGAACGAGTTTTGATGGGGGATGAAGAAGAAAGTAAAGATGAGATGGTGGAGGAAATTGAGCAAGTCCTTAACATGTCTTGCATGTATGTCCATGGGCTTGGGATATTTGAGGAGTTGGACAGACCTGTTACTCTGACCCCCCCCCCCAAACCATCTATTGAAGAAGCTCCAAAGCTAGAGCTCAAGCCTATTCTAGTGCACCTGCACTATGCCTACTTGGGGAATTCTAAAATATTGCCAGTGATTATCTCATCTACCTTGACCAATGTGCAAGAAGAAAAGCTACTAAGAGTGATTCGTGAGCATAAAAAAGTTATTGGGTAGACAATTGCTGATATCAAGGGAATTAGTCCATTATTTTACATGCATAAAATTTTTCTGAAAGATGGACACCCCCCTATTATTGAGCAACAAAGGAGGTTAAATCCGATTATGAAGGAGGTCGTGAAGAAGGAAGTAATTAAGTGGCTTGATGCATGTATCATCTTTCCTATTTCTGACAGCAACTGGGTGAGCCCAGTGCAATGTGTGCCTAAAAAAGAGGGGATGATTGTTGTAGAGAATAAGAAAAATGAGCTAATTCCTACTCGTACCGTGACGGGTGAAGAGTTTGCATTGACTACAGAAGGCTCAACAAAGCAACCTGCAAGGACCACTTCCCACTTCCATTCATTGACCAGATATTGGACAGGTTGGTTAGGCATGAATATTATTGCTTCCTTCATGGTATTTGGGGTACAACAAGATTGTCATATGCCCAGAGGATCAGGAGAAAATAACTTTCACGTGCCCTTATTGTACTTTTGCTTTCAAGCGAATGCCATTTGGTCTTTGTAATGCACCGGCCACTTTTCAGAGTGCATCTTGGCAATTTTCTCTAATATGATAAAAAATTTGTAGAAGTCTTCATGGATGATTTTTCAGTCTTTAGGTCTTCTTATGATGACTGTTTGAACAATATGAGCATGGTGAGGGAGCTATATGCAAATTGGAATGAGCATCAGTTCATGTCGTGGGTTCAAGGAAAGGAAGTGCCATTGAATAAGGCATCCTTATACAAATTCTTAGGAGTTGACTGCCTTAATCCGAGGAGGCTGCAAAAGTTTGTCAAGTGTCCCAGCTACCAGGTATTCATCACACTCTTTGTGACATCGATTCTAATGCAAAATGGACAAGGACTAATGGTGATGCATATCTTGAGATGATCCGATTTGACTTTAACCAAAACTGCCAAGGTGTGGCAGAACTTTGTGCAGGCCAGACGGATATCGGCGGAGCATAACAGTGAGTGCACTCAAGCCCAGGTGTGTTTGATTTTTTTCTGACAATTGGGCGACCCATCAATGTGGGTGAGATCATGTTAGGAGAGATGGCCCGCACACGGTTTGGGAGGAAAGTAAAAAGATTCTGCTTTGGCAACCTGTTGACGCAGTACATGCTCTCACGTAAGGTACCTGAGTACCCCGGTTATGATGAGGTGGTGGAGGAACCAAAGGGATTGATGGACATTACTTCCTTGTTGGAGTCTACGTCCAAGCTGATCTAGGCTATGCAGAATAAGAGGGATGAAAACTTCAACAGATATCTATATAGCTCCCTGAATGTGATAATGAGCAAGTTGGGCGTGATGGATGAGGAGCGTATGCATCTACGCAATAATTTATCTAGTTCTTCAAAAGAAATGTTTGGAATTGCCCATGGAAGTTCAATTCACCTATCAGAGGATGAAAACACCCACAAGGGCTCAGATGATGAGGGTGATATTGATGCTGATGTCACGGAGCCAATGGCTTTAGTGCCCTTGGGAGCGGATGATGATGAGCCCGAAGCTTCGACTGGTGGGCGTTCTGAGGATGAAGGATTTGAGTATGACCCCCATGGGTCTGACTAGCAAGGAGTTCTTCTTTCCAACTAGCTTTGTTTTGAGTTTTTATATGCATCGGGTACTATGCATAATATAAGTGCGGGGTGGAAAAACTACTTTCTGAATTGCAATTGTATAAACTATTTTTTATTTTATTAGTTTTTCTTTTAGAACTCGTAGTAGACATAGTCTAGTTAGTTAGCAGTAGTCTAGTAAAAAAAATTAAAAAATGAAATAGAAAACAAATCAGAAAAGGCTCGGACTTTTTCCGACGATGGATCTTTTGGAAAAAATTTTTGAGGGACTAAAGTCCGATTTAAAATACCAAAAGATTTTTTTTGGATAGTTAGGTAGTATACCTTGGTTTTTATTTGGGCGCCGGTTCTTTTCCAAGGGTGTATCTTGAACCGGGTATTTTATTTTTATTTTTTTAGGAGTAGGATAGGAAGAAAATTAAGTTGCTCTAAGATGCTTGTTGACATGTTTGGTGCTGGCACATTAGGCTATGGCATGCGCTCTGTATTCATGTTATATTTGATTTGAATTGGAATGCCTAAGTAATATAAATAGCCTACCCTATGATGCCTTTTCTCAGTTGTTTGACTTGTATGTCACCTAGTGCATTATTGCTTAAAATTTCTCTACTATATGTGCTTGCTTGACTTGAGAGTAAAACATAACCGTCTTGATTGAGTCATGTGCAATGTGTGTGTGAGGATTTGTGATATTTTGTGCTATCCTATATAGTTTAGAACTTTCCATGTGTGTTAATCGAAGCGAAATCTTTAAGTTGTGCTGTCTAGGAGATGACGTAGGAATTTCTTTGCTTGATCATTGATGTTCTTGTCACTTACAAATAAAATGTTCCCATTGCTAGCCCCTTTGAGCCTATAGACCTTTCCTTTGGCATCCACATTACAAGTTGTATTCCGATTTTGTTCTTAATTTGAGCTCGTTGAACCTTTACCTCCAAAGGCATTTAGTCGCTAAAAGACGTAAGGTGAGAGATTGGGAAGTAGCTTTCGAGTGAAACCATGGAAGGGCCCATAAAGTGCACTAAAATTATGAAAAATATCACTAGCCGATGAACCTTAATATATGGAGTGTGTGTAACCAAAAGAAAAAGAGAAAATAAAATTGCAAGAAAATATATACAAATAATGTTAATAGTCAAAAAGAAGAAAAACACACACCTCTAATCTTACTAATTCGTGCTAGTGGGATGTAGAAGTGCTTAATTAAAGAAAGGACTATGATGTGTATGGTTTGTGGCGAGTGAATTGGTTGAGAAGAAAACATGCTCGATTCTTGAATGTAGTGTATTAAAGTGCTTAGGAGGATTAGTCACTATTCTCAAATGTATCCTACCCATTCCTTAGCCTACATTACAACCTATAAAGTCCTAATTGATCCTAGACTTGGCTAGCTTAGATTAGTAGAAATGTACACTACGGGCAAGCTTATGGTATGACCATGGGATGCACATGAATCTCTTTGTGAGAGTGAGTGAATTTTATTCAATTGTGTGATATACTTAATTTATGTTCAAAGTGATACTTGAATGTGTGGATTATTTCTATATTCTTCTCTTGTTTGTTAGTGAGGGAACATGACCTTATGAAGGATTGGTAATATTGTTAACTTCTTTTGTTGGGTGAGTGTGCGAGTTGAGGGTGCTTAATGGTAACGAGTCAACTCTTGAGGTAAGGTGGTTATGGATAGGTTGTTTGAATTGGTTGAATTGAATGTTTATACTTGGACATGTTTAAAACGGGAAGAATGTGAATTTCGTATGTTCATGCTTGATTGCTTGGGTGTAGTTAATAGTCTCATTGCTCGAGGGCGAGCAAGAGTCTAAGTGTAGGGTGTTGATATTTGGCTTAAAGTATGTATATTTATAAGCATATTGCCTGGCATTTTACTCATGTTTCGTAGATTTCAGATGTGTAATGTAGTAATTTGTGCTAATTCGTGATATTTTTAAATGTAGGAATCATCCGGAAGCAATGTGGAACGAAGGTGCGTAAGTTGAAGCAAAAAGGGAACAAAACGAGAAAAATGCCACAAAGTAGCGCCCGGGATAGCGTGGGGCGCTACCTGTGACACAGAAATCAAAAATTCAAAATCCCCAGCGCCAGGGCTAGCATCCCACTGCCCTGGGCACTGGTGACGGAAATTTTTCCTACCTCGATCGGGACAAGGTTATTTCGACCTAAGACACCCCCAACTCGTATAAAAGCAAGCATAAACCTATTTTGTGAGGAGAGACGCCACTTTGAGAGAAAAATACACGCGCGGAACACGTGGGAGCAAGGATTCTCAGTTTTTCTTCATCTTTCTTAGTATTCTCAATTATTCAACATGTGAAATTGTTTTGATTTTATCATGAGTGGCTAAAACCCATAGTTATGGGGTTGTGATTTAGTCATGAATATTGTTGTTTAAAGTTGACTTAACCTTGATTACAATTTGCTAATATGTGATCGTTTCTTCAATTCTATGATTAATTGCTTAATTATCTAGTCAACAGTTAGATTCTATTTAGTATTTATGCTATGCTTGGGAAAGCTACGTCTAGATTAGAGAAGAGTTGAAGAGGGCATGATCTTAACTCTGAGTGGAGGGCGGATTTGTGGTTAGGATAAGAATATACCTACTCACCATGCTCAATTAAATATTGTAATTTTAATGCGTTCTTAATATATTGATTCCATAGGAATATAGGCGTTAATCTATTTTGAATAGGCAAGTAGTAATTTGGGAGAATACTACGAGAGCAATTATTCGATTCATTAGCAACCATGAGCGAATTGTATGAAATGAAGAGTTAATTAGAACGTAATAGGATTGGTGAATCGATCACAACCCTGGAATATTCATTTCTACTGAATACACAATAATTATTTTGCTACTTAATTAATTAGTTACTTGTTAGAATTATTGCTTTGTATAATCACACTTTTGAACTCTGATTGACTCAAATGAATAATAATCTTGGTGAAACTAGTGGGTAGTTAACACAAGTCTCTGTGGGTTCGACATTCGATTTATCACTTTATTACTTCTATGGCCACATATACTTGCGTGTGCATTTGGGGGTGACAATATACTATTCAGTTGAAAATAATTTTTCAAAGTTGAACTTAATAAACTTTTTCTCATTTCACAATGCCCAACAAAGATTAAATATATTAGTTGTATTTTCAATCGAAAAGAATAATAAAAGAAATTGGTTATAAAAAAAAATAAGTAACAACTTTGGCTCAATAAGCTAAAAGAATAAATTTCAAACAAACATATATTATAATTTTTAAATAAGTTTAAGATTTTTATTAAGATAGCTTTACGCCGCCAGTATTATTGATTAGTTGCCCTGCATGCAACATACATTTTTGGGAGAAGTACAGAAATGTCCAATTTAAACTCAAACTTACTAACCTCTAGCCCAAAATTAGACATTTATCAAAAGTAGCCAAAAAATAGAGATACACGCAAGGAAGGATTCTTCCATCCGAGAATCACGCTAAAGATCTTCCTTCCTTCCTTATTTTTAAGCGTATCAATTTCATAGAGACCTACATTCTGTAAATCACGGCCTTATCTCCCAAAATATTCTCAAAAATTTCACTCAAAAATCGATCAATTTTACTGTAGAAGCGACAATCTCCTTTCGCGATTTCTATGTAGATACAGCTTTGATGAAGGAACTACGAACTACAATCAAAATCAATCAAGGAATTAGTAATTTTTGGCCTAATTTTATCTACTTCAATGGCAAATTTACCAATTTTTATTCAATATGGTGGCCGATGGAATGTTGACAACAGTTTTGTGGATTACAGTGTCGATGTTATAATAGTTACTCCAAATATAAGTTTTGAAGATTTTGTAGACGTGATTTCAAAACAACCTATGATAGATGCTTCATGGAATGTTATTGAAATCAAATTCACTGTCCAAAATGGTTCTCCACCAATAGTGATACACAATAATATATGTGTGTGTGTATATCTTGAGCTGAGAAAAAGCTCGGAATTTACAATGAATCCCATTTGTATAATATCGAGTGAAAAGGATATGGATATGATTTGCTACAATTCATATTCTGCTTTGATTTTCCCAAAATATGCACAAAGCTCAGTTATACAAGAGAGATATAATGGCGATACAATTAATATGATTGAGTTTGGGGATGAAGAAGAATGGCAAGATACAGAATCTGATAAAAATACAATAATAACTGACCCTCAACACATAGATGTAAAAGAAGGTCAAATTTATAAAGACAAGGCTACGATAGTCAAAGTCATGAAGCACTTGGCAGTAAAGGAAAAATTTCAGTTTAAGGTGCATAGATCAAGTGAAAGTAGGTATCAAAATATTTACTGTATAACTATGTATCTCAATGTATATCATAGTTGATGTTAGAAGCATAATTATGTAGAAAATAAGTTGTTGCTTGCAAGTTTGTTGTTGTATACTTTTAAATTGTGGTTGTCACTGTGTAGTACTGTATATACCATTGTATTTCATGTTGCTCTGTTTATTGATGGAAAAGTTAATATCCTTGTCGTAGGTACTACCTAGTATGCATCAACAACACCTGTGATTGGTGTTTTAAGTCTTCGAGCCTGAAAAAAACAAAACTTTTCAAGGTCAGAAATTTCAGTAAACTGCACTCATGCCCGTTGAAAGACAGATCTTATGCACAACGTCAAGCTACTGCAAAATTCATCGGCAGTCTTCTGATAGACAAGTATAAAGACCCAAAAATAATATACACTCCTAATGACATAATTGGAGATATGAACAAGCAGTATGGTTTTCAAATGACATATATGCAAGCATGGAGATCGAAGGAATATGCAGTCCAACTACTGAGAGGGAACCCGAGCGAATCATATGAAAATCTTCCAAGCTACTTTTATATGTTGGTTCTTAAAAATCCTATGTCGGTGGTAAGTTTGAAAAAAATAGAGGAAGACACGTTCATGTATGCTTTCATTGCACTATATCCGTCTATAAAAGGATGGCAGTATTGCAAACCGGTTGTTGTTGTAGATGGAACCTTTCTTAAATCGACATACAAAGGAACATTATTGATAGCATCCACACAAGATCCAACAGGTAAAAATAAGAATAATAATGTGTGTCGTTAACCCGTTAAGAATATATATATATATATATATAGAACATTATTGATATCATCCACACAAGATCCAACAGGTAAAAATAAGAATAATAAATATGTTTATATGATTCAATTTATTAGGTAGTATCCTACCACTCGCATATGCCATAGTAGATTCAGAGAATAATGCTTCCTGGGAGTGGTTTTTCGCGAGGTTCAAGGATGCATTTAGGGGAAAGTGAGGGAATGTGCATAGTCTCGGACAGGCACGAAGGCATTGAAAATGTAGCGGCAATATTGTATCCACAAGTACCTCATTGTGTCTGCATATGGCATCTATGGAATAATGTAAAACAAATTACAAGAAGAACCATTTGCAGCTCAAAGATATATTTTTTGCTATGGCCAAAGCATACATAGTTGAGAAGTTTGATTACCACATGGCGGAGATAGAGAGAATTGATAAGAGGGTCAAAGATTACTTAATCAACGTTGGGTATGAAAGATGGTCCAAAGCACATTCCACTATCAACAGAACATTGGCAATGACTTCAAACATTGCGGAGTCGATCAATGCAGCGCTCAAGGCTGCTAGAGAACTCCCAGTACTGCCTTTGAGTACATAAGGCAATTGATCGGAAGATGGAACGTTACAAACCAAAAAATGCAATAGATTCATTTACTGATCTTGGAAAAATAATATGATACAATGCTGATGGACGATCTCGAATTTTCACATCAGATGAAGGTATGACTAGAATCTGTAGATACTTACTTGTTCATTTAATATGTAATCATGTCGAATTCATGGATCTGTTATATCTTGAACCCTTTATGTGATTTTGTTAAACCAGTGTATACCTGCACGGCACAGAGAAACCAAATTGATTAAAGCTAACATTTTCTAATATACGAGTTCAAGTAATAGAGGGTCTTATCTCTGTTACCCGAGGCTTCAGGTTTTCTGTTTCTTTTCAAAGCTGATTGGTCTATCTTCATTCTCTGTTTCTTCTGGGGAATGTGAGAAATTAGTCATTATGTAAGCAAATTGTTTAACTTTTAGGCGACTACCAGCATGTATATAAAGCTTTAAATTTAATGTATCATCTATGCCTACCCCACTACTGAAAGATTAGTTGGTTTGGCATGATATTAAGCTTTTTTGAATCTTGTAGACTCTCCTATATGCATTTTGAGGGCATCTGCTTTGTCACTACTAACGATAGTTGATAAATTTTGTATGTGACCCCTTCGACGAGTTACTTATATTCAGTACTTGATAAGGGTAAGCAATGGTGTTTCTAAAAGATCGAACTTGCAGCTGTAGAAGGTTTCAGTTGGATGAGCTTCCATGTGCACATACTTGGGCAGTATTAAAATACAAATACATTTATCACATTGAGTATTGCTCGGTGTACTACACCAAAAAGTACCTATTAAAGACCTATGAAATTTTAATTTATCCGGTTCCTGACGAAAGCACATGGAAAATTCCTGCAGAAGTTCTAGATGAAAAAGTCTTGCCACCAGACGTGACTAAATCAATATGAAGGCCAAGGAAGGGGAGGTGCAAGCCAGTATCTGAAAGAGAACGAAAAATGTCGATTTCATGTAGACAGTATGGAGAAGAAGGTCACAACAGAAAAACTTGTAAAAATAATCCAAAGAGAGGATGAAATATGTCAAACTTAGAATTACTTGTTATTTTACTTTACTGAATATCATAGAGATTTAGAAGAATCCAATATATTAAGAACTGTATCAATGCAGAATGCCAATTGAATTTTAGAAATAAATAAATATTTGATCTATCATTTAAAATCGTGTTGTGAGTGTATTTTTTAAATTATACATCCGTTTGATTAAAAAAGAAGTTATATAAACTATGTATTATATTTGTATCTCTTGTGTATCACCTATGTATCTCTGTGTATCGGTAAATTATACATCTGTTTGATTTAAAAAGAAGTTGTATCAGCTATGTATCATATTTATATCATCTATGTATCTCTTATGTATCACCTATATATCTCTGTGTATCGGGTCTTACTCATGTCTGTATTTGTATAATAACAAAGCTAACTAATAAAAAACAGTTGTAGCATCTAGAAAATTGTGCAAATAATTTTAGAAATTTGCAAATAAGTGTGTGGCTTCATCAATATATATATTTGGAAACCAAACAAACTACAGAACTCATTGTGAAGAAACTAACTGTGCAGCAACCTAAAATAGTTGTATCATCTATGTATCATGTGTGTATCATATGTGTATCTGGAAGAAACAGTGTATCATAAACTACTGTATATTTTCATATCTTGAATTCACAACACAAAATCAAGGGAAAAAATACAAAAATAAACTAAACTGTAATACTCCAATATTACACTAAAACTCATTAAACCTTTATAACGGAGTAGACATCTCATTTGCCGTACAAATCTTAAAAGTATTCATACAATTCAAATACAAACAAATTTGATCTGTCTTACAACAATGACAACATAACAGAACACAATACAAAACAAAATTATTGAGTTCATCCTATAACAATGACAAAGGTAACTACTTCTTCCGCTCCTGTGACTTATTCTATCTGCCAATAATCTCATCATCACTTTACGCGTTCTGTTCCATCTTCTTTCTAGTATAATCCCATAAGAGAGCACCAAATCTGCGCCGGTGTGTATAGGTATTAAATATTTTAGGAGGCATCTTGCCCTCAATAAAATACTCGGCAAATGATATCGCAAATATACCGCAATCACTACAAAATAAAAATAACAACAATTATCAAACTACAGAATCTAAATAAAAAATATATTGTGTTTTAAGAAATTCATACGCTTCGACTTGATGAGACAGTCCTTCAACCAGTTTTACATCAAATGGGATAATCAAGTCCTTTGATTTGTAGACACTAGTGCACCAATTGATATCTTTTTTGTTTAAATAGAAATGAGTGTGCACGAAAAAATGAGGCAGCAACACAAAATACTTGCGCATTGTGTTATGAACTTTAGCTTGATGAGAAGCTCCACTGCGCATAGAGTTATACACATAAATGCACCTATCCTTGAAGGACATCATAGCCATTATCCAATGTCATTATTCCGCAATATTAATTGGCATTAAGACGTACTCTACAGTGTGCCATGGAATATTGGCATCCAAGACATACCCCTAAATATACTCTGCAATGACATATTTCGGATTGCACACTTCACTATCTCTACCTATATCAATAAACGCCTGCCACAACTTATTAATTTTCTCGTCGAAGTACCAATCTGTGGTGGTGAATGTTACAGGTAGGTCTTTGTCATACTTCCCTTTCTTCCTCAAATAATAGAACAAAATATCAATGTGCTGAAATAAAATATAATAAATAATTAATCACTATAATAATATAAAATAGGTAACCAAATGATGACAAATTTGCGTCAACCAATTCTGTGGTCTCTCTTTTCAATAGCATTATCAGAGGCAACCTCAAAAAATTTAAAATTTATTTATTTCCTTTGGAGATGCATTTCAGTAATTAGGATAAGTATTACACTAATAGAGATATGTTTCGTCAAGCTTAGGCCTTAGAGGTCAAAAAAAAGTTCCAATCTGTAGTCACTATTCCAGATGTGATAGTAGAAATTATCACAACTTGAAGGCTCGTAAGCTTTAAGCAGCTACGCTTTTCAAACCAAATTCACAGGAATCAAATACAGTAATGAACGGAGACTGCACGGCCTTTGTAGGACATCTCTTTCATTTTTCCATTTCTGGCGAAACTTCAAGAAGTAATTCAGGCTGGTACATAACAATATGAGATTCGGGAACCTCTTTCTCAGATTGTTCCTTCATCTCCCCTGTCACCTCATCAACACTTGTAGTCACACCAACCTCGCCAGTTTGAGATTTGGGAACCTTTTCTTTCTCAGATTTCGCCTACATTTCCCATGTCGTCTCATCTGCAATCTCACCAATAGCATCAGCATACACTACATCTGGTGTGAAAGTTACTTTAGCAACGAACATGATAGGTATACCACCATAAGGTTCTTCCATGATATTGACACCTAACGGATCTGCTTCATTGAGCACAAAGTTGTTAGGATGATGCGCACTAGTATCTCCTTGAGAATGTGGAACATCTTTGCCTTCACTTCCACCAACCTATTTTTTTTTTAAAAGAATCGAATTATCAAAATCAACAATGAAAAGAAAAAGGAAAAGGGCATAATGCACAACTAAACACACCTTACAACCATCCATGTCAACATCTTCATTTCCACCAAACTCCATATTGCTCAAAAAATTATTATTATCTTGACGACCACTGGTGTCTTCTTCTGGATGTGCACCATATTTGTCTTTGCTTGCACCAAGCTATTTTTTTAAAAAAGATACAGTAAGTTAACTAAAAAATAAAAGAAAATGCATAATGGAAAAGAAACACATACCTTGGAATTTATCAACTCAAAAACTTCCTTGAATTTATCAGAAACATATTTCATGATGGACTTTAACTGCGTATGGAGCTACAAAAGGAAACAAATAAGAAAAATAATAGACTATGAATATATATTTTTAACAAAAAATTCAAAAAAAATAAATATATAAAAGACCAATACAACAAATATTTTATTAACTACAGTGCAACATTCATAGAACCACACCTGTAGTGCAAGAGAAAATCCACCAATCCTATAAAACTCAGACTTTCCCCTCAACATATCCCTCACCGACTTCATTAAAGCTCGAAACGCAATCTTACCCAGGGAAAGGACACATACTCACCACTCTCGACAAGATGAAAATTATGTTTACTTATAAATGTCTTCTGAGCCTGAGTGGTCATTAGAAATGTATTTATGAAATAAATGATTGCAATCTTAAATGTGTCTTCATCAGACTGCCATTTCTTCTTCTCTAAACAATCAATAAGCGACTTCTTTGACACCACTTCAAACACAGAAAAATAAGTATCCACCAACCTATTGGGTCCGCTAAAGTTACCCTTAACATGTTCATTACCACAACAGTTTAAACTACTTACAACACCAAATTTCCGAAGACCAAAACGTAAAACACATTCGCCATTTAATTTCACATATAATTGATCACACTTATCTTGAACCAACTCCCTAAATATTAAAGAACGAATCAGTTGTGCCTGGATAGCAACTCGAAGAAAATCAAGGAAATAGCCAAAACAGCTTTCGCTAAACATTCGAAGCTGGACATCAGTCCACTTTGACTATAAAACTGATACGATATCCACATTAGTGTATGATGTCCAATAAGTAACAGAAAAATGCTCACCAACTGGAATATAAAGCTTCCAAGGCTACAAATAAATGACATAAATTAACAACAAACAAATACAAATTAAATCCAATTTTAAAAGAAGATTCAATAATAGAAAAAAATACAACTGAAATTGTATGTACCTTACAAACTTTGTCAGGAATTTTAACTTTTTCTGCCTTCTAAACCTTACTTTTTTTTGGTTTGACACCCAAATTCACTCCATCCTCCATGACACATTTTCTCTTACCTTCAACGTCATCCACTCTAACCCTTTTTCTCTTCTTTTTCTCAGATTGTCCAACAACATCCTTTCGAGATTCTAACACTTTCACACTATCGAAACGATTTTGTCTTCCCGTATTTCGTTTATCAATCGATTTCTCAACTAAAATCGGAGTTGAATGAGGAGATAAAATCATCGACCTAGTTTCTCTTCTCATGTTGCTCGATTTCTCAATTGAAACCGGCTTTGAATAAGGAGATGAACTCATCGAACGAGTTTATCTTGTCATATTGCTCTATTTCACAATTGAAACTAGGTTGAATGAGAAAATTTAAAAAAAAATTATACGAACAAACGGTTACAATATTTTGTGAAGAAATTGATACAAAACTCAACCAAAACTAACAAAATCATCTATAACAGATACCTACAATGAACTCTAACTAAACAATTCACTCGTAAAAGCCTAAAAAAAATACCGCTTCTCCAAAAACACATGCAATCCAAAATAAATATACAAAACAAGAGATTTTCTACTCCAAATTACCTGGAATCAGACGAAAATCACCGCAAATGTATCTTGTTTTGTCGTCAATTTCAGCAATTTTGGTACAATTTAGCAAAAAATCGCATAGAGAGAGATAGAGAGAGAGAATGAAAATATAGAGAAGAGAGAGAACGGTCCTTTTTTTAAGTTTGTAAAATAAAAATAACGGATACAAAAAAATTGACATTAATTGAAATTATTTGGGCTTAAAATGATATTTGGGCCTTTTTTAGTAGATATTTTATTTTGGGCTATTTTTGGTTGGAAAAGTTAATAGAGTGACAGTTTGGGTAATTTTCCTTATATTTTTACTAAGAACATTAAATCTAATATCTCAACATATTACATAAATGATAAGCAAAAAGCAAAAAGACAATTTGCAAAAAGAGTTAGGCATAGTAGGTGTTACCGTGGCTTGAGACTTGTGAAACATGGAAGCCGGTAAAATTTATACAAAACGAAACAAATTCATCAATATATTATACAAGGCAGAACAGATCAACAGAACACTGACTTGCACGTACAAAGCTGTGTCTTTCTATAATAATTAAACCTAAATAAAGTATTTTTTGAGATTTTAGCTGAGACAATTCCCTTAATATTATCACGGAAAAGAAAAAGACTAGCGTAGGCACAATTTAAAGCTGCATTTCATAATACTTATATGCCATCCAAGGTGTAAAATTCTCAACAGTGCAATTTAAACTTGTGATTGCGAATAGTTACTATTTCTACCAGGTAGCAAATTACAATACTTATCATAAAGATTTATATATAATTCTTCTATAAGTGACTTGATTGTATAGATATTTTTATATATTAAATGCATAGAAGTTAAATTCTTTAAAAAAAAGAAAATTAGAAGAGCAAAACTAAAATTGTGAAGTCAACAAATTGTAAGGGATGGTGATAAAAAAAAAAAAGCGTTACAGAGCTTCCCAAGAAGGATATTCATTCATTTCCTCTTTTTCCTAAATAAAAAATTTAGGATAGATACCTCTAACAATTAACACATCAATAAGTAATTAACATATCACCACAAAAACCACATTAATAGCACTGGCTGGAGACCAGCGTCTCATTTAACTAGTAATGTAAAATCAGTAATATCATTTTCAAAACACTAAATTACTTACGTTCTTAGAATACTTCCTACTGTAAGAATGACTTTTTTTTTTAATTCATGTTCGATATTAATGTACATCACATATATCAACGAATATATGATACATATTTTTGTCTACCAACAATCTTAATAATTAACTATTTTCAACTAATATGTTCTCTTACCTCAATTATCACTTATTTACAGTAAACTTAGGGTTTTTAAATGTAAATATCAAATGTACATGAGTATTTTCCTGATAACAACTAACACATTCTTAGAAGAAAAAAAAAGTGAACATGACTTGTCTGTGATTGGAGTTACAATTATTATTAAGGTATTACATATTCCTAGTATCCTTCTATTATTGTTGATATTACTATTTTGGAAAACTTTAATTCCGGTATCTGTTTGTTAAATTCGGTAAGATTCTGTTGTCAAATAAGCCTTTTATCCTTTTGTTATTTCTTGCCGTTCCTTCAACCCAAAAGAGTACAAGTACAGTACACAAAGTAGAAAGGAAAAAGAGAATTAGGAATAGAACATGACTCGTGTCAAAAGGAATGATCTGTCAAAGCTTCAAATCCCTTTTTGGAAAATTTTACCAAATGATATATATATAAAGAAAGAAATGCATAATCCAAGCTGCACTTTGTATATATTTGCAATAGAATAGACAAAGAGGAAACTGTGAAAAGGCAGAAGAAGCTTTGACTAACTCTCTCTCAAAAACTGCCACACCTACACCATTCCTCCGTTGAACAATTACCATTAAAAATTCATAAACAAAAAAGAAAGCTTTCTATCTTTCTTCTTCCTCAATTTTCAGGGGAATTGAAATAACCTTTTGTTGAATCTATTCTCTATCACAAGCTTTTCACCCTTTGCTTCCATTTTACTTTTACTACTGCATTGACCTCACCTTTTTGGGATTAGGTTTTCTCGGCTGAGTGCCATTGAATGGTTTAAATGAGGAATCTTGATTTTTAGTTGTGGATGACCGGGAATCATGGATCAGTCGGTCTTGGTGATCTGGGTTTTTCTATGCTTAACTCCGCTGCTTTTGAACTTGTCACCGGTTGCCGGTAACGCTGAAGGTTTGTTCCTTTTTCAAGATTTTGGTGAATATGTGTGGAGTTAAAAAGATGTTTAACTTTCTGACTCAAATTTGGTTTTGTTAGCTTAATTGAGTTGACTGTTCAATTGGGTGTTGAATGGAAATTGGAAATCCTCTTTACATAAAAAGTTGAACTGCAGCTTGTTGATCAAGTCTGATATTATCCTATTAAGGATTTAGGTTATATTTAAGCAGTTTGCTACCAGCTTTTCCATGCAAGACTATATGGACCAAAATGTCGGGGGAAGGGGACGTTGAGGGGGAGAGAGAGGAGGCATTTTGCTGTAAATAATACAACAAAATTTCTAGTTTTAATGTGTGATGAGGTGATCATTGATGTATAATCTTTTATGTAAGACAGGTGATGCTTTGAATGCTCTGAAGACCAATTTGGCTGATCCTAATAGTGTTCTACAGAGTTGGGATCCAACACTTGTTAATCCTTGTACTTGGTTCCATGTGACATGCAACAATGAAAATAATGTGACTAGAGTGTAAGCTACACAAAATCTTTTTTTTTTTTGGGTCCCTTTATGTTATGAGATTCATTTGTGAATTTTGGCTGCATTTTTTACAGTGATCTTGGAAATGCAAATCTAACAGGTCAACTCGTACCACAGCTTGGCCAACTCCAGAAATTGCAGTACTTGTAAGTTAAATATTTGTTGGATCAATATGTCACAAGGATGTTACAGTTTGTTCTTTGACTTGTTCCGTAACTGCTTTTTGGCGACTCAGTTAGTTTTCTTTGTAATCGTGTTAATCACTATTCATGACATAAATGTACAATGAGGTTTGCATATATTTGCTTGTGCAGAAGAAAAATTCTAGTGTTTAATTACCCTAGGAAAGTTTTATGTTACTAAGTTTATTATTGTCCTAAATAAGTAAATGTTAGAACAACCCCCAGAGGGTGGCCTAGCGGTCGAGGTGTCAGAGTAACAACACAAGGTTTGAATTCTTGCAGACGAGACTCTAGGTGAATTCACTCCATCTGCCTAAGAGTTGGTGGCCAAAGTTACCCAATACTCATGATGGTGGGAGATAGCATGTATTTAGTAGATTAGTCGAGGCCCAAGCTAGCTGACTCGAACGATATCTCTATTAGAAAAAGTGAATCTTTGTATATTGCTGGTCTGGGGGAGTAATAAGTCTATTGAATGATAATATAGGAGTTTGTATCAATAAGTTTTTAATATTCCCAAACAATTGTGAAAAATGTTAATCTTTGTATGTTATTGGTCCTGGGGAAGTAACGTCTATTCAAAGATAATTAACTTGCTATTTGAGGTCCTTGAAATATGAAAATTGTTAGGGTTATTCTCTTTTTCACTCAGTGTTAAGTACATGGGGCCATTACACTGTAAAGAAATTAAATCCCAACATTCCTTATTTTCTATTCTTAGTTGAAGAATTGTGAGGTGGAGAGTAGCATTTTTCTGGAACATTATAGTGGGAATGAATGCTGACACTCCCTTTTTCTTTTTTCAATTTGGTGGGGGCATGAAAAACATTGCATCTTGCTTGTGTAGCTTCTTGACTCATTGAAAATGTAATGCTCCACCAAGTTGATAGTTTGAATCATCCACACCTAATTTAAAATATCCATCTTTAATTTATCTGGGAGGTACCAATGCATTTCTGGTCCATATACATGGATATTCTTTGGATCCCAAAGATGCCTTTTTGACCGTTTATCAAACAAAAAAAGCCAATTTGACTGGTGACTCTCCTTCTAGTCCCAGTTTACCTGATCGTTTTTAAAAAGTTATATTTTGTATTCAAGAATTAAAATTACTACAAAATAAAATTGCTTGATATTTTCAAAAGACTTCTCCACTTTATGACATTAACACCTTATTCTTTTATACTTTTGTCTAGCTGAATCTTATATAACAAGATGATCTAATTCCTTTTTTGTAAGTGAACTGGCCAAAGAGGCTATATTGAACTTGGAGGAAGGGACTTTATTTGACAGGAGATATTCCTTCTCTTTATCCTGTTTGATTTATGCAACATTATTCTTTGGTTTCGATAATGTTAATAATTGCCATTTTACCTCATTCTCATGCAGAAATGAACCATTTATGAATTATGATTTTCTGAGGGTACATTTGCTAAATAAGATCATGCTCTAATACCTTATATAATGACATTAACAGATATTTGATCTGCTCATTCTGCTACCCAATAGAAGGCCATTCCTATGGGATGGGAACTCTCATAAAAGAAAGACTCGCTTGGTCAATTGGCAAGTGGTGATTGGAGATTAAAAAAAAAAAAAACGGGGGGGGGGGGGTGGGGAGTGAGAAAGTTGAAGTTACATAATAGAAGCTTGCTCTTTAAATGGTTATGGAGATACAGTAGGGGAAGTGAGGAAATCTGGCATAAGATGATAGATGCTTTATATGGGGAAAAAAGTGGGATGGAGGCAAAACCCATGACAGCTCAAATATAGTGGGGGAATCTGAAAGAAAATAGGTGGATGGTGGGATGAATTTCTCCAGACTAGGCTGGAGTTAGTAATGGTGCAGAAATTGAATTCTGGTTGGATAGTTGGGATGGAGAGGAGAGCTTTAGAAGCAGATTTCCAGACCTATATAGTTGTGCTTTGAATAAAGAGTGCTTTATTGCAGATTCAGGCTGGAATGTCACCTTCAGAAGGAATTTGAATGATTGGGAACTGGAAAGTTTCTGTAACCTACTTCAGCAACCGAACTCATGCTCAATAAACCAGAACAAAGCAGACAGACTAGCTTGGTTCAACAGCAAGGATAACGTATTTTTAGTCAGAAGTTGTTAAAAGTTGTTATAATATGTTAATGCAACAGAGTGGTTAAGGAGATCCTAATATGCCTTGGAAAATGATACGGAGAAATAAGGCACCTACGAAAGCTGCATGTTTTGGGTGGATAGCAACTAAGAGTGAGGTTTTCCCCTATGTAATAGATGCTATCTCGGTAACAAAGAACAAGAAACAGTTGAGCACTTGTTCTTACATTGCAGAGTTTCAAAACATTGTTGGGAGGTTTTCTTTAACATCATGGGCATATATTTGGTGATACCACAGAACAGCAAGAGCCTATTGGAGATCTGACAATCTCAGAGAGTAGCAAGAGCTGTAAAACAAATCTGGAGGACATATTCCTATGTGCATAATGTGGACTATATGGCTGGAAAGGAACAAAGCATGTTTTGAGGGGAAGAGGTTGCAGATATCTAGAGTCAAGAACAAATGTATCAAGAATTTGTATTTTTGGTGTCATAGCAGTAGTCAGATAGAGATCAGTATCTGGGTTTCTTGTATTTATTAGGGGCAAATATGTAACATGAATGGTGCAGGAGCTGCAGCTATGCTTTGTACTTTTTATGTACCATCTTGGTACCATTTTAAAGAAAAACCTTTATTGTTCAAAAAAAAAAAAGCATCAGAGATCTCTAACTTGCCACTTCAGCTAGGTGTTATTTACTATTGCTTGATTCCTTGCTCCAATTGTGATATTGTGTGCTAAAATCACGATACTCTCTGTTTGGGTGGGAAACTTCCATAGCTATTAGTCCACGCTCATAGTTATACCTATTGCTTTTAATAGCATAGCTCTCTTTTTCTTGTCTGCCTGAAAGTGTAACCTGTGGAAGCAATTTTACCCTTCAAATGTGTAACATAACAATGCACAGCTTAGTTGACATATCTCATCTTAAGCTGCACGGTCTGCAAATTCTCAGAACAAATTGCTAATGATATTTTCTCTTTTTTAATTTCAGGGAACTTTATAGTAATAACATAAGCGGAAGAATTCCAAATGAACTGGGAAACTTGACAGAGTTGATTAGCTTGGATCTTTACCTGAACAACTTAAATGGTCCAATCCCTGGCACACTGGGAAAGCTTCAGAAACTACGCTTCTTGTACGAGTTGACAATCTTTTTCCTTTCACGTTCTCTCTCTTTTTTCCTTTTGTTTCTTCTTTTGGTTTGGTTATTTTGGTTTTATAGTCTTTTTTTAAAACCAAGAGGTTGTGAGTTCGAGTCACCCCAAGAGCAAGGTGGGGAGTTCTTGGAGGGAGGGAGCCGAGGGTCTATCGGAAACAGCCTCTCTACCCTAGGGTAGGGGTAAGGCCTGCGTACAAACTACCCTCCCCAGACCCCACTAGTGGGATTATACTGGGTTGTTGTTGTTGTATTCTTTTTTTAAAAACATTACTCTAATGGTTTTGAAACATTAAAAACATTACTAGTTCAATCAGAAATGAACTAGTTCAATCAGAAACATTACATTAAAAACCTTTAGCCTATTTTATGAGGACTAGTTCAATCAGAAATGAGTACCTTCTATGTTAATGGGTGCAAATGGGGTTGTAGTTTCTGATTCTGTATAGCAAAGCTGTATGATGTATATGTAAGGGAGAATTCTGTAACTTTTCCGTATTTATGTTTATATTGATGTGTGGAAGCGTTATAGAAGATTTTGATGTGTGGAAGCAATGAAAATTGCTATTCCTGTCAGCCAAACAAACCTTTTTATTTTGAGAGTTCAACAGCGAATATATCTATATGATTCATTCTGTCTTTGCTCTGTAGTGGAGAGTTGGTAAGATATACTTGGCAAACTTTGTTCTTGTTTTCGAAATATTGGTTGGTTGCGTAGTGAAGACCAGGTGATTGGACTGGTCAATAAATTTTCGTTGGTGGTCACTATGTAGACTCATAGCCATGCAGCTTAACTGAAAAAGACAATTCTGAGATACTTCTCATCTTATTAGCAAAAAAGCCTTTGGACTTAAATGATTGCTAAATACTGTATGTATGAACGTGATTCTCAACCTGCAAACATTGTCAACAAGTTTTTTCTAGCATACTGGACTTAGGATCATCTAATTCTATACGTATATGTCTTCATTAGTCAATGTTTTTACTCTTTACATGTAGCACATGTACTGAGTAATGAGCTCTATTCGCTTTGACAGCCTTCTTTTCCTGTCTTCACTTACCGTTGATCGATCTTTTTTCTTATCCTTTTTTTCTGTTCTGAATTGAAGGAGGCTGAATAATAACAGTTTGAGCGGACGTATTCCCATGTCTCTAACCAGCATTGTTGCACTTCAAGTACTGTGAGTATAAAGTTGTTCCCTTATTTATCAACTGCTATCTGTTGTCTGTGTTGGTCTACTTCTTTGGGTAACTAAATGGTCATTTCCTTGCAATGCAGTGATCTCTCAAACAATCATTTGACAGGACCAGTTCCAGTCAATGGTTCCTTTTCGCTTTTTACTCCTATAAGGTGTGTCAGAAGCACAAGTTTGTTGTTACTTTCTGTTCCTGAAGTAACAAAAGTGAATACCTAACTATAGAGTACCTATATTTCAGTTTTGCTAATAACCAATTGGAAGTTCCTCCAGCTTCTCCGCCTCCTCCTCTTCCTCCTACGCCCTCATCTTCTTCTTCAGGTTTGTTGAAATTATTTGTGTTTATACTGTTATGAAACTGTGCTACCTCTCCTTTTTCCCTTTTCCAATTTAGTTTTTGTGAAAAGAACCCTTTAGATTATTCACGAGAAGGGGAGCAGGCTATGGGAAGAAAGGAAAGGCCTGGTCGCCTGGGGAAGAGAACAAACAGGATTCCCTTATGAAAGCAGTTACTAAAAAAGCTACTATTACTTTAGGCACTATAAATATTGTTACTCCCTCCGTTTTAATTTAGATGAGGTAGTTTGACTCGACACTGAGTTTTAGAAAAAAAGAGAAGACTTTTGAAACTTGTGATCTTAAAAGCTTAAGGGGTAAAAGCTTTGTGAGGCCATGACATTTGTGTGGTTATAAAAGCTTCTCATTAAGGGTAAAATGGGTAAAATGAAGAGTTTAAAGTTGAATTATTTTCAATTGTAGAAATGTGTCATTCGTTTTGGAACGGACTAATAAGGAAAGTGTGTCATCTAAATTGATACAGAGGGAGTAGTTTTTTAGATCAGTTGTACAGGTGTTGGAGTCTTGTTGTAATCTAGCACGCATGACTTTCCAAACTGAACTTTTCAACTCTACATCTTTTTTTCTTTTTTCGGAAACTAGATTTACTGTAAACTCTGAAGTGTGAGTGATAGTATGTCAAAAGTACCATATATTATTTAGAATTGCTTGTATATTTAAAGTCAGGTCATACAAATAAAAAGTTAAATCAGCTTATGTATTGGAAACTCGATCATCTTTTCAGTGGGCAACAGTGCAACTGGAGCTATCGCTGGAGGAGTTGCTGCAGGGGCTGCTCTTCTATTTGCAGCTCCTGCAATTTTTCTTGCTTGGTGGCGTAGGAGGAAACCACAAGATCACTTCTTTGATGTTCCTGGTTCGGACACTCAAATTGAAATTTGAGTTAATTGTACTTTCCACTTGATGTGTTCTCACTCATTTATTGTAACTGCTTTTTGCAGCTGAGGAGGATCCAGAAGTTCATCTAGGACAACTCAAGAGGTTTTCCTTGCGTGAACTACAAGTTGCATCAGATAATTTTAGCAACAGAAATATACTTGGTAGAGGTGGATTTGGTAAGGTTTATAAGGGCCGGTTAGCTGATGGCTCTTTAGTTGCAGTGAAAAGACTAAAAGAGGAACGTACTCAAGGTGGGGAGTTACAGTTTCAGACAGAAGTAGAAATGATCAGCATGGCCGTACACCGAAATCTACTCCGTTTACGGGGCTTTTGCATGACTCCCACTGAGCGCGTGCTTGTTTATCCATACATGGAGAACGGAAGTGTTGCATCACGTTTAAGAGGTATCTCTTGTTTTTTTTATTTTCCTGTACTTGCCTCTAGCTTTTGCTCACTTTTAGTCAGGCGAAATGGATTAAACACAGAAAACGCCAATAGCTAATCAAAATGATAAGCCTGTGGTCTTTAATTTCTCTTTCATAAATTTGTAACAGATTTGAAGAAATTACTGCAGAAGTGGAAGCCAATAGCTATTTGATATGTTAGTGGTTGAGTTTTTTATGACTTCTCATGATGGACATGTATATTTAACAAGTCGATGTTGTCTTACGATTTTGCTAGTATTCTATGATTCTATCAACCAATTTCACAAGTGGTGCTATACTTGATATCTTACTGAATATTATAGATTTGAGTTGCCGATTAAGATGTAATTTTATGATCACATTTGTAAGTCAACCAAACAATTAGATGTCTTAAAAAACAGAATAAATTTTATTATTGTATGAAGCTGGAGATAATGATGCCTTATAACTTGGAATGGGAGCCTTAGAGCAACGGTAAAGTTGTCTCTGTGTGACCTATAGGTCACGGGTTCCAGCAGTGGAAGCAACCACTAATACTTGCAGTAGGGTAGCCTGTCTACGTCACACCCCTTGGCGTGTGGCCCTTCCCCGGACCCTGCATGAACGCGGGATGCCTTGTGCATTGGGCTGCCCCTTTTAAAGTAATATTGACCTGAAAAGATCAGTTTTTCCTCTTAGAACTTATTCAAGCTTAAAACAGGAACCTGTTTCCAGTTCGCGTAATAGCTTGAATTTATTCTCATGGGATGAATTACATTCTTGTAGAGCGGCCTGAATCGGAGCCCCCACTTGACTGGTCAAAAAGGAAGCGTATTGCACTTGGATCGGCAAGAGGCCTTGCTTACTTGCATGATCATTGTGATCCTAAGATTATTCATCGTGATGTCAAAGCCGCAAATATCTTATTGGATGAGGAGTTTGAAGCAGTTGTTGGGGATTTTGGGTTAGCTAAACTCATGGACTACAAGGATACTCACGTTACCACTGCTGTACGTGGTACAATTGGGCATATTGCCCCTGAATATTTATCCACTGGTAAATCTTCTGAGAAAACGGATGTGTTTGGCTATGGGGTTATGCTTCTAGAGCTCATAACTGGCCAAAGGGCTTTTGATCTTGCTCGACTTGCGAATGATGATGATGTCATGTTGCTTGATTGGGTAAGCATTTATACTGTCCTATATGCTTTAGTTGTTTTGCTTGATCGACATTTTGGATTTTTTCTGAAAATCTCAAGCCAACTGTCTCTTCTCTTTTATAAGTCAAAGCTTGATATCGTTTTCTATTGTAGTGTTAGTTGTTCAGCACTGCTGGGCTGTGGGCTCCCTGAAGATATAGTTAGTTTCAAGAACTAAATCAATGCTTATTAATTGTTGCGGTTTTATATTGTGCAAGTAACCTTTGTATTGCAATACACTGTAACTTCATTTTAGTTTTAGTTGTTTCAAAAGAAAACCTATTATTGCTAAAAAATCACGCAAGCATGTTGATTATGATTAGAGCAGATTACTTTCATCATCTTATACTTGCTGCTTCACCAGTTCAGACTGCCAAATCATTCCCTCATGTTGTCACTAGTGTAGAAATTTGCACCTCCATTTGATTTGTACGTAGCTTAATTAGTTAGTTTGCACATCCTAGTAAGATATCAATTTTTGCCCGTGGAGCACACTCTTCACTTCTGAGTGCTTTCTGAAGATTAGAAGAAAAATATAACTGTCTTCATTTTCATTCAAATACGCCAAGCTACCTCCGCAACTGCCAAATTAATGGCACTTGAATTATGTTTTTTTACTAGCTTTTATAGTCAAAGCTTTCTTAGAGAGGGCACTCGTGAAGTTACATGCACGGCCGAAATTGATTTATTAACATTCCACTGGATATTCAGGTGAAGGGACTCCTGAAGGACAAGAAATATGAAACATTAGTTGATGCAGATCTCCAAGGTAATTACAATGAAGAAGAGGTGGAGCAGCTTATTCAGGTAGCTCTACTCTGCACGCAGAGTACGCCTACAGAACGTCCAAAAATGTCAGAAGTTGTTAGAATGCTTGAAGGCGATGGCCTTGCTGAGAGGTGGGAGGAATGGCAAAAGGAGGAAATGTTCAGGCAAGATTACAACCATGTCCACCACCCCCATACTGATTGGATAATAGCCGACTCCACTTCAAATATCCGACCAGATGAATTGTCGGGGCCAAGATGATCTTTCAGTTATACTGCCATCAGCACATATAGGACCGACTTTAAGGGAAAATCCTCTTTGTATCTGTAGTTGGTAATTGTCATCTTTGTGCATACCATTTTCCCTCTTTTCCATTTTTTGGTTTTTCAGTCAGTTATATTGTATTCGATTACGTCAAAATGTGTATAGGTGATTGGGTCATTACAGGTCTGAACATGAAAGTTAGCCACCATTGTACCTTCTCTTTTTCGGATGTATAAGATAATGGCGTTTGTTAAAAGAATAAACACGTGTAAACTTCAAGTTATCACAATTTCTTTCATGTTCACCGGCAGTTAGTTGACTCTTGTTTTGAGAAGTTATGGCTGATTTTGTAGTATAATATGCCAACGAGCGATGCTCCTCTGGCAAAATATTAGGACAAGAAAGCTCTATAAGTTCTGAATCTCCTGCACAATAGTCATACAACACCGTGGGTCCATGTCTCATTATAATTCATACTGAGATTCTGCTATGCGCATAGTCCAGAAAGCGTCAGTATTACGTCAAAGCCAATATATGCAATCTTACCTTGTATTTTTGTGAGATTCTATTTCCATAAGTTATAAAGTTGTGCCTAAATTTTCATCGCTAGTTATATGGTTATTTTAGATGCACAAAAGTAGAGACCTTTTTAAAAATAAAATATAATAATTTAAAGTCATTGAGGACTCCACTTCATGAGGTAAAAAACAAACGGACATGATTCTTCAACTTCTGGAATAGAAAGTGCGAGGTAGTTAATCAATCACTGCTAGGAAGTTTAAGTGTAAGCTAGTGAAGTAGAGATAGAGAATAGGCAGTTATCTAATATCTAAGGTGGTTAAAAATACTGTTACCAGCTAACTCTGAAGGCCCATTCTGATATAGAGCTAGTAAAGTGCTAAGGCTAACAAAGAATATCTGACTCAAATCATCATCTACGAAGAACTTTTCTTTTCAGTATTCAAAGTTAAAAACTCCTATTTCGACTAACAAATTGTATATGCATACAGAAACCCCCCAAAACGGAAATGTCTCCATGTACAGAACAAAAACACACTTTTCCCCAAAATGGTGACAAGTAGCTTTACTGCTGACTTCACTTTCTACCGCTAGTCCCAATTCGAGGCTTGCCTTTAACCTCAGACTCCTGCATGAAATAGCATAAATTAATCGTCTTTTGCCTTTAAACACTAATAATTTCTTTTTCTTTCTATTGGGGATTGATTAGTATATATGGTTCAAACACTAAGAAACACTAAAGAAACCAAGGTTCTGTTGTTGATGGAATATACCTGTGGGAAGTGCAAGTAAATGTATGTTTTTGCAGTTGATGGATTATGATTTTCTGCACCCTTACTCCAATCATAACAAACCTACAAACAAAACCCGATAATCAAATTGGATACAGAAATAAATTTGCATGCAAGACTTAGAGAATCAGAAGAGTTGGTGACAACAAGACATCAGCAGTTTCAAGAATTAGGGGAAAATACAGAGAAAAAGAAGTTCCATTATGCATTCGTTTTGGCAAGGGAAAAGGCTACACGGGAACTGGGACAAGTATCCTAGGGAGAGGGTGAGTGTGAACTACAAAAGGATACTCATAGTAGAAGTTCTAGTTTCTACTAAATATAAATGTCACCAAAAACATACCGCATATGCATATATTGAGCCATCATGGTTGAAAGCGCTGCAAGGTATAGGCTGGCTGCATCTTGACATTGCCTAAAGAAACACACATATAGAAAACTCATAAAACAAGATGCCAAAGTTGAAGAGGCTGCAAATGTTAAATACAAACCATTCTTGTCTTCTTCCGCTTAAAGAATTATAACATGCTATAAAGAATGAGCCAGTATTAAAACATGCTAGTGTAACTGAAAAGCATGCCAGCGTCCAACTTGATATAGCACTACTTGATTGGAACAGATTTAAGATGTTAAATTTGATAATGATAAGTAGTTATAGTAATGATCGAAAATTTGTTTGATGAAAATATCACATCCAAGGTTAAAAATTTAATAGTTTATGGATTTGAATCGTTGAAGTTGTCAAAGTTGAATAAGAATAAGATTGTGTCAAACATTGACACATTTTAGGATGTTCCAAAATAGAAAGTGTCACATGAAATGAGGATTAAACTGTAAAAGACAAATTATGGAGTATTAGGATGAAATGGGTTAAGTGTAGCGGAATGGACATTGAGAATTCATATAGCTGCACCAACTAGGTTGGTATTGAGCCATTACTGTTGCACGGAGAATGAACCAGAAAACTCAGATCAGCATAAGTGAGGTTGCAGCTGAGATAAAATGAGGGTCACAAGCAAACAACTGTCTTTATATGTTCTGATTTGTTGTTCTTTTTGTTTATATTTTTCTTTACTTGCAACTCCATATATGACCAATTTAGAGAAAGCCATAAAGTCTCTTCAAGAGAGAGACAGTCTGTATCAAAGCAATAAAAGGTAGCTGAGGACATAACATAATGATTTTCTCATAAATAAAAGCCCCAGAAGTAGTATTTCCTTTACTTAATGAATGACTGTCTGCTACTATTTATGGGTCACCTGATTATAAATTTGCAAGATAAAGACCGAGAAATCATAGAAACTCCCATAGAAAAACCTAATTTTCAGAAAGGTCATGTTGGCCAAGTAAGGTCTTATAGAGCAATCCTCTTTTGCTAGATGAAGAGTTTTCATTTTGTCATAATAAAAGCAAATTAATGAATAAAGAAAATGAAAAGAGATATTTCGTCTTTTATTGTCCAGAAACTAGAATATTCAAAAAAAAAGTAAGATGCCTTATCAAGTTCATGCATTTAAATGTATGAGAAGTCCATTCTAAGAAAGACTAATTCTTGTATTCATAAAAGTAAGAAAATGAAATTAGCAGAAACTAGCACTTAAAAAGCTCAAGCATACCTTAAGCCTCTGCTTGCTGTCTTTGTCCCAAAAGTTGAAGGCGCCATCAGATCCCGCAGTTGCAAATGTTCCATGAACCTGGGTGAGGCAGCATGTAAGACATGGCAAATGAGTTGAAGTAGCAATATTAGTAGCAGTATTTAGTAGTATAAAGTCTATACATCTTCCCTGAGGACCAACTGTAGGAAGCTAGTCCGCTATTGTATTTATCAATTCTGTGTTCAGTTTGCTTATTGATACAACCTTGCTATATACTTTCAAGTCACTTGCTCTTACACTTAACAGAGCTCAGGGCAGATTATAGGAGATACACTTGAATTTTATAATTATTGATTCAGTTTTTCCACCTAAATTAAGAATACCAGTCTAAAGGTAAGGACAGCTGAAATGCCACAACCATAAACCTTCTAGATCTTAATTACACAAGACCAGAAATGTAGAGCACCATATATAGGCTTATTAACATTTACTTGCTAAAAATAGTTCGCGCAGCAATTGACGGGCAATTTTTCTTGGTCAACATTATTATCCACTAGACATTATAAGAAAAGACATGAGAGACAGCTACACATCCTCTACCTCCAAATAGATGCAACATAAAATAGAAAGAGCAAAATTTATAGAGAATCAGGATGCAACATAAAATAGAAAGAGCAAAATTTATAGAGAATCAGGATGCTATATATATAGAGAGAGAGAGAAAAAAGATCTTACAGGATGGAAGTTCAGAGAGTTGACAGAGTAAATTTCATTGCCCTCCCTGTGGCACTTGAATGTGAAATTTTTACTTTGTTGTGAATCATCAAGATGATGCACACCAACCCGTCCTTCAATTGAGCCAACCTAAAATATAGGTTGTATAATATTAAAATGAAAAGTACCTAAAGGACCTAGATGCATCCTCATATAATGTATTCACAAATCTAATATGACGAATTTTTCAGACAGCATGCAAGAATAGAAATAAGCTATAACCCATAGGGAAACCTTCCAAGAATGCTTAGGACAGTAAAACCCAAAGACACCACAAAACTCATATTCAGAAAATAACTAGAGTAGATCAGTAGAAGTGTCTTTTCTTAAGGAAGAATATTCAGTAGAAGTGTCTTTAAACATCACAACGCATAAGCAAAGGGGAGTTGGTCCTCCTTCCATTATCTCAATTACAACCTTGGATCACCCTGTAACACTTGTTGTCTTTTCCTTTCTTGGATTTTGTTGTGTAAGATCCAAAATGCTTTACAAACAAAACATCTACAAGAGTTCAGTTCACTGTTAATACAAAGCTTCCTTGGTTGCTTCTCTCACACTTTTGATAATTCAAGAAAGTCCAATCATTTCCTCCATCCACCCTCTCCCCAAAAACATACCACAGGAAAAAGAGAGAAAAGGGAAAATAAAATTTTATGAGAGAGAGGGCAAAGGAGTTTAAAGAGTTTGGACTGTTTCATAAGATAGATAGCTACTGAAAAAAGGATAAAGATAAAGTTCTAGGGCAGATAAAGAGAATACTGCCAGCATCACAAAGAGAAACTTTGCAAAATCAGCTTGCATCACCCAATTGTGTGAAACTCAACCAAGTGATTTACCTCCTCCTTGAGGCAGCACAGGTTGACTAAAACTTTGAAGAACAGTATGATTTAAGTAATGTAAGAGTATGTTATCAGATTTCAAACACTACACGTAATTCCAGCGTAACAGGAGGTATCTTGTGCGCATCAGTCATTGCCAGCGGAAGAAAAAGGTAAGACCACTTGTCATCAAGAAGAAAGCACCTTGACTCTCTAATTGCAAAGTCTTGGATGAACTTGACAAACCAAAGGTAATAATACTCTTCTAGTTTTGTCTCTTTATTATCTTTAGTTTGATATAGAAGGAACTTATATCAGCTCAAACTTATAAGCTCTGAGATCATTCTACTAATCCTACTCCAATTTGTGGGTTCTTAGGCATTTGTATAAGTTGGGTAAAAAAGAAGAGTGAGCAGCTTAACATAGCATACACAAAAAAGTATTAGATCATGCAACAGAGAAATTACATTATGAAATAGCTACTCACCAAGAAACCTTGTTGATCAGGAAAGGCAGCTAAACACCGAGTCTGATACTTTAAGGGAGAGGTAATCCTCTTGAACTCAGTCTGCAATAATTTTAAGTAACAACTCAATCTCATAGCGTGGTGGCCACAATAGTAAGTATAAACTTTTAGCATTTACAAGGGAATGCTCGTAGTATGTGGAAGCTGCAAAATGATTAGTTCTTGGATATCCAACAAAAGAATTTCTCTCTGTGTAACTCAGCTTTTCTATTTCTTATCTTGAGAATATGTAGTATCCTTAAGTTCTCTATCCTTCCCCTTTTTTTAACTAGTGAGTAGTGAGAGTAAGAAGAAAAATATGTCGCAAAACCTATGAAATTGATGTTATTAACATTCTAATGTTTATTTTGGTTAACATGCAAGCCTTCAACTTCAATTTTTCTGAACTAAAAATGCTCTCTGGAAAGGCTTCAATAATATGACAGCCTTTCATCAAATGTAGGTCTGGATATATTAAGAATTTAGTACATATTATATTACATTAGTAGTTTTATCACTCTATCCACAGAGTGACCTGGCACCTACAAAACAATAGTTGGCTGCCAAAATTGTAGAAAGACCAAGACTTGACAAACCAGTCTCTCTCCAGTAAAATCATAAAGCACAGACAGAATAACTGTAGCAATAAACCGCAACTGCTGGAAGGTACTTTTATTGCAGTTAATATCTTCGGATATGGCACACTACACTAACATGTAAATTCAGTGACCTTTTCCAGTTTGCCTCTTATCCTGATTCTACAATTTGCAGTGTTGAAGTAGAGGAAGCTGGAACATCTGCCAAGATTGGGAGTGGAAAGATTCATGGCATTGTCGAGCAGTTTGCAGGAGGTAACAAGGCACGCTGACAGTTGATAAAATGAGATGGATTGGTGAAATAAGGGGCTTTTCCACATCTCAGGCTAGGCATCATAACTTGATCTATTCTGGGAGCTTAATTAAGAATTGGTGATGGAACAAAATCCCTAACAAATGTAGCTTGCTTCAGTTGGACAGCTTTCCATTTTTCTTTTTCTTTTTTTGGGGGGATAACCGTGGTGTCCAGCGCAGCTTGCATGTGCCTCGACTAATTCTACGGGATACCTACTACCTCTCACCAGCAACAGACCAGGTAATTCTGTCCACCCACGGCTTTACAAGGGGCTTGCTTTACTCAAAAGAATCTAAAAAGAAGGGTTCTGCTGTGTAATAGGTTTTACACATGTAAGTAGAGATGAGACTCCAAGAATCTACTCTCGGATTGTCTCGTTGCAAATAATTTCTGGGATATCTTCATGAATTTCTGGGATATCTTCATGAGTCTATATGCCTAGAGTGGATAATGCCACACTCATACAGATGCATATGAAAGTTGGTTTGGGTGGAAGGTGAGCAAATCGATTAGAAGAATATATGTCACACTATTCCAGCAGCATTCTTTGGACCTTCCAGAAGGAGAGAGGAAACACCGAACCAGAGATCTTCTGAAGGAGTATTTACCCCCACCCACTCTTTGAACACTGAATTATTGATGAATGTAATTTTTGTGTAAATTCACATATGTAATTGCCTAATTGGTAAAGATGATCTTTTGGATTTGATTAGCTCCTTTAAGCTTTGCATAGGAGCTTCAGTTTGGCTTTTTAACCTACTGCATCTTCTGGATGCCCTTTTTGTTAATTCTTGATTTCTTTATCCAAGGAAAACATGACATTAACGCACAAAAAATGGTTGTACAGAAGCATTTAATCTCAAATAAAGAAACTTCATAAAACTGTCTTAGGAGTTGAGGACACAAAAAAAAGGCAACAACTCTCAGCAAAAGTATCCACTACACTACAAACTTAATTTACAGTGGAGGCATCACATAATAGTACAGTATGTGTCACAGTATATATTGCCAGACAACAATAACAATAGCTAAGATAATGATTGACCTAATTGCTCAGAGGTACGAAACACAGCCACTAAAATCTGTTCAATGACTAGAATAATTCCACCAAACATGACGAGTGATACCTGAGGATTCTGCAGATTGAAAACTACAAGATTTCTATCAGCCGTGCCAGCAACCATCAGAGGATGTTTCACTGTAAGTGCATAGCAGCGCTCAGGAAGTTGTTGGACATGTGCTGGATTTGGCTGTCTCAAATCCCAGTACCTGTGAGAAGATTGTGCCCAGGATTACAATGTTAAATGCAAAATTTATTACAGAATCCTGGCTTTGATAAACATGCTTTTTTTTAAAAGGTAAGAATTTCTTAGCATGTGAACCCCAAAAAAGAACCTTAAAGAAAGAGGACTCTTGATTGACTACATATAGAAACTTATGAGTTATGACCTAATATGCAGGAAAGTGAAACGAAACCCCCACCCTAGGAAGATGCACAATTTTGAGTAAATTAATGCCAAAAACTTATGATTTTCTGCACGAATCATCTTTTAGACTAGCAAAACAATAGTTTGAAACTGCAATTCTCCAGCCACCCACAGAAAGAATAAAGTTAGATGTACTGAAACGGATATTTTTCAGAAATGCAATATGCAGCAAATTCCTAAAATCCAACTTCAAATTCCATTTACCTCAGAGTCTTATCCCAGCTTCCTGTGACCAAGAGACTCATCTCTGGGATCCAAGCCAAGTCCTTGACTGGAGCATCATGCATGCCTACTGTTACGGCTTGACCACCTAGTGGCCACATTTTCACTTGCTTGTCACAACCTCCAGAGAAGAGAGTCGTTCCATCATCCTTCCAAGCTGAGCATAAAACCTGCCAGAAATAGAGTGTATAGCTAATAAATCCAACAAGTCATACAGCAAGAAATGTAAATTTACCACAAAGCTGCCCATATATTACCGGTTGGTCATGTGATATAGAGGCCTTGGGTGCGGTTCCAACGTTGGTTCCACTTCCCATTACTTCCCAGCATCGTACCTAGAAAAGTTTTCACAGAATAAAGATTGATATCCAGTTGCACCTAACATTGAAAACCATCTAGAAATAGAAGAGAGGCCGTTATACCTAAATCTTTTCTTGTCCCAACTTCCCAGTCCTAAGATCTTACTGACCCACTAATAAAACCCCTATATGGAGTGTAACTACCATGGTCATTCCTCCAAGTCCAGACTCACCACTAAATTAAAAAAGATCTCCTAAGTTAAACTTGTAAACAATCTTTGTCTCTGTACTACACCCTATCCCTATTCCGCCTTTTAGCTTTGCTTGAAAAAAATATTTAGAATATCATTCATCCCACTTGAGGTTTTAGCAACTACATTCAATGAGAAATTTTAAAATCTTCTTTGAAAAAGTTTACATATTAAGTGTGCCATGATTTTCTGTCACCATTAACTATCACATATGTATTAGGTCCAAAGAAGAGTTATCTACTCAAGCGAGCGATTTTAAACTTTTCTAATATTATGTGAGCAGCCTATTTGGACAGACTAGAAACAGGGATCACTAACTGGACAGCATCAAATGTTTATTAAATGTTCTTCATGCATAAAAAATAATATCACTCAACGACACCTCAATCCCCAATCCCCAATCAGTTCGGTTCAATTATATGAATCCCTTTGTATTCTTTCCGCTCAATTCAGGTCTATTTACAAGTAAACTATAAATAGACCTGAATTGAGCGGAAAGAATACAAAGGGATTCAGGTGTATTTATATTTAAGGCAAATTACGGTTATCTAAATTTCATAGTTATCCCTACTCAAAAAGTAATATGACCCATTAAAAATATTCAAGAGAGATGGAAAATATCAACGGGAAGCAAACGAACCTGGTTATCCCATGAAGTAGCAATCAGAAAATTAGCCTTGGGACTGAAGCACAGGCTTGATACAGAATCGCTAGGAGGTTGTTGAACCTTTCAAGTACATTACCCAAAATGTTATATGCACAAATTTCAAGCATGAAAAAAAATACCCTCAAAATTAAAACAGCCAAGAACTAGCAACATTCGCTAGTTTCATTCAAGAATAACAGACTACAAACTTTGCGTTTAGCTACATTCGTACTCCCTCCGTCCCAAAAGGGATTGGGATTTAGAGCACGATGGTCAACACAACTGATTTTCAGTACTAATCTGAATTTACATTCCTTAAATTATATACATATTTAGAAACTAAATTTTAAAAAAACACCAAAAATCACAATTTCTTTATATAAAAAATGCTTGAAAAATCGGAATCAAAGGAAACACTATTTCGACTTCCCAAACGAAACAAATTGGGACATAGAAACTTGCAAAAGCAGATAATAAACTTGGAATAAATTAACAAAAAATTGAAGAAAGTGAGAATACCTCGGTAGACTTATTCGGATTCGTGTTTGCCGCAGCAGCGGCACCGAATATCGACATTGACGCAGTTTAATAGCTACAATGAACAACAAAGCCGGAAAAGAAACGTAAGAAATTAGATTGAATGAAATTTAGAATAAAAGTACCGTAAATTCGGTGCAAATGACAGAATGGCAAAGAATAAGCATTACATTGAGGATGTGCTACTGAAAACGATAAACCCTAGTGCTTGATTGAGACTCGGGGAATTAACAGAAGATTCAAGCTTGTAATTTGGAATTAGAGAGTTAAGCTTATATATTGAAAGATTTGGCGTGTGCTTTAAGCTAAGGCTAATGTGTTTCCTATTTCTCTTTTTTCTTTTTTCTTTTACGGAAAGAAATTGTGGGAAGAAAATCAAATTTCAAACTTTTGTGATATCAGTTTGGTCGGAGAGGTTTAAGAACCAAGGCTCGGTTGTGATCCGAATACATAGGGTTAATAAAATTGGGGCATTTGGTGAGCGGACAAAAAAGTTCTTTTAACTAATGTGATTCTAGGGGTGTCTAAAAAAATTAAAAATGAATACAACGCTAATTTACCATTTACTACTATATAATAAAAAATTAATACTTATATGACTACAATCCGAGTTATTTAAAAAAATGTAGCATTTTAAAAGTGGAATAAACTTGATTATGAAGGACAATAAAGTGATAAGGTTCAAATTGAAAATTAACTTTTCCGTAAACTCTAGTATATTGTGGAATCAGGAAAAAAATAAAGAAGAAATCTGACATTAAAAATTGAACGTGCACCTATTAAAATGTTCACATATAACACTAAACTATAAGTGGTTATCAATTGAAAGGATTTAAATCTTACCTTTAGGGTACTGAAACTACTTTCGACATTGATTCCACACATTAATTGTCAAGTATTTAGGTTCCATTTACAATTTTATTGTTAATGAAGTTTGCATTAGTTACGCGGTACTTCTTGTATTATTTTATCAAATTTAGTAGCATGAAATAACAATAGACGTGTTAGCAAAAGGTCGAAATAACATCAATAAATCCTTAAATGTCTTTTACGCTATTATTTGTTTAATTGGCATCTTTAAGTTATTATCTCTCATTTATTCAAGTAATGTTTATAACATTAATTTTAAAATAAATTATAAAAAAGATTTATATAATTTTTCATGTTTACAAGATGAATGCAATATTTATTTATAATAATTCTCTAATTTATAATAAATTTTCTATTAAGTTATACAAATATGTTTTAATCAAATATGATAATAAACCAAAATGTTAAAATTGTATAAGTTATGTAATGCGATACCAAAACTCACAGAGGATAGGTAAGAGTCATCGGAAAGTATGACGTCTTATCTTCAGTGGCGGACCCAGGATTTTATCCAAGCGGATTCAATAAATATAATAACATTAGGGAAGATAGTATATATATATATATATATATACACCCACGTGTATGTGTCTCAACTTTTAATCCGTTATAAAACTATAATTTTTCTTTTAAAGTCTTCAGTTTTAAATTCTTATGTTTTACTCAAAAGATAAGCTAATACAATAACAATCTAATAATTTTGAAACACTATAAATATAAATAAAGTAAGAATTAAAATTAACAGACAATTTACTTGAACAATAAAGAAATAAACACATAGTTTAATAAAACAGTAAATAAATTTAAAAAAAACTAATTGCAAAAAAAAAAAAAAGAGAAAAAACGCAACTTTACATAAAAGTGCAAAATTAAGATATTAGAAACTAAATACACAAATTTCACTAAAATAAAACTTTTAAAAGCTAAGTATTATTTACAAATAATAAATAATTATAAAAATTAAAAACAACTTTTATATGACAAATGGCAAATAATAAACCTCAAAAGGAAAAATAACCTAAAAATTTTGACATACATATTGGTAGATTGTACTAAATTAATAATAGCCACAGTAATACAGGGATAAGGGTACGGTGTTACTGCACAAAGATGTTAAGTGTGTGCATCCCCCGTGATTTCCGAAAAGTAAAAATACATGGCATACGGAATTCGAACTCAAGCCCTGTGCCATAAAATGACCCCGCTTGATCATTGAACTGCCATTAATTGTTGGTTCAAGTGGATTCATTTTATCTCCATATCCCTTTGTGAATATAATTTACACATATAATTAATAAAAATTTTCGGCGAAACGGGTTCAATTGAACCCACTTGAAACAACGTGGGTCGTTCCCTTCTTATCCTAGAGAAAGAAGAAACATTAGGAACTCATACAAGTGATCTTTCAATTTTTCATTTTCAAAAAGAAGAATGAGGATTTCTAAGGGACGCTTTTATAGATGCATCATGTCAAATATGCTTAGTTCTTCAAGATAGCATAAAAAGAAAAAGCAATGTAGTGCACAAAGCAATTTAAATTTATGTAGTATTCAAGAAAAAGTCGCATTCTAAGAGTTTGATGTACGCAATTTACTTTGATGAAACTGAAGGATTGCATATGGATGTTCGTAATATGCAGTAGAAGACAATAACAATCCTAGACAGATCTTTTCGTGTTTAAAATTTATTTACATGTTAAAGATCAAATCTAAAATATACCTGGTGAAAAAAGTCTTGTTTCAAAAAAATTTCAATAGTGCGAAAACAAATTTTTCTCTAAAACTTCAGCCCAAAATTGCACGACAAGAACTGTTCTTGTCAAGAATGTTTGTCTCTTGATTTTATTGCTTCTTAAATCTATTATTTTTCACCATAGCATTCTCATGTCAGTTGAAATATATTTATAACCTTTATAATCCTTTTTTCACCATGTTAAAGGAAAGGTTATATGGGCGCTGACCTTTTGGTGTAAGTCTAACACCAAAGTAAAGTTTTAATCCCATTCTCAATTGGTTTGAAGCCCACACGTGCTTTTAAGCACTTTGTATTTTAATCCAACCTCAAATTGGATAACAAATATTTAGTATGGAAAATATTATTCACATACCATTTGGGTGAAGCGCCGTGAAGTCCTCAATGGACTTTTACAATCCAATTTCAAATTGGATTCCACCTAACCAGGCTTCATCAATATTTATATATGTATCTCTCATACATATAAATATTGATCCTATATATATCACTTATATATGTAAATATTTTAATCAAGATATATAACTTAAATTTTTATTCCAAACAGAAAAATTTAATTTATTCACAATATTAATTATACTTTTTGTGCTAGTAAAGAATATAATAATATTTTTTTTATTTGGACTAATAACTAAATTTATTTGACTAATTAAATTCTTTAATTTAATTATCAAATAATAAAGTAATTAATTCTTTATCAAAGATCAGAACACTCGTTAGTGTGCGACCCCATAGGTTCAATACTAAGCCGGTAGTAAATTGATCATATCAATATACTAATCAAGGGTAGCGTCTAGCAATACTCCTTAACGACCGGATAGAATGACGTATACAATTTACTCTCAAGAACCTGTAGAAGAATAATATATTAATTCCTTCTGTCCTTATAGCTCTAGGTACCCTAGGATATGGTTCAACTGTCAAATCCTAATAGGCGACCAACTATGTGTTCATGTCAAATATAATCGACCATTGAATGACTTAATAAAATTTTTTCTTCTCTTCATTCAATTGCCCTGGCCAAGGTCTTAGTTTGGTCGTTTATAATTCATTACAACATGGAGCTTAATATCCTAAGGAGGTACGACAAAGGTTATCTCGGGTGAGACCCTTGCAACGCAGTATAGACTCTCGGTGATGGACGTAGGTATTATGATGAAGAGGAAGGGAAAGACTGCACGAGTTCAACCGAGGATCAGGTAGGGAGCCTTGACTAAGGATAAAGCTCAGGAGTTGGAAGGGAGGTTATCGGATGTGGGAGCCTGGAGGAGCAGTGGGGACGCGAGCATTATGTGGTCGACAACGGCGGACTACATATGGGAGGCAGCGAGAGAGGTGTTGGGAGTCTCGAAGGGTTACGCTGGTGGGCACAAAGGCGACTGGTGGTGGAATGAAGTGGTTCAAGGTAAAGTGGAAGCGAAGAAGGCGGCGCACCTGAAGCTAGTTGGGAGCACATGCGAGGTAGAGATGACTGCGAACAGGGAAAAGTATAAGGTAGCTAGGAAGGAGGCGAAACTGGCGGTGACGGAGGCTAAGACTGCGGCTTTTAGTCGTTTGTACGAGGAACTAGGGGCCAAAGGTGGGGAGAAGAAATTATTTCGGCTGGCCAAGGCGAGAGAGAGGAAGGCCCGGGATCTGGACCAAGTGAGGTGCATCAAAGACGAGGACAATAGTGTATTGATGGGAGAGGCCCAGATTAAGCGGAGATGGCAGACTTACTTTCAAAAACTTCTGAATGAAGACGGGAATCAGGATATTGTGCTAGGCGAGTTGGGGCATTCCGAGAGCCTCTGCGATTTTGGGTACTATAGGCGCATCAAAGTTGGGGAGGTCGTGGGGGATATGCGTAAGATGAGCAGGGGCAGAGCTACCAGGCCTGATGAGATTCTGGTCGAATTTTGGAGGTATGTGGGTAAAGCAGGCTTGGAGTGGTTGACTTGGTTGTTTAATATTATTTTTAGGACGAAGATGATGCCAGACGAGTGGAGGTGGAGTACGGTGGTTCCGTTGTACAAGAACAAAGGTAACATCCAGAGTTGCAATAACTATAGGGGTATCAAATTATTGAGTCATACCATGAAAGTTTGGGAGAGGGCAGTAGAAGCGAGGGTGAGGAGGATGGTGTCTGTATCAGATAATCAATTCAGGTTCATATCAGGTCATTCTACTACGGAAGCTATCAACCTTATTAGGAAGTTGGTGGAACAGTACAGGGATAGGAAGAAGGATTTGCACATGGTGTTTATTGATCTGGAGAAATCATATGATAAGGTTCCCAAGGAGGTTTTTTGGAGGTGCCTAGAGGCTAAAGGTGTGTCGGTTGCTTACATTAGGGCGATTAAGGACATGTATGATGGAGCTAAGGTTCGGGTTAGGACAGTGGGAGGTGACTCTGAGCATTTTTCGGTTGTTATGGGGTTACACCAAGGATATGCGCTCAGCCCTTTCTTGTTTGCTCTGGTGATGGACGCACTGACACACCATGTTCAAGGAGAAGTGCCATGGTGTATGTTATTCGTTGATGACATTGTTCTGATTGACGAAACGTGGAGTGACATTAACGAGAGGCTGGAGGTTTGGAGACAGGTCCTTGAGTCTAAGGGTTTCAAGTTGAGCAAGATGAAGACGGAGTATCTTGAGTGTAAGTTCAGTGCCAAGCCGAGGGAAGCGGGCATGGATGTCAGGCTTGGATCACAAGTGATTCCCAAGAGAGGCAGTTTCAAGTACCTTGGGTCGATTATCCAGGGGGATGGGGAGATCGACGAGGATGTTAAACACCGTATTGGGGTGGGGTGGATGAAATAGAGGTTAGCACCTGGAGTCCTGTGTGACAAGAAAGTGCCTCCGCTACTCAAAGGTAAGTTTTATAGAGCGGTGGTTAGGCCGGCCATGATGTATGGGGTTGAGTGTTGGCCAGTTAAGAACTCACATATCCAGAAGATGAGAGTAGTAGAAATGAGGATATTGAGGTGGATGTGCGGGCACACTAGGATGAAAAAGATTAGGAA